>NC_140582.1:192633649-193833649 GCF_964204655.1 Triturus cristatus
TTTAGCTTATATCGCCAATAGGCAATCTTATTTAATGGACTTCGATATTTTGCTGCACTCCGCTGGGGCATCGCAACATTGCCCAAGCCCAATGTTTGTGAGTGTAACCTTACATATTTAACTCATGAAACATCATTTGCACCCGTATTACTTAAGATCACCTGCAAGCCTGAGTGAAAGGAAGAAAGCTCCAGGGTACACCAAATCCTCTTCCAATATTATAGGGGCTTTGAGTTTACCATATCCGTCAGGTTTTTTTGCCCCGTATCCTGCCTTAAGAGAAGCAACAGGGTACTAATGGGAAACCCCATCAGCTCTCGCAAAAATCAATTTTCAACAAGCCCAAGGAAAGACACATTCTTGTACCCCCAAAGCTCTGCTCCAAATGGATCTGAGCCAAGTGCTTGGTGATTGCAAACTTGTTATGCTGGGGAAATGGGGCGAAAGGAGAACACGTTTGCAATTCTATGATACTCCCATGGTTTGCTCAAGCCTGAACCTGCTCCTGGTTATATGTGGGTGGCAATTAAAGTGCTCATTAAGGGGTATTCCCAAGTACTCAAACGTCCAAACAAGCTCCAAATGGGACCCTCTAAGGACAGGGCTAGGCAGTTTAGTGCTGCAGGGATTGAGTACCATAAATTTAGTTTTGGTGATATTTATGTCTAAGGCGCGATTGGTACAGAAAATGTTGAATCTGTCCAAAGTCTTCTGTAGGCCCATGGGGGACTTTGACATAAGCAACATATCATCTGCAAACATCAGGGCTGGTGTCCTGATGTTTGCAAGGGACTGCGCATCTGAACTGCTACAGTTCACAAAAGTTGCTAGATCATTTATATAAAGGGAAAATAGGGTAGGAGCTAGGACAGAGCCCTGCCTCACCTCCCTTTGGGAAGGAAAAGGCTCAGTCAATTCACCTATCGCATCACACCGCACTTGGGCAAAGCTATTATCATGTAGGGGATTAATTATATTCAACAGGTATTTTGCGGTACCCTCATTTTAACCAAAACCTGCCAAATATTGGGGCAGGCAACTAAATTTAAGATCTACAATTGCTATGTAGAGCTGTCCTCGCCCCAATACAATTTCCCATAAAGGACTGAAAGAGGAGCACCTTGTCCTGCATGCTGATCCGTTCTCTAAACCCTGCCTGCAAGGGTGTAAGGATCTGTGACTAGGACATCCACTCTAGAAGCCTATTCAAAAGGACCCTTGCAAAGAGTTTTTGGGTGCAATCAATTAGGCTGATAGGCCTATGATTAGCCGGAGTATTGCAGGCTCCCTTCTTAAAAATGGGAACTATCTCAGCTCCAAGGCATGTTGGAAATATGGAAGCTTATTGCATTATGGCATTAGAGACCAGTGAAAAGTAGGGCCCCGCACTTCAGGTTTGCCAAGAAAAAGATCTCCTGGAACCCTGTCCAAAATTATAGTATTCTGTGGAGTAATTTTTTAATTGCCACAATGATTTCTTTGTCTGTGACAAATAGACATTCAGGGGAATCGCTTATAATGGTGCATGGGGTTAAATCAGTGCTAGCGACTAGAGTAACACTATTGCAGGAAGTAAGGGATTCAGCAGCAGATTGCAAGCAAGAATCTTGAAGGGAATACAGGATTGCAAAGTGTGCAAACCAGGTTGCCATGGGTATATAATTTTCAATCGCGGGATTACCATCCACGGATCCAGTAGCGATTATGCTCTAGAAGGAGTGTGAGTCCCTCATTCTTGCCGTAGCTAACAGGTTGGTCCACTTCATATGTTCCCATTCTCTCTTGGCCTCTCTTATGCAATCTTTGGGATTAATCGAGCCTCCCTTATCATAGAATGGTCCTGCTCTTTTATAGCCCGTGTCAGCGCTATTCTTGCAAGTTTGTACCGCTGGTTGTACCAGGTGGTAGGTTTGAGCATCCTTCTAGAATGCAAGACTCTACATAGAAAAATTCACAATTCAACAAACAATTGCAAAAATGAATCTGTAAGACTTATTCATTATCCCAGCTCGGACTGGGACTGGTCTAACAATACCAAAAGATTGTTTCTATTTTGTTGCTGAGGCCTTTAAAATGAGAAGAAAAACCTTTGCAAAAATGCCTTGAGAAATATTGATCCAAACACCGTTTGAATGACCCCAAACAAAATGAAAATCCTGCTAAAGGAACATAATCAGGATGAAACAGGCCTTCTTGCAACAGTAAATCAACCCATCTCTTAATCATCTCAGAGATGTTTGCTATTTGTTAGGGCAGTGTCTTAATCGTCTTCTTCCACTTTACTGTCTTGCTTGCCTTCTGGACCATAAGCCTTTACTTACTCATTCTCAGGGCAAATCGACAAATTAAGAAAGATGTTTGCCTATTCTCTCATAACCTCCAGTCCCACTCTGCCTTCACTTCACTCAGTACTTTGTCAGTCTCATTTTACTTCCCAGCATCACACCAATTTTCTGATCAGACAAATCAATACCTACTTAGCTTATCAAATGCCTCTCTAAAAGATACAATTCTGGATTCCCTGCATTAACCTTTCTCTTTCTTAAGGATGTTTTCCTCTTGATAAGAAAGATAGATAACAAAGTATAAAAACTCCTTAAAATCCTGTTCTTGACATTGTCCATTTATTATCTTGCCACTCAGCTTCCTTGTTTAGCTAAATAATCAGAAACTGTTTTGCCTCATAAGATTTCAAAAAACACAGATTCACACAATGTTTTCTATCATTCTCCTTAAGGTGTTTTCCAATGTAGTACCACCATGCCAGACACTTTTCAGGTGGCATATGGTGCCAATGCCTTGATTGAAAATGGTTGCTCCTGTCTGATTATCCCATTTGAATTATTAGCAGTTTTCAACAAAATTGATCACATGATTCTGATTTCTACTACATGCTTTCCCTGTGGCAGCACAAAATGTATCACAAGTGTTTTTTTATCATTGTTCTCCAAACATATTTAATTTGCTCATTTTAATTTTTGAAGATACACAACTCTGAATCTGCTCCCAAGACCCAATTCTATTATCTTCCTCTTACAGCATCTACATTAGGCAGCCGGGTAAACTCTTCTATTTTGCCAGATTCATAATTTACTATTATAAAAATAATGCACAACTCTAGCTTAAGGTGCCAATAGTAATCAATGTCCTCCACTTAAATTCTTGTCTTAGGGCCTGATTCAGAGTTTATCGGAGAGCATGCTGTGTCACAAATGTGTTACATATCCTGTCCGCTGTATTACAAGTGCCATTGTATGCAACAGACCACTAATAGAGTGAACAAGATAGTCAACATGTTTGTGACAGACTAGCCCATCCTTCAAACTCTAAAGCGGCCTCTTAGTATTTTGCTGGAGCAAATCTCTTCCATTAAACTGAGCTCCAATAAAAGTTAATTCCTTCTTTTCTCACATCTTTCCACCTAGTTGTCTTTCATTGCCTGGCTCACTGTACATTCCCACAACAAGACTGCCCTCTCTGCATTCCACTTTGTCCAAATCGTTTGGTGTAAAGTTGGACTCCTTCCTTCAGCTTCAGACATTACGGGACTTATTATGATGTCAGGCAGACAATCATGGATATGAGTCTATGGTGCGGTGGCATACTTACATTTCCCTATGGGAGCATGTGCTAAAGCTGTAAACCGGCCATAGCACAAGCCACCATAGGGAAATGGAAGGTTGTGTTCATTCCTGCACTGCATGGCAGGGTGCAAGGATCAACAAGGGAGAACCATAGGTACCCCCTCGGCCCCCAACTGGTGGCCACAGGGAGAAAGGGGCCCCAAACTCCCTTTACGACAGACTTTCCATGTCTGAAAGCCTGGCATGGAAAGCCTGCTTGAAACCGAGCATCTTAATCCGGACGTCATAAACCGCCATCCATATGGATTACAGGTTGGTCTCCTTGAGGCCCTCGAAATTCAGCCAGAATAAAATGCCAGTTTCACTTCTCACCTAAATTGTAATTAGGGAGTCGAAAGTGAAACCGACGATCCCGGCTTTCCGACCGGGATCGTAATCGGCCCCTACATGTTTAAACAATACAGCTACAGTCTCTCACACTCCAGTCTTTTATAAAATATCAAATTCCAGCTGATATCTACCACTTGAGTGAATTCTTTCTGACTCCCTATGCCCTTTCTCCCCTGTAAAGTATTCTATAGGCTATTCTATGGGTTATTTTTACATGCATATCACCTTGAAATCATTCTGCAACCTTTCTCCGTTGCATTTAATAACATTAAACTACAAATCTCAGCTACCTGTACTCTAAACTAGTATCCTCAAGTAGCCTTCTTCAGCCCTGCAAGTGCATGCATTTGTTACCTCTACATCTTCTAGAAGAAATCCCAAACTACTCCCAAGGTCCTCTCAAACCTAGCTCCAAGAATGTTGAACTCTCTTCCATTTTTATTAATTCAGAAACTAGAATATACTCTTTCAGGTGCCTTATAAAACAGTCCCTGCCCATTTAAACCCACTTTTTAGCTGTCTGTGTTTAACAAGCCCGTTATTATCCGTTGTATTCACATTGTCCCTGAAACAACTTTTCCCTCACTCAACCTTTCCCTCAAGTTCTATTTGCTGCTCATTTGCTCTCTTAATCAATTATTTCAATCTTTTTAATGACATAGGGCCACATGTACCAACCTATTTTGCATTCGTAAATGGTGTGAATCGCTATATTTGACCATTTGAGAATGCAGAATACCCTTTCAAGATGTATGAAAGGCTTTGGCAGTGTATTTTAGGTAATCTAATTTTTTTGCAATTACCTAAAATTACCATTTCAAATTGGGAATCGCAAGTTGCAATTCTCTAAGCACACATAACAAGCATTTTCTAAATGCAAACTGTGCATTTTGGAAATGCTATTAACATCGACTCCAGGTCAATGGTAATCATGTGCAATTTTTGAATATGCACAAAAAAATGCATTTTGTAACTGCCAGGTTTTTGCACACATGCCCCTACAGAATGTGTGCACTTTACATGTGAACATTTATTTTTTGGGGTGTTTCTGGGGGACCTTAGGTCCCCAGGCACCCTTGCCTTACCTAATTTGCGATGACCAATTAGGTATTTAAAAATTAGGTAATGCCAAACCATTCGCACCTATAGGCTTTTAGGCCCAAAGGAACGAATGAAGTAGTACAACCCAATAGCTATTAACTAATTATGATTGCGACGCTGTAGGAATCGCTATTAGGTCATTTCTATTTTCTTACATACCATTTTGCATTCCTTAAACGGCGGATACCTAAAATTAGCTATTTACATCTGGTGACGTGGATGTGGCTGCCGAGAAAGTCAATCTTAGTCTTCAAATATATACCCATGTGGCGCCTATTGTTCAGTAACCTATGACAAACATAATATGTTATAGAATTTTTTGATGCTTCGTTTTTTCTGTCTTTGGTGCAATATTCTAATATATGTGATTTTCTGATCAATGTGGGGTCTGCCAAGAATCACCAGAGATGGTGAACTTGTCAGCCAAATAGTCTGGACATAGTGCACACTGCCAAGGGTAGTCGATGGAGTTCCCTCAGGATGGGGGTTATATGGTCATAATTCTTTAGGCCCTGACTGAGACATGCAATAGTATACTTTATGCCTTTACTGGGGAGCCAGTGTGCAGTCATGAAGGACATGAAGCAGGGATTGCCACCTCTAGTCTTGCAGATTGGTATCAGTTTTCAGTGAGAAGCCTTGCACTGATTTGCCAGTCCACCTTTTCTCACTGTATCTTGATTATAAACGTCCTTCCCTCCCAGTCCTCAATGTTTCCTTCAACTCTCCACATGTTCTACTTTTCCGTAATTTAGGGCAATTTGTTGTCAAGGGGTTGTGTCACAATGCATCACACAACATGGTGCAAAAGCGATGCAACCCCTAAGATGCAATTTATCAAGCCAGGCAAGGCAACCTTGCGTGTCCCTGAGTGACTTGATAAATCCAGAGTAATGCAATGCAGTGCAAATCACTTCATTGCGTTAGTCTGCACCAGGGAGGTGTTCCATGGGTAGTGCATCGGTGTTCCCGCAAAACCCCCATGGATTTTGATGCAAGCCCAGATTTACCATTCCTGGTGGACCTGGGAACGCACCAAAATGCTGCACCTTCCCAGTGGCGATGTAACTAGGGGAAATGTTTATTTTTCCTCGATTTTCCTCTTTCTATATGTGCTGCATTATGCAGTACACATAGAAAAAGAAAATGCCTCAGGGTATTGTTTTTGTGCGTGACGGTGCCCCTTCCTGCGCAAAAACAATCCTGTTTGCAATGCAGGCACCCTTGCACCATGGTGCAAGAGTGCCTGCATTGGGGGGCCGTGGCCTGTCTCCAATGGAGTGAGCAGCGTTGTTCACTTTATCCTGTGGAAAAATGGATGCCCAGCCCCCAGGGATCAGTGTTAGACCGAGGCGCTCCTGGCTGCTAAGTCTGAGTGGCGCCTGGAATGGGGGAGCCGAGTTCAATGAGAGTGTCCGGCTACTGGGCTCTGACCTAAGGTGGCGGAGAGGCTGATCTACACTTGACACCTGATCCTAAAGGGGCACAAGAGGAGAGCCCTGCTTGGAGCTCCTGCAGCTCCCAGACAACCACTGGATCCTAGGAGCCAACCCTGCAAGAAATGGTGAGAGCAACCCGGGGAGGTGCTAGAGCCCGGAGGCATCAGCTGTGGAGCCATTACTCTGGGTGAAGATGGCCAGCGGAAGGACGACCCTTGAGCATGGTACGAGCAGTGGGTGGGCAAAATTGGGAGGAATTCACTGCTCTTACAACCTACGAGGCTGAATGCTTGCAGCCCGTTGCTAACAGAGAGCCTGGCCCAGTACTAGAGATGGTAAGTGATGCCAGGGGAGACCACTGTTTGTGAGGTGGTTGGCCTGATCCCAGGACATTTACTTGGGGAGAGGCCCCAGAGGGAGGGGACGGCTCATGTAACTGACCCTTCTGGAGCTGGGGCTTGCAGAGGTCCGATGTGAAGGGACGCCTGCATGAATGAGCAGGGCACATACAACTTTCAGGCCTTATCACAGTCTTGGAGCGCTCTCCCTGAAACGGCGTATTTTCAGTGCACTACTACTGTGAAGCGCTAAGACCAGAAGTGAAAGCCAAGACACCGCCTCTGAGGCCTGATGTGGCCAGACTGAGAAACTGGGGTGCAACACCTTACTTGCGGAGAAGGAGACCTCGAGAGGACACTGCTGATGCCATATATCCTGACCAGGGAAGACCTCTACCCAGCTCCGTGGAGTCTGCACTGCCCGAGGGAGATACCCTTCATCTGGAAGATGGACTTCCCATCTGAGATGCGGACCAGTGTGAAACTAGCATAGAGAGTGCAGGAGCCGACCCCCTGCGCCCTCCTATGAGGGGGAAGACGTCCCAGAAATGTGAGCAAAGTGTGGGCCCTGAGCTAGGTCCACATGCTGGAGAGGATAGCCCAGCTGGGTCATCGAAGACCCCCCTGCTCCCACACTACAAGACATCTCGCAGGCCATCATGGCTTCCAGCTAACCCCTGGAAACGAAGATTGATGCTATCAGTACTGACCTGGGGATACTACAGGATGACCATCGGCGTCTGGTGGAAAGGGTGACTGCCAATGAACGGCAACTGGCGGAATCCACACCAGCCTTATTCACTCTGAAGGAACACCTGATAGCAGTTGAAGCAAAGGTATGCACTCTGGAGCTCCGGGTGGAGGATGCGAAGATCGTTCTTGAGCAAACAATATTAGTGTTGGCTCTGCTGTAGAAGCTGGAGGGCACCAATATGGTGGACTACCTGGACCGGTGGCTGTGGGAGGAGGTGGCGCCAGAGGGGTTATCGACCTTCTTTGCACTGGAGAGGGCACATCGGGTCCCGTCAATGCCGCCTCTGCCCGGGGCCCCCCACGCCCTGTGTTTGCGCGACTACTGCACTACAGGCACAGAGACCATATCCTGGCACAGGCACGGATAAAAGAGGACCTTTGGATTGATAATGGAGTAGTGCAGATGTTCCCTGTCTTCTCTAAAGAAGTGCAGAAGTGGAGGGCTTCCTTCCAAGAAGCCAAGAAGAAGCTCTGCCAACTAGATCTTAAATACGCCATGATGTATTCAGCGCAACTCAAAGTAATGATCCCAGAGGGAGCAAAATTCTTTCATTCCCAGCAGGAGACCTGGGAATGACTGCAGACCCGACATGGGGTGGAAACTCAACAAAGCCCTGGACATCAGTGAATATGATGAAGGGCGACCCGCAAGGAACAGAGGAGACGACATGCACTTGCCCCTACTCAGGAGGAGGTGCAGATGGGGTGCCAGAGTGATACAGACACTTGAGAAGTGCACTGGGAGGGAGATTTCACAAACTCCGGGGCACTGCCTGCTGAGTTGGTTTCCCCACCTGCAAAGACCAAGATTACAGGGAGGTTTCAAGACCTAGCGTATATTATTGCAAAGCGGTAAATAACTTTGAACTGGAAGGCACTGGGTTGCTCACAACTTGTAGTATGGAAGAGAGAACTGCTCAAATGGACAGGCAGCAAGGGCAGGATGCTCTTGGGGAAGGCGCAGAGCGGTATGGGGAACATGGATAGGGCGCAAGCCTGGGGCATGCTAGTAGACGACCTGGCCAACCCGGAACCAGGCTCACTGGTGGGCTCCCCTGTCAAATCTCCTAGATGATTTATGATTTGAAAGCTCCGCGATTAAGGGGTCAGTCCCAGATATCACTCTTTATGACACGTGGGCCCATGGTGGAGGAAGTCCTCTGGCCTCGACCCCGTTGTTAGGATGTGTGACCTGCTCCTTTTTCCGGCATGCCAACTGGGTTGTCATTTAGGGGATGATGTACTGATCTGTGGTGGGGAACTGTTTGATTGACTGTTGTTTTTGATTCACTGAAACAGATTTGGCTCCTTACGATATTGAGGTCTCAAAAGCTGTACTCAGATGTGCTAACCCTGTTGAATGTAGTATATGATTCTAAAAACCCAATAAAATCTGTTTAAAAAAAAAGAGTGCCTGCATTGGTACTGGGCAGAACATTGTTCTCCATCACTGGAAAAAGGCAGGAATACGACGTAGTGTGATAAATACAGCACATTCCTGCCCTTTTCCTATAATGCAGCACAGCAAGATGACCCTAAATCTGATGACTGGAGCATCCTTAGGAGTTAAGACAATATTTTAAAATACATATAGTTGGATTCCATTAACTGTGGAGGATTAGGTTTTGTGTATATATGAGAACTAATGTATTGCTGTTATGATAGGCTACTTTAACTTTTTGGGATTAAACATTTATTTCCAAGACTTTGATGAAAATGCACAATTAGTAATGTGTTTACTAGTGTTTTTTTAGCTAAAATAGGATATTTAAAAAAGAGTGATATGAACTTAAGTAAGATTTAAGAAGTATTTTGGCTTGTACTATTAATCAATGTTTCTTGGTACCGTTCTTTATTATGTATTTTCAGTGATTGTGAATATTGCTCTATTTTGGACTTACATATTAAAAAATGAAAATATGAAAACTCTTTTTACTACTTTAAATGGTAACGGTAACATGCAAAAAGTTGAAATGTGAATGCATGATTACATATCTTGCACGAACACGTCAGTACGACATAAACAAGGTCGACACAAGGCATTTAACTTAGCAGCTGTAATTGTGATTGTATGTTATTAGCTCTTTATGCCACTTTCTATCTTTATTATATCTGCAAATGAATAGCCACTTTGTATGTCCAGTATTCAGATACCTCTTTGCCATGTTGTGCTCATGAAGCAGGTCAGTAAATTAATAATCATTTAAATACAAGGATAACATGGCTTGTATAATAAATGCCAGAAGGTTGACTTTGAGTCACTTCTATTGGCTTAATTACAAAGGTATAATGATGTTTATCATTATGCATCTTGAGGCACGTTGTATTCCACCCAAGCCAGATTAACACACATTTATCAAACACTGAACTCTCCAAGGCAAAAAAAAAAATGATTTGTAAAAAACAGGTCAAGCGCTAGTTTCAAGAAAATCCCCTTACATTGTTTTTTATGTTAATTGGTATCAATCCACAATATACGAAATAATGCAGTTGCTTTCCATTAAGGTGCTCCAATTAATCCCAGATAAACAACAAGAGTGATGCTCGAGTTGTGTATGTAGTGGATCACTGACAAATATTGATGCATACAATATCGAAACACAAAAATAACGGAAATTAAATATCAATAACAAAATAAAAAAATCCCATACTTAACTAATAAAACCACAAACATCAATTTTAATTATATTGAAACACAAATATTGGATAGAAAATATTGTTACCTTTTATTAAACATATAATAAGTGAAAAATGTTGATTCACACAATATTGACTGCAACAATATTGCCAAAATAATTAAACTGTCATTAATTAATATTTTAAAAATCACATTTTACATAAAACAATTATTTGAAACAAACCTAAAACATTTTATATACATGTTTAAATAAAATATAAATATATTACACAACCCAAATATTTACCATTCAACCCAATAAGTTATATAACTAATATCATAACAATACAACCCATACACCCATATACACACACACACATATACACATACACACATACACACACACACACACATATGTATATATATATATTACCTACTGGCGGTCCCCAGTAGGTAGTTATAGTTAGGACCTTGTTTCCATAGGAAAACCGCAACATTCTATTTTGAATAACTTTGGCGCCGGTCGACGAAGCCTCGCCAAATTTTCAAAATAGGTGGGGCGCTGTGCTCCGCTCCTACCCTGAAAGTCTCGGGGGGATTCGTCAAGCGGGGGCTGAGATAAAAGGGGGGTCCCAAAACGCGTTTTTCCCATGCATTTTTCCATAGGACCTTTAGACACAGCTACAGCCCGAACGGCTGAACAGAGTTAAATGAAATTTGGCAGAGAGGTAGTCCTCAGGTCAAGGAAGTGCCTTTTATAGGTTTGGTGTAAATCTGTTCAGTAGATTCTGAGAAAATAGCCTTTAAATCAATATATATATCTGAGCCAGCTTACGGTGCGCTTACGGTGCGCTTACCGTACGCGTACGGTGACGTGCGCGAGCGCGATTCTGATTGGCTGTTAGATCTTAGTAAACATTCGAATCGGTCGAAACCAGGAAGCGGCGGCCGCCATTTTGTGTGTTTCACTCAGAAAAAAAAGGGTGATAACTTGAAAAGGGGGCAAGGAATAGAGTTACAGACCCCATAACATTTGAAAGGGGGTCAAAGAAGGACAGAAAAGTACAAAAAAAACATTTATTAATTTTAAAAAAAATCGCGGGGTACGCGTACGGTAAGCTCACCGTACGCGTACGGTAGAAAAAAAATAAAAAAAGAAATGAAATGCAGATTTAAGTGTTTAGATATTAGGGGGCTCTAAAAAGAGCCGTTGTGTTTATGAAGTGATTTTTTAGTGGTACCTACAAGTAAGTACCGATGCAGAGTCCAAGGTTCAAGAGGAAGACTCTGTTCCCTTCATCATTGAAGTGTACACCATCTCCTCTATAAATGTCTTGCATGTCGTAACACAAGTTGTTGTGGTAAATGGAACCCATACCATAGTCTCGGAGGAAAGCAGAAACAGATTTGTTGACGTGCTTTCTTGCTTTGTCAATCTGTGGACAGAAATGATTGGACCAGTTCCATTTTTGCCTTTGGCATATGTTAGAAAACACAAAGGCAGTTTTAGGGAAAAGTGAAAACAGTTGTGCAAAGGTCTCCTTCATAAGCATTTCCAGACCTACCCCAGTCAAAGTGCCTAGGTCATTGCCACCACAGTGCACTATTATGAGGTCAGGGTGTTGGATTTGCATGAAGGATTTCACCAATGGCATCAATTGGTGCCACTTTAACCCTCTCTGACCAATCCATTTAATGTCTACATTTGGCAAAGCAAGGTCTCTCACCATACCTGTTTTCTCTGCATACTTTTCACTCCAGAAGACATAGCTGTGCCCTACAATCCACACTGTGAACATCTTCAAAGGAGAACTGGATGCACTCAGGAGGTGTAATTCAGTAGAATGGTAAAAAGAAATGAAAGACAGTTTGGAAATGGAGGCATACATATTTTTTTTTTTTAAAAGAACTGATTGGCTGTTTCATACCATTCTACAAATAAAACTAGGCTGTATGTGTAAATTTATAGAAGCATGTTTTGTATTGGTACAGAAAAATGTGTTATCAAAGAACAGTACTATGGATTTGCTGTTAGGTTTGAAAAGTCAAGCACTCCTGCTCTTTGGAAATGAAACATTGTTTGGTGAACTTCTGACCTAACTCTACACAGCAGTGTTTCAAGAGCTGTTGCTATGGTAGCAGGCAGAAGTCAAGTTGGGGGAAGGGTACTAGGCAGAAGTCAAGTTGGGGGAAGGGTACTTTTGGAAAAGGGTTGGTTTTCAACCAATATAAATGTGTGATTACATTTGAAAAAAGGGGGAAGCACTGAGATTTGAAACTAACATGTATATGTGTGGAAAAAGAGAGGGAAATTTTGCCATTATCTGGTTCTGCTGAGAGGAGAGAGGTGTACAGAACAGAGATCCTGGCTCTGATAATCTGCTGTTTGAGTGCCACATTTCTTTCACAGCCAACTAATTTTAAAGGTGAGTTTAGAGTTTGAGTGGGGATGTATATGGTAAATTAAGAAATGAATAATAGAATTGGAATTCGTTTTGTTGAAGTTGTGTTTATCATTTTCTGTTTTGGGAGAAATTTAAATGTGAGGAACATGTAAAATAATATGGACTATGTTTTCACCATAAATTAAGGTGTACTGGTATAAATAAGGAATACTTTTAGGGTTTGAGGTTGCACTCAGTAATGCAAATACATTCAGCATCAGTAAGGCTGGTTGCCCTTGCTGGAGTGTAGTCACTCACCCAGGCTACGCATGTTGTTGGTCTCAGAAAGCTGTTTGGTATTGCTCTGGTGATTTTACATTTGCATTAGATGGAAAGGGGGAGGTATTTTTTTCTGCAGAAGCAGACTCTTAGCACACAGCCAGCTGCATATCCTGTGGAATCATGCATAGTATTCACAACCAAGTGGGGTTTGAGGTTTCAGTCAGTAATGCAAATACATTCAGCATCACTAAGGCTGGTTGCCCTTGCTGGAGTGTAGTCAGTCACCCAGGTTACACATGTTGCTGGTCTGAAAATGTTGTTTGGACATGTGCTTTTTTAAGAATCTGAAAAGTGGATTCATAATGTGTCAGTCTGTAAAAGTACTTATCACTTGCCAAAAAAAAGAGTAGTAAGTGTGCTTTCAAATTGGCAAAGAAATTTCGTTTTGTGACTAATATGAAAACATGACTCTGTGTGCAAATAGGAATTACAGGCAGAGATTTATTGTGTATTGCTCTGGTGATTTTACATTTGCATTAGATGTAAAGGGGGAGCTATTTTTTTGTGCAGAAGCAGACTCTTAGCACACAGCCAGCTGCTTATCCTGTGGAATCATGCACAGTATTCACAACCGAGTGGGGTTTGAGGTTGCAGTCAGTAATGCAAATACATTCAGCATCACTAAGGCTGGTTGCCCTTGCTGGAGTGTACTCAGTCACCCAGGTTACACATGTTGCTGGTCTGAAAATGTTGTTTGGACATGTGCTTTTTTAAGAATCTGAAAAGTGGATTTAAAATGTGTCAGACTGTAAAAGTATTTATCACTTGCCAAAAAAAAGAGTAGTAAGTGTGGTTTCAAATTGGCAAAGAAATTACGTTTTCAGACTAATATGAAAACATGACTCTGTGTGCAAATAGGAATTACAGGCAGAGATTTATTGCGTATTGCTCTGGTGATTTTACATTTGCATTAGATGTAAAGGGGGAGCATTTTTTTATGCAGAAGCAGACTCTTAGCACACACCCAGCTGCTTATCCTGTGGAATCATGCACAGTATTCACAACCGAGTGGGGTTTGAGGTTGTACTTAGTAATGCAAATACATTCAGCATCACTAAGTCTGGTTGCCCTTGCTGGAGTGTAGTCAGTCATCCAGGTTACACATGTTGCTGGTCTGAAAAAGCAGTTTGGACATGTGCTTTTTAAAAAATCTGAAAAGTGGATTCATAATGTGTCAGTCTGTAAAAGTGTTTATCACTTGCCAAAAAAAAGAGTAGTAAGTGTGCTTTCAAATTGGCAAAGAAATTTCGTTTTGTGACTAATGTGAAAACATGACTCTGTGTGTAAATAGGAATTACAGGCAGAGATTTATTGCGTATTGCTCTGGTGATTTTACATTTGCATTACATGGAAAGGGGGAGCCATTTTTTTGTGCAGAAGCAGACTCTTAGCACACACCCAGCTGCTTATCCTGTGGAATCATGCACAGTATTCACAACCGAGTGGGGTTTGAGGTTGCACTTAGTAATGCAAATACATTCAGCATCACTAATGCTGGTTGCCCTTGCTGCAGTGTAGTCAGTCACCCAGGTTACACATGTTGCTGGTCTCAGAAAGCTGTTTGGTATTGCTCTGGTGATTTTACATTTGCATTAGATGGAAAGGGGGTGTTATTTTTTTATGCAGAAGCAGACTCTTAGCACACAACCAGCTGCTTATCCTGTGGAATCACGCACAGTATTCACAACCGAGTGGGGTTTGAGGTTGGAGTCAGTAATGCAAATACATTCAGCTTCACTAAGGCTGGTTGCCCTTGCTGGAGTGTACTCAGTCACCCAGGTTACACATGTTGCTGGTCTGAAAATGTTGTTTGGACATGTGCTTTTTTAAGAATCTGAAAAGTGGATTCATAATGTGTCAGTCTGTAAAAGTACTTATCACTTGCCAAAAAAAAGAGTAGTAGGTGTGGTTTCAAATTGGCAAAGAAATTACGTTTTCAGACTAATATGAAAACATGACTCTGTGTGCAAAGAGGAATTACAGGCAGAGATTTATTGCGTATTGCTCTGGTGATTTTACATTTGCATTAGATGTAAAGGGGGAGCTATTTTTTTATGCAGAAGCAGACTTTTAGCACACACCCAGCTGCTTATCCTGTGGAATCATGCACAGTATTCACAACCGAGTGGGGTTTTAGATTGCAGTCAGTAATGCAAATACATTCAGCATCACTAAGGCTGGTTGCCCTTGCTGGAGTGTACTCAGTCACCCAGGTTACACATGTTGCTGGTCTGAAAAAGCAGTTTGGACATGTGCTTTTTTAAGAATCTGAAAAATGGATTCATAATGTGTCAGACTGTAAAAGTACTTATCACTTGCCAAAAAAAAAGAGTAGTAAGTGTGGTTTCAAATTGGCAAAGAAATTACGTTTTCAGACTAAAATGAAAACATGACTCTGTGTGCAAAGAGGAATTACAGGCAGAGATTTATTGCGTATTGCTCTGGTGATTTTACATTTGCATTAGATGTAAAGGGGGAGCTATTTTTTTGTGCAGAAGCAGACTCTTAGCACACAGCCTGTTGCTTATCCTGTGGAATCATGCACAGTATTCACAACCGAGTGGGGTTTTAGATTGCAGTCAGTAATGCAAATACATTCAGCATCACTAAGGCTGGTTGCCCTTGCTGGAGTGTACTCAGTCACCCAGGTTACACATGTTGCTGGTCTGAAAAAGCAGTTTGGACATGTGCTTTTTTAAGAATCTGAAAAGTGGATTTAAAATGTGTCAGACTGTAAAAGTATTTATCACTTGCCAAAAAAAAGAGTAGTAAGTGTGGTTTCAAATTGGGAAAGAAATTACGTTTTCAGACTAATATGAAAACATGACTCTGTGTGCAAAGAGGAATTACAGGCAGAGATTTATTGCGTACTACTCTGGTAATTTTACAGTTGCATTAGTAGGAAAGGGGGAGCTATTTTTTTATGCAGAAGCAGACTCTTAGCACACACCCAGCTGCTTATCCTGTGGAATTATGCACAGTATTCACAACCGAGTGGGGTTTGAGGTTGGACTTAGTAATGCAAATACAAACATGTAAAATAATATGGACTATGTTTTCACCATAAATTAAGGTGTAGTGGTATAAATGAGGAATACTTTTAGGGTTTGAGGTTGCAGTCAGTAATGCAAATACATTGAGCATCAGTAAGGCTGGTTGCCCTTGCTGGAGTGTAGTCAGTCACCCAGGTTACACATGTTGCTGGTCTCAGAAATCTGTTTGGTATTGCTCTGGTGATTTTACATTTGCATTAGATGGAAAGGGGGAGCTATTTTTTTATGCAGAAGCAGACTCTTAGCACACACCCAGCTGCTTATCCTGTGGAATCATGCACAGTATTCACAACGAGTTGGGTTTGAGGTTGCAGTCAGTAATGCAAATACATTCAGCATCACTAAGGCTGGTTGCCCTTGCTGGAGTGTAGTCAGTCACCCAGGTTACACATGGTGCTGGTCTCAAAAAGCAGTTTGGACATGTGCTTTTATCAGAATCTGAAAAGTGGATTCAAAATGTGTCAGACTGTAAAAGTACTTATTACTTGCCAAAAAAGTAGTAGAATGTGTGCTTTCCAATTGGCAAAGAAATTTCGTTTTCTGCCTTATTTGAAAGAATGACTCTGTGTGCACACAGGAATTGTTTTTAGATATTTAATTTGTGAATGTGTTATTGTGATTTTCACTTCTAGGAAAGGGGTACTTAGTATTTTAAGATTTGAAAAGATCATAAAAAATGTAGTAATATATTTAAATATAAAAAAGGATTTTTTTTTTAGTTTTTTTCAGGTATTGCTGAAGAGCAGTGAACAAAATTTAAGATGCCTACAAAATCCAGAGTAAGGAAAAACCACAAAAAAAACTATATTTGAAGACAACTGGAGGACCTAAGTTAGTTGGAGATGCTCATGTTGGGAAAAAGAGAAAGTCTTCTGGTAAGCAGACAAAAGATTTTTTAAAGAACATCTTCAAAAAAAGGAAAAATGTACAAAATGTCTGTACTGGAAAGAATGTTTTCAATAGAAAAGAACAGGAAAAAATTGAGAATTTAGTTAATGCACATATACCTTCTGCAATAACAAAGATTAACTTAAACAGAAAAACAGCGTTTAAAGAGATACGTAGAAAAATGTTTCAGAGAAGAGTTATGTCCAATTTGATAAAGGATGTGAAGAAATATAAGAAAAAGGCAAAATATTACAAGAGAAAAAAAGAAATTGAAGCCATTGCAGCAAAGGCATTAGAATTAAAAAGGAAACTATTCATTTTAATTTTGAATAGGATGCGTACATTAGATAAAATGGTTAATGTACTGAAATCACAAAGCAAAAGGAAAAGAGTAGTGAAAAGAACAAACTTTTGTAAAGTGTTTTTAGGAGAATGGATGCATAGTTCAAGTAGTGAACCTTTTTTTAATGAAGAGAGTTATTTTCATAGTAATAGTTTGCTGCATGCAGTTGACACCAGAGGTCGTGCTTATGAAGTGAAAAATGGTTGCATAATGGAGAAGGAGATAATGGTTCCAAGAGATGAGGTACAAGTGATGGCGGATGAGGCTATGGGGAGACGTCCTAAAGCCCCAGTGTACACTTGGAATTGTAGTAGTATTTGCACTGTGCGTCAGGAATCTATTGATAAATTTCGTGAGTTTCTAAGAGAATATAGTAAAAAAAGTGTAAAACAGAAGATTAAGGTGCTTCAACGTCTAGATCCATGCAGAGTGAGAGAGAATACTGGTTTGCAGGGTCATTCTCTGGCTTGTCTATCTAGAAAAGTGTGTATTAGTGTTTTCCATCATTTTAGGATGCTGGCTGTTCATCATACTGAAATGAGAAAGTTTGTGAGACGGTTGTATTTTGCTAAAAGTCCAGCAATAAAGTTAGATGAATTGAATAGGGCTCTGTTCCGTGGATCGGTATCAGATGTAGAGAAGGTTATTGATGAAATTCAGTTTTGTTACTTTGGTCCTGAACAAGACAGTGCAGAAAAGGACACAGTAAATGAGGAAGAAGTGGAAGAGAATGTAGAACCCTCTGTAAGTAAAACATTTAATGATCACATAACAAAATTTGCAATAATCTCTAATGAAAGACCAAATATAACTTGTATTTGTTGCCGCAGAACTCATTATAGAAAACAAACTAGGAATGTTGATCTCTACAGAAAGAGTGAAAATGAAGATAATTATAAGTGGAAGGATTTTGCCACATATATATTTCTTGAAAATTGTTTTGAATTGGGTGAAGATCAGCGTATTTGTAAATACTGTTACAACAAGTTAGAGGAAAATAGAATGCCAACCAGAGCTGTACATAATAATTTAGAATTGGATGCTATTCCTGCCGAACTTTCTGAATTAAATACATATGAGTCTATACTTATTCAATGTGTTCATCCGTTCCAGACCATAGTACGTATGGAGCCCAAAACTGGTAAATTACCTCCTTCAGATTTACTGAGAGGTTTAAAAGGTAGAGTGGTGTATTTGCCCTTGGATTTGAAAAAAAATATGGAAACTATTGATGCAGATACTTTGGAAACTGAACCATTAGTTATTCTGGTTAATGGTGTACCTACAAAGAATAAGAAGATTTGGCAGGAGCTGGTAGATGTACGGAAAGTACAAAGAGCAAATTTGTATTTGAAAAGGAATAACAAATGGTATGAATCAATTTATATAGAAGAAGAAGAAGAAGATTTACAAGAAGACACAGAAACACCAACTGGACAAATTGAAAAAGTGGACAAGTCAAAGGAAGAAGAAATTTATGAACATTTTAGCATACATCCTCTACATTCAAAAGAAGTTATGGGAGACAATATTGATCTGTTTCAGATGAAGAAAGCAAAAGGAACTCCCGTGAGTGTATGGGAGGAGAGCTTGGAAGCTCGATGTTTTCCCCAGCTGTTTCCTAAAGGAAAAGGAGGACGATACGATGAACGTCCAGAACAGATTCCAGCTTCTGAGTATCGGACTACAAGACTATATGCAGAAGATCCCAGATTTCGACAAAGTATTCCTTATTTGTTCCATCTTTTATTTGAAAGCGACTTGTCTGCACTATCTTATGCAGTAAATCACATTTTAAAAAGTGGAGTACATTTACAAAATGTGTCTGCTAAGGATTTTATGGAGAAAGTGCAGCACCGAGATGATCATTTGGAAACACAACTGATCAATCTGATGGCTTGTCAGCGTGGGACAAATGAATATTGGTACCGACGCCATGGTGAATTAAAATGCATGTTACGGAATTTAGGAACACCAACATGGTTCCTTACCCTAAGCTGTGCTGAGTACGCTTGGGATGATTTACTGGATTTTCTACGAGAGGCAAATTCAAACATTAAAAACGTCGAATACAAGACAGCAGGAGAACTGTGCTCATTGGATCCAGTTAATGTTTGCAGATATTTCAATCATAGATTTGAGGCTATGATGTCCTTCATCTGCAATAAAAAAAATCCACCTCTTGGAGAAGTAGTGGATTTCTTTTGGAGAAAAGAGTACCAGGCAAGAGGTGCTCCTCATATTCATATGCTGTTGTGGATAAAGGATGCCCCAAAGTTTGGAACAGATACTGATGAAGCAGTGTTATCTTACATTGAAGAATATGGAACATGTGCTATACCAAAAAGCACAGAAGAGAAAAAGTTAAAGGAGCAAGTTTTACGTTTCCAAAGTCATCGGTGTGGAAAATACTGTCGACGGAAATACAAGAGCAAAGATAAATACTACACTAAATGTCGATTTGGATTTCCTAGACCTGTTCTTTCAAATGGAAGAGTAAACAGTTTTATGTCATCTGTGAGACATACTTTCACAAGAAAATCACCTAAGAATACCTACAACCTAAAAAGAAAAGAAGAATCAAAAAATATAAATGACTACAACCCAGTCATTTTATCCATGTGGAATGCTAACATGGATATACAGTATGTAGCTGACAATTCCATTGCTGTTGCTCGATATGTAACGTCTTACATTACTAAATCTGAAAAAACTGAATTGAAAGAAATGTGGGAAGAGATTTCTCACGAGAAGACTGTCAGTAAGAAGCTGTACAGTTTCAGTTTAAAGATGTTATCGCATCGAGAAATTGGATCCTACGAATGTTCAGATAGGTTATCTTCTGCAAGTCTCTACTCGAAATCAAGAAGAATAATTTGGGCAAGTTTAGGCCTTGCAGCAATGAGAAATCGGGTACTGAAATCTGTTGGAGAAATTGAATATTTGGCCGAGAATGACCCAGAAAGTACAGATATTTTGAAATCAAACATGTTGGACACATATTATCTAAAAAGAAGTCATCATCTGGAGAACATGTGTCTCTATGAAGTGCTGCAGAACTACATTTATTCACGGAAAGCCGCAGAAGACATCAACAATGGAAAATATAAAGTCATTGGTGAGGAAGGATGTTTGGTGAAGCAAACAAAAGGAAGTTTGATAAATCACAGGAAGCTGAGTTGCGACACTACTGACAAAAAGGAATTTTACTACTTGGCTCTTTTACAGCTGTTTAAACCATGGCGTACAGAGGATGAACTACTGGGAGAATTTCAAAGCTATGAAGATTCTTTTAATGCTTGCAAAGACAGCATACAATGCAGTACATTCTCAACTTATCTGCAAATGTTAAATGAAGAAATTGAACAGGAAACTACAATTGCAGCTGAAGTAGCTAGAGACAGTTCTCAAGACAGCCATAGTTCAGGAACACTTAGTCAAGATCCCCTAGGACAACCAATCGTTGAAAATGAAGCATCAATAGCCATGAATGAAGTGGAAACGGCTATGAATCAAGCTCAAGAAGAATTTATAGACTTACAAAATTTGGAAAGACAACTGAATGAAGAGCAGCAACAAATTTATGAAGAGATCAGAAGCAAAATTGATCACGGATTTCTACATGAAAAAAAAGAGTGCTCATGCACATCATTTCATCCAATCAGGATGTATGTAAGCGGACAAGCTGGAACTGGAAAAAGTTTCCTAATAAAAGTCATCAGAAGCTACCTACAGCAAAAAACGGGTTCTACTTTGTCTTGTGTGGTTACTGCTCCAACTGGGTTAGCAGCATATAACATAAAAGGAATCACCTTACATCGTTTGCTAATGTTACCAGTGGAGCATGAGAACAAAATACAATACAACAAGCTAACTGGAGAAGCATGCTTGGAAGTTTCAAGAGTATTGAAGAAGATGCAAGTTCTCATTATTGATGAGGTGAGCATGGTATCAAACTTAATGCTTGCCTTTGTGCATTTAAGAATGCAGCAAATTCTAAGGACAGACTATGACGTGTTATTTGGTGGAAAACATGTCATAGTTTTTGGGGATCTTCTACAACTTACTCCAGTTAAAGGACAACCAGTGTTTAATACTGTGACACATGAAGACACAAAGAAGTCATTGGGAAGCATCGGTAATGCAAATATTTGGTCCTTCTTTGAGTACAAGGAACTTACTACTAATATGAGGCAAGCAAACGATGAAGAATATGGAAGTATTCTGAAAGATATCAGAATTGGACTACTCACAGAAGTTGGCAAAAAAGCATTACAGAGTCGGCTGCTACATAATTTATTTCCAAAGGAAGAAATAGTTGCAGAGAAGATATACAAGAACATTGCAGAAAAGAAAAGTGTCATCTGCTTAATGCCAACTCTATGTGAATGCTCAATATTCAATGAGGGGCTTTTAAAATTGGAAAAGGAAGATATCAGGAAATTGGAAGCAGTGGACAAAATTGAGGATGGAAGAATTACTATCACATTAACAGGCACACTGAAAAATAAATTGGATTCACTAGAGAAGAACATTTCCAAAACAGCTGGATTAGAAAAAGATCTATATGTTTGCATGAACTGTAGAGTATTTTTAAGGAGAAATTTGGATGTTGAAAAAGGTTTAGTTAATGGAGCTATGGGAAGAGTTGTGGGTTTTATTAATTATCAGAAAAAAGATGGAATTGAATGTTTAAAAATAAAATTTGATCAGATAGAAGGAGTTAAAGACATTTGTCGTTGTTCAGTTCGTTTCATGCTTGTGAAAG
This sequence comes from Triturus cristatus, assembly GCF_964204655.1. Classification (NCBI taxonomy): domain Eukaryota; kingdom Metazoa; phylum Chordata; class Amphibia; order Caudata; family Salamandridae; genus Triturus; species Triturus cristatus. The sequence continues at coordinate 192,655,650 of NC_140582.1, forward strand.
ACTTATATGTACGTAGGAAGCAGTTTGCGTTTTCTCTAGCATATGCTGTAACTATTCACAAGTCTCAAGGATTGACTGTAGATTGTGCTTTTGTGAACATTGGTTCAACTGTGTTCAAAGAAGGTATGGCTTATGTAGCTTTGTCACGAGTGAAAACATTATCTGGTTTATTCATGATAGACTTTGATGACTCAAAAGTTAGTGCTGATACAAACTGTGTAAAGGAGTATAATAGATTAAGAAGAACCTATGCTCCTCATTTAGGTCAGTATCCTGTGTTGGAGAAACGTGTAGTTTCTCGTAAAAGGAGAAATGAGAATATCTGTAATGAAGATGTAGAGAGGAGGAAAAAAAAGAGGAGTGATGTAATTGCAAGCAAAAAGAATAAGGAAAATGAAGAACAGGTTGTAGGATGTCATTTTGAAAATAGCTCTGGTGTCAACTGCTACGCTAATGTAGTGCTGAATGTTGCATTTTATCTGGATAGTGTGCAAGAGCAGATAATAGTAAATCAGGGAAAAAGATTCTGTTCTGAGCTGAATCTCCTTTTTGAAAAGCTGAGTAATGATAAAACTCAAATAGAAAGTGCTACTGAAATTAGAAAACTTTTAGATGTATGTTCAGGACGAACACAGTTTTCTCAAAATGTACAGCAAGACGCACAGGAATTCTTGATGTTTTTTCTTCAGGTACTGGAAGAAGAAGGGGTTCCCATTGAAAATATGTTTGGTGTCTCTTATAAATGGGAACATAGTTGTGAAAACTGTTACAATACATGTGGCTCTAATGTTGATTCTGAAAGGTTTATTTATTTAACATTGCCAGAGAGTAAAACAGTCACTTTTGCTAAATTAGTTAAAGATGCTAATCATAACATGGAATGCGGTGAGTGTCAATCTGAAATGTTTTCAACGTTAATTTTAAAGGAATACAGACAATATGTAATTTTAATGATGCAACGATGTAAAGCTGATGGTTCAAAATTGGATACTTTAATAAAGAAGTTTACCGGACAGCAATTATCAATTTCAGGAAACACTTTTGTAACAGTTGCAATAATTTTCCATGAAGGACCTACTGTTACTTCTGGACATTACACAGTTTATCTTAAATGTGAAAAAGGCTGGACACTGTGTAATGATTCACAATTGATTTTCAAGCAACGTTTGCCTTTTGATTTAGCAAATTCCTATCTAATCTTCCTGAAACCTAAATTTTAGAGAGACTTGGCAAGATCTGTACAAAACAATTTTACCATTTTATTGGATTACCATTGGAATTTAAAAAAAAAAAGATTTTTCAAATTATCATTTGGCCTAATGGAAAGGTAACCAATTGTAATGTGGATTTTTTAAATTTTTAATGAAACTATGGAAAACCAAAAATTTAGACAAAATCGGTAACATCTGCACAATTTAAATTTTGGAATGTTATTGGATTGCCATTTGAAATTTATTCAAAAAAGATTTTTAAAATTACTATTTGGCCATGAGGAAAGGTAAACAATTCTATTGTGGACTTATTTAATTATTAATTAATCTTTTGGAAACCAAAATGTTACAGAGAATCGGTGAGATCTGTACAATTTAAACTTTAGAATTTTATTGGATTACCATTGGAAATTTAATCAAAAAAGAATTTTAAAATTACTATTTGGCCTAAAGGAAATGGAACCAGATGTATTGTGGAGTTATTTGAGATATATTTTTGTGATTATACTTCTGAAACAAAAATGTCAGACGGTATTTTAAAGAAATAAGTATTGATATTAGATGATATTTTTTTAGAATATTATGCATTTCTATAATGTTATGTTTAAGTAAAAAGAGATTGTGGGCTTTTTTAAAACAATCTTTGAGATTGTTATTTTTTTTTTGCCCGCTGTTAAATGATGAATGCAATTGCTTTCACAATTTATAGTGAAATGCAATATATTCTGAAAACAGCAAAAAAAAGGCAAATTATTATTTTTGAAAAATATGTAAATACGTGTACTGTGTTATATATTGATTTATTAAATATTAATACTTTTTTTTTCAGATTGTGAAAGAAAATTTTAAAAAAAAAACAACCATTTTTTCAAGTAATTTCAATTACATTTTAATTAAAAATTAAATTGTTGGGTGGGTCAGGTAACTGAGAAATTAGAAGGTCTCTTTCTTCCACTTTATCTCAAAAAGATTTTTAGTATTTAGTTATTAATTCCTCAAGGATCTTGAGATGTGGTAATTGATTTTTAGTGTTTTTAAAAAAAAAATAAAAAAAAATACGCTTACCGTACGCGTAAAAAAAAAAAAAAAGTTTTAAAGAAAAAATAACAAAAATTTGAGAGGTAAGGTTGGCTCTTAAAAGAGCCGTTGTGTTCATGCAGGGACAGAGGAAAGGAAGTATGGGAACATTAGCTGGTTGGACATTTGTGCTGGTCTATTTTGTTGTTAATGAGGGGAACACTGGTCTCCCTATGAACAATTAGACCATGGCAAAATGAACACCGCATAGTAACCCTACCAAACCGAGGGTTCGTTTCCAAAGGATCAGAAAAAGGTGAATGTGCCCCCACAGATGAAGGGCTCTGCGGAGTTTCCGAAGAAGAACACGGCTGAGCTGCTGTGGATGTGCTTGGTTGACTTACTCTAGGGTTGCCCCTAGTATGTCTAGCATGTGTCCTAGGGTGTACGTCGTGAAGGTGTCTCAACATAGTGTGATTCCCGAAGGAATACTTCTTGTTGGGATTACCTCGCGAAAGTACACGCTGGCACAGCTTGCAAGTCACCAAGGCAGCATTGACTTTTTTCTCACCCTCTGGAAAACTGAAAAACTCCCATATGAAAGAGCTCTTCTGTTTCCTCTTTCTCTGCCTGATGGTGGTGCTGCTAGCCTCACTCTCAGTAGAAGAGTGCTGGTCTGCCATCGTATCACGAAGACAAGTCAGCTCCTTCTCCTAAGGGATCACAAGCAGAAATGAGGGGAATGGGTGTGGTGTAGGAGAGTTCTAGAACTGAAAGTAGTTTCAACCAATCAAAAGTTGTGTTTCATGATCACATGACCCACCGTGCGCGTAAGTTACGCTTACGTTATGCTTACGGTGCGCTTACGGTAAAAGTGCGCATGCGCGTAAAAAAGACACACGTTCGCGCGCATGCGCAAAACAGTCACTCCACAACACTTCCGCGCAATGTGCGCGTGTAGCGTACACGCCTACGCGCCCCACGCGTAGTACGCACGGCTACGCAAATTGCGTAACTATACGCAAACAGAGTAGATAAATTACGGACATTGCGTAAACTGTACGCTTACCGTACGCTTACCGTACGCGCACTAAAAAAAATAAATATATATATATATATATATTTTCTATGTTATACTAATATATCTTACCTGTTTTGTAAAAAAAAAAAACTTGATATATTGCTGATTTTTTTAAAAAAAACATAGTGTTTTAAGAGAATAAAAAGTTTAAAAAAAAACTTGTTTTTTTATACAAAAAAAACACATTTAATATAAGAATTTATAATAAAAAAATCATAGAAAATCAATAAAAAAAATATGGGAATCACATATGTTATAGGTAAGAATTAGCATTTAAAAAACCATACAAATTCACTAAAAAACCATGGGTTTCACACACGTTATAGTTAGAAATTAGCATTTAAAAAACCTTGCAAATTCACTGAAAAAACCATAGGTTTCACACATGTTATAGTTAGGAATTAGCATTTAAAAAACCTTGCAAATTCACTGAAAAAACCATAGGTTTCACACACGTTATAGTTATGAATTAGCATTTAAAAAACATTGCAAATTCAGTGAAAAAACCATAGGTTTCACACACGTTATAGTTAGCTGGACATTTCACTCGTAAAAAACCAATGAAATTTCCCCGTTATAGTTAGTTAAGCTAACTATAACTCGCGCGCCCGCAATGCACTGCTGATGACGTCACATATTACATCACTCATGACATGGTCAGTGACATCACTCATGACATCACTGATGACATCTCAAATGACATCACTGATGACATCACTGATGACATCATCCAGTGAATGTGTGTTTTTCTGAAAATTAAATATGTTTTATATATGTATATCTCAAGGTCGATGGAAGAATAAATGAGTATATAAGTGTCTAAATGGATGATTTGTTTTTGAAAAATGAATTGTATTACTGACTGATTAAGTGTATCTTTTTGAATACATGGCTAAGTGAGTAATGTTTAAAAGTGTAAATACCTGTATCAGTCTCTCACTTTGTGTATAAGTGGCTGCATGGGTCGGTGAGCAGCTACATGAGTGTCTATATAGGTTATTAGTTGGTTTTTTGAGTATCAGTATGAGTGTCTGAGTGTCTGTATGGTTCAGTGGGGGGTATTACGTAGTGCATAAGTGCATGAATGAGTGACTCACTGTTTGTATGTGTTGAAGACAGCATATGTGCAGGACTGTATGGGTGGAAGAGTGTGTGTATAGGTGTGTTAGTGAGTGAATGGCTGTCTCAATAGTGTCTTTATGAGTAACTACATATGTTTTAAACTAGTATATGTGACTATTGGTGTATATAAGTGAGTGTATGTGAGAGTGAGAGATTGAAAGAGTTCCTGTATGAATAAGTATGTGTTTCTATAAGTGATTGTTTAAATGACTAAGTATGTGTAAGTTTCCATAGAAGTAAGTGTGGTGGTGTGTGTATAACTGTATATGCAAATAAATGTATGTTTGATTCTTTATTAGCATGAGTAACTATGTGTGTGAGTAACTCTATGGATGAGAGGCATTGTGTTACAGGATGTATAGGTGTATGAGTACATATGATGTGTGAGTACACGAATGAGTGACTGTACAGGACTGTTGGTGAATGAGTGGATGTTTATGTGGATCTTAGAATTATTGAAGAGGTTGTTGTAATTGGTATTGGTATGTCCATTTTTTTGAAAATTTCAGTCTCGATTTTTGAATGTGTGTATCAAAGGTTATATTAGGGTGAGAGGAGGTCTGCCACTCTATCACATGGATGATGTCATCAGTGATGTCATCAGTGATGTCATTTGAGATGTCATCAGTGATGTCATGAGTGATGTCACTGACCATGTCATGAGTGATGTAATATGTGACGTCATCAGCAGTGCATTGCGGGCGCGCGAGTTATAGTTAGCTTAACTAACTATAATGGGGAAATTTCATTGGTTTTTTACAAGTGAAATGTCCAGCTAACTATAACGTGTGTGAAACCTATGGTTTTTTCACTGAATTTGCAAGGTTTTTTAAATGCTAATTCCTAACTATAACGTGTGTGAAACCTATGGTTTTTTCAGTGAATATATATATATATATATATATATATATTCACTGAAAAAACCATAGGTTTCACACACGTTATAGTTAGGAATTAGCATTTAAAAAACCTTGCAAATTCACTGAAAAAACCATAGGTTTCACACATGTTATAGTTAGCGGAAATTTTACTGATAAAAAACCAGTGAAATTCCCCCGTTATAGTTAGTGCAGGCAACTATAACTCACGCGACCGCAATCCTCTGCTGATGCTAATACTGTATTTAGACACTTATTTGCCCATGTCTTCTTCCATACATTTTTAGCTATACATATATTACAAATATTTTTTTTTCATAAAGACACATATGTCATAAGCAGAAGATTGCGGTCGCGTGAGTTATAGTTGCCTGCACTAACTATAACGGGGGAATTTCACTGGTTTTTTATCAGTAAAATTTCCGCTAACTATAACATGTGTGAAACCTATGGTTTTTTCAGTGAATTTGCAAGGTTTTTTAAATGCTAATTCCTAACTATAACGTGTGTGAAACCTATGGTTTTTTCAGTGAATTTGTACGGTTTTTTAAATGCTAATTTACTTTACGGCATTCGTGGCATGCGCGCCCACTTAACGCAGTTCGTTCCGTGCGCACACGGTGCGCTTCGCGCACCGTGCGCGCACAGTAAGCACGCGGTGCGCTTCGCGCACCGCGTGCCCACTTTACGCAGTTAGTGCCGTGCACGCACGGTGGGCACGCGGTGCGCTACGCGCACCGCGTGCCCACGTTACGCTAGATGGGCCATGTACGCACGATGCGCTTCGCGCACCGTGCGCACATGGAGGACATATGATGCACTTCGTTTTGAAAGGTAATATTTTAATTTTTCGTAATTTTTATAAGCCATGCACAAATGGTGCCCTTCGGGCACCATTTGCACACGGGGTGGAGAGAGTGTGGATAATTTTTTCTTTTATTATTTTTGTTTAAAATATTGTGGTTTTTCACACGTTTAATAAGCCCTGCACATTTGGTGGCATGCGGCCACCAAAAGCACAGGGGGTGGGGAGAGTGTGGATAGTGGTTTTTTTTATTATATTTTTTACCGTACGCGTACGGTAAGCGTAATCGGCGAAATTAGCGAAAAAATAAAAATTCAAGTTTTGGCCTTGGGGGGTCTTTGGGGACTCCCTCAACATGGCTATGTGTGTGGGAGCCGTCTAAACAGCCCCTTTACATGTTTATTGGTTTTATTTAACAACCTAACTCTCAGTGCGAGAGAGAAAATGGCGGCCGCCGCTTCCTGGTTTCGGCCGATTCGAATGTTTACTAAGATCTAAGAGCCAATCAGAATCGCGCTCGCGCACGCCAACGTACGCGTACGGTAAGCTTACGGTAAGCGTACCGTAAGCTGGCTCAGATATATATATTGATTTAAAGGCTATTTTCTCAAAATCTACTGAACAGATTTACACCAAACCTACAAAAGGCACTTCCTTGACCTGAGGACTACCTCTCTGCCAAATTTCTAGTAATTCTGTTCAGCCGTTCGGGCTGTAGCCCTGTCTAAAGGTCCTACGGAAAAATGCATGGGAAAAACGCGTTTTGGGACCCCCCTTTTATCTCAGCCCCCGCTTGACGAATCCCCCCGAGACTTTCAGGGTAGGAGCGGAGCGTAGCGCCCCACCTATTTTGAGAAATTCGCGAGGATTCGTCGACCGGCGCCAAAGTTATTCCAAATAGAATGTTGCGGTTTTCCTATGGAAAAGGGGTCCTAGCTATAACTACCTACTGGCGACCGCCAGTAGGTAATATATATGTATATATATATATATTCACTGAAAAAACCATAGGTTTCAGGGGTGTTATAGTTAGCTGGACTTTTCACTTGTAAAAAACCATTGAAATTCCCCCGTTATAGTTAGTTCAGCTAACTATAACTCGCGCGCCCGCAATGCACTGCTGATGACGTCACATATTACATCACTCATGACATGGTCAGTGACATCACTCATGACATCACTGATGACATCTCAAATGACATCACTGATGACATCACTGATGACATCATCCAGTGAATGTGTGTTTTTCTGAAAATTAAATATGTTTTATATATGTATATCTCAAGGTCGATGGAAGAATAAATGGGTATATAAGTGTCTAAATGGATAATTTGTTTTTGAAAAATTGATTGTGTAACTGACTGATTAAGTGTATCATAGTGAATACATGGCTTAGTGAGTAATGTTTAAATATGTAAATATCTGTATCAGTCTCTCACTTTGTGTATAAGTGGCTGCATGGGTTGGTGAGTAGCTACATGGGTGTCTATATAGGTTATTAGTTGGTTTTTTGAGTATCAGCCAGAGTGTCTGCATGGTTCGGTGGGGGGTATTACGTAGTGCATAGGTGCATGAATGAGTGACTCACTGTTTGTATGTGTTGAACACAGCATGTGTGCAGGACTGTATGGGTGGATGAGTGTGTGTATGGGTGTGTTAGTGAGTGAATGACTGTCTCAATAGTGTCTTTATGAGTAACTACATATGTTTTAAACTAGTATATGTGACTATTGGTGTATATATGTGAGTATATGTGAGAGTGAGAGATTGAAAGAGTTCCTGTATGAATAAGTATGTGTTTCTATAAGTGATTGTTTAAAAGACTAAGTATGTGTAAGTTTCCGTAGAAGTAAGTATGGTGGCGTGTGTATAACTGTATATGCAAGTAAATGTATGTTTGATTCTTTATTAGCATGAGTGACTATGTGTGTGAGTAACTCTATGGATGAGTGGCATTGTGTAACAGGATGTATAGGTGTATGAGTACATATGATGAGTGAGTACATGTATGAGTGACTGTATAGGACTGTTGGTGAATGAGTGGATGTGTATGTGGATCTTAGAATTACTGAAGAGGTTGTTGTAACTGGTATTGGTATGTCCATTGTTTTGAAAATTTTAGTCTCTATTTTTGAATGTGTGTATCAAAGGTTATATTAGGGTGAGAGGAGGTCTGCCACTCTATCACAAGGATGATGTCATCAGTGATGTCATCAGTGATGTCATTTGAGATGTCATCAGTGATGTCATGAGTGATGTCACTGACCATGTCATGAGTGATGTAATATGTGACGTCATCAGCAGTGCATTGCGGGCGCGCGAGTTATAGTTAGCTGAACTAACTATAACGGGGGAATTTCAATGGTTTTTTACAAGTGAAAAGTCCAGCTAACTATAACACCCCTGAAACCTATGGTTTTTTCAGTGAATTTCTGAGGTTTTTTAAATGCTAATTCCTAACTATAACGTGCCTGAAACCTATGGTTTTTTCTGTGAATTTCAAAGGTTTTTTAAATGCTAATTTCTAACTATGCCTACAGAGATAGGACATGTGAAGAAAGAAGAAAAAATGCACAGAAAGAAACAAAAGAAGTGCAGAAAGAAGCAACAGAAGTCCTCAAATACGAAGATAAGTGCAGGAAGAAGGATAACGTGCAGAAAGAACAAAAAGAAGAGCAGAAAGAAGCCTTGTTGCAAAATCATCCTGTACCCTCAACTTTTTCAGACGGATACTGGTGGTAACTGAGTCTGACTAACCAGTCCTAGAGCCAGTGCTATGTTAAAAGACACTTAGCATACAGTGAAAACACCTACATACACTAGGGAACATTATGCGTTGGGGTCCCCCTGTGATTAGCATGACCTCCTCTGTAAGCCCCTAGTATATAATAGGGCATGGAGATTAAAACTACCTCTTAAAACAGGCCACAGGGCGTTTTTGCACACGTTAACTCAGGCCCCGTCCCCTCCATTCACCACTGTGTAAACATGCCCTGTGTCCATTTTTAGTTGGGAGATTAAGTTCATTTGAATCCTGAGGGTCCCTAGGGTCCAACTAGCCCACTAGGTACCTCCAGTAAGTGCCACAGAGCTGCGTTGCAGAGAGGTGTAAAAAGTGGCACGGCCTGGACCACCTCTCTGCAATGCAGCTCAGTGGCGCTTACTGGAAGCACTTGGTGGGCTAGTTAGCCCCCAGGGGCCCTCAGTATTGAAGGGAAATTATATCCCCAATTTAAAACGTGCCATAGTGCGTGTTTGCACACGTCACCTCAGGCCCCGTCCCCTCCCTTCACCACTGTGTAAACGTGCCCTGTGGCTGTTCTAAGTTGAGAGATTAAGTCCCCTTGAATCCTAAGGGTCCCTAGGGTCAAACTAGACCACTAGGTACCTCCAGTAAGCGCCACAGAGCTGCGTTGCAGAGAGGTGTAAAAAGGGGCTTGGCCTCAGAACACCTGGCTGCAGCGCAGCTCCCTGGCGCATACTGGAGATGCCTGTTGGGGGCGCGTTTGCAGAGTGCTGCACGGAGGGGGCATGGCCTCCGGCACGATGCCAGTCTTTTATTTATTTTAGTTTTTTAAGAAGGGGGGCTGTTTGGTTCCCCTTCTTATTCTAATTTATTGGCCCTGATGACCCCATCCCCCAGGGCCAGTCTCCTAATTATATTTTTTTGACCCCAATCCCCAGGGCCGGCCACTGTTTTTTATTATTTTTAAAAAATATATATTTATAGACACACCTAGGACATGCTGGACAAACCGTATGTACCTATCACCATGATGATTTGCGTGATATTCATTAAAAGGCGACTATGCATGCAATGAATCCACGTGGAATGTATTTATACCACTAGTGAAGCTCTGACATGTCTGATGCCCTACCGTGCCTAATCCTGGTAGACACCCTTGTCGTTTATTTATACAAACATGGGTAGCTATTGACGGGCACATTTAATACACATGCACACGAAGCCATTCAAAGGGGATTCGAAAAAAATTCGACCAAAACTATGCAAGAAACCCCCCTCACGGTTAATAAAACACACATCCACTGCCGGATGTGTAATACTTTTTATTTTACTCTCTGGAAAGGGGACAAACATCACTTGAGAGTCACAGCGTGCTCCTGACAGAGCCCAATGCTGTGTTACACCCACCATTGCCTGCCGAGTGCCACACACCTCTGTGTTGTATTCCACTAGCTAGTGCATATGCTATGACACTCTCTAGCCCATGTGCACTGTAACACCACCCCGTGAATATGTCATGCCACACTTGTCTTCGCACGGGTTATATTGCCCCATCTAACGTGCCTTTCTCGATGCCTATGTTATAACGCACAGTGCTATGCCATACATATTACAATCTGGGATCCATATCTTTGTCACAGTGCATATGCAACGTTACACTCCCCAGCACATATTTTATATTACAACTTTAGAGACTAGTTAGGTTACACAACACTGCCCTGTGCATATTACACTCCAAGGCGCATATCGCATAGCACGCGCTAGTGCCTGTGCTATCTCGCGCTCTCCAATGAATCTGTCATTGCGCACAATGTATTGCATATTATATTTCACGCCCGGTTCATCTTATATCACACTTTTTGGTGCATAGTTTATACCATACACTATATCTAGTTTTCATTTTCAATCGTGCTCTCAGGACTATGTTCTATATAACACTGTGTTCACCTACCCTTTTCACGGGCATTACATTTTGCGATAGGGGGTGGAGGGTCAGGGGGTGTTTCTGCCAAGTGAGCCCGGAGTCACAGTCACAAACGTCCTCTTCTTCCTGAATAAAAGTGAGATTATGCTGCATACTTGTTCATATTTTAAGTAGTTCGCACAGACACAATGTTTTAAAAACAATAAAGTTCCTAATACCCGCCTTCTCTGAACAGTTAGCTTGCTGCCCCATCCCCTTCCTCCCTATCCTCTGTTGTGTGAATCCATGGACTAGCCTCCTCCCTCCTGCCATGCATGGTCTGATGTGCTGCCACTGCCCTCAATTTAGTATGATGTACCAGTCCACTCCTCCTGCCCTCCATTGCCCAATTCTATGCCCCATCATTGACCTCCTGCTTAAACTTTGTGCTTAGCTTGCTGCCCCTATTCTCCTTCCCCCTGCCCTCCGATGTCTTTGTGCATGCCCCTGCTCCATCCTTTTTGCCCACCATGTCCCATGGACCTGCCACTCCTATCTACTCTGAGTGTTCTGTTGAGCTGCCACTCCCCTCCCACCTGCCTAGCATTGTCAGATGACTGTAACCTGTCCCTGCCACCTCCACCCTGCCTGTCCACATGCCATGCCCCTATCCTCTTCCTCCTGTCCTACATGGTCCATTGTACTGCCACACCCTTCTGCCCTCCCTGGTCTGTTGTGCTGCAACTGCTCCTCCTGCCTGCCCTGTGTGGTCTGTTGTGAGGTCCCTTCCCCTGAACTTTCTTGTCTGTGCACAGGTCCTGACCCTCCCTTCTATCCTCCATCGTCCTTTGTGCATGCCCCTTCATCCTCCTTCTTGCCCATCATAGCCATTGTGCTGCCACTAACCCTCCCACTTGCCATGCATGGTCTTCTGTGCTGCCATGGCCCCTCCCACCTTCCCTGTGTGGTCAGTTAGCTGCCCCTGACCCCCTCCCACCTTCCCTCCATGGTCTGTGTGTATGCCATCACAGTCTCACTGTTGCTCTTCATGGTGTGTCTTGCTTCTAGTGCCCATCCTGCCTGACCTCCATGGCTATCTTGCTGCTCCTGCCCTGCCCCCTTGCCCCCAGCCCTACTCCCTCCCTCCTGGCTTGTCTGTTCCATTGTAATGCCCCTGATCCGTCCCTCCTGCCCTTTATGGTCTGTTATGCTGCAGCTTTCTCTCCTGTCTGTCCATTATGGTCAGCTAGCTACCATTGCCTCTTGCCCCTCTGTTCTCTGTTGTCCATGTGCATGGTCCTGTCCCCTCCCTCTTGCTTTCTATGGATTGTTGTGCTGCACTCCCGTCCTGCATGCCCTGTGTGGTGTATTGTGCTGCTGCAAACCCTGATGCCTGCCCTGCAGGGTCAGTTTGGTGCACCTCTCCATGTCCCTCCTGTCCTCTGTTATCCAAGTCCATGTCCCTATCCCATTTCCTTCCATGATCCAATGTACCATACTTGCGAACATTTTTAACTTGGTAAGAGGGAGATTTTGAAAAAAAACTGGGGTATTGATTTTCCCCTTTGAGTTACATTGAAAAAGAGGATATTGTAGACAGGAGACAGATCAAATAAAGCCCATTTGAGCTTAAAAACTTTGGACGTTTCCTGGCTGAATCGGGTCTGTTGGCATGTATGGTTGTACTACCATTGCCTCTTCCTTCTGCCCACAATGGTCTATTACATTGCCACAGCCTTGAAGGAGGGTAGATTTTGTATCACAGGGGGCCCCTGGCCCGTTCTGTCCACACCTGAAGTATGAGACCCTTGTCCTTGCCCTGCCAGCTGCATTTGTAGGCCATATTAAATTGACCAGCGGGTCCTGTGTTGCTATATAATTATCCTGAGACATCCTTACCACTCAGCCAGCATAAAACCCCTGTGTAGGCCCTTCTGTTCAATATGTAGGCCTCTTTGTTAAATTGACCATAGCTCTGCAATTTTAGTGTATAGCAGTCTGAAGGCAGGTCTGCGAGGCCTTCTGATCCAAACTAGTAGCCCCCACCCTACCCGAGTGCTCCGTGCTCGGTATCAAAGTTCAACATCCCCCTGAAGCTGTCGACATACAGTAGGCTGCATCCTGGACTGGTACTTGCTTCCTGGGCAGGTTTCCCGCTTTTAAGGAAGTGGCAACCGCAGAGCGTCAAGTTAGGAGAACTGAGGAGATTTTATACATGAATATATTGAATTCCCGTACAATACCCATTATTTTCTGCTTGCTCTATGGAACTTACGATAAGCGATTGGCCTGAGAGACTGACCTTTTCACCCAGTCCATTGTCAGCATTAAGTGGGTAAATGACGAAATGTCTGGTAAAATCTGCAGACGAAGCTTTTGGGTAGCATACGTAGGTAGATGTAGCGTGCAAAGGAGCCCACAAAATGATATAAAAAGGGAGCACCCACAGATATCGACGGACTACCTCGCCGTCTGTATGTAGGTTAACAGGCAGTGCAGGTTTTCCCCAAGAGCTGGGAGCTCTTGTCTTCCTTTGCTTAAAATGTCTTGCTCTGCTTTGCTTGAAGTATCTTATTCTATTTTACCTATATGAAATGTCATGTTATGTTTAACCATTGTTCTCTTTACTTTTGCATTTAAAAGATTTTGTATTGTAATTGCAGGAATGCTTGCTCTAAGAGTAAACGTGAGTGTTCCAAGGTAACATTTTCCTTGGTGTAACTTGTTTCCCATGATGCATTTATAGATGTGTTTTCTCTCTCTCTCTGTCAGTACATTAATTGAGATACAGAGAATATTATGACAGCTGTATGATTATCTGGATTCTGTATTTTGTACTTTATGTCTCTATTCTGCGGTTTCTTTGAAGTTGCATCTTCTCATTAAACTGCCATTGTATTCTGCCTCCAATTCCATGTCTCATATGTCTGTTTTCTTCATTTTTGGAGCAAGCGTTCCTAGGCACCCCGGCTCAAATTAAGGTGCCCCTTTTGTCCCTGACTCACTCTCCTGCTCAGTTCTGTGGTGGCTCCCGGGGATCTGGGGACCGCCCCTAGCTTCCTTGACCCGTAATAGATCTTCCCTCCAACAGCCTCTCTTGCAAGTCCTGTATTGTTGGTTTGTTGCCCCTGCCCCCCTTTCCACTGCCCTCCATAGTCTGTTGTGCTTCCACGGCCCTTCCTGCCTGCTCAGTGTGGTTACATTGTTGCCTTTGCACCCTCCTACCTGCCTTCAATTTTCAGAGTCCGTGCCCCTTGGCCTCTGCCTCTCAACAGTATCCTAATGAACAACTAGATTGCTAACATTCTATATTTATTACAAAAGTGTGGAATGCCTGACATCATCTTGATGTAATCAAAACTGTAATACCTAGAGCATTTCCTTTAGAAATTACATATATGAGAGGGTCTTATTGGCATCAAAATTATGGTCAGTGCTCTAAAAGACTAAAATAAGGACATATTTTCTGAGTTTTCAAATAGCGACAAAGCACTTTTAAATTATTTGTTATCTTTATGTTTTTTTATCCAGTTGACCACTTGATTAAATGTTGCACTTAGGGGAGAGGATGTGGTGTTACTTCCAGAACTGCAGACTTTGCAACTGGGGAACCAGGTTGAAGTTTCTGCTTCAGCTCGACATTCTGTGATTCTGGTCAAATCACTTAGTCTCCCCATGTCTACAACCAAAATGAATTTGTTCTTGTGTGATGTAACCAATGCTCATGTAAAGCACTCCAATACCTGACAAGTCTGCACTATATAACACTGCAAAAACACAAAATAATAAGTGTTTTGCACACTTCTGTCATTGGGCTATATTTGGGCTACATCTGGGTGATTTTGGGCTACATTTGGGCTCTTTTGTCTCCGGTGGCCATCTTGGGAGATTTATTTGTTATGAAGTTTCCTAATTTCCTCATGTACTGCAGTCTCCTCAGTAGGAAATGCTTTCAGTTTTTTACTTTGATTCCATCATGAAGGTATTCAGATATGTCACACATTTGCCATAAATTCTGAATGTTAGCACTCTATTTGCTCATTAGATCACTGTAGTAAAACTACTGCACCATGGAAGTCTGCTCCTGGTATTAAAAGTGCATGTTTCAGTCTGCATGTCAGAATTTTTTAATGAAATAGAAGAGGATTTGAGAAGTCACTCAAAATGTGCCCTCATTTTCTTTCTTCAGCATTAATCATAATTTCTATGGCAAAATGAACCTCCTCATTGTGTTCCTTTTTAAATTAAATGTTTTAAGTGTTACCAGTTTATTCCAATCAAGATGGCTTCAGGTGTGCCATACTTTTGTCATAATGAAGACAGTAAGCGCTCTAGTTGTTTTTAAGAACATTCTGGGACATTCTGTCATTGGGCTATACTTGGGCTACATCTGGGTGATATTTGGGCTACATTTGGGCTCTTTTGTCTCTGGTGGCCATCTTGGGAGACTTATTTGTTATGAAGTTTCCTAATTTCCTCATTTACTGCAGTCTCCTGAGTAGGAAATACTTTCAGTTTTTTACTTTGATTCCATCAAGAAGGCATTCAGATGTGTCACACATTTGCCATAAATTCAGAATGTTAGCACTCTTTTTGCTCATTAGATCACTGTAGTAAAGCTACTGCTCACCAGGGAAAACTGCTGCTGGTATTGAAAGTGCATGTTTCAGTCTGCATGTCAGAATATTTTAATGAAATAGAAGAGGATTTGAGAAGTCACTCAAAATGTGCCCTAATTTTTCTTTCTGCAGCACTAATCATACTTTTTATGGAAAAATGAACCCCCTCATTTTGTTCCTTTTTAAATTAAATGTTTTAAGAGTTACCACTTTAATCCAAGCAAGATGGCTTCAGGTGTGCCATACGTTTATCATAAGTAGGACTGTTAGCGCTCTAGTAGTTCTTTGGAACACTCTGGGAAGCTGCAGTAGAACACAAAGGAATCAACTGACAGTCTCTGCCCTTGTTGGATGTACATGTTTTACTGAGAATGTCAGACTTCATTCTCACATGACTGAGAAAGATAATGTGAATTTACAGAAAATAAGCTCTCAGTTTAGCCTATAGATCACCTTCCAAACCTCTGTGGTAAAAGCATGAGAAAATATTTTTCTCTCAATCATGATATCCCAGCAGAAGGCTTTTTCACATGGTGAAATCACCTTAGAACATACCACAATTCCTAAAATGAGTATGGTACCATCAACAAATGATTTATAATGTAACTAAAGTCTTAAAACCTTCTATTAACTGCAATGCTTTTTAATGAGGTGCTATCATGTATATTGGTCCCAAGATGGCTGCCAACACTTCTTGGATGAAGTGCTGACAGCCAATCAGATCTCAGGATGAGATGTGTGGTTAGGCTCCGCCCACATATATATATGCTTTTAAATGCTATTTTCTCAGGAAATACTGAACAGATTTACACCAGACCTGCAAAAGGCACTTCCTTGACCTTATGGCTACCTCTCTGCCAAATTTCAAGTAATTCTGTTCAGCCGTTCGGGCTGTAGCTGTGTCTAAAGGTCCTATGGAAAAATGCATGGGGAAAACGCGTTTTGGGACCCCCCTTTTTTCTCGGCCCCTGCTTGACGAATCCCCCCGAGACTTTCAGGGTAGGAGCGGAGCGTAGCGCCCCACCTATTTTGAAAATTTCGTGAGGATTCGTCGACCGGCGCCAAAGTTATTCCAAATAGAATGTTGCGGATTTCCTATGGAAACAGGGTCCTAACTATAACTACCTACTGGCGACCGCCAGTAGGTAATATATATATATATATATATATATATATTCAATGAAAAAACCATAGGTTTCACACATGTTATAGTTAGTTGGACATTTCACTCGTAAAAAACCAATGAAATTCCCCCGTTATAGTTAGTTCAGCTAACTATAACTCGCGCACCCGCAATCCACTGCTGATGACGTCACATATTACATCACTCATGACATGGTCAGTGACATCACTCATGACATCACTGATGACATCTCAAATGACATCACTGATGACATCACTGATGACATCATCCAGTGAATGTGTGTTTTTCTGAAAATTAAATATGTTTTATATATGTATATCTCAAGGTCGATGGAAGAATAAATCGGTATATAAATGTCTAAATGGATGATTTTTTTATGAAAAATTGATTATGTGACTGATTCAGTGTATCATAGTGAATACATGGCTTTGTGAGTAATGTTTAAGTATGTAAATATCTGTATCAGTCTCTCACTTTGTGTATAGGTGGCTGCATGAGTTGGTGAGTAGCTACATGGGTGTCTATATAGGTTATTAGTTGGTTTTTGGAGTATCAGTCTGAGTGTCTGCATGGTTCGGTGGGGGTATTACGTAGTGCATAGGTGCATGAATGAGTGACTCACTGTTTGTATGTGTTGAAGACAGCATGTGTGCAGGACTGTATGGGTGGATGAGTGTGTGTATGGGTGTGTTATTGAGTGAATGACTGTGTCAATAGTGTCTCTATGAGTAACTTCATATATTTTATAGTAGTATATGTGACTATTGGTGTTTTTAATTGAGTATATGTGAGAGTAAGAGATTGAAAGAGTTCCTGTATAAATAAGTATGTTTTTCTATAAGTGACTGTTTAAAAGACAAAGTATGTGTAAGTTTCCGTATAAGTAAGTGTGGTGGTGTGTGTATAATTGTATATGCATATAATTGTATGTTTTAATCTTTATTAGCATGAGTGACTATGTGTGTGAGTAACTCTATGGATGAGTGACATTATTAAACAGGATGTATAGGTGTATGAGTACATATGATGAGTGAGTACATGTATGAGTGACTGTATAGGACTGTTGGTGAATGAGTGGATTTGTATGTGGATCTTTGAATTATTTAATTGGTTGTTGTAACTGGTATTGGTATGTCCATTATTTTGAACATTGTAGTTTCTATTTTTGAATGTGTGTATCAAAGGTTATATTAGGGTGAGAGGAGGTCTGCTACTCAATCACAAGGATGATGTCATCAGTGATGTCATCAGTGATGTCATTTGAGATGTCATCAGTGATGTCATGAGTGATGTCACTGACCATGTCATGAGTGATGTAATATGTGACGTCATCAGCAGTGGATTGCGGGTGCGCGAGTTATAGTTAGCTGAACTAACTATAACGGGGGAATTTCATTGGTTTTTTACGAGTGAAATGTCCAACTAACTATAACATGTGTGAAACCTATGGTTTTTTCATTGAATTTGCAAGGTTTTTTAAATGTTAATTCCTAACTATAACGTTTTTGAAACCTTTGGTTTTTTCAGTGAATTTGCAAGGTTTTTTAAATGCTAATTCCTAACTATAACGTTTTTGAAACCTTTGGTTTTTTCAGTGAATTTGTACGGTTTTTTATATGCTAATTTTTGTATTTTTAATTAAAGATATTTTTTTTTTAATAAAAATAAAATTACTATATATTCCTTTATATATTATCTGTATCTTTTTTTTATTTATTTTTTTAAAAAATTCAATTAGGATAATTTTTTTTTTTTTTATTAATTTTTAAAAGTATTTTTTGACTTCTTTTTTTTTTTTTTTAATATAAATTCTTGGGGTGCGCGCTCTGAGCGCGCTCCTAGTACTATTTCGTAAGTTTTTTATGAATTCCGGCGTACGCTATTTACGTACGCAAATATACGTTATAGTGCGCGCTGGGAGCGCGCACCCAGTACGTATGCGTACGTACGTACGCATGCGTGCGTGCGTCCTACGCGCTCGACGCGGTTTACTTCCGCATACGCTAAAATTACGCGCAATAACGGTCGCGTATACGCGTGTTCAACGTATGCGCGCTAGGTACGCGCATATGATGTATGCACCTGCGCGCTTACGCGTTCGTGCATACGTCATCACGGGGTGCGCGCTCGGAGCTTGCGCAGTGCGCGCACCTCGGGTTTATACATAATAAAACAATATTTCTTATTGGTTATCATTACTTTCAGTTTCTAATTGTTTCAATACCACACCCAATCCCCTCATGGCAAGTCATGTGATCATGAATCATCACTTTTGATTGGTTTGAAGTACTTTCAGTTCCAGATTCTTCCCAAACCACACCTACTCCCCTCATTATTAGTTCTGATTCCTTTGGAGAAGGAGCTATTCTGTTGTTGAGAGACAATGGCTGAACAGCAACCATCTTCAGACAGTGACCAGGACACTCTTGAGAGGCAGAGGAACAGGAAGCAGAAAGACAGCTTTATATGGCAGTTTTTAACTTTTCCTGAAGGTCTGAAAAAGGTAAATGCACCGAAAGTTACATGTGTACTTTGTAAAAAAGTCTTATCTCGTGGGAATCCTAACAAGAAATATTCTTTTAGCATTCACACTATGTTGAGACATGTTAACAAAATGCATCCAGTAACTTTTCGTCGAGCTTCTGGAGAAAACCCTCCACCTGCTCAGCCGACGACATCTGCAGCAGCTTAGCCGAGCACATCTTCGGCAGCTCAGGGGAGCACTTCAGCTGCGATGGTGCCTTCACCTGTTTCTACACCTCTTGTTGGTCCACCTTGTTTGGCGAGGTTGTCTACACGGTGCACTGATTGCGGTTCTCTTATTTCTGTGGGGGAGACCAGTCTTGATCTCCTTCAGAGAAAATTTGATGCGCATCCGTGCACTAGGCCATAGATGTTTTTTCTTTTTTTGCGTTTTTCTCTTCCTGTTTCCCTCCATTAACTCAAGGGCTCTTTTAAGAGCCACTTATAAACTAAAAGCCCAAATTTTTTTTGGAGATATTTTTTTTGAAATTTTTTTGAGGTGCGCGCACCCTGCGCGCACCCAAGGTTTTTTAAAAAATTTAAAAAAAAAAAAAAAAAATTTATATACAAAAAGAGGTGAAGAAATGGAAGCACACAGAGTCATGCCATCATTTTAAGCACATAACACAGGCTGCCCCTTTCATGGGCTGCATTTCTTTCAGAACAACAACTTCACAAATTAAATCTCTGCCCACAATTCCTGTGCGCACACAGACTCATGCTATGTTTTTTTGAACAAAACAGTGTCCCTGAATAGTACCAAATTACTGTTACAGCCTGATACATTTCCCTTATTATTTACAGAAGCAGAAAACAGCACATTTCCTAACAGCTCCTTAAGACCATGTCCATATGTTACAGAGTGAGTAAATAAACAAGATCAATTTAAATGAGGCCATGGTGACGTTGAATGTGTTTGCATTACACAGTGCTATCTGAAACAGCACACAGAGCTGAGTACTACACATGAGAGTGTTGGAGAAGCTGCTGCGTGTGTGCTAAGAGTGTGTTTCTGAACACTGTGGATTGTCTGGTGCTTGACAGATGAGCAAAGAGACTTCCAGAACTGCATGAAGACTGCAGGGATGTATGTAACAGTGCATGTGTGCTAAGGGATAATTTGTGTAAACACAACAGGCTGTCCCTTCCATGGGACTGCATTTCTTACTGAACAACATCTTCACAAATTAAATCTCTGCCCACAATTCCTGTGTGCACACAGACTCATGTCATCATTTTAAGCACTGCATTTCTTACTGAACAACAACTTCACAAATTAAATCTCAGACAACAATTCCTATATACAGACAGACTCATGCTGTGTTGGTAGGCACAAAACACAGGCTGCCCCTTTCCTGGGTTATCAATTCTAACAGAACTAATGCTTTTTTCAAATGTGCTGCCATTTTCCTCTCTTTTTTTTCAAAGTGATTTCTGCTAAATGCTAACCATCACAATTAAAAAGAAGCTGTTCTTTTCTTTCAACTGCAAGTCTTACTTTTCAACAGCAACACAAATTATATCTCTGCCCACAATTCTTCTCTGCACACAGACTCATGGTTTGATGGTAGGCACAAAACAGTATTCCTCATTGTTACCAGTACACATTATCTTATGTTGAAAACATACTCCATATTATTTTACATATTCAAAACAGTTAAATTTTTCGCAAAACAGAAAATGTAAATCACAACTTTAAACAAATAATCATAATTTTTTTTTATATATCAAAATTAACCACAAACACCCCCTTCTCAAACTCATAACTCACCTTTAAAATTAGTTAGTTGTGA
Organism: Triturus cristatus; assembly: GCF_964204655.1. Lineage (NCBI taxonomy): Eukaryota > Metazoa > Chordata > Amphibia > Caudata > Salamandridae > Triturus > Triturus cristatus. The sequence continues at coordinate 192,676,492 of NC_140582.1, forward strand.
AAGAAATGTGGCAGTCACACATCAGTTTATCAGACCTCTCTCCTCTCAGCAGAACCAGTTAATGGCACAGTTTCCTTCTCTTTTTTCACACATATACATGTTAATTTTCAATCTCAGTACTTCCCACATTTTTTCAAATGAAATCACACATTTCTATTGGATGAAAACTTCAACCCCTTTCCAAATGTACCCTTCCCCCAACTTAACTTCTGCCTGCTACCATAGCAACAGGTCATAGAACACAGGTGTGAGCAGAGAGGTCAGAAGTTCAACAGACAATGTTTCATTTCCAAAGAGCAAGAGTGCTTGACTTTTCAAACCTAACAGCAAATCCAAACTAATGTTCTTTTTTCACACTTTTTTCTGAACCAATGCAATACATGCTTTTTAAAATTTAAACATACAGCCTAGTTTTTAGTGTAGAATGGTTTGAAACAGCCAATGAGTTCTTTTTATAAAAAAAGTATGTGTGCCCCCATTTTTCAACTGTCTTTCATTTCTTTTTGCCTTTCTATTGAAAGACACCTCCTGAGTGCATCCAGATCTCCTTTGAAGATGTTCACAGTGTGGATTGTAGGACACAGCTATGTCTTCTGGAGTGAAAAATTTGCAGAAAAAAGAGGTATGGTGAGAGACCTTGCTTTGCCAAATGTAGACATTAAATGGATTGGTCAGAGAGGGTTAAAGTGGCACCAATTAATGCCTTTGGTGAAAACCTTTCTACATCTCCCACAGCCTAACCTTATTATTGTGCACTGTGGTGGAAATGACCTAGGCACTTTAACTGGGGTAGGTCTGGAAATGCTTATTAAGGACACCTTTGTGCAATTGATGTCGCTTTTTCCACAAACTGCCTTCGTATATTCTAACATATGCCAAAGGCAAAAGTGGAACTGGTCCAACCAATTTTGTCCGCAGATTGACAAAGCAAGGAAGCACGTCAACAAATCTATTTCTGCTTTCCTCAGAGACTATGGTATGGGTTCTATATACCACAACAACTTGCGTTACAACATGCAAGACATTTATAGAGGAGATGGTGTACACTTCACTGATGAAGGCAACAGAGTCTTCCTCTTGAACTTTAGACTCTGCATCGGTACTTACTTGTAGGCACCAAAAAACAAACAATAAACACAAGGGCTCTTTTTAGAGCCACCTTATATCTAAACACTTAAATGCGATTTTTAAAAAAAAATTTTAATAAAGTTTTTTTTCGGGTGCGCGCTGGGTGCGCGCACTCGGCGATATTTTTTAACAAAATATAAATCTTTTTTTTTGCCCTACAAGGTCCTACTGTGACCCCCTTACAATGCCTACTGGGTCAATTTCTCCCCACTCTGCCCCCTTTTCAAGTTCTCCCCCTTTGTTTATCACCCCCTCTTTATGCAATAGACAAAATGGCGGCCGCCGCTTCCTGATTTCCACCGATTCGAATGTTTACTAAGATCTAACAACCAATCAGAATTGCGCTCGCGCACGGCAAGGTGCGCACATCCAGCGCGCACGCTGCGCGCTTACAGATATATATATTGACTTAAATACTATTTTCTCAGGAAATACTGAAAAGATTTACACCAAACCTGCAAAAGGCACTTTATGGACCTTATGGCTACCTCTCTGCCAAATTTCACATAATTCTGTTCAGCCGTTCGGGCTGTAGCTGTGTCTAAAGGTCCTATGGAAAAATGCATGGGGAAAACGCGTTTTGGGACCCCCCTTTTTTCTCGGCCCCCGCTTGCCGAATCCCCCCGAGACTTTCAGGGTAGGAGCGGAGCGTAGCGCCCCACCTATTTTGAAAAATTGGCGAGGATTCGTCGACCGGCGCCAAAGTTATTCAAAATAGAATGTTGCGGATTTCCTATGGAAACGTGGTCCTAACTATAACTACCTACTGGCGACCGCCAGTAGGTAATATATATATATATATATATATATATATATATATATATATATATTCACTGAAAAAACCATAGGTTTCACACATGTTATAGTTAGCTGGACATTTCACTCGTAAAAAACCTTTTAAATTCCCCCGTTATAGTTAGTTCAGCTAACTATAACTCGCGCGACCGCCACTCTATCACAAGGATAATGTCATCAGTGATGTCATTTGAGATGTCATCAGTGATGTCATGAATGATGTCACTGACCATGTAATGAGTGATGTAATATGTGACGTCATCAGCAGTGGATTGCGGTCGCGCGAGTTATAGTTAGCTGAACTAACTATAACGGGGGAATTTCAATGGTTATTTACGAGTGAAATGTCCAGCTAACTATAACATGTGTGAAACCTATGGTTTTTTCAGTGAATTTGCAAGGTTTTTTAAATGCTAATTCCTAACTATAACGTGTGTGAAACCTATGGTTTTTTAAGTGAATTTGCAAGGTTTTTTAAATGCTAATTTCTAACTATAACGTGTGTGAAACCTATGGTTTTTTTAGTGAATTTGTAAGGTTTTTTAAATGCTACCTATCTACCTACCTATGTATATAGTTATAGATTGACTGTATCCTGTAATATGGAATGGCTCGGCTCTTTTTTTTTTAATTTGGATAAAGTTGAACAGCATAGTTAATATCTTCTATAAACTTATATACAGTTTAAAATGTTTTTTTTAATGGGTTTTTCACGGTGCGCTCACTGGGCGCGCACCGTGCGCGCACCGGCAATTTTTTTTATTAAACGAAATGTTTTTTTTTATTTACGAGGTCCTTTAGGGACCCCCTGAGAAGGTCTAGGTGGTCAGGGAGTGTCTTCCCTGCCTTCTTTTCATGTTTTAGAAATCGGGTTAAAAGTAATTCATTTCTGATGCGTGCGTGCACCGTGCGCGTATATGTGCGAGCACCGTGCGCGCACGTAAGCGTGCACCGTGTACGCATACGTGCGCGCACCTTGCGCGCACGGCAAGTCATGTGGTTACGAAACAACACTTTTCATTGGTTCATAGTAGTTTCTGTTCCAGAATCTTCAAACACGACACCCACTCCCCTCACTATTTCTTCTTATTTCCTGGTACAAGGAGCTGAACAGCGATTCTAGCACAATTTTACTTGGAAATGGCAGAACAGCAGTCTACTTCAGGGAGTAAGGAGGAGACCTTTGTTGTACCACCAAGGCAGACAAAACAAAAATACTCTTTTATCTGGAAATACTACACCTTTCCAGAGGGCCAAAAGAAGGTCAATGCCCCGAAGGTGACATGCACTATTTGTGGAAGTGTGTTAGCCAGAGAAGATCCCACCAAGAAATACTCGTTTAGTATTTATTCAATGTTGAGACACTTCAAGACAGTGCATCCTGTACCTTATGCTCGAGAGACAACTGGAGCCCTAAGAGACAACCCTCCACCTGCTCAGCCGAGCACATCATCTGCGGCTGCAGATTCTCCGTGTACCAGGTCACTGGACATCCGCCCACTTTTGCAGAAGGTGCACATACATTGTAATGTGTGCAATGCTGTTCTTTGCTACGGTGAGAGCAGTATTAACTTGATCGAAAACAAAATACAGCAGCACACATGCTCCAGCCCATAATTTTTTTCATTTATTATTTTTGTTCCTGTTGAACAGTTTTTCATTACCAGTTTTTTTTTTGGTGCTCTAAAAAAATCAAAAAAAATACAAAATTGTTAAAAAACTAAAAAAAAAATACAAAACAAAAAAGACAAAAAAAACAGTTCTTTTCAGAACTCACTTCACTTCTCCAAGAAGAGCTATATTCCTAATATACTGTGTTGTAATTTTATTGAATGAATGTGTAGTGTATTCATGAATGATTGAAATGATTGAAATGACTGAGTGAAGAGGAGGAAAGAACAGACAGAATGAGTGAGAAAAGGAAAGTATGATCAGTCATGAAAGGGAAGTGAAAGACTGACTGCAACAAAAGGACTAAGGGTAGAGGATACAGGTAAGAAGAGTGAATGAGTAAGGGAATGGCAGTGAGTAATGGAGAGTGATGGAGGGGGAGTACTTACTTGTAGGTGCAAAAAAACACTCAATGAACACAACGGCTCTTTTTAGAGCCAACCAACATCTAAACACTTCAACTTGATTTTTAATTCTATTGTTTTTAATGAATTTTTTGCCGCCGTGCGCGCACCGTGCGCGCACCATGCAATATTTATTAAAAGTTTTTTTTTTTTGGGACCTTAGGGGTCTTTCATGGTCCCCCTGAGAAGGCCTAGGGGGTCAGGGACTCTCTACCCTGCCCCCTTTTGACGTTCTCCACTTGTGTTTTTAGCTCTCTTCTGCCTCTAAAACTCAAAATGGCGGCTAGGGGGTGCGCGCATTGTGCGCGCACCCCCCAGCCGTGATTTTTTGAAAAAAATAAAATGTTTTTTTCACCCTTCGGGGTCCTTCAGGGACCCCCTGACAAAGGCTAGGGGGTCAGGAACTATCTACCCTGCCCCCTTTTCACGTTCTCCACCTTTCTTTTTCACTGTCGCACACAAAATGGTCTCCGACACTTCCTGATTTCGACCGATTAGAATGTTGACTGACATCTAACCACCAATCAGAATTACGCTCGCGGACATTTGGTGCGCGCACCGTGCGCGCATATAGATATTTATGTACTTTTAACTGCAATTTTCTCAGGAACTACTGAACAGATTGACACCATATATGCAAAAGGCACATGCCTGACCTGAGGACTACCTCTTTGCCAAATTTCAAGTAATTCTGTTCAGCCGTTCGGGCTGTACCTTCGACTAAAGGTCCTATGGGAAATTGCATGGGGAAAACGTGTTTTGGGGCCCCCCTTTTTTCTTAGCCCCCGCTTGACGAATCACCCCGAGACTTTCAGGGTAAGAGCTGAGTGGAGCGCCCCATTAGTTTTGAAAATTTCACGAAGATAAGTCAACCGCCGCCAAAGTTATTCAAAATAGAATTTTCAGATTTCCTTTGGGAACTCGGTCCTAACTATAACTATCTACTGGCGACCGCCAGTAGATAATATATACATACATATATATATATACAAAATCATCAAAATATATATCATACATTTAAAATAAAAACTAAATTAGCATTTACCATAGAAGGACATATCTGATTAAAAAAATTCAAGCTAAAACTAAACCATCCAATAAAACAAATGAAAAAACAACTTCAACCAATAAAATCAGACAAACTATTATATCAACAATATAAGACACACACTAACATAAACAACTAAATACTTAAAAATGGACAAACACTACAAGCCGAGGAAAGTCTGCCGGATTTTTTGATCAGAACATTAAAGAAGAAAAATATAAATCTCAACAACTACCTAACCAAGTAAGCAAAACTTATATTTCAACTAAAACGTACTTGTTAATAAGCTAAAAAATGTAAATGAGCAAATAAATAATAAAACACTTTCCAACCTCTATCTCTAGACATTGACTTCCCAAAAGAAACAGCTACAACTTGAAAAAACAATAAACTGCCGGAAAAAAGCAACTATCACAATCCAGCAAAAAGAGAGAAGAAAGTATACATAAATTAAATAGGGGTGGGTGGAATTTGCGAAATTGACTTTCGCAAATTATCGCGAAATTGCGTAAAATCTCCATGAGCACGCGGAACTTTCACGAAGATGCAGAGATTGCTTTTCCGGCAGTTCATGTTGTGTTTTTGCATGCTCGCGGGGAAATATATCTCCAACTTGCCCATGCGGTCGCTAATGGGCGCGGCTTATTTCCTGTTCCGGGTCGAATTACGTGTTCGCGATTGCAAACTCTCGTGGGAAAGCGCGACCGGCTACCAACAATCCAACATCTCATGGCGCACGCGAACGGATAGGAAAACTCGTCCGCGAACGCAGGGACCCGGTAAGTCACGACCGCACGGACGAGAACGCATATTTAAAGCGAAAACAAGAAAAATACTTCCGTTTCGCAGCAGATTGCGAAAGATTTGACATTTTTGCGCTCTCCGCGAAATGCGAAAATTTCAAAACATCGAAAATTCCGCGAGCGGAACGAAATTTACCACCCAGGCCTATAAATTAATACATACATTAATAAATAAACTTACACAAGTAGCAAGCAAAATTAAACCTAATGACCTCAACCCATACAAACTGCCAACAAATGAACATTTAAAATAAGCCTGACATTTTTTTTTCATCCATTAAAAAGAAAGCATGTACATCATATTAGAACACCCCCAACTGAAAAGCTGCAAAACAGGGATGATAATCTAAACATAACATACATGTACTCCCTTTATTTAATCTCCGCCACTGTTTTCATAGAGGAAAGAGCTACATGAAATCAGTGATGCAGATGAAAGTCGTAATATACTTGGCGAGATCGCAGCGGTCAATGCCTCTTGACTGCTGCACAACCGCCAGGGAATGAAGGTTCCCTGGTGAGTCGGCGGTCCCATGCCAGCACGACCACTCGGGTAGTGATGTGCCACGGCCGCGCCACCACGTGTCTGACGGTCCTTGGGCTGCCAGACTTGTAATTAGGCCCTCAGTGTAGAATATTCTATAAACAGCCATTTGCCTTTGGAATACAAAACAATTATAGCACTAGCATATGTCCGTGTCACTGAGGTAGCTAACCACTACAATTTATTAATAGAAAGCCCTTTCTACAAACAAAATGAAAATAAACTAATCCCTCTAGTTGATTATTTAGAAGACACTTGGTTTGGAAGACTTTGTCGCTCCAGATACAGATGCCAACCCAAATTCCAAATACCATGGTGGAATGTCTATGACAGCACCGTGCACAGGAACCCAAAACAACCAACGCATTGGAAGGATGATGCAATGCCTTTCAATCCACACTAGGCAGAACCCAACTTACACTATACAAATGTGTAGAAACCTTACAAAGAGAGAAAAGCTACCAACAACTATGAATGGTGCAATCTGTTTACTAAAGTGCCAGTAAGATTGCCAAATAACCCAGAAGAATGTAAAACATGCTATTATTTAAAGTCAAACACTTCATAAATAGCAAAGGAGTAGACTACTCAGTAATGATAGCCAACAGCATAGTATAAAATTAATAGTATCTTACCAAAGTCCCAAAAAATGATCACAAAACCTAAAACACCATGACAAATCATTTTTGTATAAATAATAAATATATCATTTTATTACATCACTCTAAAAATTGTGTTAGATGCTAGCAGCATCGCGTAGCAGGTCTCCTGACCCTGCCTACGTTCTCTCCATTGCCCGGAGAGAGCCACTTCCTCTGCTAGTGCACTATAGTGCTTCCAGGTTTCTGCCACCTGGTTCTCTGCCAGTCAGTTTTCCACTAGGAAACACTTGCTTTTTTACGCTTTTCCTACCCGGTCACTCTCCACTTCCTGTCACCCAGCATCCCACCCCTCTCCTAGGAGCTTCTTAATTAAGGATGCAGCATGGCCCCATTAAGCAGGTCCCTCACATCTTCCCATAGCAGGTCTCTTGACCCTGACTAAGTTCTCTCCCTTGCCTGGGGATTGGCACCTGCTCTGCTAGTGCGTTGCAGTGCTTCCAGCTTTCTGCTGCCTTGTTCTCTGCCACTCAGTTTTCCACCAGGAGCTTACTGCCTTGTCAGGATTTTTTGCCCGGTCTACTTCCGCTTCCTGACACCCAGTGCCCCAGCCCCACCCAGGACCAATGGAGTCCGTCTGCGTCCGCCCGTGCCTGGACAGCGCCCTGTAGCGGGAATCCTGGCAGTCCGACTTCCCACAGGTACTCCGAGCCCCAGACACTGCAACAACTGCTGCCTCGCTTCTCCTCATTCAATGGTAGGACCATTCACCTGCCTCCGCTGTCTCTTCACCTGCAACTCAAGACCTACTGTTTCACCGAAACCCCCATCACTCCCACTTCACCGACTGCAACTGCACCGGATCCAAAGACAAAGGAACTTATAGAGCGCACATATCACCGAAAAGGTCTCATGGCACTTGCGGGACTCCTGTAGACTGGTGGTCAAATCTAGACAACATTATTTCTGATCAAATAGCCATGTTTTTAATTCCTTCCGAAAGCGCTTATGATCATCAATGGAGAGAAGATGAGACGGAAGCTTATTCCAGAGGTAGGGGGCAAGAAAAGAGAAGGAATCGTCCCCCACTCCCTACAGTGCGAACTCATAGTGGGGTAAGAAGAGATTTTGAACTAGATCTTAACATTCTTCCTGGCTGGTACCTATTAAGCTTGTTCGCTAGATAACAGGGCCCAGTTCCATATATAATCTTATGGGTGAGGCATAGGATTTTAAAATGGCCTCTCTTTCTTACCGGAAGCCAGTGGAGGGATCTCAGACTGGGGGCTGAGGGGGGTCTGGGTGGATGGTTTAAAATTAGTCTGGCAGCAGTGTTCTGCAGGATCTGCAGTTTGGAAAAGAGATCTTCATTTAGGGAGGCTAGTAAGGCATTCCCATTATCCAAACGGCTCACAATTAGACCCTGCACCAGAGGTTTCCTGGATCCAATAGGTAACCATTTGAAGATTTTTCGTAGTTTCTGCAGGATCCCATAGCAAGTGCCCAATACAAGATAGATATGATTTTTCATAGACAGTTTGTTGTCAATAGTTATTCCAAGACTGCGCACTGCTAATTTAGGGGATGGGCATGGGCCCAATGCCTGAGGCCACCAATTGTTAGACCAATGCTCTTCAGCCCTACCAAGCAAGATGATCTCTGTCTTGCTGCCACTGAGCTGTAGTTTGTTATTGCCCATCCAGTTGTTAATGTGATCATACAGTTTTTAAACCGGATCATTGTGTCTGTTGGGTTAGGAACAATCGTAATCAACAGCTGAGTGTCATCAGCATATGACACAGCCTCAAAACCATGGGACCTGATAACCCTCGCCAAAGGTGTTACATAGAGGTTAAAAAGCATAGGGCTCAGAATAGATCCCTGGGGAACTCCTATGCTTACTGGCCTACTACATGAGGCTGGGGTATCTATAAGTACGTGGTAGACCGGTTCCTAAGGTAGTTTTTGAACCAGTCAAGGGCTTTCCCCCTGACTCCCATCTCCCACCCTGATGCTTCCTGCTCAATGCCTGATCTGTCTGCAAGCATGCTACCTAAGTCCAAGACACCATCTCTACCCTTCCCACTGATGTGCCCCTCATCACAGAAACTTGCCTCAACCCTTCCTCTTCCCTCAACATTGCAATACCCAACGGTAAGAAGATGACACACTAAGACCGCACCAACTAAAATGGAGGAGGCGTCGCCATCATCCACAAAGAAACAATCTGATGTATCACCACCAATGACAACACCACACCGATCATGGAACACCCCAACTTCCAAATCCACGCTGATGACAGAATGACTATCAGAGGCACCCTCACCTACAGACCCCCAACTCCGTGCACCGGTTTCTGGAATGCCATCATCGACTTCATCGCTGCACTAGCCAACAAGTCCAAGCACAACATCTTCCTCGGAGACCTCAAGCTCCACCTGGATGACCCCACAGACAGCGACTCTGCCAACCTCCTAGAATGCATGGGCAACATCAACCTGACCCAGCTGATAACTAACCCCATACACTGAGCAAGACACACACTGGACCCGATTTTTAAGGCCAGTAACAGAGTAAAACACAGCCATGCCACAGAACTCACCTGGACCACTCAATTGTCCACTTCACCAATGCAAGATCACCAGGCAATGCCACCAGCCCCCCCACGTGCCCCCTCCTTCAGATGGAACAAAGTGACACAGACCCAATGGATGGAAGCTCTCAACACCACCCAGACGGATCCTGCAACTAACCTGGAGCAAGCAGTCCAGAACTTCACCACCAGGATCACCAACACCTCCAATCGAGTCGCCCCAAGCCAATACCGGCAGAGTCACCAAATGAGCCAGCTGATACATGCCAGAACTCAGGACAATGAAACACAGCTGCAAACAGTTGGTGAGAAGATGGTGCACCAATAGTCACCACAGACTGAGACACTCTAAAGCCAGCCCTCAGGAAATACCACCGGTGAGTAAAAGACAGAAAAGGACACCCTGTTGAATTGCATTGAAGCAAGCGCCACCCACACCAAGGAAATCTTCAGCATTGTCAGAGAGTTCTCCTGGCCTATGGCCACCAAGAGCATGATCTATCTCTCAAAGGAACTCTACGACGCTCTGGCAGACCATTTCCACAAAACTTTTGAGCCCCAACGTCCTGAGCCCCACACCCTTCTTGCTCCAACAGAAGTCTCTTCCAATCAGCCACTCACCTCTTGGGAACAGCTCACCACGCAGAACACCACAACCATCATGAACTCCATCCACTCGGGATCACCCATGGACCCCTGCCCTCACCACCTCTTCAACCTCAGAGGCAAGAACATCGGCCACTATTTCACCATGATCTTCAATTAATCCATTGCCACAGCCTTCTTTCCCGAAGCATGAAAGCACATAGAAGTCAGACGACTGCTCAAGAAACTCTCTGCCGACCCCAGCGAACTTCAGAACTACCACCACATCTCGCTGCTCCCTTTTTCTGCCAAAGTCCTTGAGAAGGCCATAAACCAGCAGCTCACCAAACACTAGAAGAGAAACAACTTGCTTGATGCCTCCAAATCTGGTTTCCAAGCCAACCACAGCACTGAGACCACCTTGATCGCTGCCAATGATGATGTCCTCACCCTCCTCAACAGAGGGGAATTGGTGGCCCTGATCCTCCTAGACCGCTCTGCAGCTTTCAACATCGTATCCCACCACACACTCATCAAAAGACTCCACCACATCAGAGTCCAGGAAGACACCCTCATATGGATTGCATAATTTCTTACTGGATGAACTCAGAGAATCCACCTACCTCCCTTTACCTCATAACCCAAGAGCACCATCTGCAGCATCCTTCAAGGTTCATCCCTCAGCCCCACCCTGTTCAACACCACATGTCACCCCTAGCATCGTCAAAACCATGACCTCAACATCATATTCTACGCTGATGACACCTAGCTCATCCTCTAGCTCTCAGCAGACCCCACCACCACGAAGACCAACTTCCACAATTGCATGAAGAACGTCACCAACTGGATGAAGACCAGCTGTATGCAGCTCAACACTGACAAGATCGAATTGCTGATATTCGGCAACCAGGTGGCCCGCTGAACTTGGACCCACACTAACAGACCATGAAGCAACCTTGGCATCATCCTAGACAGAAAGCTCACCATGAAGCAACAGATCAACAGTCTCCTCCATCTGCTTTCATACACTCCGCATGCTCTGAAGATCCAGAGAATCTTCATATGGCTCCCCATCGGAACGAGGAAAACCCGTCTTTCAAGCCCCATTCGCCACCTCTCTGGACTACGGCAACTCACTGTATGCAGGAATCACCACCTAACTCGTGAATACACTACAGACAATATAAAACTCAGCAGCCAGATTAATCTTTAACCAGTTATTAATCAAAGAGGGGGGAGAATGGACCACTTGTCCTGTATGACCAGGGTCTTTTATTCGTATTGAATCCGTCATAAAAACCCTCATACATGTACACAGGCTGGTGGTGGTATATTTTGATTCACCGCCTTCGTGCACTGTTTCAGCATCATCATTGGGTCTTTTTCTTTGTAAATATGCTGACCTCCACCTGGAGGAAGACCAGGGATAGGGGTAGGGTCCGGGATTAGGGTAAAAAGGTGCTCATGCTCTTGTGAAGTGATTAAAGTCCCTACTTCACTTGTGTCCTCAATGATTTATTAGGGAGGCAGTGATGTGGGAGGTTAAAATGAAAATGTGTGCGTTTTAAGATCAGGCTACTAATCTAGCGCACTGTCTGGGTTAACATGTTTCAGCCCCCTGGAGACTCTAGGGGCTTTTGTCAGGACCGAGGTTTCTTAATCAGAGCCCATTTAGGCTCTGAATAGAGAGGTGTACTCACCACTCTTGTATTGTAAGATCATACCTGTAGTATCTGTGCCTAAAAAAAAGAAGAAGGTGCAGTTGTGCATTGAAACATAATACATTGATAGTTTCAAGAGGAAACTGATGAAACAGAATTACTCAGTTTTTCCACATTGGGTTTGAGTTCTTAGCATTAGTTCTGCATTTAGGTGAAGACAAAAAGTTAGGGAATATATCATGAAGCATACGTTATTAAAAAAGGGGGGGGGGCGAGGGGGAAAAACCAAGCTTAAAAAGGTATACATCACGTCGTGTCACGTGTTCAGGATAAAGATAAAGGGCTCCTAGATAAATATTAGTGCCCAAGGCTATCAATAGATACTTTTGTTATCATGTCCATAACGTATTAGTAGATATGATAGTTAAAAATGTGGGGCGTTGTGCGGCTTGGTAATTGTGCTGCCGAGTACAGGTGGAGTGTGTACAGATATCGTTGTTACAATAGAAATACCATTGTGTGCGTTTCTAAGGGTAGAAGGCTGTTGTGCATTTATAAGGCAATCGTTGCGTTCATATCTTAAACGGCGATAGTGTTAGAGTCACGGCCATTTCTCAACAAGGGACTAATTCGCGCACATGATTGTTAGACAGTCATGATCGTTCAGGCGGCAAATATGCTGTCATTGTGTATATGGGAGAGGGACTCAGAAGTATGCGCAGTATGCATTTTTTGATAAAAGCAATTGCATGCAAGAACCCAAGGATAAAAATACCCTCGTGGTGGCCTTTACCTTATAAACATTATGTCAATACTTCCTGGGGTCGCCGGTGAGCCTCGGAAAGCCGATTCTATTCGGGGAAGAAAATATTGTTAAGAGGCGCCTTACTTGGTATGCATGTGTCGGCGGGAAGGATTGCTTGTTTCTCTCACCGGTTCCCACAAGGTAGTTCCCTTGTGCTGGCTCTGTACACGGTTTGAATGCAGATCACTTGCGCATTTCATGTGACTTTGAGTCCGGTCAATGTTGTTGTTGTGTGTGTCTCTGGATAAGCAGTTCACCACATCTCATCTATAACTCAACCCATGCTTGTGTACCCTGACATACATAGGAGGAGACCACCCATCTTCAGACCTGTCCCCGACCTGGCGACGATAGAGGACATTGAAATCATCCAGAAATTCTGTTTGGATCACCGCACACTACGAATCCTATGTGCCCAGTTGGAGGCCCATTTGAAGCCCAAAAGAATATATTCGGCTGCATTGTCTGCTACAGTGAAGGCTAGGCTGCACTGCATTTCTTCACTACTGGGTCTTTCCAGTACACTGTGGCCATCGCCGGTGGGATGTCATAGCCCATGTTCAGCATGGAGTTGCGTGACGTCCTGTCAGCATTGATGCTTTACAAGGACAGACATGTCCACTTCCCAAGGAGGGATGAATTGGCAGCTGTGAAGGGGGAGTTCTATGACCTGGGAGGCATTACAAATGTTGTGGGAGCCATTGATGATACCCACATTGCCCTTGCTCCACCACAGGCAAGTGAACACATCTATAGGAACCGCAAACACTACTACTCCATCAACGTGCAAGTGGTATGTCAGGCGGATCAGATCATCCCACACGTGTGTGCAAAGTATCCTGGGTCGGCACATGACTCCCATATCTTGCGGAAGAGCAACATACCCCAATTGATGGCCAATCTGCACCTTGAGTGGGCCTGGCTTGTTGGTGAGTGGGCTGTGTTAATGACTGTGATGTATGTGTGACATGCTGCTCTCCTCACATATTCAGATCACACTGTTTGCCTGTTTGTTGCACAACTAGGTGACTCTGGGTATCCCAATCGTCTGTGGTTGCTGTCCCCACTGCGAAATCCAACAACGCCGGGGGAAGTCCTATACAATGATGCACATGGGAGGACACTTCGTGTGGTGGAGCGCACTTTTGGACTGCTGAACTCAAGACTTAGGTGCCTGGACAAGACTGGTGGTGCACTTATGTACTCACCACAGAAGGTATGCCAGTTGGTAGTCGGCTGCTGCATGCTACACAACCTGGCCTTGCGCAGAAGAATCCCCCTGATTCTGGACGACGATGAACAGCAGCAGCCCCCGTTCCCAATCCACATATGCCCAGTGACAATGACAGTAGTGAGGAAGAAGGCCTTGACCAGCGTCAACAGCTCATCGTCAACAACTTCCGTTGAGTGTAAGTTAACAATCAGCGATGATGACTGTGTCTGTGTGCCGTGCTGTTGTCTCACAAACTTTGAGAATTCCTGCTGGTATTTTGTACACTTACAGGACTATGCGCAAGATTAGAGAACTTGGACAGGCAGGGACTGAGCACCCAGAAGCACAGGACCCAATTGCTATAGTGCCTCACTAGCTTTCCTACTCACTCAGAGGTATTCAAGCGCGTGTTCACAAGTAGATAAGTTGAAGAAAAGAAACGCTTTGAAATGTACATTTTTACTACATTGTCAAAACATGCAACATACGTGCCACAACAAGTTGAGTACAAAAACAGTTACCATAGTGACACATCCATATCACATGAAGCAAGATGTCATATCAATAATCCCTCTGTACAAAAGACCCACAAGCATATCCCCCCACCCCTTGCTGGGGGAGTTGTATGAGATGTCCTAGGTCTATGGGCTTTGTCAGCAGACCCCATTACTCAGCCAATACATGGTGAAATGTACATCCCATGTGCTCATCACTGGATGGATCACTCTCCAAGTGTGGGGCAACTAGCCTGCCTCCCCATGACATCTAAAAGGCACCCGTGACCTCTAGCAGCTGTGAGTCGGGGTGCTAGGGCCAGGCCAGAACAGAATGACAACGGACAATGTCCTCTGACCACGGACAGAAAGGGCAGGCAGTAGTCCTGGACCGCGCAGAGAACAAGCTCTGTGGACACTTCTCATGTGACAGAAAAATACTAATGTACTTGCAAAACGACTACGCCATGTAAATTTTGTGCGCTACAGCTGCATGATGGAAGGCGGGCTCATGCCAGTCGACAATGTCCATGACGGTCAGATGACAACCTCCCCTTACACAGGTCTGTGGTACCATGCAGAATCAAAGCTAATGCAGACAGGTCAAAAGTCAGAGAGCTGAATGACAATTCCTGTCAGTAGGCGTGAAAAAGGTAAAAGGATATTGAATTAGTCACCAACAGTTCCTGTTGCTGTTAAGTATTTACGAATCCAACAAGGCACAGGCAGCTTTGAAGGCAATCAGTTCCAAAAGACGATCCAAATCATCTTCAGCAAAATGGACTTCTATCCAATCCAGCAGTATGACAGAACAGATCTGCTCCTCGCACCACTGGGATGAAAGGAGCATCCCATGGCAACCTGGGAGAGGTTCAATGTAGGCATGGCACAGGAGCCATTGCGCAAATGCACAGGTGCAGCTGGTAGCCTGTCTGACACATTGAAAGGCACCCCACAAACGTGTATCACTGAAGCAGTCCTGGTCGTGGACCAACAAAGGACTCCCCCAAAGCTCATGATCCAGGGCAGCAAGGGATGTGTTGCAAAGGTCGACATCCATGGCCCAGTGGAAGGGTCACCGTTGACAGTAGAACACAGCTTGCACGCAGGTGAAATAGGCATAGCGGAAGGTTAGCCTATAACTGATGCGTAGCACAGCTTATGGGACACATCCAAAGAGAAGCTGCATGCGATCATAGTACAGTTGCAACTGACCGGGGTTTGACTGGACCACAGGATGGGCAGACATGGCATGAGAGCACTCTGCTGTACAGCCACAAGTAGTGATATCAAACCGCCAAATGCAGTCTGAAAATTGGAGGGATAATAGCAAAAAAATGAAGGAACAAGGCCAGAGCCCACAAGTTTCAAAAAAGTGTGCAACGGCCTTCATTATCAGAGGCTAATGATGATTTTTGTGTCAGTCCCCCGGAAAAAAGTGGGAATGCCTTGTTCATCAGTGACTGAATTGCGTGGGACGGTCACGGCACATGGAATTCGAAGGTCTCAGGGCCGGTGTGTGAGCGACTTCTTGTTGAAACAGAAGCCCATTGTGCCTTCAAACTTATTGAAGTATACTTTTACTGTGGGAATGTGAGGCCACAAATGACTATCCACAATCACATATGGGGGAGTAAGGAGAACATTGCTACAGCAAGGAACACGGCGTGCAACAGTTCATATGTAGGGGATGCCTGCTCTGAGACCGCAGCAGTTGTGCACATTCAGGAGAATATAACTTCGGTTTTAAAACAAATTTAACGTAGGTATGTTGTCAGGGGTACTGGTGTTCATGTCGGTAAACATGCCTAGATCGTACATGTCACATGATAAATCCCTGGGCAACAGTACTTGAGTGTGTGAATGCGACAATGTCACCATCATCCACATGATAGGATGTGTTGTGATGCTGGCTCTTGTGGGCACACTGCTAAGGATTTCCTTGTTGTGCGCTGTGTGATCTGTGATAACTTCCATCATGTCCCTGATGATGTTATTAGGGGGATGGGAGCACACTACTTCACCTCCCAGCACAGTTCACCCCTTAGAATTCTGGTAAATTAAGTTCAGTCATGATGCTTACTTGTCATGTGACTGAGGTGTTTCACCTGAGTTGGGCAAGGAGAGGTACAGAGACCCGAGTAGATTGTGGCAGCTTCCTCAGCAGACAATGATCACAATGTATCTTACCCCTACTGATGTAGGAGGGTAACGCAACACACATGTCTAGAGATTCACAGCACTGGCCTGCACCAACCTTGGTGACACACGACAATGTAACAGGAGTAAGCTTTTCAACTGAACTGCATTTGCCAGGATGCTAAGGGCTACACTGTGTTGGGAGGTGCAGTTGTGTGCTCCAGTCTCCCTGCTCTCCATGTTGATGGTGTTGGCCGGTGTTATCTATAATGCATACTGTACAGTGTTGCCTAGTGGTGTGCTTTTGCGGTTATTCCATGATATGTCAACGCACTGTTATTTCCTTGTGCCTTTCCAGGTTCCTCCACTCTCTCAATGGATTTTTGCTTTTACATATTCTGATACATTGCGATAAGAGTTAACATGCTACTTACTGTAATGAAAATGCTCTTGACACAATGGCATACTGTTGTGAGTTGTGTTTATTTTGCAATGGGTGACAGGTGAGGGGTGAAGTAGAAAGTGATGGTACACGGATAGTTAGGGTAGAACTCACAATGGTGGAGTTCCAAAGTCCAACTGAACACTCCCATCCTTGTGGCAATGCGGTTTGGTATTTACAACAAAGTCAATGCTCGGTGTTACTGTGGTGACATCAGTGGTTGCTCCGAGAACTGGTACGGCATGGTGCTGTGCCACATGATCCTCCCAGGGTCTTTTTCGGATGCCCCCTCTGCCGTTTGGCCGGGAGGGAACCTGCTGCATGCTCAGAGGTGTCTGAAGATTCGCCGTGGTGTGACTCTCCCCTCCATGTGGCTACTGCTGAGGTGGTGTGACTATCATCCGACTGGCCACTGGGGGGGTCGGCAGCGATTTGAGCCACATGCATGTTCCTCAGGACACGCACAAGCTGGCCCATGTACTCTACATGTTGTCCCAAGTGAGTGTCCATGGAGCTCTGCAGCCGGCAGAGTTCCCGCAGTTCTTCAAGGACCTGGCCCATCTGTCCCTGGTTCTGCTGGTATGCACCAAGGACAGTTAGCATGGTGTCCAGAGCCTTAGTCTCATAGTCCTCCTGTGGCTCTCCCCCAGTTGGCCTCCCACCTGCACTGCTGCCACGAACCTGTGGTGCTGCCAGGCACTGCCGCCGCACACCGTCCCCAGCATACCCGGTCTGCCTGGTGGTATTCGCAACTGCTGCCACAGGGACAGTGTTGGAGGCAGCGCTGGTGATGGTGGTGGTGGCTGTCACACAGGTCGTTGCTTCCGGGGTCTGCGTTGGCGGTGCAGCTGTTGTGTGAGTCGTGGTGGTGTTGGTGGTGGTGGAGACAGTGACGGGCAGAGACTGAGCTGTCCTGGGAACACCGGAGGGGCGAGGTTGGTCTTCCTCATCCGAAAAGACCAGGGAGTCTGCATCCGAGGGTTCACCTTCCAGGGGGGAGACTGACTGGGCTCGTACATGGCACAGGTGCCTGCTATTGCTGGCGAGTCACCTGTTGAAGAGAGGTTATATTGTCAGCATGTTCAATACACACTACAACTTTGATGTTCATGTTTAGCACATTTCATTTGAGATGGCCTACTATTTACCTTGGCATTACTATGCATTCATAACAGTTTGTCAGCAGTCGACCGTGATGTGGAGGTACATACATTCCTCGTTTGCGATGTGTCATGGCTGACGGAACACATGCATATGTACAGATTTTGTATTTCTAAGGACATGTCCTCTGGTACCAACTTGTTGCTCATCCAATTCATTCATGCTTGGATATTTGTGTCTTTACTATGAGTATCTGACGCAACTTTATGATTTGTGTTATGCTTTGTGTACGTACCTCCTGCAGTTTGTGAGGTTTGACAGAGTTTCCATGCATGTGTTGTGTTGACCCGAGTCATTCTGCTTTGAGGCAATGGGACTTGCACACTGGCTTTTTGTAATCGCGTTCTTGTATTTTGCTTTGCAGTTACATGTAACTGCATCACTGACACTGTGAATCATGTGGCCTCTCAATGGTATTAGCTGTATGTGCAATGCCTACAGCTTATGGGGGGTTCCAGAGATGGCTACCAAGTGCGGGATGTGGGGGTCATTTGGCTCCATGCTGTCTGTGAGGGAAGACAGAGGGCCTTGTGGGGGTTGTGGTTTTGCTGTCAGGGCTCAACAACCCCCTCCCCATTGAGATGCCTACCTACCTTTTAGGAGGCACTGTCAATGGAGTTAGCGGACACATGGCTGTGGGGTGGCCCATGCTGTTTGGGAGGGAGGCCAGGGTACATGAACTGACTACCTGTGAGGTGAAGCTGAGTAAGGAAATGTTAGCCTAGTGATCCATTCATATTGAAAGCATGCATTCCACATGAGTTTGAAGTGGCATGGCGATTGAGGCTCACTTGTTGTGCACAACAGTACATTACAGTGGGATGTGATCATTTTGTTTGTACTTACCATCCTCCACCCCCCCTCGATTCCTGTGAGACTCTCTGGATGCAGTATGGCAAGCACCTTCTTCTCCCATTCGGTGAAGGTTAGTGGTGGAATGGGAGGGCCGCCTCCAGTTCTTTATGCCGCCTCGTGGTTCCTATGGGCCCGATGCTTGACCTGGCTCGTGGGGTCACCCCACCGCTTCCTGATGTCACGTACAGTGCTTAGGGTGGTCCCTACGGCATTGACTTTTCTGTGGATCCTTGCCCACACCTGATTCTTTTGTGCAAGTGGGGTGTGTTGGACCAGGTGCCCAAACAAATGTGGTTCTACCCTGATTATCTCGTCTACCATCACTTTCAACTCTGAGTCGGTGAATTTGGCCATTTTCTTGTGGGGCATAGTGCAAATGAATGAGGGGTTCAGGGTGCAAGGTAGCGGTGGAGATATGTGAGGAGTGTGAAGTGTGTGGGTGAAAGTGGTGTTGTGTGGGGATAGGTGGGTGTGATGTTGTGCAGTGTGAGTCAATGGTGTCCTGTCTCTCTGTCTCAGCTCATGATGTGCAAAGTGTGCGGGTCCAGGAAGGGGTTGGTTTTATACTGTGGTATGTGGGTGTGTCCACATAAGTGATGGCCTCCAGATGTCTCTTCCATGCTGCGCATGGCTTTCCTTACCAGGAACAAGTTGGGGCTTATCATTGTGGCGTGTGTGTTGTGATTGTGGGCAGCAGGGAGTACAGGCACACTTCGGGCATTGTTGTGAAGCTGGTTCCATCCGCCATTCATTTGGCCTATGTGCGTGCGTGGCAGGTGGACGCTGTGTTCGGCCTACCAGCTCCGCATTCTCATCGTAATTAGCCATGCGGCCATGCCGTGGCATGCCAGCCGTTGATCAGCTTTCCCCGTCTGTCGCGGTCGGATTTGCAGCTCCTCCGGCCATACATTACATTGCGTACATTGCATCATAATTTGACCAACGGAAATGCCGCGGGTCAAGCAGGGGATTTCTTCCAATACCATGGTGGTCAGAAGGCCTTTCCGTACGCCATCGTAATTGGTCCCTTAGTCTCCTCCCTGCATAATGTGTTTGCCTTGTTTTGGGCATCATTATTATCAAGCTCCTTTTTATGCACTCTTACTGCTTCTTGCTTTATTACACTTTATTCAGCATTCACTTGTAAGTGCTAAATACATTAAAAAATGTATACACTGAAAAGAAATATTGGAAGAATCCTGAGTTGAAAACTTCACTCCAAGTAAAACACCAGCTAATTACTGAGCTCAATATATAAAGGATGTGATGCAAAGATTAAGCTACAGTGATGTGTGCAAGGCGGACCTGTCCTTCATGAATAGCTGTATCTCGTATTTCAACTGATAGAAGTCATATTTCCATCTTGGCGCAATATTCATGTTTAAGTTCATGTTTATATTTATGATCAGTAAAGCTCAAAGGGAGCCCCACCACTAAAGACCCTGCAACAATACAAACAAGGGGAGCAAAAAAAGTCAAGTATTCAGCTACTTCCTATAGAATGCTTCGCCTGGGCTCTGGTACAGATAAAAAGGTAAATTGTTCCAGACTTAAGGCACCAAGGGGCTTATTTAAAAGTCCCTTGCGCCACCGGTGCATCACTTTTTGTGATGCACCGCTGGCGCAACCTCCTGACCCATATTTAAAAGGACACGAAAAGCTCCCTGCATTGCTTTTCCTGTCCTTCTGAACATTGCCCCTTATCATGCAACATTTTGCGTGAAAGGGGCATGACATGGGTGTTGCTGTGGGTGTTCCCATGCAACACCCATGGATTCTACCACATTTCCAGATTTACGCGAATTTGTAAACTTGGAAATGCTTCAGAATGCTACGCCACACCAGGGCGGTGTAGCGAGGTGCAACGAGGAGAAATTTTTACATTTCTCTTCGTTTATTCCTCTTTCTGGGGGTGCTGCATTCTGCAGCACACATAGGAAAAGGAAATTATATCTTTGTATTATTTTGTTATTGATTTTGTGCATTAAGGTACCACTTCCTGCACAGAAACAATCTCCTCGCAACACAAGCACTCTTGCACCATGGCGCAAGGGTGCCTGCATGGTGCATGGCAGCCGATTGTGCACCAGTGCAGGGGAACCCACAGGGATTCATCATATTGTTGTAAATATGACGTATCCCTGTATTTTGAAAGTGCTGCAGTGTGGCACAGCCAAAGAGATTGCAGTGCAGCGTTGCAGTACTTTCTTGTAAATAAGCCCACAAATACTTGAAGGAGCGGCCTCCCTGTCTGGCTTTGTCATTCTAGGAACTAGAGCCAGCCTTAAATTAAATAGAATCAGAGCCCTCGAAGGAGTAGGGACCTGAATTATATGTTGAAGATAATAAGGGCTTTTAGCGAAAGAGAGAAAAGCAAAGCAAACGACATTGTGTTTAATACGCCTTTAAACTGGTAGCCAGTGTAAATCAGTCAAATGGGATGAGATGGAATGATGTTTGGACACATGCAAGAGTAGACCTGCTGCCGCATTTTGTATTATTTGAAGCCACCTTAATGACGTCTGTGAAATGGACAGATACAGGACGATCCCACAAACTGGATACAACAAGATAATGGCCTGGACCATGTTTTTTTGAGTGAAGATTGGGAGGGCATGTAGCCCTTTCCTGAGGCAGCTCAAAAGATTGAAGCAGCATGCAGTCAGGTTCTCTACTTGATGTTCCCAGGTTAGGTTGTGATCGAGCCAGACACTCAGGGCCCCATTCACAAAGGTAAAGTTAGACCAAAAGTCTAACTTAGACCAGAAGTCTAATTTTACTACTTTTCAGTATTCACAAAGGTAAGTTACAACTAGTAATGTTACTACTAGTAACTTTACTACTAGTTAGAGTTTACTAGTAGTTAAGTTACTAGCAGTAACTTACTTTTGTGAATCCTGAAAAGTAGTAAAGTTAGACTTTCGGTCTAACGTTACCTTTGTGAATCGGGCCCTCAGGTTTTTCACTACAGGTTTAGAGGCTGGCAAAGAGCCTAAGGCGTCATTGCACCATGACGTGGATCAAAGGTTAGGTTGATTCGCAACCACCATTACATCAGTATTTCCGCCATTAAATTTCAAACTGTTAATGTCCATTCAGTCTGCCATAGCGGATAGACAGTCTCTTCATTTTAAAGATTTGGGGGCATATTATCAAGAACGGTGTTAAAAATTATCGCCGGTTTAGTGGCAGAAAACTGTCGCTAAAGCGGCGATATTGGGCTTGATAATATGTCTTTGAGAATTCCAATAGAAGTCCATGTTCTGGTGTGAACATGGGCTTCTATTGGAATTCTCCAGCACATATTATCAAGCCCATTATCGCTGCTTTAGTGGCAGTTTCCTGCCGCTAAACCGGCGATAATTTTAACACCGTCCTTGATAATATGCCCCTTGGTTCCTGAATCAAGAGTGAGTGAAATCACAAACTGGGGGTCATTCGCATAGATGACCAGGGTAAAGCCAAACGATTCAACAGTGCCAGCCAAATGCCGGCCATAAGTGTTTAAAAGGGCATGGATTAGGGAAGATTCCTAGGGAACACAAAGAAAAACTTGTATAATGGTGAATGAAGAGTGCGAAACTGAGACTTGAAAAGAGCGGTGCTCCAAACCACTCCAAGGCCTTATTGCAAATCCCACAGTTCACTAGTCTATGTAAAAGCGAGTTGTGGGACACTGTGTCAAGGGCAGCAGTAACATCAAGAAGGCTAATCGCAGCATAGCTCCGTGATCAAGGATTCATCTTAGCTCTTCAGCAACAGATAAAAGGTCGTACTCTGTGCTGTGGTACAGACGAAAGCCTGACTGAAAGTGATGGGGCAGATTATGAGTTTCAAATTAACTGGAGAGCTGGCAATTGATATGCTTTGCCAAAGTTTTATTATTCAGAAGTGGAACAAGGGAAATAGCGGAAGGTTTTCAGGTTTGAAAGAATCCCGAGAATGTTTTTTAAAAATGGAATGACACCTGAATGTTTCCATGATTGAGGGACCTAAACAGAGGAGATCGAGAGATTAAGCAGCTCACCAAGTATCAGATGGATAATAGGTGCGGCCTTATTGGTGACATGAGGTGAAGAAGGGTCAAATGGAGAATCCAATTTTATAGACTTGATAAAGATAGGAAAGTCCACCAGCCCAATGGGACTGAAGGTAAACAAGCATGGTCCACAGTAATGTACTACAGTTTGTTCAAAGATTGGAAAATTCTAACCATCACCTTGTCAAACCATGCACCAGATGCCTAGATGCTGCCATAACACACCCCCTAGACAATCTCTTTGACAAAGGTTAAACTCTAGGGGCCCGACTCACAGAACAAACTTAAGACAAAATCCTAAACTTAGTACCATTTTGGTATTCACAGAATGCACTTACTACTTTTGGTATTCACAGAATGGATTTACGACTACTAACTTTACGTCCGCACTCGGGCCGGAAATTCCGGCCCGGAGGCAGAGCTTCCGGGCCGGAGGCGGAGCTTCCGGCCCAGAGGTGGGTATTCCAGCCAGTGGCAGAGATTTAGCCATGGCCAAAATCTCCACCTCTGGGCCGGAAGCTCCGCCTCCGGCCCAGAAGCCCCGCCTCCGGGCCGGAATTTCCGGCCCGAGTGTGGACGTAAAGTTAGTAGTCGTAAATCCATTCTGTGAATACCAAAAGTAGTAAGTGCATTCTGTGAATACCATAAGTAGTAAGTGCACTCTGTGAATACCAAAAGTAGTAAGTTTAGGATTTTGTCTTAAGTTAATTCTGTGAATCGGGCCCAGTGCCTTATGTTTTTTTGTACTGGCCCGGAAATCATTTTTAATCCATGTACTTAATTCCTGCCTGCTCCGTTGCAGTGTGCATAATTTTACAAAAGGAATTGTAAAATTGCAACAAAATAATATGATCTCATTCCTTCTTCAATTTCTCAAAGGTCTGCAGCAGCTCCTGATGAAAGCCATAATTCAATTCAAGTTGTGCTGCTTAATTCACATGGTCTTTCACATGCAAAGTGCACCTTACATGGCAAAACTATTAACTACCTTTGATAGCACAAGGAGTCTGAGAAGCTGAGCCAACCTCCTATTGGAAATCTTCATGCTTGAGACCATAATAGCCCACAAACAATCCTTCTCCAGAGTGGGTACCTCAGACTGGAACTCTCTGCCATCTGAACTGGATATGATAACGTCTCACATCACCTTCAAAAAGCATCTATTAAGCCACATTTCCAAATACGTTTTGAGGTAGACAACTTTATTAAACTTTGCCTGCCTTATTCTCTCAATCTACTCTATCTCAACCCCTGTTTAAGATGGTTCTTTACTTCCAGTGTGCAATCCCTAACCTCCTAACTTCACCACAAGGAAGCTGTAGAAATGTTGGCTTTGTCAACCTCTTGTTCCTAAGCCTGCCATGGTGTGCAACAGAAATGTTTTAAATACATTTTATAGAAGATCTTTGTTCAAAAATAAAAGTATGCTGTTCTGCCATGGTGCTGAGGTAGTTTCAGGCCAAATTCCTGGACCCACCATACCTCTGTGATAGAAAATGGATGCTGGAGAAAGCTAATA
This sequence comes from Triturus cristatus, assembly GCF_964204655.1. NCBI lineage: Eukaryota > Metazoa > Chordata > Amphibia > Caudata > Salamandridae > Triturus > Triturus cristatus. The sequence continues at coordinate 192,700,990 of NC_140582.1, forward strand.
AGAGATTGTTAGAAATGGGATTTCTCGTTGGCTAGGGTTTGCGCCTAAGCCAGGCAGAAACCACTACTCTAGTCAGGACAAGGGAGTTACACGCTGAAGATAACCCCTGCTCACCCCCTTGGTAGCTTGGCACGAGCAGTCAGACTTATCTCAGATGCAATGTGTAAAGCGTTTGCGCAACACACACATACAGCAGCAACACACTAGGCACACCACAAAAGGAACTCCACACATTAGAAACATAATCACACATTTACACTGTGCCAACTGCCACTAGGCAATATTCACAGGGGATTATATAAAGGACCAGGCCAATCGGGCCACGGTCAGAACCATCAGAATAGGTAAGTAAATGCAAAACACAACCAGTAACTACTGGTACCATAATGCCCTAAGCATTATCACATTAGCATTAGGCACCATCCTAAAATATCATAGCATAACATTAGGCATAATATTACGCATAAATCACATTAGGCATAAAACATATTAGGCCCAAACCTCATTAGCAAAAACACCTTACACAATAGGCCTCACCAGCATAAACACATTATGCAATAACCTCATAAGAAGCATAGACATTACTAGAGGCATAAACCAGGGGCATACATCACATTTGGTACTTTAGACATAAATCACATTAGGGCCATGCGACCTACCAACTTACAACTGACCCCAGACCAACTGGCCTTCCGCTGGGCCCTAAACGCCCTTTGTCCAGAATGTCAGGATATGGCTGCCAATGCAGCAAACTCCAAAGTGCGCACAGCGCTGGAGCAGGGCAAGAGTGTATCTTACTCCATCCCAAAAATGCCCCCAAAGGAAAAGAATGGTGCTGGCACTACTGTGCCTTGTGAGCCCCACTGGGACTCCACCTCAAATATTACTCCCACGTTGCAGTTGCCTGCTACAGCGGCGCAACTGAGAAACAAAAAGAGGCACTGACACTACTGTGCCGCCTGAGCCCCACTCCGGGACTCTATACAACCAAAAGTGCCCCCAAATGTTGCATCTGCCCACTGTCAGGCAGGGCAGCTGTGAAAGCCACACAGGCACTCACGGGCCCTCAGAGTGTCCACGGAGGGTGGGCACTGACAATGTGCCCCGACACGCCCCTCCCAACATGGTTACAACTGAGCCCCCACCCACCGGGACTCTGTGGATGATTCTGCCGGCTTCACTGGTCACTCGGTGGTCCCCAGGCACCGACAATGTGCCTCGGTGGGTCCGCCTTCCTTGGAGCCTCTCTCTTCATTTCTGCTGACACCGCGGGGCTCTCCCTCGCACACAGGAGCCCCACTCACCAACCGGCCACGCTCAGCAGCATCCACGCAGGCGAGGTGGGCTCCCGCCTGCCTTCAGCTTCTTCTCTGGCACCCGGGCTCCCAACAGCTAATGGGAGCCCCGCTCGGGCCACAATACTTCTGCCTCCTCCGACTTCCTCAGGCGAGGCCCCGCCCACAGTCAGACAGCCTGCCTGGCTTCCAGGCTGTGGTGATTCTCTTCCCAATCTCGGCGGCAATACAGGGTAGGCTCCCGTTTGAAATAAAGACCATTGCGGGGTGGGCACCCGGTAACACACCATAAAAATGCGGGGTGGACTACCGCTAGGAAGCACAGTGCGGGGTAGGCACCTGCCATTTAGACATGCAAAAAGCAGGGTGGGCACCCACTCACGGAGGTGCAAAACAGCAGGGTGGGCTCCTGCTGAAACCTTGCAAAAATGCGGCATAAACGCGGGGTAGGCTCCCGCTATTAGATGAGGAGCGCAGGGGGGAACACCACATGCAAGGATTCCCTTGCAGCCTCAAGCTGCAGACATCAGCTCCTCTCTCCTGGCAGTTTAAATATAGCGCTCACGAGGCGCTAGGGGTCCTTTAAAGTCCAAAGGCATAGCTGGGCTCAGGGAGGCCAGCACACAGGGCCATCCAGCAGGGAGGCAAGCCCTCGTGGCGGTTCCTCCTGGGCCCCAGCAGGAGCTAAGCCCCAGTAAGCACAGGAACTGCACCAAAAAACATGCGGTCACATCCCCTACATTTATAATCCATTTCCCATTGTCTGCAGAGCACAGGGCTTGGGGGGAATAGCTAGAACTGGTTCTGGAGTGCTCTGTTTACAGTGCTCACGCCCTTCTTTGGGAGATGGGGGCATGACCATCAGACTCACCGCAGGGGGGCGGAGCCAGCATTAACCTAGGCAGGCACAATCCAATTCAGGGCCAGGGGACTACTCTTCCTACCACTCCAAATGCAGATGTCCCATTCAGCCTAGCGCTGACTCACACTGCCCCTCCTGGAGCCACACACACCTCACCAGCCCCTATCAATCAAAAGCCAGACATACAATTCACATCTGGCAGGCAGGCAGACACATATCACACAGACATGCCAACTTCTAAAAGTGGCATTTCTAAAATAGTTATAATAAATCTGCGCACACCATTGCGTAGCATTTATTTTCACTATTCTAAACATACCAAACTTGACCACGCTGCGCCTTTCATATCAGGGATTGCCACTGAAACACTTATCAGGGAATCCCCAATGCAATCCTATGGGAGGGTAGCCCCACCGTAGTGAGAAACCAAAATGGCTGTTTGTCACTACAAGGACATGTCACACACTTAAGGTACATGTCCTATCTTTTACCTACAATGCACCCTGCCAATAGGGCTAGCCAGGGCCTACCTTAAGGGTGACTGACATGCAGTCAAAAGTGGGGTCACAGACATGGCACACACTTTAGGTGTCACGTCACAGTGGCAGTAACACTGCGAGCACAGGCCCTGCAATGTCAGAGGCCTGAGATAGGTTTGCAAGGCTAATTTGGTGGGTTGCGCAATCAGCGCTGCAAGCCCACCAGTAGTATTTAATTTACCAGCCCTGGGTATATGAGATATCACTTTACAACGGACTGACAGGTAAATTAAATAGGCCAAACAGGTGTAGACCAATCTTACCATGTTTAACACAGAGAGCACACTCGCTTTACACTGGACAGCAGGGCTGAAGTGCCCAGAGTCCTAAAACCACCAACACCATGTCAGAAAAAAGGCTAGGAGAAAGGAAAAAAGTTTAGGGATGACCCTGCAAAAAGGGCCAAGTCCAACAGAGATCTAACACATGTTTAATGCAAAAATGTAGCAAACAGTAAAAATATTTATGTGCCATTCGAACTGGCCACCTCTTCACCGTCTGAACTGTTGGAGTGTGTAATGCTAAATTCAAAACATTTTTGCACTTCCTTTTCCCTTTGTGCACAATGCAGCATGCGAAGGACAGAACATGTAATAACCAAAACTAAAGTGAGACACTAATGAGCAGGCTCCTAGCTCCTCTCATGGGAAGAATGCGAGAAGACATTTGAAAGGAGATACAATGAAGTACACAAGAAAACTAACCTCATTAAATCTGCACTTCTCATTTCACTAGGCCAGCTTCATAATAAGGCTGTGCTTACTGGGACAGTTATTCTAAATGTGCAATGTACAAGCTAGAATCCAACATGGCATGCATTCAAAAAGGGGGTTATTGAGAAGGAATAGAAAGGTTCTGGACACACTTTAAGCGAGTAGAAAATTTCTTTGGCACCCCAATCAGGATGTTTCCTTCACACACCTAACCACCCTATTGAATGGCAGCTTGTGGGCACTGTAGAATTGGCAGATCTGTGTTTTGTCTATTGCAAACTGACCTGAAGACAAAGGTTGATGCTCTGTCCTTCACACCCACCCTGTAGTCCCGATCAGTACTGCAGCAATACGTCCCGTCTCCGATGCATATCCACAGCCTCCCATGATTGAGCACCTGTGTAGTTCAGACCCCCTCCACACACACACACAGGTTGTCAACTCTACTCCTGGATGATTGGGCAGTACCTTCACTTATATACTGACCTTGTAGAGTAGTTTCATTTATGATCAGCAAGAATGTATGGCAGAATGACTCACCTCAAGTAAGTGGGGTGATGCGATATGTAATTATCAGATAGTACAGTGCAAAGTCATCAGATGCCCAGCTCCCACTCCCCGGACAACAGTGTCATGCTAACTTACAGAAAAGTCCTTTGCCTGGCTACATATTGACAAATAAACCTACTTTCAATTGCTGCTGAATTTTCTGTTCGCCAGACTATATAAATGAAAAAGGTTTCTGTATGGGTTCATTGCAGGACAGTTAGCAAGTGGACAGGATGCTCAGCAGTCCACCATCAGACAGTGAAGCCTCTCCTCCTTGCTGCTGAGGTTCAGCCTGCTCCCTTCTGTAGCCTCTAGAACCTGGCACTCATGCCACCTAGGCTGGCCTCTGTCAGGGATAGTTGGTCCCTCAGTTCCATGGACTGGGTGCTTTATGTTTTGCTCTACCCTTTCCTCACCCGCCTGCTTCAGGCCAGGGACTGCTTGGAATCCTGCTGGGGCACCTTAGGAGTCTCCCTTGACTCCTAAGGGACCACTTACTCCTCTGTGCTAAGAGGTACAGTCTAATGCAAAGGGTGACATTATTGCTTGAATCAGGGGCATGAGGCTCAGGCTGTCCAGACAGGTGGGATCCTTCCTTCAGTCTTTACATTTGGTCCTCTCGGGGATGACTCTACTCAGTCTCTGCAGCATTAAGGAGGGACAACCTAGCCAGCAGGCAATGGTGGAGAGCAATTTGTCCCTAATGCCTGCTTTAGTGCATCTGCTCAGAATAAGAGGGATTGTAAAGCATTTGACAGTGGTGCACCTATCCCATACTAACATAATGTGTATTTGTAAAGATCATGTACACCCAAGTGTATCTTGGTGCTGAATAAGAGATGTTCATTGTTATCCAAATCAATGGTACTCATTTTATCAACCTCAGAGGATGAAAGGCTGAGTGAACCCACCAGGATTTAAACTTGTGACAACAAGGTTGAAGATAGGCCCCTTCAGTGGACGCATTAGTCTACTAAACCATTAGACCCAGACTAACCTAAGCAACAAGCTCAAAATGACGCCTTTCACCATACATGATGTAGAGTGAAACCATCTTTGCAGTCTTGAGTTGCCATAAAACTAGGAAAAATTAACCATTTGCACCTTGTTTTCTGGCAGTCTTTTACTATTCAACGTGGGGAAGAGAGGAATAGTACTTGTGAACCGGTCACTCAGGAAAAACGGTAAACGGTAGCGGGATAAAAACACTGTTGAGCCATGGACTCAGAAAAGGGAGGGATGGGGTAGAACAGTGAAAATAAGATGTAGGAACAAGGGGAGGGAAGTGAAAGAAAAAGAGACAGAGGAGAGAGAAAGATCAACAGAGAGGCTGGAGAAGCAAAGAACAGCATTGGTGAGAGTGGAATTTCCTGGAAGAAAAGCAGATTGCAAAGGTGATACAAGCATCGAGGGAGGTAAGAGAATGGGGGCAGAGAAGAGATATTAGATGGAAAGAGGGTTGGAGGTGAGAAGCAAAGCATTGATGAGCATGGCATCCTGGTGGAAGGTTAGAGGAGGATGAACTGCAAAGTTAAAGAGGCATCCATGTAGCAAGGTATGTTATAATTAGGCTGTCCGGTTTTAGGTTTAAACCTAATATAACTGATAAAACCCCACCGGAAGGGAAATAGCCCTCACCAGTGTAAACATATAAACACTGAAAAAACCCCTGCACAACAACAAACTAAATGCCATTCAAAGAAAAGGAGAGTGAAAGAGTCATTTTTATTTCTTCCTGAAGGGGCCAATACAATGTAACTTTGTTATACAAGGTAGCAGTAAGAAAGACTGGGCTAACATTATTCTGCTTGAGTTTTGTTTCTTAGGGATGTCACTAAAATATTGTTTCTTCTTCCTTTTTTTCAGTTTTGTGGTCTTGTTTTAGGTGCTGTTTATTTATTTTATAAACTATAGAGAATAAGGAAATATCAATCATATTTGATTTTTTGGCTACGTTTGAGTATTTCAATGATAGGAAAAATGTAGGTTTCATAGGAATCTTTCCCAATATGTACCATTACATATACCCACATAGAATGGGTAAAAACCCTTGATACATCAGCCCCCTTTTCTACTGAGTCAGTGTTGATAGTACGTGAATTGCCAAACACCCCAGGCTTTAAACATTCAATGCAAGATATAGTGACAGGTATATGGGAAATGAGTGCATTCGCAAAGCATCTGGGATACTGGTGGAAACACGACACCAGACTTTTGGAAAACATAAAATGCAGTGTCACTTGGAATGCTGCTGCAAAAAGTTCTTACCAAGTTCAACAAAGATTGGAGTGACATTGTTTGTATTTGCAGTGATTCAGCTACGTATATGAAAATGTTGTGTGATGACCTGTCAAAATCGATATCTGAGCTGCAGTGCTTCCCTTTAAGAGATCCTTGCCACTTGTTAGATGGTATGCTGAAAGCATCTTTACAATCTTCAAAGTTAATGAAGAATGCTATTGACTTTTCAGTCCGTTCTGGTGCACTGTTTTGTTATGCATGGAAATCAAATATTTCTCATTTTGTGCATTGTGTGGCATCAAAGAAAGGGTCATACCAACTGTGCCACTTAGCTGGTAGTTCTCATTCCTTGAGGCCATGAATGTTATATTACCCATGTGGCAACCGTTTATAGAATGTTCGCCGAGTGATGATGCCAAAGGCAAGAAATGTGAGGATCTTTGGTTGCATATTGATAGTGATTTGAAAAAAGTACACTCTACTGCATTCTTAGATTTTTACAGGAAAGCATGACTGCTGTAGTTGACATAATAAAAAAACTGAAGTTTGAAAACGCCCTTTTATACCAAGTGTTCAGCATAATTGGTGTACATGTGAAACATCTCCTTGAGAGTAGGCTAGGTGACACTTTTAGTGACTTTGGCACTGCAACATGTTCCATGTTAGAGTGCTTGCCACTTGGTGAGCAAAGAAATGTTGAGGAGAAATTCAGGAACTTTTATTTTACAATGTTTGAGAAATAGCCCTTCACCAACCATGGCATTTGAAGTCAATGAAGCCTCACTGTGGTACTCTGCACAAGTTATAGATCCCTTCCGTAAAGGGGAATTATCTCCGGAGTTTCAAAAGTGCTCCCTCATTTTTGACTGCTTCAATAACTCTGAGGGCATATGCGCCCAGTTCAATGCATATGTTGCAGAACTTGTCGCAGAGAATCACAATCTTCAGGTACACCAGTAAAAACATGGAAAGCTATGTCAGTGGCCAGCGTTTGCAAATTGTGTACTGGCTATTTTGGCGTTGCCTGTCCCAAGTGCCAATGTTGGGAGGGCTTTTTCAGAGATAAAAGTTCACATGGGAAGGAAAGAGTGAACGTGCATGACCAAAGACTCACTGAAGATGTATTGTATGGTGTACTACAATAAGTTTGATTTGTAAAAATGAATTTGGACCTCATATACCTGGTACATACACTGTCTAAATACCACGCACTATCAGTGCAGAAAGCAAGCAATAGTAAAAGCAAAAAGTTACATAAACACCGGAAAAAAACTGTTTCTGTTGTTTTTAATGGCACGAAAATGTGTAACCACTGATAACCACTGTTTTTTAAGGTATTGAAATCACTTGAAAACACTGAAAAAACCCCACCAGAATTTCCCAAAAATAGAAACTGAAAACAGGAAAGCCTAGTTATAATGTATCCATCCTCACACGAAGGAACATCACTGGATTTTCCATCATCCATCTGCACAGTAAGTGACCTCACAACTTTTTCCATAATCCATCTACATCTACCATAATAGTACAAGGACATTAATAGGCTAACATGTTTTATTTTTATAAATGTTGTCAGCCACACTATGATGAGTATTCAAAAATGTGCTAGTTTCCTCCCTAATCCTTGAAGAAGTCTGATCATTTTTTTTACAAGTCCCCTTATGGCAAGAATATTCTCCTAGGCTGCCAGGTAATTACAAGTTTGAACCAATTTACGACTTGAGTGAAAGAGAGAGACAGGCTGCCAGCCACACCTTTCCCATAATTTACCTGAATATAACGTGTAATGTATAATGATCAAATCCTGCCAGAGACAAGATATTTTATCTGTGTGTTACAGTAGCACCTTTCCTCCAGGAATGTGCGCGCTTTCAAGAGAGGCAGAGGAGAGACGCGGCCGGAGGAAAAGCTATGTGTTTTTTTTTTGTTATTAATTTGTCCCACCCTCCCCAACCCCTCCTACCATCAACCCACCCTCATTGCCTGCCAGCCTTTACTGATATTAAACGTGACGCAATAGCGGTGCAAGGGGTTTGTAAATAAGCCCCAAAGTCTCTTTCAGAGAGTTTCTCGCACAGATGTTATATAATAGTTCTCAGCATTATTATGGAATGAAATAAGCCCTGTGATGTGTGATGTAAGGTGGGAATAGTAATATGTGAATCTCCTGCACATTGAGCTAAAGTCCTTGTAGTGTCCTGAGGAGTGGACACTAGGACCTGGGAGAGGGCGAGGGGCAGGACAGGTCACCGGACACCAGTTCCAGTCAGGGGGAGGCCATGGGGCAGAGTACAGGAAGCGAGGAACCAGATAGGATGCGCAGCATGCTAGCTGCAGATAATGCATAATAAAGAAATAAGTACTCACACTGTGTGGTGGTGTTCCTTGCAGGGAAGCGACGCGACAACTGGCGACGAGGCGGGATCGAAATCCACGCGTCGCGGCGACTGTCGGAGCCCACCCGGTCGCGAAAATCAACTCAGAGACAGGAGCCCACCCTGGTCCGAAGTGCCCAGCAGAAAAGAACATCGTTGCGGGAGCCCACCCCGGCGCTGCCAACACAAGTAAGAGCAGCGCGAAACTGAAATTGACGAGGCAGCCGAGAAAGGAGATTAAGACTCTCCCACGCGTGAGTTTCAACGAACTCTCGCGAGAGGAGGCGGCCATTTTGGAGTCAGGCAAATTGGGCCAATCAGCATCTAAGATAGACGGCGGCCATTTTGAAGGGTCAGGCAAAGTCCCAGACAGCGTGAAATCGTGCCAGAGTGCGGTGGCCATCTTGGAGTCAGGCAAATTGGGCCAATCACAGCACAGGAAGGCCGGGAGGCCATTTTAAAGTCAGACAAAAAGGAAATATAGACTGAAAAAGGTCAAAATTAAAGGAGAAATAAAAGAAAAGGTGCTAAAGAAAGAAAATAGCACTAGAGGAAGAAGGAAGAAGAGTAAAGGAAATCAAATAAATAAAATAAAATAAAATAAAGGAAAGGATATGGGTGACGAAGACACAAGGAGCACACAAGCTGTGTTCCGCAGGCCACTGCCATTTAATATATCGGAACCGCAAGCAAGCATCAGATGGGAGAGATGGCTATGACAATTCAAACGCTACATGAGCGCAACAGACGTCGCAGAGAGCAAACAACTGGATCTGCTGGTTAACCTTGCGGGGGACGAGATAGAAGACCTAATGATGACACTCCCGAGTGAAAAAACAGCGGATTACAAAGGCGCGAAAGCGTGCCTCACGGAGAAATTCGACCCCCAACGCAACATCGATTTTGAAAGGTACACGTTCCATACAGCATGCCAACAATCAGAAGAGAGCATGGATGACTTTGCGACAAGATTGCGGAAGTTGGTGACATATTGCGAATTCGAAAAATTTAACAATGAAGAAGCAATACGAACGCGTCTCATCGTAGGGTGTCTGTCAGTAGAGTTCAGGGCACGCATTCTAAAAGAACCAACAACACTTGAGAAAATACTGACGATGGCCCGCACAGAAGCACGGGCCACGGAACATGCCAAACAAATACAAATAGGCAAAGAAAAAGGAACAGCTATGGCGCATCGGATGACGGAAAATTTTATAAGGAACGACAACAGGGAGCAACAACATCCCAGGAAACAAGCGGTCACATGCTACAGATGCGGCCTTGAATTCCCACACATTGGCACCTGCCCAGCAATGGGCCAGAAATGCAGAAAATGCAACAGGGACAACCCTTTCGCAAGCACCTGCATGAGCCGGCAATTCAGGAATGAGAGGGGACAAACAGCCAGACCAAGGATGATGGGCACAAGACACGCTCGACACATGGAGACAGCGGAGAGAGGCTTGTCTGAAGAGTCGGACGAACCGACGGTGGCTGGGAGGGAAGCACGGCTATACCTCATGTCCGACACACCAAAAGAAGGAAGACAGCAGGAACAGGTCCAGCTGGTGGAAAAGCAGCAAATAAAAAAGACGGCCACAGTAGACATCGACGTCGGGCGCCACAGAACAAAATTTGTGTTAGACAGTGGCGCAACATGCAACATAATGTGCATGTCAGAGTACATGAAGATGAGAATAAAGCCAACGTTATCGCCATCAAAAGTAGACGTGTTCACGTGGGGATCAAAGACACCCGTCAAAAACATGGGCAATTTCACCGAAACTCTGACATATCAGGACATGACATGCCAAGAAGAGATACACGTGCTGAAACGGGACATCCCAGCACCCTGCCTGATGAGCAACATCACGGCACAAGTCATGGGGTTGTTGGCTATGACATATCACATGAAAGAAAAAGAGAACATACTGCAAGAATATCAAGAAATACTGCAAGGGCTGGGGAAGCTAAAAGACAAAGAGATCACCCTACACATAAATGAAGCTGTGAGACCAGTGGCACAGCATCACAGGAGAGTGCCGATTCATCTACAACCGCAAGTGGAAAAAGAAATAAACAACCTACTGCAGCAAGACATAATTGAGCCTGCAGACGGCCCGACACCATGGGTGTCACCGATTGTGGCAGTCCCGAAGAAGAACACGTCCAAAATACGGATCTGTGTAGACATGAGAATACCAAACACCGCAATATCGAGGGAAAGTCATCCGGGACATCATCTGAACGACATGATCAGCCGGCTGACAGGGGCGTGCCGATTCTCAAAGCTAGATCTGTGCAAAGGGTATCACCAACTAGAACTGGACCCCCAGTCAAAGTACATAATGACGTTCTCCACACACCTAGGACTATTCAGATACAAAAGGCTCAGTTTTGGTATCTCGTCAGCCGCTGAAATATTTCAGGAGACAATAAGACAGGTGATACGACCAGTGCACAACAGCTTCAACTACAGTGATGACATCCTAGTGTTTGGAAAATCGGACGAAGAACACGATGGCGCCCTAAGGCAAGTGTGCAAACAACTAAAGCAGGCCGGGCTAACACTGAATGGAGAAAAGTGCGAGCTAGGGAGAACAGAACTGATATTCTTCGGGCACATATTCTCGAAAAAAGGGATGAGGCCTGATCCCAGCAAAGTGGAGACGCTGAAGAACACAAAGCCACCGTCAGATGTGGCAGAAATAAGATCATTCCTAGGCCTGGCAAGCTACTGTGCCAGATACATACAAGACTTTGCTACGGTGAGCACGCCGCTGAGAGAACTAATGAAACAAGGCCAGAAATTTGTCTGGTCTCAATAATGCAATGAATCGTTCGAAGAAATACGGAAGGCCGTGATGACTGTTGAGCACCTCGCATACTTCGACCCTCTGCTCTGCACCGATGCCAGCCCAGTGGGGCTAGGAGCAATACTAGCACAACACTTGCCAGGAAAGGAGTCACCAAGGAAGATTGTTTCATATGCCAGCAAAAGCCTGACAGACATTGAGAAGGCATACTCCCAGCCGGAAAAAGAAAGCTTAGCGGTGGTATGGGCATGCGAGCATTACCACATGTTTGTGTACGGGAAGCCGTTCACCATCATCACAGACCACCAAGCACTAATAACAATTTACGGCAACCCAGCGGCAAAGATGCCGCCCCGCATCAAGCGCTGGGGCATCAGACTAATGGACTACGATTTCAAAATTGTCCACAAACCAGGGAAAGAACATAATCCAGCAGACTACATGTCACGGCATCCACTACCGCATGCAGAAAAAAAGGCCTCAATGGCAGAAGAATACTAAAACTTCGTGTTAAAGCAAAGCACGCCTGCACCAGTCACTCTAACAGAAATACGGAAAAAGATGACACTCTCCGAGCGGCCAGAGAAACGATGAGGCAACAAAGGTGGAGACATGTCAACAACAACTGCACATGGAAGGGAGGAGTAAACAAGGAGGAGATGCGGGCTCTACAGAAAATAAGTGGGGAGCTATCAGAGACAAATAGTGGAATAGTAAAGCGGGGCACCAGGATAGTCATTCTAAGCTCACTACGGCACCAAGTGGTCAGCATTGCACACGAGTCACACAGGGGCATTGTGGCGACAAAGAAATTGCTGAGAGAAAAAGTGTGGTCCCCCGGGTTAGACCGTCTAGTCGAAGATACGATTGGGGCCTGTCACCTCTGCCAAACAACAGGTCCGCCAGCAAGACAAGAACCATTGCATATGTCGGAACTGCCAAGGGCTGTATGGACAACAATGGCTGCCGATTTCTTTGGACCTCTAGACGCGGGAACTTACCTACTGGTCATAATAGATGAATACTCCAGATTCCCCATTGTGAGATCAGTCTCCTCAACGTCAGCAGCCGCAACATTACCTGTTCTGGACGACATATTCACAGCATGGGGCTCGCCAGAAACATTGAAAACTGACAATGATCCTCCGTTCTCAGGAGAAGAATTCCAAATGTTCATGGCCTACTTCGGAATACAGCACAGGAAGATAACACCACTATGGCCGCAAGCAAACGGCATGGTCGAAAGATTCATGGGAAACATCAAGGAGGCAGTTCAGAGGGCGAAGCTGTCACAGATTTCCCTGGGCCAAGCACTATGCCAAATACTGAGAGACTACAGAAACACGCCCCATGGGTCTACAGGGAAATGCCCGGCGGAGCTGGTACTAGGGAGGACACGCTGAACGAGGATGCCGCAGGTAGAAGGACTGACCGCGCCAGGGCACGAGAGCGTGGCAGCAAAAGATGAGGCGGCTAAGAGAAAAATGATAGAATATGCTGACGGCAGACGACATGCCATCAAATCACACCTCCATGAAGGAGACACTGTAGTAGTCCGACAGAGACAACAACGAAAGTTGGACAGTCCATTCGCCCAAGACCCGTTTACGATAACGCAAGTAAAAGGAACAATGATAACAGCAGAATCAGACAGCCGACGAATAACAAGAAACAGCTCACATTTCAAAGGCCTAAAAGAAGAAAAGGACAAAGAGCAAGTGACCGGCATCGAAGAGACAACAAAAAGGGAGTGCAACGGAGCAGGTGCAGCAGAAGCCACCAGGCGAAAGGAGGGCCAAGGACTCGTGACGAGGCCGAGAAGAGACATTGTGAGACCAAAGAGACTGATAGAATAAATGTGAGATGCCGCTCTAGGCAGCATCGATGGGTCACATCTATCGATACCTTCACATCTTGCAACAGACTCTACCTAACAAACTGTCCCACTTCTGATTACTAACTAATGTTACTGTTGTCACGTCTTTGTGGCAAAGGGGGGAGATGTTGTGTCCTGAGGAGTGGATACTAGGACCTGGGAGAGGGCGAGGGGCAGGACAGGTCATCGGACACCAGTTCCGGTCAGGGGAGGCCAAGGGGTAGAGTACAGGAAGCGAGGAACCAGATAGGACGCGCAGCATGCTAGCTGCAGATAATACATAATAAAGAAATAGGTACTCACACTGTGTGGTGGTGATCCTTGCAGGGAAGCAACGCGACAAACCTGAGTTTCTCTGAAGTATTATATTGCAAGACTATATGACACATGAAATATTGACAGACTATCAAGGTATAATGAACATATTGTTATACTGTGTATATAGGGGAGAGGATGTAGCTATACGGCTAGAGCGGTCGACCTCGAAGCTGGAGAACCGAGTTCGAGTCTTGGTAACGACGCTCGACATCCTGTGATTCTGGGCAACTCACTTAATCTCACTGTGCCTAACAAAAATGAATGTGTCCATCTGTAACGAAACTGGTGCTCATGTAAAGCGCACCGATACCCGATTTCACGGGTCTTGTTCGCGCTATATAACAAAAAAAACTCTATATGACATTAAGCATAAGATCAATGTAGGCAGTGATTGGGTGCTAAAAAATAGAAATTAGGCAAGGCATACGACAAGGCAGCCATGTTACACTTCACAAATTGAGGGTAAGCTGGCACTGTTTACAGCTCATTAGTACAGCAAGATGTCTCAGTAAAATAATGCTCAACTCTGACATCTTTTACCTCTCGACAAAAAGTTTGAAATCTTTTCAGCTCTAATTCTGCTTTCTATCTTTATTAATTTGATAGACTGAGTACAATTAAATGTACTAACTGAAAGACCTATGGCAGCAGACAGTGCCATTTAATAGGACATCAATTAATTACATCTTTAATAAATGCTTCAACAAATAGTGGGCATCAAATGGAATTAAATGTTTGCTACACTGATATATTTTGATTTTAATTATCTTCTTGTGCTTGTAGTTAAGGCAATATAAAAACTCATCCGCTACCTCAGTAGCAACGATTGACTTCACCGTTACTATGGTTTCTATCCATTTATAAGTGAACTTGCCAGTAAGCCATTGGCCTGCAACATTATTAAAAATGCTCAATATGCCATCTAGCTATATGTAAAGATTCTTTCATACAATTATATCCCTATGGTCACAATACCTACATTACTGACAATTGTAGAATAATGTCCCCTGTCTTCCACATACAAAGTTGCTTATTGTTGCCCCAGCTTAGGCTGGTGACATAGTCCTACATGTAAACTGGTAAACAGTCACAGTTGCAATACCAATCACAAGAAAAGCACAAGAAAACCCATTTGGAGGATATGCAAAGTATACTTACAGAGGCCTTCAAAGAGGTAAATTTGTTTCGGTCATAAAAAGTTTCGCTTAGTTTGGTAGCTTGACCTGAAAAGAAAAGGCATGAGCTGTTGTATATAATGAACATAGACGTAATTCAGAGGTCGGAGGGGTAGCAGTTGCAACTCACAGCCTGCCCTTTGATACCCTTGGCACTGTCCTTGCAACCCCTGGACCAAGAGTAAATAGGGCAGGGTGAAACAAAGACAAGGCAAAAAATGATAATGCACTCTGGGGGGCGGGGGGTGTTGGAGGCACTGGAAGTGGGTGGAGAGTCCATGCTGGTTGATTGTTTCTAGATCATATGGCACAGGGGGATAACATTTTTTTTCAATGATGTTATGTGACACTGACAGCTTGTGTCACACACCAACCCAGCTCTGCACCATCCTGTACAAAAGGTTATGAAGGTCTGTCATTAGGCAGCACGCCCAGCACTTACCACCTGAAGGTGCATGTCTCGTTCGCACACGAGGGGCTGATCTGGCAGGAGCCATATTCAGAATATTGTGAGGGAAAATGAAACACATTCAAATCATAATCCCGCTGTTTGCTGGACGATCTTATAGTCACAGTATTGCATTGAAGTGCCTATATTGCCTGGAAAACATGAGAGCCCCATTCACAAACAGCCTCCGCACTCGTGTGAGAAGTTTGAATTGGCTGCACTTCTGATTGGGGAGCCACTGAAGCTTCCTGAAGTGTGGTATGATATGGGTGCAGCATGGGAGGTCAAGTATGAATTTTATGGCAGAGTTCTGGATGGTATGGAGTCTGTGTATGTCACGGCTGTCGTGACACTCTCATCGTGACACCCTCGTCATGATATGGTTACAGTGTGCACGTGCGAGTAATACAACAATGGTTATTCTGTGCATATGGAGTATTGATGCCTTTGTGCTGCCACAGCTGTGCCCAAAATATTGCTTGCTATTAATGGTAATGACATGGTATTAGCGATAGAGATGCTATATGTATTAACACAGTCTTTGCTATCAGAAACATGTGTCCTACTGGGTGTTGTCATAGTGCATGCCAAGACTGTTAAAGCTCATCTCGTGCATAGGAATTCAGACGCATTTTCCTTATGTGAGACAACAAACAATCACAGCCGCCATCTTGGGTGTTGCCGATGCTACAAATTGCGGCCCCATCCTATGTCAACTGCTCACAATTGCCGATCTCTTGTCTTGCAGTCAGACACCGGAGGAGATACTGGGGTCCTGCATTCCTGAAGGCCCATCGGCCCTGCAGTGCTTGTGCTTGTATAAGTGATTTGGGGAGAGCAGAATCATGGCAAGATAAAACTTTACCTTTGCATGAGGATTCTGAAAGCGTTTGCTTGCACATACAACAAGCGCAATAACCAACACTAACAGCGCTTGTAAAAACCTTCAGTGTCAAGCTACGGACTATAGGAAGCAGGAAGCTACAATGTCATAGATCAAAGTGAGTTGCTGTGGCCAGCAATAGGACAACATAATACACATAAGGTAGAGCACTTAACTGGCTGCGGAGCAGCAAAAAAAGAGGATATGGTATTCTCTTGTACTCCTTTTATAGGGGTCTACTCTATGGTTGTCATGTGATACCCAGCTAATGTTTATGGATATTGAAGTGTTTACTTGTTTTTACTTTTATCTGATTGGCTGCTGAGAAGTTTCAGTAAAAAAAATGAGAAGCATAATCCTCGCTTCCGTGTCCTTAATAGAATTGAAAATTCTTGACACGTATGTTCGCAAATTTTGAATTCATCGTGTCTTTGAGAGAAAAGCCACTGGTTATTTAATTTATGTGTCACAGTAACGTTATTTACAAGACACTGGTGAAAATGTAGCTCAGTGCTTTCATGGTAAAAGCAAATCTTTGAATTGTGTGATGTAAAATCATCATGGTAATCTTTAAAGGGTTTGCAAGTCTGTAAAACTCTACACAGCAAATCAAACATACCGTTACCAGAATGAACCAAGAGACTTTTATACTTGCCAACATACTGAATATTGGTGATAATCTGGCAGCATATGGATACATATTTCTTATTCCACAGGTAAGAGAGAGACAATAGAAGCCCTTCATTGTAATTCCTCTATTGTAATGTTGGTACTAGAGAGTATGCTGACTCCAGTCATGTAATTTGGATCCCGTCTCTTTCCAGGTCTCCCTCCCCGCAGTATCCTCTTTATCTTTAATTCACTTTCCCTCGTCTGGGCACTCTGAACTTCTGTTTACAAGTGTAAAATCAGTGCTGCTGAAAGGTGGGCATATTAAGGGTACTGCTCCTCAGGAATCAACAGTCTTGACAGTGTAGGAGTTGTTTGGTGATTCTGGAATGGAGAGTGTTGCCGTAGTCCAGCCTGCTGGTGATGAGGGCATGTGTGATGGTCCATCTGGTGTTCTGAGGCAACCATTTGAAGATCTTTTGCAGCAAGAGTAGGATATGGTAGCAGGAGGTCCACACTGCATTGATTTGCGCTGCCATATTGAGCTTGTCTTGAAGGATGATCTCTAGATTTCTTGCATGGTCTGTTAGTGTGGGTGTGGGTGGTAGTCCTAGCTCCCAAAGCCACCAGGTGGAGTCCCAGACTGAGGCCTTGTTGTCAAAGACCAGTACTTCTGTCTTGTTGGAGTTGAGCTTTAGGCTGTTGGTTCGCATACACTCTGTTACCATGGTCATGCAATTGGTGAAGTTGGTTCTGCTGGTGGTTGTCTTAGTCTGTCAAGGAGAGGATGAGTGGGGTTTCATTGACCTACAATGATATCTTCTGATCAGATGATTCTGGTGAGAGATGTCATGTATATGTTGAAAAGGGGGCGGCTGAGGGATGATCCCTGTGGAACTCCGTATATCAGTTTTTTGGTCTCTGATGTGAAAGGTGGCAGCCTGACCCTCTGGGTTCTTCCCAGGAGGAAGGAACAGATCCATTAGAGAGTGGATCCTTGTATGACAATCTAGAGGAGACTTCTGATGAAGGTGTTGTGGGAGACAGTATCGAAGGCTGCAGAAAGGTGGACCAGGATGAGAGCCGCTGCTTCGCCTCGGTCCAGGATGATTTGAATCTTGTCTGTTGCCGTGATGAGTTCAGTTTTGGTGCTGTGGGTCTTTCTGGATCCTGATTAAGTGTTGTCTACAGAATGTGAAGTTCAAGGTGGGGTTTGAGTTGCTTGTTGTTTCTCATTCACTTTGGCTGGATATGGGAGCAGGAAGATGGGTTGGAAGTTGCTCACTTGATTCAGGTTATCTGTGGGCTTCATGAGGAAGGCATTGATTTTGTAAAGTTTCCATTCATCCGGGAAAGAAAAATAATGTGATGGAGGTGTTGATGATGTGGGTCAGAGTGATGCTGATTGGTGATGTTCCCAGGTTTTAAATGTGGTGGGGCCATGGGTCAGTTGAGTGCGCTGAGTGGATGGTTCACATGATTGCCACTGTGTTGTTTCTGGTGAGGGTTGTCCATTCGGTGAGGTGTCTGTCATAGTTGGTGATGGGAAAGTGTGGTAATGTGCTTCTATTATGCTTCTGTATAAAGTTAATGATTAGTTCTCCAGGGTACAGTTGGTGTACGAAGTTGCTGCAGATGTTTGCAATTTTGCTGTGGAAGAAGTTGGATAGGTTGTTGCAGAGTTGTTGGGAGGCAGCGATATTGTTAACAGTAACTGAGGGTGAAGTGATATCCTTAATGATCAAGAAGTTCACCTTGAAGCTGTTGGAGCTTCTTTTAATGTGGTCCATTAGTTTTTTTTCTTGGTACCTCATATGTGCTGGTGATAGCGCTGAGTGCAGCCTTGTAGATAGTTCTGTCATTGGGGTCTTGGCTGGCTTTCCATCTCTTCTCTAGTGTCATTTGGTGCCATGGAGGTCTTCTGCGTACCAGCTGGCCTGATTGTTTTATCTATTATGCTTGCTAGTTTCGATTGGTGCAAGGGGGTCTGCATAGTTCTTGATCCAGTTTTTGACGTTGTTGAAGTCCTTGTCAAAATTGTCTATGGTGATAGGTTGATTAGTGCTGAGGGAGATGAGTCAGTCTGCTTCTGTGATTTTGTCCCAGCTTCATCTTGGAAGGCTGTACCTGGTAGGGGTGTTGACTTGTGGGGTGTTGATTTGGAAGTGGTTGATGGAGTGGTCGGTCCATATGAGCGGTGTGGTGGAGTTGTATTTGCTGCTGTTGCTAGTGGTGAAGATGGAGTTCAGTAGGTGTCCTGCGATGTGTGTTGGTTCTGAGATGAGCTTTGTGAGTTCGATGTTCTCAAGCTTTAGAGGATTGCTGTGGAACAGGGGTCATTTCAGTCTACCAGATGAGAATATAGGCTCTGAAGTTGATGGTAAGCATAGCTACAAACTCGGTGATGAGATGGGTAACAGTGGCCCATGGTTCAGGCGGTCGGTAGGCAAATGTTCCATTCAGGGTTACATTTGCAGAGATTTGCAGCTTGAAGTGCAGGTGTCCCATGAAGGGGGTTGGGTTCTTTCTGAATGTTGTACTTTCAATGTATTCCTGGTAGATGATAAGGAGTCATCCTCCTGACTTGTGAAGGCGGTCCTGTTGCGTGATCTTGTATCCCGTTGGGATTGCCGTGGCGATGTCGGGAGTCGATGAGGGGTTGAGTCAGGTCTCTGTGATGAAGAGGATGTCGGGTGCATCGCTACTCAGCAGGTCATATATTTCAGTTCTGTGATTGCTGAGTGATAGCATGTTGAGAAGCTTGCATGCAAGTGGGTGCTGACTTGTGGGTTTGTTAAGGTGTTTGATGTGGGCTGTGTAGGTATTGTTGGTGCATGTGTGGTGTGTGTGTTGGGAGGGTGCACTGAAGGCACTGTTAGTAATTGTGTCGGGGTGTAGGTGGGTGGTTGCTGGAGAACCAGCAGTGACTGCAGGTGAAAACTCCTACCGTCGTGTGGTGCACTTTAGCCACTGGAGGAATGGCAACAGGAGTGCTAAAGAGTATCGATGGGCAGTGACTGACCCAGGGTTCCTAGTACAGGGGGTGGTCTAGGCACAGACAAACTTGCCTTTGGTGCACCTTTAGTGCACCCACTGCACACGCCCGCTGCCCGTCTGTTTTGCAGCTGGCATTATGTAAGGTCCCGGAAGGAGGAGTGCAGGATGCCATGATGTCATTTTATGTGGTGATGTGATTGGTGATAAGAAATGAAGTCCTCTTGCTTGGCTTCCTCTTTCAAAGGTTTTGGAGGGAAAACCATTAATGTCACTGCCTGTCCAGACGGATGATGGGAAATTCCGGGATGGCACTCCCTGTGCAGGTGGGTGGTGGAGATCCAGTGATGTTACTTCCTGTGCTGATGGGAAAAGAAATCCTCTTACTTGGCTTCTTCTTTTAAGGACAGTTTTGGCAGTAAAACCACTAATGCCACTCAGTAATAAATGTATGTGTTTTGCTAAAATGCTTTGTGAAAATACTACTGTACTCCTTTCTATTCAATCATTATAATTCTGACTTCAGAAGCTCATTGGCTTTAATGCACCTGCTGTAGAAATCTTTACACAAATGTAAATATTTGAATCTCAGCAAGGCCTACTCACTCCATCACCGTACCAAGTTCCAGGAAATTAGTACTACAACTCACTTGTTATTGCAACACTTACTGTTGTGCAGTGACGTAAAATATTGCAAGGGGTTAATGCAGACAGCATGCCACTTTGGGCAAATATATGATCTGACCTTAAGGACCTATGGAGGTGGGGCTCATTTGGGTTAAGAGTTACTCTGAACTGACTGGTAGCAGAATGCTATATACTTCTATAGAATCCATTTTCATAACATAATTCACCTTTTATTATCACGCATTCCCCAGATGGAACATGGGGAGGGAGATGGCTGAGGAAGACAGTAGTGTAGCAGGTTTGTTATGAGCCCTAGTGCAAAAAGGAAATCCCCCCTCCCTCCCCGCTGCTGTTTGAAATATATAATGCATAAGTAATTATGATTCAGTGAGCCCCTTGGGCCTCTGGGCCTGGATGCACTGTACCTGCTGCACCAATGGTAGCTATACCCTTGGAGGAAGACTGAAGTGAAGAGGAGTGGGGAGGAAGTCGCAGGAGTGAAGAGAATAAAGAGAGTGATGAAGGATGAAGAAGCATAGGGCCATATGTAGGTACCTAAATACCGGTCGGTAACGGCCGAAAATCGGTAAATTTCCCGTTACCGACCGGTATTTAGGCAATTGAGATGTAGGAGGCTGGATTTAAGGATTCGGTAATTTACCGAATCGTTATTTTAAGGAATCGGTAAAATACCGAATCGGTAAATTACCGAATCCTTAAATCCTATGTAGGGAGCACTCAAGCGAGTGCATTTTTGTTTAAAGGATTCGTTATTTACCACCAACAACAGGTTGGTGGTAAATACCGCATACCTTTTAAAAAGCAATTGTGTGCTTTTCTAGAAATGCCATGTGGCAGACATAAATGCCCTTAGGGCATGTATGTGCGCCACATGTGCACACATGCACGATTCAGGGGTGCGACAGGGTGTCAATATGACTCCCTGCCACCCTTAAATATGCTCCCCCTATTACCGATTCGGTATTTACCGAATCGGTAATAGTGAATGGCTTCCCATTCATTCCTATGGGCCTCCAGGCCCATAGGAATCACTAGGAAGGTATTCCTTATTACCGATTCGGTAAATACCGAATCGGTATTAACGAATATTACCGAATCGGTAAAACGTACCGATTTTTTACCTACATTCTATTTACCGATTCTTAAATGCCAAATCGGTAAAATTCGGTAATTAGGAATCGGTAAATAGAAATTACCTACATATGGCCCTTAGTGAGGTGATAAGAGATTAGGGTGCACAAGCATCAACATTCGGAAAAGCGATTTCTTATTAGCGAGAAATAAGGAATCGCATTTCGGAATGCATCAACAGATTCGGGAAAAAAAAGCGATTTCTTAAAAATCGCTAAAATTTACCAAATCCACATTAGCTAGTAGAGCAAACGCCGAATAGCAAAAAGCGAAATCGGTATTTGCGAAATCGGTATTAGCGAAATCGGTAATAGCGAAATCGGTAATAGCGAAATCGGGATAAACGGGGCGCTCTGGGAGCGGTCTTATGACATCACTACCAGGAAGTCAAGCTGCCCCACCCTCATTCACTCGCCTGAGGAGCTCACAGGAGGAGGCACAGGACACAGGCTGAGGCTACAGAATCCCCACTGACAACCCATCCACCCTACCCTCACCAGGATGGACAAGGATGCACCAGGCACCGCTGAGACTGCCAGGAAGAGGAAGAGAAAGTTCTCTGACCGGGAACTGGAGCACCTGATTGAGGGCGTGAGCAGCAAGCATGATAGGCTGTTCGGAAAGCTGTCTCTCAAGGTGCCAGAGGAGGAGAAAAGACGCATTTGGCTGCGCATCAGGGAGAGGGTGAATGCCGTGGGAGTGACGCCCCGCAGCATCGATGAACTAAAGAAGAGGTGGTATGACCTCAGGAAGAGGGCCAAAGAGAGGATCGTAGAAAGGGTCAAGGAGGCAGCTGGCACAGGAAGGGGGCCATCCACAGTGCCTGCAAACACTGCATTTGAGGAGCTAGTCGAGAGGACCATCGAGCCAGAGGCAGTCGTGGGAGTTATGCAGATGGACATCTCCGGTGCAGGCACAACTGAACAAGGTAAGATGCATGCCTGCGCCCATACTCTGCATATCGTATACCCATTCCCATCCCCCCAGATCGATCACAGTGTGCAGACAGAAGTGCACCACACAGATTCCCTCATATCAGTAGTGCATCATGGGAGTCGTAGTCATGTCATCCAGGTGTGCAAGTATAGTCATAAATGCCCAAAAAATTAGATCAGCAGTACAAGCAAAACATAGACTCAAATAATGTAATTAATAGGAGGACATGTATGAAAATCTACAAACAGATGTAGTAATAATCCAACTAACCATGCACTGTTTCACACACAGATGCATCTCATGGCGACTCTGATGATAGCGGGCGCCTCATCATCTCGGAAACACCAGCTGATTCAGATGGCGACACTCCACAGGAGGGTCAATTCCCACCTCCACCAGCAACTATACCACCACCACCACCTGCTGGGCCAACTGCAACCAAACCACCAAGACGCAGGGCACAAGTCCCCCCCATGCAGTTGATGGATGCATGCCCGAGTCATGCAACCCCAACTGGGCCAAGTCCAACATTTGTCACACCTCCAGCACCACCATCAGCAAATGGCCGAGTCACGCAGCGGCGCAGGTCCCTGCGCAGTACTTCTGATGTAGCCGACCAGGCAAGCTCCCCATATGGTGGCATCGAGGTGCAGATGCTGCGTGTCCAGCGCCTGCAGGGGAGACACATGGGGACCATTAGCCTACACATGTCACGTCTTGCTAAGCAAATGTGCACCCTGACAGACGCAGTTAGGAACATGACCACAGTTGTGGCAGAGGGGAACGAAAAACTGAGCGAGGACCTCCAGGAACTCACCCGTGCCATCAGAGCAGGACATCACAGTGAGCGACGGAGGCACAGACAGAACTTGCTCCGTTCCACTGCATCAACCAGGGCCATCACTAGGCTCTGCAACAGCACTGCTGTATTATTCCGATGCTCCGTGTCACTGCAGGTGGACCTCAGCCATTACTGTGGTGACGTGGCAAAGGCCTTAGGCCAGGTGACCACTGCAGTGGAACACTTGCAGAGCGGAACATTCAGTGGCAGCAACTTGGGAGGGGAGGACGGCAGTGAGGCTGCCTCAAGTGTCAGTAGCGTATCCGTGGTGGAGACCAGCACCAGGAGGCGCAGTTCGCGCTGCTCCACAGCCACAGGGACAGGCCATGGTGAGGTGGAGGAGACAGGTGATAGGAGGCTGGGTGTTCGTGGCAAGCGCCACTAGTCATACAGTACGGCATCCCTGACCATGGTGGGGTAACCATGGCCCTGTCCAATTGTACTATTGCACACCCGTGACTACAACGGGCATGTTTTGGTCCTCATTGTGTGGGGGAACTATAATTCACATTTATGTGTGACCGCACATACATCAGTGCTCCTGTGCATTAAACAGTAGCACCACTAATGATATCATCATGGCTCATTCTTACCTGGGTCAGAAATGATGTTGCGTGATGTATGTCAGCCTCCTTTGGTCCTCAGCTGTGTTAGGAACGTGTGCCTGTCGGTGATGCGCGGGTGGTTGGTCATCCCGGTAGTCGTGATTCCTGTCCACCTCAATGGGTATCCCCCTTCTGGTTATGATGTTGTGTAGCATGGCACATACTGCTACAATCCTGCAGCAGGTGTCTGGTTTATATTGCAAGGCACCACCAGTCTTTTGTAAGATTCGGAAGCGACTCTTCAGAATCCCAAAGGTCCTCTCAATCACATTTCTGGTGCTTATGTGGGCCGCGTTGTATCGTTGCTCATGTGGTGTTGCTGGATTGATATAGGGGGTGAGGATATATTCACGCATGGCGTATGCACTGTCACCTACCGGATGGAAGCAAAGGCTTAGCGACAGTGATGAATATACATGTGTGATGCTCATGTTATGAAGAGGTATGTGTACGTACCAAGCAGGAGTCCCTCTCCAAATTCTCCATTGAGTAGGCGCCTGTGGATGCCACTGTGTCGGAATATGTAGGAGTTGTGTGTGCTCCCTGGAAATTGTGCCACTAGGTCCGTGATGATGTGCTTGGCATCGCACACGACCTGCACGTTGATGGAGTGGTAGGACTTGTGGTTACGTAAAATGTACTCATTGGCTGAGGGTGGACAGATGGGGACATGCGTGCAGTCAATGCATCCTATGACATGGGGGAATTGGGCCACCTGGTAGAATGCCTGTTTGGTGTGGTACAACTGCTGTGGGGTTGTGGGGAAGCTGATGTGGTTATGTATCATTGTCAGCATGGCATCAATGAATTTGAGGAAGAAGCGTGATAGTGCGCTTTGTGATACGCCTCCCGCACCGGCGATGACCCCCTGAAAACTTCCAGAGGCCAGTAGGTGCAGGCTGCATAGGACCTGGACGTGCGCAGGAATAGCATTGGTCCAACGTGTCTGGTGCTGCAGTAGTGGTTCAAGGTCTACAATTAGGCGCATGATCATGGCACGATTGAGACGATACTTGTCGTAAACCTCATCCTCATTTTGGCCAAGCAATGTGATGCGCACTCTGAAGACTCTCTCCTGGACCCTTCTCCTGCGCTGTCCTTCTGCATTGGTTCGCATCCTCCTTGCAAGCACGCAGAGGGCTGCCATTTTGTGCAAGATAACAGGGTCTCCTGGCCCTATTTGTATGGCTTAATGATTGTTAGCATCTGTGGCACATTTAGAATTTTTTTATTTTTTTTTATTTTTTTATGCAACTTTACCTCCTGGTTCTGATTCCCCTTCATCTGCTCATGCAAAATTGCGATTTTTGGGATTTTCGGTATTTGCGACTTTTGATGCATTCATTAGCAATTCGTCATTTGCGATTGGCACATGCCGGGCGCTATTAGGGATTTCGGTATTTGCGATTTATTGTTTTGCGATTCTTTATTTTGACGGGGCTTCTTTTTGCGATTCTTTATTTTTGGGGGGAATTATTTAACGATTCTTTATTTTAGCGGGGAATTATTTAGCGATTCTTTATTTTTTCCCAATTTGTGTTGATGCATTGGGATTCGTTTTTTGCCACTCGCTAACGGGTGATTTTTGCGATTCGGTATTTTTGCGCGTTGATTTTTGGTTGATGCATGTGCCAGAATGAGTGAAGATGAGGACGAGAATGAGGAGTGAGCAGGGTGAATAATAATAATCTGCGTGAACGAGGAAGAAGAGTTGTGATGTCTTAAAGATGATGCTGTAGCTGTGATGGCACCAAAATGCAAACTGAATCTAGGTCAGTCATTTCAAGGAAATGGCTCACTTCTTAGCCACAGCAAAACCTATGCTCTGGATAGATCCATTTACCAAAACGAAACAATATTATGCAAAACGGTATGCTTTGGTCCTATTTTTAAAAAAACATTTCATAGAGGAGAGGAGAGGAGAGGAGGGAAGGGGAGAAGAGAGAGAGGAGGGAAGTGGAGGAGAGGAGAGGAGGGGAGTGGCTTGCAGGGGGTGGGACAGGTGGGGCAGGGAGGGTAGGAGAGAGGAGAGGATGGGATGAGATGGGGTAATATGGAAATCCTGGAATGTTGGTGCACTTAAACTAATCTGGGAATAGAGCAATTACAGAACTTTGGGAATGATACACATAGAATGACATGGCAATGATGATCTTCTACTGCTACTGAATGGTGCACTTACAGTGCTGTGGAAAGAATGCACTTAAAGTGTTCTGACAATGGGATCTTGCATTCACGCAGAAATGTTTACAGCATTCAGGCGATTGCGATCTGTCAATGGTGTGCTAACAATGATGTAGCATTACTACTGAAATTCAGCTATTATGCGCTTACAGAGCTCCAGCAATGTGGTGGTTTGTGACCTAGAAATGAAGCCCTGTCAGAAAATGAAGTGGCAACAAATTGCTGATAGCCCAGCTCTGATCCAAGGGCTAAAGCGAAGCTTGATCTGCACCACAAGTACTTGGGCTTAAAATTGCTGTTTTGGCATATGATTTCTGTGCCCGGCTAAGATCTAGATTTGACACTGGTGTTTCAAAAGCGGCCCTGGTTAGAATAACAGGGGCAAATACCATACTGTAGACTGCTATCACGCCTTTATTCATCTTGCACTTATTGAAGGTTTTATATCAGTAAGGTCACTTTCTGCTATCAAGGACAGAGTCATATGATGTGATTTCCCATGATGTCATCAACGTCAAAGGTCATATTATCTCGCATCCTGTGATGTCATTGAGGAATGAAAGGTGTATGATATCACTTCTGCTACCCTTGACATCATACTAAATTTTTGTCCATGTTAATGGGCAAACTAAATAATTATTGATTAAAGGGTTGATTACAGCTACCCTTGAGGCGGAAGCCGGGGGTTTCGCTCTTCAATTTTTGCATTCTTTTAGCTAATTGCCATCACGCATTGCTGCTTTGCCTAATTATTTTTAAATCTGTTGTATAGTCACCCGGGGATATTGGTAATTTTTTATATGTTTTAACATTTGCCAAATTTGCACATTGCTGTCTGCTTGGTAGAACCTACATTATCTCCTTACCTGGCACCGGTTGGGTTCCGGATCTTGACGCTACCCGCTCAGCGGAGCCTGTACTGGGGTGGGAAGCGCGAGTCCTAAGCTGCCATCACCTCCCTCGAGGCACAGGGACACGCCCCTCTCGGATAGCCACGCCCCCCTGGAAGTCTTAAAAACGCCGTCTAGTGCGGTTGAAAGCTGTTGATTACAGCTACCCTTGAGGCGGAAGACGGGGGTTTCGCTCTTCAATTTTGCATTCTTTTAGCTAATTGCCATCACGCATTGCTGCTTTGCCTAATTATTTTTAAATCTGTTGTATAGTCACCCTTGAGGCGGAAGCCGGGGGTATTGGTAATTTTTTATATGTTTTAACATTTGCCAAATTTGCACATTGCTGTCTGCTTGGTAGAACCTACATTATCTCCTTACCTGGCACCGGTTGGGTTCCGGATCTTGACGCTACCCGCTCAGCGGAGCCTGTACTGGGGTGGGAAGCGTGAGTCCTAAGCCGCCATCACCTCCCTCGAGGCACAGGGACACGCCCCTCTCGGATAGCAACACCCCTCTTCTTTCTATAACCATGTGCACCCCCCGGAAGCGCAGCGGACGAGCGCAGCGGACACGCCCTCAGCACGCCGAAGACACGCCAAAGACTAGCCCGTCTGTGCCTGTCCAGGCCAGTACGGGGCATGGGGCAGAGGACTCTGTTCCTGCCGCCCGCAAGAGGCTGGTAAGATCTTCCGCTGAACTGCGAGCGCTGCGCCCTCTCCGTGACCCATGTTGCACTTTGCTTAATCTCCGTATTAACGGGGGTACGGCCTGCAAGAAATGTAAACTCTCCACTACTATCGTACAACCCTTCCCTGATCCAGTTAGAAGGCGTAGAAAACACAAACTACTTTGTGTTGCAGAGGCGAAGGAATACGTGCTGTATACTACAAACTGCCGCTCACTTCCTAAGCATCGGTTGGACATATTCAACCTCCTTATAGAGGTTAACCCCAGCGTTCTTTTTCTGACGGAAACATGGCTGCACGAGAGTGCGGGCCCTGATGTGGCGACTGCCCTCCCAGCAAATTATGCGATTACTAGGATTGATCGCCAAAACCAGGTGGGGGGTGGGATTGCCATCATCTTTGATAGGAAATTGAAATGCACATTAGAACATATCAATATCCCAGAGTGCGAAGCAGGACTTTTTAAAATCTCCCTGAATTCGAACTTTACCATGTCAGGTATACTGTTGTATCGTCCGCCTGGAAATCCGTCCAAATGGGTGTCCTCCTTAGCGAACCACATTACCCCATATTTTATGGCATCTAAAAAATTTTCACTTATTGGTGATTTTAATTTACATTTGGAGGACCAGTCTATTGCAGTTTGTGTCAACCTGCTAGACGATTTAAAGGCCCTAAATTTGGCACTAATAAACAAGGGTCCGACCCATAATAAGGGTCATTTACTTGACCCCGTTCTTTCTAATATGACAGAACTCCATTGGCTTAATACTTCACCTACCTGCTGGTCAGATCACTATCTTATTAAATTGAGCATTACATTTCCATCTACCACTCATTCTCAAACAAATGCCGCGGCCATATTGAGGAAAAATTGGAAGCTACTTGACCTAGTGGAACTAAACCAGACTCTGCACTCTAACCCCCCCAGGAAGGTTCATGATATAAACCGCCTGGCTGAAGACACTGATAAATGGCTCCGTGAGGCCGCTGATCACTGTCTACCCACCATCGTAAATAAAGTCAACAGACTCCGCCCTCGGCCCCCTGGTTTAACGACCTTTTAAAAGGAGAAAAAGCAAGATGTAAGGTTCTGGAGCGCAAATGGCGTAAAGATTACGACCCTGATGCTAAAAGCACTTATCATAAGGCTAGAAACTTATACCATGCAGCCTGTATTAAAACGCGCGCCTCCTTTGTCTCTCGCTCTATTATGGAGGCTTCTAACAAATCGAAGACTCTGTTTAATCTAGTTAAAGACCTAGCTGGAGCTCACACCTCAGCGTTTCCTCCCCCACTGGACGTGAAACAGTGTCAGGATCTTGGCTGTTTCTTTGTGGAAAAAATTGAGAAAATTATCAGAGACGTGTCCGTCAACAATATTGTGTCACCCATTTCTACTGACTGTGACCCTATCTCTCCGGGTGATAACATCTTAGCAGCATGGCCTCCCATCACGGTTGACTCAATGAAATCCATTCTTAAAAATATTAAGTCTGGTTCCCCTAGGGATCCTATCCCGATGAAAATCCTTAAATTACTAGATGACCAGTCTCTGGAGGTCATTGTCAACACGCTTAATACTTCATTAGAGGATTCGTCTGTCCCGACCCTCTGGAAAATGCCATGGTCACGCCGTTGCTGAAAAAACCCGATGCTGAGCCGGAGTGTCTGTCAAATTATAGACCCATTTCTCTGCTCCCCGCCTTTTCCAAATGTTTGGAGAGACATGTTCATTCGACCTTAGCCTCCTTTGTGGAAAAAAATTCTCTTTTGCACCCCTCACAATCCGGTTTTCGCGTCGGTTTCTCTACGGAAACCACTCTCCTTGGAGTTACTGAGCACATCAGAAACTTACTTGATAAGAGTCAGACGGTCGCGCTTGTACTCCTTGACCTAAGCGCGGCCTTTGACACTATATCACATGAAATTCTTATCAAGGCATTATGTAGGAATGGAGTGCGTGGTAAGGCACTGGACTGGATTCGGTCCTTTTTGAGCGGCAGGTCTTTTCAAATAAATTCCTCCACAGCCTGCTCTGACTCTTTTGAAATCTCACACGGCGTACCGCAGGGCTCTATCTTGAGCCCGCTGTTTTTTAATATCTATTTGAGACCTTTAGCTGATATTGCTGAAAAATCTGGACTCGCCCTGATGACCTACGCCGACGACTCCCAGATTATTTTCTCCCTCTCAGAGCCCTGTCCTTCTTCCTCTTCTCTCCTTAAGTTGGGGCTGCAAAACATCCTGAACTGGATGACCAGCAACCAACTAAAGTTAAACGGAGACAAGACG
This sequence comes from Triturus cristatus, assembly GCF_964204655.1. NCBI lineage: Eukaryota > Metazoa > Chordata > Amphibia > Caudata > Salamandridae > Triturus > Triturus cristatus. Next base: position 192,730,902 of record NC_140582.1, read on the forward strand.
GAGGTTCTTCTTCTGGGTAAACAGCATGAGCTGTGGAATTCTTCCCACTGGCCTGACCAGTTGGCCACAATTCCTTCCCCAGTGACCCATGTACGAAACCTGGGATTTATTCTGGACAGTACTCTTTCTATGAGTAAACAAGCAAACAAAGTAGTGGGTCTTTGCCTTACCATTATCAAATGGTTACGGAAAATCATATGGATGTTACCCCTTTCTACTCAGAAGACCGTTGTCAATGCTTTGATTACTTCTCGGCTTGACTACGGTAATATACTGTATCTTGGCTCTAACAAAGCGGTAGTTAACCGACTGCAACTTGTTCAGAACGCCGCAGTCCGTCTACCCTGTAAAATCCCGAAACATTCTGGGGTCTCAACTCATCGCAAGAAACTCCACTGGCTTAAGGTGGAAAACAGAATTCGCTTCAAAGCTCTGACTTTGATGTTTAAAATCAAGGCGGGCACGGCTCCTAATTATCTGTTATCTCTAGCCCAGCTCTACCATCCAAAGCGTAGTCTTCGTTCCCAATCACTTTCAAATTTTTGTATTCCAAGATTTAAACTGGCAAGAATGGGTGGCAGATCTTTTGCCTTCCTTGGTCCTTCCCACTGGAACGCCCTCCCCCTCTTCATCCGCAAGGAGGAAAACTATGACAGGTTCCGTAAACATGTTAAAACCTGGCTTTTCGACCTATAACTTAATCAGCTTGTTTTGGTCATAAATATTGTTTTCTGCTGTATCGCGGCGCCGGGAAACCCTTTTTGGGTAGCTGTTGCGCCTTACAAGTTCTAATAAATAAATAAATAGGCAGGTGATGACTGGGTCTGAGTACCTGTGCTTCTTTAATTTGAAAGTGAGGGTGCCAGCACTGGAAGTCTTCAGGCACTTTTTGTGGCAAACAAGTACTCTGCTACAGTACTCTGTTTTACTGAGTACTGTCATATCTATAGCTTTATTTCAAGCCCTGCAAGTAACACTACAAATAAAGAATTTAATAAGTGAAATATCAACACCATATTTAATTAGAAAGACAAATAAAATCGTAAGAAAAATTCAACAAATATGAAGAATATTGAGCAATGGACTAGGAAACGAAGGGTAAGTAAAAAGAAAAAAAACATTTAAAACAAATGCAAAAGAGGGTATTGCACTGAAAGTAATTTGAAACGGACAAATTACCAGGAATATCCATTTCCCTTCTGGAGATGAAACCGAAGTCTAAGCTCTACAAGTGGAAAGCCCACAAAAATATGTGGTGGGATTGTGGTTGGTGGGTTTACCACGGAAAAAGTTCTACCTTTGCACTTAGAAACACGTTTTGGATACTAAACATTGATGTACATCCCACATACTCTGTACAAGCAGGGCACCAAGAACATTTGATAAAAGGGAGCAAGTGAGACTGAAAATCATGTCTGGATCGATCCGATGTGGTGGTTGGTCTGACGAATAGTTCCATGGTTTGACCATGTTACCTTTTTGGATCCCGAAGACATGGCTGGACAGCTTCGAGGTGGATGTCCATGAAAACCTCTTGTGAGGAAAAAAAAATCAAAGTGGCATGAGGTGATGCAGCTGTACATAAAGATGTGCCTTGGACGTATAGTTGCTTTTGCCTAACTTTGGCCTTTGGAGCAAGCAAATCCCAAATCTCTGCCCTGTAAATCAGGAAAATGTCACATATACACACACTAACACATAAACAATTACCTCTCTCACGTTTTGTATTCAGGTCAAGAAAGGCAAAAGATGAGCCACAAATAGAAACATCACTCGCAGAGTCTGATTGCACACATTCAAAGATTCAACTACCTTTTTAAAACAACATTTTGCCATTTAGAACACCATAGTGTAGACTCGAAAATAAAGAGATACTCTTTCAACTCTCAATACTGAGAGGCTAAAGGTGAGGTGCAAAGTAGTAACGAAAAAAGAAAAACAAATGTAAGCATATAAAACAAAAACAAAAGTATGTCTAGGCCATGGACGTCAATTCATCAAAATGCCACTGGTAGCGGAAGTGACATCATCAAAAAAGTCAGCCTCTGATAACATCACAGAAAATGGCATTACATGACTTTTTGACACTGATAATGTTAGCTCACATGACCTTTTACATAACAGCATTAAGGCAGTGACTCGGCAAACTCAAAATACTATCAATAAGGAAAGGTGGGCACATTAAATGCAAGATCAATAAAATAATGTAAAAGGCTTCTATAGCAGTTACAAATCAATTTTTGTATCACACATATATATCAATTCACATAGTGCCATCATGTGGTATGAGTGCAGCCATTATATGCCTGGAGCGCTGACTTAATACATCAGGTTTATAGCAGTCATGTACCCAGGTACAGTTGGCATAGACACATTTCCACATGCATTTGCACAGTCTGACATACCAAGACCTAGCTCAATGTGATCAAGGCCCAAACACATCATCCACTGCCCAGACATAGGCTTATGTTCTTGCACACTGCCTCAAATTAAAGGCTCAGCCGTTATCACAAGCATTCATCACATGGCAAGCCCCAGATTTAAAACAATTCATGCCAGGCAGCGCAGCTGGCACAGTTTCTGTGCTGCGTTGCATGAAAGAGAGGGAGTGCAGAATAGCGCTTATCTACTAAGATATTGTGCTGTTTCCTCTTTCCTGCGCTGGTGCACTTTAGGCTGCCATGAGCCAACGCACACACCTTTGTATCATAGTGGAAGTGTGTGTGCGTTCTGTAAGAAATCACTGTATTGAAAGGGGACCCTTTCAGTACAAATACCACCCTTTAACACTTTTCCTACATTTTATGTGTGCAATAAAATTCAGCACGCATTCAACATAGGAAAAACTAGGAAAAATGAACCCGTTTCTCCTCATTACACCTGCCTCAAGGATGCAAAAGACTTTGCACAAAACTCTGCCTATGAATGGCACCGGTGAATGCCCCCTCGAGTAAAGTAACTCAAAGCATTATATAGAGAGGGAGTGCAGAATAGCGCATATCTACTAAGATATTGTGCTGTTTCCTCTTTCCTGCGCTGGTGCACTTTAGGCTGCCATGAGCCAACGCACACACCTTTGCATCATAGTGAAAGGGTGTGTGCGTTCTGTAAGAAGTCACTGTACTGAAAGGGGACCCTTTCAGTACAAATGCCACCCTTTAACACTTTTCCTACATTTTATGTGTGCAATAAAATTCAGCACGCATTCAACATAGGAAAAACTAGGAAAAATGAACCCGTTTCTCCTCATTACACCTGCCTCAAGGATGCAAAAGACTTTGCACAAATCTCTGCCTATGAATGGCACCGGTGAATGCCCCCTCGAGTAAAGTAACTCAAAGCATTATATAGCGCAACTTTGCATTACCTTGGGAAACTATCCAACGCAAATCCTGATTTGCATTGAATGGTAAATTGCAGCAGAACACTTTGCATCAAGTTGGCGACACTAAACTAACACAAATCTGGCGCAAAGCATTAGTAAATCTGGGCCCAAGTAGTTGTTTCATGGGCACCAGCAGAAAAGAGTCAAATGACTGACCATAAGTCAATGTGCGGGCAGGTATATCCGGCCAGGTCACCCATAGGTTTTGGTTTTCTTCTTCCCTCTCCTGAAGGAAGATGCTCTGAAAAGGCGCAGGCAATCCTGTGGGAAATACGCATTTTCATTAATTTGAGTGTGCCTAAAATGCACTACAGAATGTTAAATATTTGCAAAATTAGAATATTCTGAAATGGGAATCGAACTCTTATGAATTAAAGTTTCACTGGAGCAACAGAAAGTAGACAGGGCTAATGCAAGCCCTGTTTGTTTCCTTTCTGTTTCTGACTCTGCCTTTGTGACCTCTGAGGCCAGGGGTCGCAAAGCCAGTGCCAGGGATCGCAGTGAGCAGGGCTGGCGCTAGGCATGGGCAGTGTGGGCAGCTGCCCAGGGCCTTGCACTCAGCTAAAAAACAGGGTCCACGCTTCACTGTGATAGACCACACTTTCACAGTTAGCCCAACTGCTCCTCCAGCGCCCCCTGCCCCACACAATCACATTACAATACGAGGTGTCTTGACCTTGCTGGTCAGGGCTTGGTGGCATTCCTGGGGGTGCAGGGGTGGGAGGAAGGAACAAACAGATTGGGGCCTCTGTTAAGTACCGGCCATTCAAGGCATTTTGTTGCTAGGTGACAGAAGGCCCCTTTGTTTCCAGGACCAGCCTGACACAGGTAAGGAGAGGCGGGTGAGGGGAGGAGGGAGCAGCCTGATCAACTGGCTTTTGTTGACCTTTGCATCACCCATGTGAATCTGCATTTCAAATGTATGTAAAACTGCCGGTGGTAGGGCAGTGTTTTGCTAGAGGCCTAGTTACTGCTTTGAGGCCCAGGGGAGGAGCCCCCATTCCCTGGGCCACGAAGCACAGGGCAAGCTGCAAGGTCCAGGTGTGGGGGCTCCCTTCCCTGGGCCTTGTTGCCATTACTTCCTCTTTCCTCTCTTTTCGTTTATTTGTTCCTCAGTGGAATTGATCCAAAAAAGAAAAACACTTTTGCTGGAAATGTCTTTGGTAGACATTTTTCTATTCCAAAGTAAAGCCTCAGGATAGAGAGAAATAAAAATAACTAAATAAAGCAAGACAGAGTGGGTCGCAAAGTGGCCAGGTTGGTTTTATTCACACCCAAAACACATTAGCGCCACTTTCCAGAGGTTGCCAGTGAAGCACTACTTTTGTTATCTAGTTTTTCTTTGAACAACATTATTTCCCCGGGTATGGAAGTGCACCATTCCTGGATGTACTGCAATACCTGGTTGATTGGAAAATAAAAGCCGTACTGTAGCTCTATGTTCATGAATGCGGTCTTTTTAAACCATACTGCTTACGTTTTGTAAGGATATAAGTAATGGACATTGAAACGGGTCTCTTCTGGGCCCTGTAGTCATGTCCTTAACTTTTCAGGCAAAAGCACTCACTGATTTTTTGAATAATAAGTGCAAAAGCATTAAAGTAACCATATTGTTCCTTCTAACATACAACATGCGTTACTTAATCTTGCATTCCCTTGAGTGTTTGCTTTTTTCAGGATGTTGTCACTTTTTCTTTTAGGCATCATATTGCTCTTGTCTAGTGCGGAATTTGAACGGAGTCACATCCAGGTGCGTATAGCCAGGCACAATTAGGTTATATTTGAAGGCAGTGTGAGTTTCTCTGAGTAGGATGTGGCATAATTTTCAGAGCTGATGAATTTGGGACTGGGAAACCAAGATCAGCCCACCTGACTACTCTTCGGAGGGAGCACTTTCCCATGCTAGACCTTAGAAGGCCCCGCAAGACTTTAGAATTCCTGGTGTGTTAGCACCAGCAGGTGGACCCTAGTGGTGGCAAGGGTGGGTTAACCTTGAAGGCCTGTCCACCACAATCCATACTGAAGTTCACCTCCAGTCTTGCGGGCAGGCCTATGAAGCAGCACAACCTAGAGCAACAGTGACTCCATCCCTGAGGGCACAGGACCCTTGAACAGTGAGGCTCCAGGGTGGTGCGACCGGAGAGATTGCACCGAGCGCTGAATTCAGGTGGGGGCGTCATGATTGAGATCCTTTTGTTGCTTGCAGTTTATAAGTCAAAATCCTGACATAAAACAGTGAGCTATTAAACTATACTGCCTACTAGTATGATTTTCATGTGACTCCTAAACATTGTAGTCATTTATCATATATAAATTTCCTATACAGTGATTTATACGGGTATGATTCCTTGTTCCTGTGTAATGTGTGCGATATAAAGTGCTCTGACACCCTACACTGGTATGAGCGGCACTTTAAATAAAAATAAATGCATCTGAGAGAGAGTGTAGTTATGGAGACTTAAGGGGCACTGTTAAAGGGTGGTAGTGAGCGAATCTGTGGTAGAGGTGGTCATTGGGGGCACCAACAAACATTGTCGCACAGGACTCCACCAGCGCTAAAGCCGGTCACTACCACTTCCTACAGTTAAACACCAAATCAAAAATGTTGATTTGAAAAAACATTGAATCTGCAGCATACCTTCAAGTCAATGTATAATTTAGTAGTGGTCTCCGTTGTTCTAAGTCTTTTTTTTATTTATGTACGATCTTTATTTGGTTGCAATGGTGTCTTGTATTTTTATATTATATGTGTTGTGTGTTTGCACTTAACATAATTCTGGCGAGGTAAGAGACCACACACAAAAAGATTGTCCTACGAGTCTTAGCATGTGCGTGTGGAATACTGGTGAGAGGATTTACGTTATAACACATTACTAAGTATTAATGTCATCCTAAGGTCGCACAATGATGGCACGGAAAGATAACAGAGCCTTTTGAAATTTACGATTATATCCATGGGGTGAGTGGTTCCCTCTTTTTTAATTTTATATTTTGAATGAGCCCGCTCCTTATTACATCAACAGGATCTTTCCCCTTTATGAGACAGAACTGGAATGTTTATCATGCACTCATCTGGAAAAAAATCAGTTAATATGGAGTAAAAAATATGCATCTTTGTGAGACCTTTTTCATCCAATGTGACAAATGTAATCCATTTTATACAGTTTTAAACTGTATGGAATTATTTCACTTGCATATTTCTTTTTGTCCATGTAACTTTTTAAAAAATTATTTATTTATGTATTTATTTATTTACTGGTATCCACATTAGGACTCTTCAGTGATGCCAAATAAGATAAATAGTCCTGCGATGTCACTTTCTGTGATGTCACTTCTTGTAATGTTACATGCAAATTAGAGGGGCCTCACATCTTGACTTTTGCCTGATTCCCCAGAAGTTCTAGGACCGGCCCTGGCAGTGAGCAAGCCAGCGATCGCAGCTGCGACCCCAAAATGACGTCCGTATGCAGGCGCGCAACACCCATTGGACTCACAGGGCTTCAGCCCCCCCCCCCCCCTCCCCGTCGTGCGTGGCAGCCCGGGATGAGACACCTTCCCGGGCAAAAAAGCAGCCGCACCCGAGCACTTCACAGGTCTTTAAAAGACCATTTACATGTTAATGAGGCCTTGCTGTTGTTTCACCCCTTCTAAGAGCCCCTGCAGCTCCACTCTGCCTATTGCTTAAAGTTCAGCCCCCCCCGAAATTTTTGCTCAGCCCCCCCCCCGAAATTTTTGCTCAGCCCCCCCCCCCCGAAATTTGGCTCTAGTTGCGCCTCTGTACCGTATGTAAGGCTAGCCAAAGATGTGCTTAGTGTAAGTTTTAGAAAGACTTCTAAAATAATCATGTAGATGCCTAAATCGTTAATTCCTAACAAACAGTTGCTTCACTTTTGGTAGGAAAATCTCTGATGATGTGACAATGAGAAAATGGAAATTCAAAACTTTATGGCACACTCATACAGTAAGCTGTGAAAACCTCTGACCCTACTGTAGATAAATATACTCTTCTTGTTCTGGCATTGAGAAACGTGTAAATATCTTGCTGAACATTTTGATCTAAATATATCTTTACAGGTCCAGCACACATGAATATCAGACATTTAGCAGTTCACTCAGAGAAAGATGGTAATGTGACAGGTTCTAAAGTAGGTGGATGTTTTCTTACCACCCTTTTTTTCGTTCATTGACTCATTTAGAAGGCTGGGTTAGGTGGTGGAGCAGCTGAAGCCAACTCCACCGTCAGAGTCAACCACTTGGCAGCCATGACGCCATAGGAAATGGAATTCAACAGTCACCCAATTTAGGATGGGGACCAAACCAGTTGTATGACAAAAGCACGCACGGCTAAACCACGCGTGCCTCTACCACACTGCCCCAACAACAAATGGACCTTAACAACGCATTCCTTCACCACACATGCCGTTACCATGCAATTTCATGATAAAGGCATGATTGGTAAAGGGAAATGCATGGTACAGATCTCACCCCAGTCCCTCCCCCCCACCTGAGCCCTAAAACCCGGCCCAGACACGCCATTGAATCTTAAAACTGCCCCTAGCCCTGAAAACTTTCCCTACCCCCGAGACCTAAAACTCGCCCCCATGTCCTAAAAACGTCCCTGAACCAGCCCTCCCCCCGCCCTGAGCCCTAAAACTGCCACTGCCCTAAAAACGGTTCCTTCCCAACCGCCCTGAGCTCTAAAAACAGACCCCTACGTCCTAAAAATGACCCCAATCCAAGCCCCCTTGCCCAGACCCCAAATAAAAGTGCCCCCCACCACTGAAAACTACCGTTACTCCTCCTTCTCTGAGCCCTAAAACCCGACCCCCTGACCAAAACAACTCGACCCACCCCAAAACCTGGCCCCAGCCCTACTTACCAGATCGCATCCCCCCCCCCCCCCCCCCCGATCCTTCCTCTTCTTGTGGCCACCTTAACCACGCATTTGTGTGGGTAAGGCAAGCATGGTTCCTCTTGCGGGGAAACAGCATGCATGGCTCAGAACGCGTTTGCCGACCAAATCAACTTTCACCCACATTCCTTAGGCCAGAAAATATCATGTAAACCATGGTGGTCAAGCAAACAAAACTCTCTGGCAAAACCTAAGGCATTTGATTATGGGTCCTGGAAATCTACCCATGTGCTGTGAGTAGGCCTCCAGGACCCATGTTCTTAAGGGCAGTCTGGTGGGAAGTGGTGCATTGTCAAGGCACACTGAGGAGAAATGTAGCACGAATCAAATGGGAAAGGTGACATGAAGGTAGTGTAGCCAGAGTTGAGCGGTTTGCAGCAGACAGAGGGTGAAACAGCACGTGATTTTTTAAACATCGCTCCTCCTTTTATGGCTTCAGAACTCGCCCCCTGATCAGACTGAAAGGCTTTCCACCAAACACCAAATCAGATCTTTAGAGAGAAACTAAATAAGATATCTTCTGCAATTGCCCTTTTATTGTACTTTAAAAAGCTGGTGCAATTCGATCTCACTTTTTTTAATGGGTGTATTTATATATTCCAGATAGTAAATGTTGTTTATTGCAGTTGCCCTATTTCTTGCTGAGAACAGGGTGTGGCATTTTACTATCTGGTGTATTTAGTGGTTGTTACTCTCACGACCAATTCTGCACACACCAGGCAGCAGATATTTACAATTCATGACAACATACATTTTCTCCACTGTTCGCGCAACTTAAAAAAAGATGATGGGCCTTGCTGCGCTGGGGGCTGATGATGAATAAAATACAAAACATTATGCTGTTTCCTATGACAACCAGATCAGGGCACTAGTTGAACCAATGCACGGCTATTATGCCGGACGATTAAAATCAGCAGAACTGTTGTCGTTTCTTTTCCTCAGTCTCAAAATGTAAATTTTGTCCGTTCTGCTTACACAAAGACGCGTAGCAGGAAAAAGCATTTCCTGCCCCGTTATGTAATTTACTATCCGAATTCTGTTCATCAACAACAATTTAAATCCATGGAGTGAAGGGAATAGGCAACCGTCAGTGGGCCTGTGCCACCAGGCGTCGTTTTATCAGAGCGCGTGCACAGCTGACAGGCTTCGTCAATCACCTGCTGGGAGGCAATATGGGCGCTGAAAATCTCACTCGCTAGCATTTCTATACCCCGCACTTAAAAAGAGTATTTAGCATAATGTATGCTTAATAGCAGCAATTCTGGTAGTCCGAGTCTCATAGCAATTCCTTCCCCGTTTTTATCCATTTATAAACACGTCAGCGTGCTCTCTGACTTCTGAAGGATAATGGCGGATTGCGACGGCTGTTGGAAATGGCGTTCATTATTGGATTGGGACATATTATGATAAAACTGCTTACAGTTTAACTGCTCCCAGCGTGGCATACATTATAATAATTTATAAGTGTGTCGACAGAATCTCAAAGCGCTTTTCCTGTCACAAGTACTTAACTCGTTGGGTTCAACATATTAAAACAAATGTTATGCAGAGTCGGTAACATTGACAGGAAGCTGCTACGCAGCTGTTTGATCTTTCGGTGAACTCTCTTAGGAGAGTAACAGGTTATGGGCCCATGTTTTACCGCCTTACCTTCATCAAATAGATACTTTAAGGCGCTGGGTGATGTAAAGTAATGACTAAAGTTTCTAGCTGAAAAGTCATAAAGAGCTGACGTAGCAGAGTGTTGTAAGCCTACAATGAATATGTGTGCATTAAACAGGAGTCTAGCTCAAAAAAACGACATACGCCATGCCACTAAGCTGCTATCACAAACCTTCACCCCCTTTCTTTGCCTGTGCTGGGGAGCGGATGTGGCCTAACGGCTAGAGCGGCCAGCCTCGAAGCTGGGGAACCGGGTTCGAGTCTTGCCAGGGACGCTCAACATTCTGTGATTCTGGGTAAATCACTTGATCTCCCTGCGCCTAACAAAAAGGAATGTGTCATTGTGTAACGAAACTCGTGCTGGTGTAAAGCGCTCCAGTTGGCCCTATATATATATATATATATATATAAAAAGGGGCATACATCAGGTGGTAGAGCAACTGCTGTCTCTGTAGGTACTGTAGCACCTGCATTCGCTCAGTAATATGGAGCAGTGGTTCCCTGTTTTCAAGCTGTGCTTTCAGCAGTTTAGAAGAAGTTTACTAGAGGTAAACAAAGTGCAAGGTGATAATGTATTCAAATTAAAAATACAGTTGAAGGGAGGGAGGACAAACATAGAATGGGGGTGATATGACAAGAGAAATATACATGGTCTGAAAATAGAAATAATCTGATAACAGTATGTGGCATTTACTGTTGTTGTCTTAACTTAATGTTGCCATGGCTGCGCCTGGTAACTTCATTCTTGCAGAACTTCCAGTACCTGTTATGATGTAAGGAGGAATGATATGCTTTGAAGTGGAGCACAGTTGGAGTCTTGTTGCAAGGAGATGTCCTGCTCCTGAACCGTGTAGCCTTAAGTATTAAACTACAAGACTGTTTCTACATACAGCATCTGAACAGTTACTACATTTTACTGGTGATGAGCTGGCTACACAGTGAACCCTGCATGCAACTACTCTCCGTGTCTCCACCGACTCACCTTCAACTGGCTGCTGCTGTGACCAGCACCTTCCTCAATTTCGGTCCCGATCTCATCCGTCACTCTGTGTGGCTTGCTTACTTCCACACCCCTGCGAGGGACACTGCTCTTCGTTTGGTTCCACTTGCGGTGGAGTTCCGAGGACCAAAACTACTTTAGGTGCCACTACTCGTCGTGCAGCCCACCTGAAGGTGGAGAGCGGGGCCTCGCCATCGCACAACAGAAGGCATTGTTCAGGTCGTATTTCCCCACCTTGTTGTGGTTTTCTGCACTGCTACGACCGCTGTTGTGATCCTGTCTCTGCTGTGGCCCTTGCTTCTCCGTCCTGCAATTGTGCAAGTGCGTGTGTCTCTTTGGCTTTGTTTCGGAGCTGTTGCTTCCTTACAGTTTACCTCGCTACTTATAGTCAAGGTTTCTCCTGCTTGAAATGGGATTTCTGTTTTTTTAACCATTTTCACCTCTTTGTGGACACATTGCTGAACACCCCGCATGCCTAGTGACGTCACTACGCTCTCCGATCTTCAATGTTTCCACATTGCATCTCATTTTTTTTGTTTGAACATTGTATCTTTACCCTCATGCTCCCATTAACAATCGCTATGAACAAACGACATCATTTTTTTGGACTGCTTACCATCTAGGCATATTACCTCTGTTTTGGGGCATGTTATCTCTGCCGTTCCTTCAAGTCACCACAGAATTTATCGTGGGAATTTACCATATTTCTGTTGAGTCACTTTAACTGCTCTTTCCTCCAAGCGTCACGTATTTTACCCAAAGTATTTTTTTTTGTTTCATATTATACACAGTGACTCACCCTAGCTGTTTTTTTTTACCAATCACATTGTTGCTAGGTTGAAAGTTCTGTGTTTCTTGTACATCTCTATGTGTGCCATGCAGTCTATCAATCCCCCTCCCATTTTCCTCGATAACCCAGGAGATCCACCTGTTGGGGGGAAGTCTGGTATGACGCCTTCGAAACATACCTAGGAGCAATTGGAGCACTCAGATTAAGTGCTGAATGGAAAAAATGCCTACTACTTCTCTTCCTGGGGTTTGAAGGTAGATTTATTTTTAAGTATTTCCCTGAAGTTACTGTTCAAGAAGGTGTGATGCTGGATACATTTCAGGAAACAGTTTTAAAGCTTAAAAATAGGTTCGACCAGCAACCTAACTTAATGGTTTTGAGACATAAGTTTTTCAAGCACAGTCAATCTGAGAGTGAAGATGTGGATGGATACATTTCATTGTTACGCAGATTAGCTGCTGACTGCCAATTTCTGACATTTAATGATCAGTTGATTAGAGATCAATTCGTTTGTCAATGTGAAGACAAACAAATTAGGCAAAAGGTGTTGAGTATGTGCAATCCTTCTATCGAAGAAACCATCAAGATGGCCAAAAGTATTGAAATATCACAATCTTCTCTTAAAGAACTAGAAGACAGAAGGTTTGAGAGAGCAGGGGCTGTTGGTGGTTACAAACTGAACCCTAAATCTTCTAAGTCTAGTAAACCAGACACGTTTAATGTTCAAAATGGGGGTACTTGCATGCGTTGTGGTAATCCACTACATCCTAAAGGTGGACGATGCCATGTCATTAATGTCTCTTGCAACTACTGCACGAAACCTGGTCACCTTGCAAAAGTGTGTGTGAGAAGGAAGTCCCACAAGAAGAGTGTCGCTTTTGTTTTTGAATCTGAAGGAGAATCTGATGATGAAGTAATATTGGTAGTGTGTGAGCATGGAGAGGAGGATCTACCTGTTGAAGGTGATCCTTCGAATTGTGTTGATCCCATTGTAGAAGTTACAGTCGGAGGGAAGGCTCTAAACCTCTTGGTAGATTCCGGTACCAGGATCACCATGATTATACAAAAACTATCTAAAGAAACATGGGGGAAAGAGATCTCTATGCCCCTGATAGGTCTCCTGTTTCGTACGAAGGTCATAGAATTGAGCTTTTGGGCTACATAGAGGATGAAATGCAATTTAAGGGCTGGAAAATTAACAGAAAGGTTTATGTAGTTGTGAAGGGCCTCAGCATTCTTGGATGGTTTCATTAAGGGCTATTTGGCATGATTTTGAGACAAGGCACAAACGAGCATGTTCTAGTCTTTGACTGTAATGATTGTGGTTTCAAGTGGAAGGAGAAATTCCCCACAGTTTTTGGATACTATTTAGGAAAGATTGCTGGTTTCAAACACAAAATCATCATGAAGGATGGTGCTATACCCATCAAACACAAACTGAGGGGAGTCCCTTTTAGCTTAAGGGATGATTTGAACAAAGAATTGGAGTCTCTTTGTGCTAAAGGTGTCATTGAACACACAAAATCCTCCCTGTGGCTTTCTCCCCTTGTTGTTGCCTGCAAAAGATGTGGTCAGTTGCGTGTCTGTGTAAATATGCACTCTCTCGACAAGGAAATATGGGCGAACTCACACCCCTTTGCCAAAATAAATGATTTGTTTGCTTGTATAAAAGGTGCCAAACATTTCCCCAAACTGTATCTGGCCAGCGCATACCACCAGACAGAGCTACATCCAGAATCTCGCCACCTTACTGCATTTATATCACCCCTAGGTACATTTCAATATCAGAGGATGCCTTTCAGTCTGGTTTCCGCAGCTTCAGTTTTTCAGAGGGTTATGTTTAATCTTCTGAGGGACGTTAAAGGTCTAGTTTTATTTCAAGATGATGTTGCTATTTTTGCGAAAGACATTGTCTCACATGATGAGATATTTTCCAAAGTCCTTGAATTTTTTTTTAAGAAAGGGGTCATGCTTAAAGCTGCCAAAAGCAAATTTGATTGTCCAGAAGTAGAGTATTTGGTTAATCTATGGGGAAGGTATCAGCTCTACACCAGGCTTGGTTGATGCCATAGTGGCAGCTTCGCGTGCTGCTGACAAAACAGGAGTTACATTGTTGTTTGGTGTATGGGAATTCTATTCCAAAGTAATCCCAAATTTTGCTATAAAGGTTCTGCCTATTCCCAACCTATTCAAGAAGGGAGTCAAATTTGATTGGAATGAGGAATGCATGGAGGCTTTTGTTCTCATCAAATCTATGTTAAAAAGAAGTAAGGTTTTAAAACCGTATGATCCTGAATGCTTGTCGTGCATCCCTGTAGATTCCTGTCAGGTAGGTTTGGGTGCTATCTGGACACAGAAAATTGATGGACTGGACAATATTATTTTTTTTGCCTCCAGAGTTCCCAAAGAGCCAGAATTGCAATATCCAGTGATAGAGAATGAACTGTTAGACTGTACATGGGCCACAGAGAAATTCCATCCTTATGTATGGGGAAGGCAATTCTTGCTTCAGACTGATCACAAGCCCCTTGTCAGCATTTTAGGAGGAGGATTGGGGAAATGTTGAACTCCCAGAATTTTGAGGATGGTGTCCAGACTTCTCCAGTACCAATTTGATGTAACACATATTTCTGGTGGCAAGAATGATAGGGCTGACTTACTGTCTCACTTTCCTTTGGGCAGTGCTGAGAGTGATGATGTACAGTTTGGCAATTTCCTAGAAGAAGATTCTGAAGATTGTTTAGTTGCCTCCTTGGAAATTCCTGAGCTTAATATGTGTTCTGAAGATGAATGGGTGGATGCGTTCAAAGGAGACCATTTTCTACATCTAAAAGAGGTATGTGATCTTGTAAGAACTGTTTGGCCCCGTGAAAAGGCTCTGTCTCCTCTTCTCCAACAGTACAGTAAAATTGAAGTTGAGATCTTCGATCTTCTCAAGGCGAGTTGTTGTTGCGTGTTGACAAACTACTTCCCCCTCATGTATTCAGGCATATTATTTTCTAAAAAGCTCACAAGGGCAACCTTGGTTCCAATTTAAATAAGAGGAGGGTTCGGGAATCATTTTGGTGGCCGGCAATGGACAATGAGATTGATGAGGTGGTGAATAATTGTGTTGTTTGTGGAGTCGCGGACAAGTCTCTCAAAGTTGTGGTGCCACCTCTTTCTTCCATTGAATGCCCTTCTGGACCGTGGGTCATGGTTGGAGCTGATATCATGGGTCCTTATGACTGTGTTCCTGGTGGATTTAAATACATTCATGTACTCATTGACTATGCGTCCAAGTGGCCTGAAGTTAAGATGGTGAGAGATCCTGAATGTGTGATAACTTTTGTATAGGAGATATTCCTGAGAGAGGATTTTTCCTGAAGCTTTAGTTTCGGACAATGGTATGCAATTTGTGAGAAGAAAATGTGTGTTTCTGGAAGGAGTGGTGTTGTGCATTTTAAGAGTTCTCTGTACCACCCGCAAACTAATGGTTTAGTTGAGAGGATGAACCGTGTGGTGGGAGAGTGCATTAGATGGGCAAAGAGGAGTAATTATGATGTTTCATAGGCGTAGGACAGTATGATCTGGTTCTATAGGACCACCTGCAAAAACAACAGTTGATGGACAGAATGCAGAACAATGTCATACATTCACCCCAGTACATAGATCTGGGCCTAAATCCATAGTTTTTTTGCTCACCATGCCATTCCAGTATGAACTCAGCCACAGGCACAGGGTCAAGACTGATTTGCATATGGCCAGGTCTAAACTGGGGTGGCATGGTGAGCAAAAGAATGATGGATTTAACCCAGATCTCCTGACTGGGGGTGAATGTTTTGATTTGTTCTGCATTCCGTCCATCAATTGTGTGTCTTTTGCTCTATAGGACCACCCCGCATTCGTCCACCAAGCTCACACCTTTTGATCTTTTCAGAGGGAGGAAAGGTAATACTAGTTTCAGACCCGGATGGATGTCAAAATGGCTCAAGCCAGAGTCTGAAATGAGACAGTTGATGTTGATTGTGGAAGAAAATATGTTTCGGTCCCAAGGTAAACAAAAAAGGTGGTTTGACAATAAAAGAGGAGCAAATTCTAACCAAGTCACTGGTGAAATGGTTAGAGTTAACATTCCGGTGCATGGCAAGAAGGGGGAGGCTAAACTTGGTGAGCCTCTCAGAGTGATTCAAATCAAAGGCAATGTTGTTTTAGTTGAGGGCGGACAATGGTGGAACCTTGATAAAGTTGTTAAATCTAGGTTGGGATGGAAATCAGCTGATTCAGGACAAGATAATGTGGGTTCTCCGGCAAAATGTAATAGTGGAACTTCTGGTGTGATGTCTGGGTTCTCTCTACAAAGTTACATTAGGAGGAGCTCCAGTGTCAGAAAAGTGCCCAGTCGTTTCCTTGTTTAATGTTTATTAACCTTGTTTTTTCCCTACAGGTTTGTTTTTGTACATGGTTTTCCCTTAGTTTATTTGGGGTTGTTTCATTTCATCTGGAAGGAGGGAGAATATGTGGTATTAACTTTTGTTGTCTAAATGTTGCAATGGCTGCACCTGGTAACTTCATTCTATTGCAGTACTTCCAGTACGTGTTATGATCTAAGGTGGAATGTTAAGCTTTGAACTGGAGCACACTTGGAGTCTTGCTGCAAGGAGCTGTCCTGCTCCTGAACCGCTTAGCCTTAACTATTAAACTACAAGTCTGTTTCTACATACAGCGTCTGAGCAGTTACTACACAGTATAAGACATGTCTTAAGCATTAGAACAATTTAAAAAAAATCATCTAAGTTGTCTATAAGAGATGTAGGAAAATCAAGGGGGTTGAATCACTTCTTCTGTGAGAGGTTGATGGTGAAAAGAAGATTTGACATGTTGATCTGAAAAGTTTGTGATAGTAGACCATGAAAGAGAACGCTTACAAACAAGTAAGAGAGGACTCATCCTGGACATCCCCCGTCGCAGCCACATCTCCGGACACCTGAGAGACCTGCACTGGCTCCCGGTCAACAAGAGAATCACCTTCCGACTCCTCACCCACGCACACAAAGCCCTACACAACCAAGGCCCAGGATACCTCAACAGCCGCCTCAACTTCTACGCTCCCAAACGCCAGCTTCGATCGACCGGCCACGCCCTCGCCGCCGTCCCCCGCATCCGAAGTGCCACCACAGGGGGACGGTCCTTCTCCTACCTCGCCGCCAAGACATGGAACTCCCTCCTGACCCACCTCCGCCTGACCCAGTGAAGTACTGGGTATTTTAGGCCCAGCGGTGCAGGGGCACACACACTATGACTTCTGGGTTCACCCTGTTCCGGACCTACAGAAACACAGAGTCTTCTGGGTGAAGTCAAAGATTCGTTTATTGGCTGCAGACCAATTACAGGTATCCTAGAAGTACAACAGCGTGTATGTTCTCAGGAGACTGCTGAAAATCATAGGAACGGACTTCTCCTTAAGTACAAAATATCATGCTCCAGGCACACATTCCTTGGTTTACGATATGGCCATATAAAGGTATACATTACAAACGAAAAAGCAGAGTCATGATGACCATCCCACATTCCAGTTCGGCCAGCCCACAATGATTTACACAGTAAGGTTCAGATCCCACATCGTATGTCAATAGACCCCCCCAATAAACATGAGCATCTCCTGTTTTGGGAAACAAGTCATAAAGCGGGAACAAGCAGGTGTGGAAGAGATTAGCCGGGGGGTTGTGTAGAATGAAAGGGTTTTATGACGGGTCAAGCCCTGATGCTAATCACAGGTGGACGGAGGAAGGGGAGCTCGTGAGACCGGTTTGACCCGGGGCAGCAGAGCCAGCTGCCCAGGTCACAGAGAAGTCAGAGGGAAAGCCCATGTACTGTGAGGCCCGTATTTACTCCATTATAGCCTATGTGAGGGTAATGACAAGATGGCCACTGCTTCCAAAATGGAACCCGCGTAGTGAAGCTGAATAACGTGTACACAGTGCATTCATAGCTAGAACGATATATAAAGCACTCGTACATGCCGCATTTACCATTTGCGGTTCGCTAATACCAAGATAGACAGGGGTAGGGCCCTGTCCCCTACGCGGTCCCGAATATTAAAGTACGACAGACCCTCCTTTTGCCCTTACATAGGCAATCACTATACTCATCTTAATCCGAGTCTAGGTCAATGTTCACGAAGTCATGGAGATGTTGCTGTAGCATCATCCTATTACTTAGTTCGTCCCTCGATACAGGTTTCCTTACACATAAGGTAGCACAGAGGCCACATATCGCAGGAGCACACTGTATGCACAGACAGAACAGGAAAAGAATGGCTAAGATCATTCCAATGACCATCAGAACTTTCCAACCCCAGGCAGATATCAATTCCCAGAACCACCCCAGCAGTGACCAATCTCCCTTATCCACGTGTATGGATTCAGATATTTTATGGAGTTTGGAGATGGCTTGATACACTGTTGGAGCATTATCTGGTATGAAAATGCAGCAACTGGATTGGATGACCTTGCATACCCCACCGCGGTCTGCAAGAATATTGTCTAGAACCATGCGGTTCTGCAGAGTCATAAGGCGATCCGCTTGGAGCTCAGCTGTCAGGTTACTAAGGGCACCAGCCGTTACATTGACAGTGGATTCCACCACACGAGTCAGCTGTCTCAGGTTCCTACTATTGACCATAGGTCCCCAAAACGGCAGGAAACCCAAGAAGAAGTCTCCTGCTTCCTGACCCGCAGTATCCTCCTTACTAATCACACCTCTCACAACTCTGGTCTTGTGATAGTCAGAGGCAGCAGTAAATGTCGGCGGTAGCAAGTTCGCAATATAACATGTGCCCGAGAAATCAGGGGGCAGCCATGTATATGCTCGGTCATGACAGATGAAATATGTGCCCTTGGCAGCCAAAAACGCAGGGGAAAACTGTGATGGGAAGGTGTACGTTTCAGTACAGTCACTCCTTCCCAGTTGAGCTCTAGGATTCTGACCATTACCCTGTAAGCAGAACCGACCCATGTGGGGTACGACACAGATTGGAGATGAGATTTTTCGCTGTCTTTCACCCAAACTAATACTATACCCCGTCGCGTTCCATCCTACATAAGGTCTCAACTCTTCTTTGGGAATGGATGAGTATGCATCGATATCCCTACTCATATCGGCAACTCCTTTCATCAAAGCCTTATTATTGGTGATAGGTCTGATGGAACGCGGTTGGCGAGGGGAGTACGTATCTAGAGCATAGAGAAACATGGTTTGGAATGCCCATGACGATCCATTGTAACTGTACGGCAGCACCAGGTAGGGAATACCCTTGTTAATGGTATGTGGCATTAACCCACACACCCAGCAATTGGTCGTATTCATTACCAGTTGGTGCTGGTGCAAGAGCTGGATAAACGAGTTATTTACGAACTCTGATCGTCTGGTCTGTTCGTGCTCAGGCAAAGGGTGAAAAGAGTGAGAGGAGGCAGTAGAAGGAGATATAGGCTGTTCAGTGGGTTCAATGGGCTTTTGAGCGGAGAAGAACACAAATCCTACAATAAACATTATTATACTACACAGTGTAAAAAGGCACAAAAAGACAAAACATTTACTTTTTACAATTCTACAGATCCTTGCGTTAGAGTTCATTTCCTCAATCGGTCTCTCCATCTTAAAAAACTCCATCCTCTACTCGGGCCGCTCGCGGCGGATGAGTTTCTTCTGCTGAGGGGCACGCCTGTCAGTCCAGGGAAACGCCCTAGACCAACCAGAACCGTTGACCTAGCGTCTTCGGCCTGTACCCCAAAGTCTTGGCACCGCGACCCTGCGGCAGAACCCGGATGGTGGTTCGAAAAACAAAAAATCAAGAAAGTCCTTCAGATGGGAGAGCAAAAAATGTCAAAAGGGGAATAGTGAGGAAATCTTTATTTGTCCATGGGCCTAGGTCTCAAATTATAGCGGAGACGGCCAGGTGCTGTTTGGTCTTGAAACAAAAGTTCAGGCTCAGTGGTGTCCAGTCGACTTGATGGTGGCACAGCTTCCTGCAGAATATTGTCACTCTCTTGGTCTGAAACTGTGCCTCTTATGCGTGCGTCACTGAATGGTACAAAACGAGGTACAATGTCTGTCCCTGAGTCGGCGATACCCTCCTTGACCCACTGGTCATATGGCAGAGGCAAGGGGACTACCTTACAGTGGGTACCATGAATCCAGTGTTTCTTCCCTTTCACTCGCACTGCTGATCTTGTCGAAAGGAGAACAAGATGAGGGCCGATCCAGCGAGGCTCGTCGTTGCTCTTGCGCTGGAAATTTCGGACTAGCACCCACGTACCAGGGTTGATAGGGTGTCCAGGAGGTTCAGAGGCTTGGGGAAGAGTATCATGTACCTGTTGGTACAAAACACGCAGTTTAACAGTCAAATCATACAGGTAATCAAGCAGTACTGGATGTTCTATCTCACTAAACTTCATGGGCCTCGGTACACCCCATACATTGGCCGGACGGCCAAAGACAACCTCGTAAGGGCTAAGCCCCACTCGTGAGTGTATGGTCATTCTGGTGGACAGGAGTGCTAAAGGCAGAGCGTCAGGCCATTTAAGACCGGTGCTCGCCTGGATTTTGGCCAGCTTGAGCTTTAAGGCTCCATTGTAGCGTTCTACTAGTCCAGCTGATTGGGGGTGATTTGCAGCATGGAACTTCTGCTTTATCCCTAGCCCTTCACATACATTCTTCATCACTTTACCCACAAACTCACTTCCATTATCACACCACACCATTCTTGGCATCCCAAACCTAGGGAAGAACTCTTTCACAAGGGCTTTGGCTGTGGATAGGGCAGTGTTATCTTTCAGAGGATAAGCCTCTATCCATTTTGAGAAAGCACAAACAACCACCAGTACATATTTCAGGTTGTTGCATCTTTCCATGTGAATAAAGTCCAGCTGCAAAACTTCAAATGGACATGATGGGGGTGCAAAGTGACCAGCTGGAGTTGGGGTTCCCCTACCAGGGTTGTACTTCAAGCATACTATGCAATTCTTGACCACATTCTCTGCACACTTGGGAATCCCAGCATTCTGCCATACTGGAGCCAACAACTTGCATATACCTTTCGTACTGATATGTGCCATTCCATGTGCCATTGTAACCACTGGAAGCACATATGCATCAGGCAACAACCATCGCCTATGTTCTGTCAGATCAATCCAACAACCATTCTCATCCAACTTACCCATACTTTCTCTCCACTTGCTTAACTCTTCCTCTGTGGCTTCAGCTTGAAGCGACTTCACACTCTCTATTGTGTTCTCACACATTCCCACATCATTAACCCATCTTGCGGGGCCTGCAACATACATTCTAGTCTTTACATTCTGTGCTGTTTCTTTCGCGGTCTCATCAGCAAACGCATTCCCACGTCCAACATCATCTGTGACTTTCCTGTGCGCACTGCATTTCATGATCGCAACTTGCAACGGTAGGGTCAGTGACTCAAGGAGATCATTCACCAACTTGCCATTCTGAATTTTAGCTCCATGCGACGTCAGGAACCCACGCTCTTTCCACAAACGCCCAAAATTATGAGCCACGCCAAAGGCGTACTGGCTATCTGTGTATATATTCACTCTCATTCCTTCGGACAACACACATGCTCTCGTGAGGGCGATTAATTCTGCTGCTTGGGCCGAATTATGTGGCACTCGTGCAGTTTCCACGACCGTGTGCAAAGTCGTAACAGCATATGCAGCAGTCGTGTCACCATTAGGGAGCTTGAAACATGACCCATCTACCCATAAAGTGCCATCACACTCAGTCAGGGGAGTATCTTTTAGATCTACTCTCCCTTTCGTCTCTTCTTCTGTTCTGAACAGACAATCATGTTGCTCAATCTCATCTGAGTCTGCTGGAATTGGCAACAATGTGGCTGGATTCAGCGTATTGCATCTCTTTATGTGTATGTGATTAGCTAGCAGTGTAAGTTCATAACCTGATAGCCGCGCACTAGTCAAGTGTTGTGTCTTGGTCCTATTTAATAATGTGTCTACAGCGTGTGGAACCATAACGATCAATGTGTTGTCCACTACCAAACCAGCAGATTGTCGGATAGACATCGCTGCAGCAGCTGTCGCTCTCAGACAGCTTGGCAATGCCCTCGCTACAGGGTCCAAGGTAGATGAAAAATATGCGCATGGGCGCGGTCTGTCGCCAAAAGGCTGTGTTAACACTGACAACGCACATCCATCTTTCTCGTGAACATACAATGTAAAAGGTTTGCTGTAGTCAGGAGTACCCAACACAGGTGCTGAACATAATGCATTACGCAATTCCACAAAACTTTTCTGGCACTCTTCAGACCATGGGATAGGATTTGGTGTGTCTTTGCATGTTAAGGCTAACAAAGGTTTTGCCAATAAAGAAAAACTAGGGATCCAATGCCTACAGTATGAAGTGATGCCCAAGAAAGCACGTACTTCTCTCTGTGTTTTCGGCACACTCAACTGTGCAATGGCCTGAATTCTTTCTGGGGTCAGTTTCCTTCCCTCCTTCGATAAGAGATGACCTAAGTAGGTCACTTCTTGTCGACAATATTGCAGCTTAGAGAGAGACACTTTGTGATGGAAAGCGGATAAATGGCGCAACAGTGACAATGTGGCTTCTTTACAAATCTTCTCAGTATCCGCGGCGATCAGTAAATCATCCACGTACTGAATCAGGATAGCGCCACTTGGTAAAACAAGTGCATCAAGCTGCGCTTTCAAAGCCTGACTGTATATGGATGGACTCTCACAGTAGCCCTGTGGAGCGCGTTTGAAGCGGAAGCTTCGGCCTCCCAGACTAAACCCAAAAATGTCCCTGCTCTCTTCTGCAATTGGGATGCTAAAGAAAGCATTTTTTAAATCAATCACTGAAAACCATGCAGCAGAAGCTGGAATCATTGTTAACAAGGCAGTTATATCGGGGACAACCGGAAACTGTGGCACAACAATCTTATTAACCTCTCTGAGATCAATCACAAACCTGTAAACAGGTGGCTGTGAAGGATCCGTTCGTTTTAAGACAGGTAAAATCGGACTATTGCAAACGTTGCCTCTTGTCTCTTCAATCACACCCTTATTAATCAAGTCGCTGACAATGTCTAACAATGCTTTCTGCCCTTCATTAGAGATCTTGTACTGGGGAATACGTGGCAGTCTGACATTAGCCTTTAAAGTCACCACATATGGCGGTATCTCCAAGAGGCCCACATCATTGGGACCAGTAGCCCAAAGGGCATCCGGAAGGGATGACAATTCAGGCGGCATTGTATTTTTAGACAAATACATTGGGGAAATCACTTTCTTGCCTAATGTAAGTTGTACTCCTGAAGGAGAACAATACAGTGTAGCGTGCAATCTTTTCAATAAATCTAATCCCAGCAAATTCTCACCACAACCTGTTGTCAGAATCAGGGGTGCTTTCAGCTCGCAAGGTCCAACAGAAAGTGACATGGGACTAGAAATCGGGTTCCTAACTGGGGCGCCAGAAAAACCTACTGAAACATTTATATCGCCAGACAAAGGTGCGCCAGGGAGTTTTGAATGCATGATTGAACTCTTTGCAGCACCAGTGTCTAGCAGAAAAGGCTCTGTTACATTTGCTGTAGTCACCTCAACATACGGTCCACTCTGATCCACTGGCACTGAAACAACTCCCTCTCTCTGTCTACGGCTGTCCTAGTAATCATTATTCTCTGCATCACCGTCCTCTGCATAATAATCATTATTATAATACTGGGCCGTATTACTAATCGCGTTAGCTTGCTGATCAAAGCTATTGATGGTACTTTGAGGCGGCAGAGGACGCGCGTTCTGGGGAACACTTCCACGCCCTCTGCCTCTAGGAGCTTGCTGACCACCCCTACCTCTTGCGCCATACGCATTACCGTTCCGCTGCATTAATTTAGGGCAACTGTATTTAAAATGACCTTCCTCTTTGCAGTATGAACATTGGTTGGGACCTACAGGGACACGTGGTTGATAATACCCGTTCATTTGCTGGTTGTTCTGAAACTGTTGGGGTTGGTGATAGACACCTTGGGGTTGCCTATAATTATTCTGACCTCCACGTGGCGGATAGGCCTGCTGTAAAAGGACCTTTGTCTTCAGTTCCTTCGTTTTCTTCTCTGTTCTATCTTTCTCGTCCTTATCTCTATTTTCATAATACTGTGCAGTAGCCAGTATTTGCGCTGAAGAAGAAACAGCCCAAGAACTTTCTGAATCTTTTAACTTTTTACACAAGTCAGGAAGTAAATTCTGCACAAACTTATCCACAAACAGCCGTTGGCCACCCTCAGTACTCATATCCTGCCCACTGTGATCAATGAACGTTTCTTCAAACCTAGTAAAGAAGTCTGACACTGTCTCATCTTTCTTCTGCTTGCATGCAGATAACTTGTCCCAATTTACACGCATCGCAGGCATTATTGTCTTCATATACGTGATGATTCTACCAGGCAGTTCAGCTACCAAAGGTTCTGGTTTCGCACCACCCGTTTGTCTAGCATCAGCAGCAACAATGTTAGCCCATGTATCCCCTAGTTCTGCATTGTGATCTACATTACGAATTGATCCCCATAGAGGCTGTGGAACAACATTACCAAACAACATGTCTATGTCGGCCAGATTCATAATGCATGACCCTGCCGTCTGTGACAACTCTTTATAATAACCTGCTGGGTTTTTACGGGGATCAGGCAAGGATTGCTTAAGCGCTAACACCTCAGAGCGCTTCCATGGAACATGCACCCAAACACGCTGGAAATGCGCTGCCACAGCGGGATTACCACCGGCAGCTGCAACCGCTTCCTTCCATACCGGGGGAACTTCTCTCATAGGGTATTGTCGCGCTTTTGCCTTTTTCCCCACAAGGACCTCTTGTTCAAACAATGACTGTTGGCAATCATCATTCCTAAAGGACAATACAACCGCAACTGCTTTATCTACTTCGCGGTCCACAATTGTACCAGTTCCAAAATCGAACCTCACTCTACACAACTCCTGCGGGTTCGGATTTTTACCACTATCCTCCAATTCTTCACAGAGAATTTCGCACATTTTCTCAAACACATATCTCTGTTTCGGAGCATCCCATTGATGGAAAACGTTAACAACTGATTCCACATTATACAGTGAAGGAAAAACGATCCATCTACGCGCCATGTTATCTATTACCTTTTTCTCATCGGGGTTAGGCAATTGGCTGCGCAACTGCTTACGCTGTAAACCAGGAGTCGCACCAGATGACTCAAAGAGAGGAGACATTAATGTAGTAACCACATTAGCTAAGCGCTGTCGCGCCGAAGGAGAAGCTGAGGCGAGAACAGGGGGAAAAACAGAGGGAAGAAAAGAGGATGTAGAGACAGGTACTGGAGTGGTGGAAGGAAGAGTGTCAGGGGAGGCAGCTGCTGTATTAGGCAAAGTCGCAGGAAGTGCGGGGGCAGTTGGAAGCACAACTGGCGGCCCTTGAGAGGGCTGCGCTACACGGATAGGAACCGGCTGCAAAGCAACTGGCAGTTGCGGCAAGGCTTGCAATATATGCACTGGAGGCGGCATATTTACAAGCTGGGGAGGCGCCGTGGCAGTTTGAGCATACGGGGGTGGCGAACTCAACAAATGTGACATCAGGGGATCTTTCTCCTTTTCTTCGGACTCATTCTGCTTAGAATGTGGCAAAGCTGGGTAACATTTGTCAATCCCTAACTTACGCTGCCTATGCAATTGCTCACTCATTTGCTCCTCTTCATTGTCTTTAAATTGTACAGCTGCTTGCATTACTGTCATACCTTTCTCCCTCTTATTCTTTTTCGCTAGCTTAATTTCCTTTTGTTTGGCTTCCTTTCGCCATAAGCGGAAAGAGTCAAACATCGCCGGCCGGGCTTTCTTCTTAAACAATTTAATTTCCAAATTATCTAAAATATCGGTATCAAAACTACCATTTTGGGGCCATTTTAAAACACCGTCTTTCCTAGTGTAGTGGATCCACACTTCGTTATATGCAATGGGGCCTACGCCATGTTTTACATAGAGCTCATAAGTTGGAGTTCCAACCGGAGGAACCGGACATGATTCCTCTAGCTGGAAATCTTTTCCACAACCCAAACAGAATAATCTACCAAATAGTCCAGAACCAGGCATCTTTGCTCACTAGTCTAGATCCAAACGTCAAAGGATTATCGATTACGATATTCTCGTGAGTATACGAGTCCTCTGGTTTTGGCGTTTGCAAACTCCAAAGTACCAAATTACCAAATCAAACGACCCCGAAGGATACCAAAAACAAATGGGAGACGCTCCACTTATACTTAACTGAATATTGCTGATCGATGGCGTCACCAGAAGACTCTCTCGATTGTTTCGCTCTCTCAAAACTCGTCAAGGGTCCAAAACAGGTCGATTAATCAGGGCAGCAGTCCTTCGTAGCCGTCGGGACGCGGAGAACCTCGCAGAAAAGACTTTCGGACCACGTCGACATGCAGGGGTCGATGAAGTGGCGGCCTTCCTCCGGAATTTCCACACGAAGCTCCTCACGAACCTCTGGCTTGGACTGGTACCGCTGAAATCGTCCCGAGTTGGGCGCCAAACTGAAGTACTGGGTATTTTAGGCCCAGCGGTGCAGGGGCACACACCCTATGACTTCTGGGTTCACCCTGTTCCGGACCTACAGAAACACAGAGTCTTCTGGGTGAAGTCAAAGATTCGTTTATTGGCTGCAGACCAATTACAGGTATCCTAGAAGTACAACAGCGTGTATGTTCTCAGGAGACTGCTGAAAATCATAGGAACGGACTTCTCCTTAAGTACAAAATATCATGCTCCAGGCACACATTCCTTGGTTTACGATATGGCCATATAAAGGTATACATTACAAACGAAAAAGCAGAGTCATGATGACCATCCCACATTCCAGTTCGGCCAGCCCACAATGATTTACACAGTAAGGTTCAGATCCCACATCGTATGTCAATAGACCCCCCAATAAACATGAGCATCTCCTGTTTTGGGAAACAAGTCATAAAGCGGGAACAAGCAGGTGTGGAAGAGATTAGCCGGGGGGTTGTGTAGAATGAAAGGGTTTTATGACGGGTCAAGCCCTGATGCTAATCACAGGTGGACGGAGGAAGGGGAGCTCGTGAGACCGGTTTGACCCGGGGCAGCAGAGCCAGCTGCCCAGGTCACAGAGAAGTCAGAGGGAAAGCCCATGTACTGTGAGGCCCGTATTTACTCCATTATAGCCTATGTGAGGGCAATGACAAGATGGCCACTGCTTCCAAAATGGAACCCGCGTAGTGAAGCTGAATAACGTGTACACAGTGCATTCATAGCTAGAACGATATATAAAGCACTCGTACATGCCGCATTTA
The DNA here is from genome assembly GCF_964204655.1 of Triturus cristatus. NCBI lineage: Eukaryota > Metazoa > Chordata > Amphibia > Caudata > Salamandridae > Triturus > Triturus cristatus. Next base: position 192,758,015 of record NC_140582.1, read on the forward strand.
CCATTTGCGGTTCGCTAATACCAAGATAGACAGGGGTAGGGCCCTGTCCCCTACGCGGTCCCGAATATTAAAGTACGACACCAGGACCACCTCACCTTCAGGAAGCAACTCAGGACCTGGCTGTTCGAGCACTAGCGGACCCCCCTCCCCCAGCGCCTTGAGACCCTCTGGGTGAGTAGTGCGCTATATAAATGCTTTGATTGATTGATTGATTGATTGATGAATGTATTCTGTATCAAGTGTGTGATTGTTACACACTGCGTACAACCAGGAAGGAAAAGAAACTTGAATAAATTCTTCCCAATTCTTTGTTATTTTGAAAGCTACCCAAAAAATCTGGACTGATTTACTGAACGTACCCCTTGGAGGAGTATTGATTTGTGTGGGCACTAGGCAGGCTGGAGGGTGGACTGACCTGCTGGGGGTCCTGATCCTTTCTGCCCTACTCCAGGATGCCTGGAGCTGAACATTTTGGGGAGATTTGCGTGGCAACAGGTACCCCATCAGGGACGGAGCACTTTGCGGTGCCCTGGTGTATGTATTGGTATAGACCTGCGGGTAGTGCCCATCCTTCTGAGAGACAAAAGGAAATTTGCCACTAAGGTATGCTTGCCAATATTCCCTGGGATGCCCTGGGTTCAGGACATAGGACATGGATAAAGAGTAGGGGACTTCTGGTACTATGCACAGTTGTTGTATTGCCTGTACAATTTTTGAGATATTTTTGCTGATCTTATGTCCTGTATTCTCGTAACTATAATGTCTGCTTAGCTATGGTTCTGTTTTATCACTGAAGATGTGTGAATAAAGATAAAAGGCTAAGTCTTAGTTAAACCATAACTGAAGCAGCCTTCTCTCGGTGAGCCTTTTTCAGTGGGGGGCAGCGACTTGCACATTGTGAGCGCACTAAAGAAAAGTCTGTTACGAATATATAAAATAGAGTTTGGATCATATTAGGAGCATGATGGGTTTTCCGTAATTTAGTCCAAATTTGTCTCCAAGTGAAAATAGGCCAAGGTACTCCTAAGTCTCATTCCCATTCCAGTTCAATGTCCATTCCCTTTAGGAGGTGTGTGGAGAAGAGTACCCAACTTAGAGGCGGTTATTGAAGACTGTAAGGTGAGGGGCAGAGCTCAAACCTCAGGAGCAGATGTTATCAGTGACTCTTAGATGATACCATTTTGAACTGTCACAGCATGCTTTGCAGGAGGGTTGGGATAAGAATGGAGAGATGACGTGACAACCTATGATTGGCCAGGGGTGCTGGAGTTCTGGAACGTTCCTCTCCCTTTTAAAAACTGTTGTACAACAGAGAGACTCTCTCTTGCCTGATGATTTTTCTGCCCTTCAGTGCTGGATCCTGGGACCGTTATGGAGGACTGGAAGGAAGAACCACCTGATGCTTAGAAAGGACTAATGGGCTTATTTACTTGGAGCTTGCCAGGCCAATGCGTCCTCATTTTCGACGCATTGGTGGAGCAGTCATTACTCCACACTTACAAGGTGATGCATCTAGGCCTATGAGTCACTTTTTTGAGTCCTGTGTTGAAATGTCTGTTCACTAGAACCGACTGCGTCGCGCAAGTATTAACATATGCAAGGTAGGCGTTCCATTGTAATTTTCAGCGTAAAACCGACGAATCAATATTTTTGAGTTAATGGAAAGTGATGCATCTCCAGCAAGTGCCACACAGAGGCAAAAATGCATCAACATTCCTGTGCCTTGGTAACCCAGGCATAGAAAATGACACATTGGCTTTGGCATATAAAGAGAATCGAGACAGAACAGGGTGGCAAGCACAACTACACAATGGAGCTGCTGATTTTGCAGCTGTGAGTCGTAAAGAGACTACCGCTACCACCCCAACTACCCACCCCTTCCCCCGTCACCTCCACTAAGGCAATGCAGGAGAAAGGAGCAAGTAATTATGGAAGAGGACTTCCCTACTGATCTCAGGAAGGATGAGTTCATCACCTACTTCCAGCTCAGGAAGGACTCCATTGTCCAACTGCTACACCAGATAGCGCCAAGCCTCCAGCCACCAACTCCCATGTCCACCAACATCCCTCCCAGTTCAAGCTCATGGCTGTCCTTCACATGTTCGCATCTGGGTCATTCCAGATTACAACAGTCAGAGTGGCAGGAATATACCAGCCTTCTTTCTCAGCTTTCCTACCCTCTGTCCTGGATGGCATCATCTGCCTAACACCTCAATACCTCCTCTTACCCAGCACACAGCAACTGCAGCTAGAGATCAAGCAAGGCTTCTATGTAATTGCCGGTTACCCACATATGCTGGGAGTCATGGACTGTACACATGTGCAACTGGCCCCCCCTGCAGCTACATCCTATCTCTACAGGAACTGGAAGCAAAAGTACTCAATGAATGATCAGGCCATTGTGGGCAATCGGGGCATGTTCACCAACAAGTTGGCCAAATTTCCTGGTAGTGTGCATGACACATACATGTTCAGGCACTCCACCATCAATGTGCACTTCCAAAATGGGAGATATGGGAATGGCCTACTGGTTGGTAAGTGCATCTGAAGTACATGACAGACCTAATGACATTAAATAATCCATGACCTAATTCACATATCTGTGTGTGCCCTCTGAGGCAGTGCATATGTAGGGTACGGTAGACCTCATTCTTGCACCATTCATCAGTGCATAAGTGCAATGCACACCTGCAAGTCACACATGTCAAGACATGCTAAGCCACAGCATGGGTCTATCTCTATCACTAGTGGGAAGAACGTGAGCAATGCAACGCTTTGACAAATGCTGTATTGCAACACTGTGTGCAATGAAGGGCTGCCATGGCTGTTGTCTGTGTCTCCAAATGTAACCTTACCACATGTACTCATCACATTACACTTCCCAAAGGAGGTTAAAAATTCAAAGACTTCGTCATTGGTAGGTAGTGCAGCAGCGACCTCAATGGTTCCACAGGGACACATGTATGTGTGCGTGTGAAACAGATTTGTACTGGTACTGCCCACCTATGGAAGACAACAAACCCCAATTTGTGATCAACATACTCTCACTTACAGTGGCAATGGACCTAAAAAACACCTATCGGGGGGAGGAGCCTAGCGCGCAACCAAGATGGCCGCGTAGGCACAGGGCTCCCGCTGGCCTCCACAACTTCCCACGTCTATCCTGAATATATCCTGATTCTATCGACAGGCTTCTACAGGCGAACCTATGCGGAGGTGATACCTGTTGTACAAATTCAAATCGGACTTCAGGAACCGGGATAGCATCGACTTCAAGTTGGCGGCCTACTCCTGACCTTGCCCCGGACTCGAGTTGGCATGGTGCCCGGGCAGAAAGTGAACAACAACGGCATGCAGGACCCGGGCCGGTAACGCACCCCATACTTTCACTTTCGGTTTCGGGTCTCCTCGCTGAAACTGACTGAGGGGCCCTGGATTGTCAGCACGCATTCATAGTGGGAAGATCGGGTATCCTGCCTGGATCCTGGACACTAGTCTGGACTACCTATCGTGATCGCCGATGCTCCCTAGATCGGCTCTCCGGGGATTGCTAATCGTGTTGGTGGACGACAACCTTGGCGACCATCAGGCAATGGCGGCTAGATTGGATGGAGATAAACAAAAATCCAAGACGACTAGGCGGGGAGCTCATACCCAAGCTAATAACATGGACCGCTATACCCAGTCAAAAGGATCCCCTAATGGCCTGCATAAGTCACCGGAGAGATCCAAGGATGGCCCAGGATCGTCTACGGAGTTAACATTGCAGGACGTCATGGGCGCCATCGACGAGATGAAAGCAGCGGTCGGCCAGCAATTCGACACCTTGGCCCATAAATTGGACACGGTTTTGATCGACGTTAAACTAGTCAGAGCGGACCTCTCACAAACGAATAAAAAGGTCAAATTCTTGGGTCTGACAACGTCGAGTCTGGTAATGGACGTGTCTGATCTGCAAACCGAGGTCCGTAATCTGCGGACGTCTAATGATTTGTCTGTCCGTCGGCTGGAGGTTTTTGAAAGTAGGGATCGGCGGAATAATGTGCGCATAATAGGGGTACCGGAGAAATCGAAGATCCCTGCGACTGACCTCTTCGTGGAAGACCTCGTGATCAACCATCTCGCACCCAAAGGATTGAGTAAATTCTTTGCGGTCGAGCGGGCCCATAGAGTTCCGGGTGGTAAGCCGAAACCGGGCGCTCCCCCGCGGCCCATCATTGCCAGAATTTTTCATTTCAGGGACAGGGACGCTATCCTGCAGGCCTCGAGGGTGAGTGGGCCGACGAAGTTTGAGAACACTAATATAAGTTTCTACCCGGACTTCACACAATCGGTCCAAAAGCAGTGACAGGGGTTCATGGGTGTTAAACGGCGACGGAGAGACATGGACCTGAAATACGCGATGCTCTTTCCGGCCAGGTTGCGTGTTGAGTTTGAGGATCGGACACATTTCTTCGATCGGCCGGAGGAGGTTGGAGATTGGCTTGATACCCTGCCCCAGCGACGAAGTCGAGAGGGACCGACCGAGGAGAACGGAGTGGACTTGGCTGGACAGGAATAGACTTTTGGTTCCCGGTGACTGAACATTGCGATGACACTTACATATTTTGGTTCGATGTTTCTATTCAGTGCCTTATCCTTTAATGCCCGGGGGTTGTGGGGTGCTCAGTGAGGCTCTTTCCTCCTCTTGGGTTTCTTTTTGTAGATTAGTTAATGCTAGGGTGACAGGCACACTGCAAGTTGGGGGGGCTACATGGGCTCACGCAGGGGTGCAGGGAGGGGGGAGTTGTAACAGAAATGTTGGTGGGGAGGGGGGGAGTTGGGGAATGTTTGAATGTTCTACAAGGCAACGTAACGCTATATGACTGGTGGTCGAGGTCATGTTCTCTGGGGGGAGGGAGTTGTACGCGGGGTTGGGATGAGGGGTAGGGGACTGAGAGTACTCTCATGGAATGTGAATGGCTTGGGGGATAGGATTAAATGTGCAGTAGTGCTGCAGTTTTTGAAACGGCTGTCGCGAGATATTGTCTTTCTGCAGGAAACGCATCTAATTGGGAATTCTTGCCATGCTATGAATAGGCGGGGATATCGTCTCGTTGTTCATTCTGGTTTCACTTCTGGCTCGCGGGGGGTGGGCATCTTGATTAGAGCCTCTCTCCCGTTGGAGGTAGACGATCTGATTCATGATGACAGAGGGCGGTATGCTGCACTTGTAGGCCGATGGGAGGGCAGAACCGTCTCGCTCGTTTCTGTTTATGTCCCACCAGGATTGCAGACCGTAACTTTCGCTGATTTGGGGCGAATGGTCTTGGGACTCCCGGGGGGGGTTCTGGTGATGGGGGGCGATTTTAATTCTGTCGTATCCGGTAGAGCGGATCGTCACCCTCCCAGGGATCTCCCTGGGGCACAGGCCTGGCTGAGTCGGTTTATAGATACCCTTGGACTGATAGACTGCTGGAGATTAATGCACCCGGGGCAGGCGCAATACACTTTCCACTCAGGGGCTCATGGAAGTTTATCGAGACTTGATTATGTCCTTATGCCAGCGGCCCAGGCAGTGATGGTTGGGGAAGTAAGACATCTGGCCCGGGGTATTTCCGATCACTCCCCACTACTGTTGCGCATTGAGGTCACCCCCGGGGCTGAGGGGAGGGTAGCACCGATTAACCCTTGGTACCTACGTAATCCTAAAATCCGGGCGGACCTGGTCAAGTCTCTTGAGCGCTATTTCAATGAAAAAGTGGGTTCAGTATCATCTGCTGTCTCGTTATGGGAAGCCTTTAAAACAGTGATCCGTGGGCAAGTTCTTTCTCTAATTTCCCACTCCAAGAAAAGCAAGACTGAAGAGGTGGTTCGCCTTGAAAATGAAATAGCCAAGTTGGAGGGGGACCTAGAGCTGGGTGTTACGAATGATAAGTTGCATATTCTCAGTCTCAAGCAGCTTGACTATAGAGCGTTGGTTACTGATGCTGCCAAAGTGATGAGTAGAGGGCAACAAGGGCGCTTATACGATGTGGGGGATAAGGCTGGAAAATTGATTGCATGGTTGGACAAGAAAGAGAGAGCGAGTCGCGTGGTGCCGGTTATTGAGAGAACGGATGGCGTGCGTGTGACTGACCCTGTGGAAATTGTTGAATGTTTCGCAACTTACTTCCGCGAAGTATATTCCCCAGTCTCGGATTGCCTTGAGGATGACTCTCATCTGTTGCTGAGAGATATTGCGTTGCTGTCTTTGTCAGAGGCGGATAGGGTACTGATGGATGCGACGTTGTCGCTTGATGAGATTGCTTTGGCTATTCGCTCGGTCACTTCTGGCAAGGCCATGGGTCCCAATGGCCTTCCCATCGAACTGTATAAATTGCGTCCGGACCAGATGGCGCCTCATCTCTGCGGAATGTTTCTTGAAGCACGTGAGGTGGGCTCCCTCCCCTATGATCAGCGTCTCGCTACAATAGTCATGATTCACAAGGAGGGGAAGCCGCGGGATCGGTGTATTTCTTACAGGCCCATCTCACTCTTAAATGCTGAGCCCAAAATTCTGGCTAAGGTTTTAGCTAATCGTCTGGTTAGGGTTGTTGGCGACTTGATCCATCCGGATCAGTCCGGTTTCATACCTCACCGTAATACGGCTCTGAACCTGAGGCGTCTTCATGGAGTGCTCGCCAGAGCGGCGTACATACGTGAACCGGCCGTTTTGGCGTCCTTGGATGCCACAATGGCGTTTGATACTCTAGACTGGCCGTATCTTTGGGCGGCGCTCGCGAAATTTGGTTTTGGCCCCGGGTTTATCGGTTGGGTGAAGTTGTTGTATGAGGCACCGTTGGCTCAGGTAGTGGTGAATGGCAGAGTGTCTACACCCCTCCTCTTCGCACTTGCCTTGGAACCTCTGGCTGCCTGGTTACGATGGGAGCCCTCATTGCGCGGCATTAGGTGGACGCCTGAATTTGAGGACCGCATGTCTCTTTATGCGGACGACATTCTCCTGTACCTCACATCTCCCCGGCAGTCTTTAATGGTACTAGTGGACGTTCTGAACTCATTTGGTCGCAACTCCGGCTTGGTCATTAACTGGGCCAAGTCATGCGTCTATGTTCTCTCAGGGGATGCTCCTCTCCTTCCGCGTGGCTGCCCTATCCAGATTTCAGTCAGGGTTTAAATACCTTGGAGTATTCATAACATTAGACCCTGTGGCCCGTTATGAGCGGAACTTACTCCCCCCACTCCAACGACTGAGGGCCGACGTCTCGGGGTGGCGACGGCTTCCGCTTTCGCCGCTCGGACGTGCGGCGTTGTTTAAAATGATGTCGCTACCGCAATTCCTGTATGCACTGCAAAATACACTCGACATCATACCGGCCCGCTATTTCCGTGAGGTGGAGAGCTTGCAGAGGCAGTTGTTTTGGGACGGGCGATCGCGAATCGCTCTCTCAAAATTGACACTCCCTTGGTCTGATGGGGGTATTGCACTCCCCGATATCAGGCGATACTACTGGGCGTCCCAATTGGCGGCGGTGAACCACGGGATGTACGGACCGGCCCTGAACCCGGCGTTCGAGATGGATAAAATGCTATTGCCTGGGCGGGACTATAATAGAGCACTCTATTCGAAGTCTCCTGGTGTGCAGTTGACAGGCCCAACGAAGATAGCGGTACGTGTGTGGCATGCTGCTAATGCTGCGATGGGTTGGAAGGACCGCCTGACTCGAGCAACTCCACTGTATGCTTCAGAAAGGCTGGGCTGTTTGTGGAAAACTAAAGGATTTGAGAAATGGGATATGATTGGCATATGTAAGGTGAGCGATCTTTGGGTGAAAGGGATGTTTAAAACGTTTGAAACGCTGAAAGCGGAATATAAACTGAACGATAGGGAGTACTTCCAGTATGCTCAGGTCCGTCATGCGTTGTGCTCGGTTTTCCCTGATGCTACTGCTATCCCGGAAAATTCCCCACTTGAGGACAGGGTGCTCGATGGCCACGTGCCTGACAGCACAATCTCCTTGATCTATAAAAAGCTTATCAACGACCGGGCGGACCTGTTGACCCACTTGAGGGAGCTCTGGGTGGCTGACGGTTTGGAATTAGATGATGAGGACTGGGTCTCGGCAATACCCTCCCCGAGGGAGGTGGCAATTCCGGTCCGCCTTCGGTTCTTACAACTAAAGATACTCCATAGAGTGTATGTCACTGGTCCCCGCCTGATGCGCATGGGTTTCTCCGTGGATGGGATGTGTAAGCGTGGCTGTGGTTCACTGGGTACTTTCCTTCACATCATATGGGAATGCCCTGAGGTGGCTCGCTTTTGGCGTCGGGTGCATTCTGTTATGGAAGAGGTCACTCATGTTGCTCTGTTTCCAGAAGCTAGGAGATGTCTGCTGAACGTGTGGGAGCCAAACGATTATAATGTGGCGCAGACACAGTGGGCGACTTTGGGAAATATGGTGGCTAAACGCAACATCGCACAGTTATGGGGTTCCCAGAGGCCACCCACGGTCTCGGTGTGGAAGGAGAATATGGATTGGTGCATGTTTAGAGAAAAGACAGTGTATGTGGCGAGAGGCAAGCCTAGGAAATGGACTGGGGTGTGGGGTCCATGGAATTCTTATTGCGGAGACATCTGTGTCCCTCCTCTGGCTATTGTGTTGGATGTTCCTTTGTCCCCCTAGCTGGAAATTCCTCATCTGTTAGGTTATGAGTAGGTCACAGTCTGATTTTTCCTCTGTTCCCGGGCACCCCCTCCCTTCTATGCCGCAGGTCATTGATTTCCTACCCCGGGGAGCGCACCCTGATATTCACAATGCCTATTGCCTTGTTTGTGTGTAATGTTTATTAGTTTTAAATTGAAAGATGAAACCGTATTTAATATTGTCATTCAACTACTGCTTCTGCCTTGACTGGGAGTGCTGATGGGCTGACGGGATCCTTTGATTGACAAATCCGTATGACGGTGAAATGACACGTCTCATACTAACTAGCGGCCGGCCCAAGGGGTTGTAGGCCCATGTCTGTAACTCTTTGAAGTCAAATAAAGGTTTCTTATAAAAAAAAAATTAAAAAAAAACACCTATCACACTAACACAGCTCAAATGTGTTTGGCCCGTCGTGGAACTGAAAAAAGTAGCAGGCCGTGCACTCATTTAATATGACACGGAGAACAGGAATAGACATATTGAATTAATTGTGCTAATCTTGATGTAACTAATTGTGTACAATAGTGGTCTTTCAGTACACATAACATACATATACTTGGATGTGGGTTGATCAATCAACATGAGCATTGAGTGAATTTTATCTCAGTTGTCTTTTCAACTGACAAGGATATGTTCTCCAGCCATGGACCATGATCTCAATTGCACAACACCAGACAGAGGCAGAGCGCATCTACACCGCACCATGCCCATAGGAGTACCTTGGGCCTACCTTAGGGGTGACTAACAAATAAGAAAAGGGAAGGTTAGGGCCTGGCAAGTGGGTGCACTTGGCAGTACTAGACTGCACACAGGCACTGCAATGGCAGGCCTGAGTTACATTTATAGGCTGTTTATGTGGGTGGCACAATCAGTGCTGCAGGCCCACTAACAGCATTTGATTCATAGGCCCTGGGCACCCATAGTGCACTGTACTAGGTACTGACTAGTAAGTCTAATATGCCAATCATGGAATCACCAATCCATAACAACACTTTACAGGGAGCACTTGCACTTTAGCACTGAACAGCAGTGGCAAAGTGCCCAAAGCATCTAGACCAGCAAAACAAAGTCAAACACACAGCAAAACACATGAGGTAAAGGCAAATATACAGGGTAAACCCATGCCAATGATGCTAGGTCTAACACGTGTCACCTCCTGCTGAAGTGTGGAGAGAACTACCCACCCTCTTGGGAGTTCTATTTACTAAAGTGGAAAACTCTGGATAGACCATCAGGATTGGCGTGTTCTGTACTAGGGCGGTGTTCCACTGTGAAGTCCATCCCATGTAGGCAAATGGACCACCTCAACAACTTTGGGTTCTCATCCTGCTTCTGCATCAACCATCTGAGGGGCCTCTGGTCGGTCTGAACCCGTAAGTGAGTCCCAAACAAGTAGGTCCTCAGCTCCTCCTACTAATGAAGGCTACAGGTTGGTCTAGGCCCTCCTCAATTAGCTGTGAGACCACAACCCCCACACCATGATCTGCAGCATCAGTCTGCACCACAAAATTCCTGTGAGAATTTGGGTGCCTTGAGCACGGGCTCCGTGCACATGGCAGATTTCAGGGCATCAAAAGCTTTTTGTCAGGTGTCAGTCCAGTTCACCTTCCTGGGCTGCTTCCTGGAAGTCAGCTCTGTCAAGGGGGCAACAATGGTGCCATAGCCCTTGACAAATCTCCTGTAGTATCCAGTGAGGCTTAAAAAGGCTTTCACCTCTGTCTGGGTCTTGGGGGGCTCCCAAGTCAGAATGGTGTCAAACTTAGGCTGTTGGAGTGCCACCTGGTCGCTTTCTACCTGGAGCACTCAGTACACCACTGAGCCCTGACCGATCTAGCAATTGCTTGCCTTAATCATGAGGCCTGTCCTCTGCAGAGCCTTCACACTTCCCAGAGGTGATAGAGATGTTCCTCCCAGGTGGCACTGAACACTGCGATGTCACCCAAGTAGGCTGCACTGAAATCCTCCAGTCCAGCCAACACCTGATTGATCAACCTCTGAAAGGTAGCAGGAGCATTCTTCAAGCCGAAGGAAATCACCCAGAATTGGTAGTTGCCCAATGGGATTGAAAATGCAGACCTGTCCTTGGTCCCCTCAGTTAAGGCAATCTGCCAGTACCCAGATATTGAGTCAAACATACTGAGGTACTGGACAGCTCCCAACCAATCTATGAGCTCATCAGCTCTGGGGATAGGGTGTGCATCAGTCCTGGTAACTGAAATGAGCCCTCGGTAGTCCACACAGAACCGGAGTTCTGGCATGGCACCGGGTGCAGCAGCCTTTGGGACCAAGATCACTGGGCTGGCCCAAGGGCTGTTTGAGGGCTCAATCACCCCTAGAGCTAACATCTTGGATGGCTCCTCCTTCTTGCAAGCCTTGACCCTGTCATTCACTCTGTAAATGTTGTGCTTCACAGGAGGACTATCACCAGTGTTAACATCATGGACACACTACTGAGTGACACCAGGGTCAGGGAGAACAGAGCAGCAAACTGTCCCAATAGTTGGCGGCAGTCACACTGCTGTTCAGGAGTCAGGGCGGGGGAGAGGGTTACATCATCCGCTGCCCCATTGTGTTCCTTAGCAGACAGGAGGTCTTGAAGAAGCTCAGTCTCCTCCTCCATTCCAACATCTGTTTGCTAGGAGCATGCCCACTTAGGACCTCTCCAAGTGGGGCTTAAGAAGATTCACATGTAGGACCCACAAAGAGTTCCTTGGAGTGTGTAATTCCACCAGGTAGGTGACTTCACTCTTGCGCTCCACCTCCTCAAATGGCCCAGTGCACTTATCTTGGAGGGCACAAGGCTCCACTGGGGCCATGACCCACACTTTGTGACCAGGCTGAAACTCAATCAGAGTGGCATTCTGATCATACCACTTTTCATCTCTTCCTGACTGGCTTCCAGATTCACCTGTGACAGTTGCCTGAAGCGCTTAGTCTGGTTCCTGAAGGCCAGCATGTAGTTATATACATCCTGGGGAGGTTTACTGGGAGCTTTCTCCTAGCCTTCTTTGACCAGACTTAGAGGTCCTCTTAGGGGATGCCCATACAGGAGCTCAAAGGGGCTGAACCCTAAGGACTTCTGCGGTACCTCCCTGTACGCAAACAGGCATGATAAGAGGAAATCCCACTTATGCCTCATGAGTTCACCAAGACCCATAATCATGCCCTTCAGGGTATGGTTAAATCTCTCAACCAGCCCATTACCTTGGGGGTGGTAAGTGGTGGTGAACTTGTAGGTAACATCACACTCCTGCCACAGGGACTTCATATACTTGGATATGAAGTTGGTATTCCAGTTGGACACCACCTCTCTGGGGAATGCCACACAGGAGAAGATCCCCATCAATGTTCAACCCACCACGGGGCCGTCACAGTCCAGAGAGAGATGGCTCTCGGGTACCGAGTGGCATGGTCCACCAAGACCAGGATGAACCTGTTGCCCATGGCTGCCTTGGGATCCAGAGGATCCACAATGTCAATACCCACCCTCTCAAAGGGGGTGCTAACTACAGGGAATGGATGGAGAGGAGCCTTGCACTTCCTCCCACTCTTACCACTTGCCTGGCAAGTCTGGCAAGACCTACGTTGTGTGTCAGAGTTCTTACGCATTTGGAGCCAGTAAAAGTGGGTGACAATCCTTTCAAAGGTCTTGTCTTGCCCCAAATGCCCTGTCAAAGGCACATCATGAGCCAGCCCCAGTAGGAAGGCTCTGAAGCGCTGGGGCACCACTAGAACATGGGCTGACCCAGGCTGGGCAACCTTAGGCTTATTATACATGAGACCATTCTCCCAGTAAATCCAATGTTATCCAGACTGATCACCTGCTGCCTGGTTTGCAGCCTGCTGCTACAAACTAACAAGAGAAGGGCATTTCTGCTGCTCCTGGCAGAATTCCTCCCTGGAGGGGCACCCTTCCTGCTGCCAGTGGGTCAGCTCAGGCAGGCCCCCCATTTCAGCCACTTGCTCCCCTGTAGGCTCCAGGGCATCCGCTCAAGCTTTGCTTCCTCCAGGACCGTGGGAACTTTGGGCCAGTTTTCCCTGCCTCTTCTCTTTCTGGCAGGCACCTGGGCCACTGTTTCAGGCTCCAGGTCTTGATTTCCCTTATCAGCTGCCATAGACCGAGTGGTCACACATGCCCACTCAGGCAGACCCAACATCTCCAAATGAGACTTACCCTCTATCTTCTCCCAATAGTGTCGCTCCAAATCATTGCCTAGCAGACAGTCAACAGTCATGGCTGGCCTCACATCTACTTTCAAGGTACCCGAGAGCCCCCCCAATAGTAGAATAAGTGACGGTTTAGTAGGAAACGTGACGCTTTAGTAGGGAATGTGATGCTTTAATAGGATATGTTTCGTATTAGTAGAATATGTGATGCTTTAGTAGGATTTGTGCACAAAGAACAATTGATGGACAGAATGCAGAACAATGTCATACATTCACCCAAGCTATCCTGGCTGATGAGGGGTGAAACCCCGAAACCAGTCCTAGGATGCTTGTTTCCTGTCCAGGGAGGAACTGGCTTGGTAGTTTGGGCTGGACTGTTCCAATGAGGCACAGGGTCAAGACTGATTTGCATATGGCCAGGTCTAAACTGGGGTGGCATGGTGAGCAAAAGAATGACGGATTTAACCCAGATCTCTTGACTGGGGGTGAATGTTTTGATTTGTTCTGCATTCCGTCTATCAATTGTGTGTCTTTTAGTAGGATATGTGACACTATAGTAGGAAACGTGACACTTTAGTAGGAAGCGTGACACTTTAGTAGGAAACACAATGCTTTAGTAGGAAACGTGACGCTTTAGTAGGATACGAGACAGACACTTCAGTAGAAAGAGCTTTGGTTGGAATCCACAAATCAACGTTCAAGCGTCAAAAACAATACATTGTGGATTGTCATGTGTTATGCCTAACTCAGGCTCTGGCTATTTCCTTAGTGATGCGTAAGAAAAAAATTACACTTTTTTATGAAACATGATTCATAAGTTGGAAACATGACGCATTCACACTTGCAATGATGCAATGGCTCAGCCATGCTGAAAATCAGGAAGTGTGAAGTTCCATTCACTTTCATTTACAGTCTTTTCAACAGTGTTGGCTGTTGGAGGTGTTGTTTGGTGCATGTGATCCAGCACGAGACCGGGGAAGAAAAAGAGAGAAGAAGGCAAATTTTACAACTATCCCTTCTTGCGTCACAGACCCGACGTCACACTAGCGCATTCACACACGCATTCATTGGTGGGGCCCATAACACCAACACTCGCACGTCTCCACTCACGAGTCTGCACACAGGAGGGATGATGATTTCACGCTGGACATGTGGGGGGGTACCTTATTACCTATAGGAAAGAAAAGTTATTTTACAGAATATACATTAGCATTCGCCACCTGTAGATTCCTAATCCTAAGCATCAAGGCACTCCACCACTTGGTCGACGAACCAATTAGTTGGATTGGTTGATGGTGATTTAGAACCAGCTAAAACACATTTAAGACTCAGAATCCTCTACTCTTTTCATTGAAAACGCACAAACTCATAATTTCCGTTAATCATATTTGTTTATCTAAATATTATTTGCAATTATTATTAGCATTTATTTTCGATCAAAGTTTAGAATTTTATTCAATTAATACAAATCGCATGACATTTTATATTTACCTATTCTTGCTATCTGGATTTTGCTCTAATTCATTTGGCTCTCCATAACCGAATTTAGCCGTTAAATTGTCCAAATAAAGCAGGCCAAAGTTCAAAGCCCGAAAGTTCTTTGCTCAGCACGTTACAGTCCCAAAGATTTCCAAAGGACCAGAAATCGTGCAAGCATCTGTCATCGCCTGTGGGGTCGATAGAGGTGTGCGGTCACCGAAAACCGCAGAATGCCAGCATAGATGTCGAGTAAAATGGGAATGGAATGCCCCTCCCTATTCTACTACCCTTTTTATAATAAAATTCGGGATGACATGAAACATTCTTAGGCTAAGAAAGAAGGTGATTGGCTGGTTAGGGAACATACGATTTTTATAATATGAGGTTCTCATAGATTTTGCTGGTTCATTTCCTCTGTCCGTGTTGCCCTTATGCAACATTGTTGAAGATTTACTTGTATGTCCCAATTGTTCATTTAGACCAGATTTTACTGACTGAAGTTTGGCAGTCCTCCAATTTCCTATCCTTGACCAGGAACACTGTGACTTGGGGTCACCCGGAAGTTCACGGAGCCACCCGAGTCTGCGCAGTAGGCATCGCGCTCACGAGACGGTGGCCACTTCTGAACTCCATTTCGAATGCCATATTTAGGTAGGCCCAAATGCCAACTTAAGCGAAACAAACACAAAAGAATAATTAATACAAAGAAATGAAGATTCTAATGTTAAACCCTCACTAATCCCTTTATGTATTAGTATTTCTCTAGCTTTTAGCGACATTTAAAGCGATGATACTTACCTTTACGATCCAAAACAGGAACGCAAACATCACAAAAGCAACATATATCATGCAATATCCTATTACCACATGTACTTCTATTAATATGCGCACATAATTTAGTTATTAGAGTTATTCTGTCATGCAAATAGCAATAAGTCCCACGTGTAATTTGTGTATGCAAATGGTTGGTTTAGTTTAACACAGCAAACCGTTAGTTAATTATAATAAGTAGGTTATGTAATTAGTATTTTCATGCAAAATAGAGGAGGTATACAAAAGTTTGCTTTACCTGCTCCATCACATGCTTTTGGGACTTAGGGCCCGATGTAGGTAAATATGAAATACCGATTCCTAAATACCGAATTTTACTGATTCGGTATTTAGGAATCGGTATTTCATATGTAGCTAATAATTCTGTAAAAAATACAGAATCGGCAATATTCATTATTACCAAAGCGGTAATACCGATTCGGTAATAAGGAATCACCTTCCCATTCATTCCTATGGGCCCTCAGGCCCAAAGGAATGAATGAGAAGCCATTCACTATTACCGATTCGGTAAATACTGAATCAGTAATAGGGGGAGCATATTCAAGGGTGGCAGGGTGTCACATTGACACCCTGTTGCACCCCTAAATCGTGCATGTGTGCATATGTGGCGCACGTACATGCCCTCATGTATGTCTGCCACATGGCACCTTGAGAAAAGCAAATTATTGCTTTCTTAAAGGTATTCGGTATTTACCACCAACTTGTAGTTGGTGGTAAATAACGAATCCTGAATGCAAAAATGCACTCACTTGAGTGCCTCCTACATAGCTTTTAAGGATTCAGTATTTTACCGATTCCTTAAAATAAGGAATCGGTAAATTACCGAATACTTAAAACCTGCCTCCTACATTAGAAAGGGCTAAATAGCGGTCGGTAACAGGAAAATTACCGATTTTCGGCCATTACCGGCCGGTGTTTAGCTACCTACATATGGCCCTTAGTGTGGTATTTGGTCTTGTTGGTGTCTCTGACATTCTTGTTGCTTAAGTAAACTGTAATTTGTGTTTTGTAATTGTATTTTGTAAAGTTTTGTCCACTGTATTGTGGGGTGTTTCTCCATTTAGGGGTTAATACTTTTAAGGGAAGAGATAGTTTTTGTGTTTTTTGGGTTTAGGGTGGCTAGTGAGGGTAAAGAGAAGTTAGGCAGGGGAAGATCCAAGAACCTGTTGGAGGAAGAGTTTGGTGGCCTGCTGTTGGTGTGATGCCTTCTAAATATGGATGACAGTGGAGGTAGGGTGAGCCAAGGCTACCCTACACATTAGAGACAGAAGCATTGGGAGAAGCAGCCCTGCCATATGAGTAAGCTCATCAATGTCTAGCGGAACGTCCACCAACTTAAGCACCGATGGGCAGAAGTTGCCAGCCATACACGTGATTAAATGGCTATTCTGCAGGAAGTACCAGATGTGTGTATGAGTTAGTATAGCATTATACGTGCTAACTCAGTTAACTAAACAGAACATGCCACGGGGGCATTACAATAGCTAAAACATACAATTCAGGGCAGGTGAGTCCATAGGAGCTGGGAGACCCATCCGGCACTGTACAGGTAATATTGTCACCCTGCCCGCTAGGTCACAACTGAATCCAAAATGTGGGGCCACCCACCATGTATGCTGCAGGGGACTGCACTCTCATGTCATCAGGCCACAGGTTGGACAGGGTGTTCTGTTTACCCCCAAAATGGACACACGTGTATATATTAAAACAAAATATAATAATTCCTTTATGAGCCTGTACAGGCCTTGAATGATCATTGCTCATTTACAGTGCACTGGGGACATGTAAGGACCCAAGGGAAGAAGGCTAACAAGCATGGGTACTCTCTGATGTGTGTAGCATTTTAAAGAATATGTATTGACTTGAGAAGGCCCCAGCATTATCAGCATTATCATACTATGCAGAGGGTGTTCAATCAAATTGGACTGTTCACATTACCATCAAAGCCAGGCACCATTGCACCGTGTAGCAAGCTAGGCTGGTCTTGTACTTTGTCTGCAATCTGTGCACCTGATACGTGATGTGCCTAGTATTATCTAAATACACTGCAACATCGCTTACATATGTCTATCATTAGGGCATTCCAACTTTGCTTTATGCTACAAGTCCATCGTGCAGACAATACCAGGCATTTGTGAAGTCAATGTACTGTGCTTCATATGTACACAGTGTACATGTTCGGCATTCACAGAGCAATGTACCATCTTTCTGTCTTGCAGCTGGACCTGACCCATACACCCATGGTGAGGTTGACAGCTTTCGAGATCCCAATGCTACCAGTGAGAGTCACCTGATTGTTTCTGTGCTCTGCAAAGATTGTGTCTGTTCTCATAAATTGGTTGCAGTGAGCAGAATCCGCATTACACCGCTTGTGGGATACCACACTCATGGGTTCCGATGCTGACATGGGCTTGGACATAATATGCTGTTAATAGCACAATCTATTGGATACATAGGCAGTCGACATATAGGTGAGATCAACAGGTGGGAAAGCAAATAGAAGAGAGTAACAGTTGAGAAGTACACTGGCAAAGGAGGAACTGGGCATGTGGCACTGAGAAATACTACTGGAAAGGGGTGAAGTCTACATCTTCCTCCTCTGATGTGTGTGGTGTATCATGTAAGGGGTGTTGTTGAAGGCAGAGGCGATGGAGACACACACATCAGCTGAAGATATGGATCCCCAGTCCACAGCAGCATTTGTGTGCGCCAACAAGTAAGGCAGCACAGCAACCTGTGGTTTTGCCAGGACAACAACAAGGTCACGGTCATAAGCACCCATTGTTGCTATGTAGGTGTCCTGCTTCTGCTCCATGGACTCCAGGATGTTGTGGATCACTCCCATCCTGTTGGCAACCTTGCTGGTGCCACTTTGGCAGGTCAGTTGTTCATACGTCTACCTCAGGACACCAGCAATGTCGGCCTGGAATAATCTGGGCCATAGAGCAGAGGGTAGGTGCCTCTTATAGCCTCAGAGGTGGTCTTATTGGACTGAAGAACATAAGGACTCCATCTAAGGTGCCCACCACTGTCTTTATCCCCACCTGCACCTCATCTACCAGCTCCTGCTAGACTCCTACTACATGACGTTGGAATTCAACTTGGCGGTCCTCGTAGTCCAGGGCTGGGAGAGGGTGGGTAAGTGGTGTTTGTTGGATGATAATTGGATCCTCTAGAGACCCCACAACACAGTGGGCCGTTCCCGGAGATGGTGTTTGAATGGCGGCCAGAATTTGCTGAAGGGTGTCTTGGTGGATGGTTGGCAGACTGTCATCCTCAGCAGGATCCTCATCCAGGACAGGCAGCTGATCAGGAGGTGTTGGTACATCCTCTGTAATGAAATAGAAATATGTTAATCGTGATTTATGTTTGATGTAGACATGAGTAATTTGGGTGACAATCAGACTTTCTAATAATTCTCTTTCAGGTCAACATTGATGCATAGTACATCTGTTACTCATAGGTATTGATGCCAACTTGCACTGTAGTTGCCTTTCAGATGGCACTATCTCTGCATTATTGATGCAACCACTGTGCGACTAGGCTGACTTTTCGTGTCATGACACAAATTGCAAAAAAGTTGCTCAGCTCGCTGGGCCTGCATTCATGAATGTATGATAAGAGGTAACGTCCACATCTGCCTTGGGATCTGCATTTGTTTTCATGATGCCTATACTCATTGTGTTTTGATGTATTGACATCACTAGTTTGCATATTGCAGCTAGTTCCCAGGGTGCCTGTGATGTGAAGATTGTGTGGGTTTGGTCATCATTCAGTTCTGATCCTGGAGCATGTCTATCACACAGTACACAACTGCACTCTGCCTAATTGTGCTGTCTTGCATGCTCATTGTGTGTTCATGTGGCCAAGGGTTGAGTTTTTTAAACTTATTATGCACACCTCTACATAGCTACCAACCTTACTAGACTGCAGGAATATGTGATGGCATGTACTTACGATGGGTTTGCTATTTGTGTATACTCATGAGATGTTCATTGCAGAGTTGGTCTTATATTTGTGGACAGTGGGCACTGTGTGCCAACTCTGAGGGGACAGGTCTTGTCAAACTAGGTAGATTGGTAGCAGTGATGGGCACCCAATTCAATCAGTGCCAGAGTTGATTATCTGCTGAGCATCGCACAACATTTGACTCCGGCCTACCTACATGTACTTGTACATGCCTCCACTGGCAATCCTCATTTTGGGCCAATGACTCAATTTACTGCTACACAGTGATGGAACCCAGATCATAAATAGACCCTCATGTGCCTACAACACCAAAAATATACTTGACCATATCCAATGGACTCACATGGCTGGCTGTTTTTGAGGACTCTGGGTTAAGCTGTACCCCTTTTACACTCTGATTGCGTCTCCACCAGCTGCAGTCCGTGCAGGTAACAGCGGTGGGGAGGTGGGGCCAGGTAAGAGGGGATTGCGAGGGACGATGCAGAGGGAAATTAATTATTTATTTAATTTTTCCTCTGCATCGTCCCTCAAAATCCTCCCTTACCCAGCCCACTGCTCCACCGCTGGTAACAGCACGGACCACGGCTGGTCTCCACTCACACTTCATATGTCATCACATGGAAATGTGAGTATCCCCACTATAATATTTTTAAACAATATTGGTTTCTTTATTAGTCAAGAAATTGGTAGCTCCTAATCAGTCTCTGACATAAATCACATTACATAAACTTTTTACAAAGTTAAAAACAATATTACAGCATTTCTTTAAAAGTTTTTTCATAAGTATATATTTTTTTTCTTACAATTTTAAGAAACACTTATACCTATTATAAAGACATAAAACAAAACAGGGATAAACCTACATTTCCTCACCTATTTCGAGATAAACATAACGGCGCCTACATTTTGTTCCATTATATATTTTTTCTATATCCAGCGTCTATGTATAGCAGAGGCATTATAAACCCACCATCGTATTCATCATTACTGGGTGACCCTTCATTATACATTATAAATCATTCAATATCAATATTTCTTTCTTCCTATACTGGAAGTTTCCATGAGAGCCATGTTTCCAATCTCCAACGCATCAATATGAATTACAAGTCATTCAATATCAGTGTTTCTTTCTTCCTGTACCACAAATTTCCATGAGGGCCATATTTCCAATCTCCAACTCAATATTAACGTCCTCACTTTCTCTTTTTCCTTTTCTGGGCCTTTTCAAGTCTATAAAGGGAACATTAGGCATAACCATCTCAGAATTCATCCACACACACTTTTGCTTTTCCATTCATCCCACACTGAGTGTACTACTATTTGTTAGGAGGTCATATACATAATGTACCCACTCACTTTAACGTTTCAATAGATTTCCACCTCAGCCTCGAGCCATCGGTGACTCCAGGCCTTTGTGGTGGCAACCTAGTTCATCCTATACCTTGACAGATCAGTGTTTCACATCCTCTGAGTTAGACATATGTGGCATGCTGTGACATTTTACCTTCAAACTCTCTTCTGCTGCATGCTACATCTACACCCTGGTCCACATCACATGTAGGATCGAGTACCCTAATAGGCTCCTCTCTGTTACCCCATCCCAGCTACGACACAAGTGTGACACTGTCAAGCACAGCAGTGCATATTTATAGATCAGGCTACCTTGAAGTACGCATATCTTTTCTCATCTCCCTGCTATGCAATGTCTCCCCATCCAGACCCAGTGGCAGTTTAATGTGCTCAGCCAGCACCTACAATGCACTAGCAGGGCCCACCAGGGCCACACACCCTCTTTTGTTTCTACATATATGGTCCTCTGGTGTGCATCACTTGCATTCACCCCACACACAGTCTGATTTAGTACATGACAGGAGTTCAACTGGACCCTACCATGGCAACTGACACCTGTGTGCTCTCAACCTGCTTGTCGGGACAGCTACGTGCTATATAGTTTCATGCAGGTTATTATGCACGTGGCGCTTGACAGTATCCTATGTGTTGATACTTCACATGCACCACACCTGACCCTCCTCTCAGGTGAGCAGTTTTCCCTCTGACAAGCCCAAACCATTCCATTGCTTTAGAGTTCAGATTTGTGCGCATGGATCTAAGTAAGACACAGTGGCCTTATAGTGAAAGGTGGCCTGCATTGTCACAGTCAGGTTGGACAAGATCCATGTGTCAATGCATGATGTGTTGTTCCAATCCATGTTTTTGCTTTGTATTTTGGGACTTCTATTTCTGGTGACTCATGTTGTACATCCCACTACAAGTACCAGTATACAAAGTGAACCTGGACTGATGATGCAATTTACAGATGGAAGGGTTAAACGTAACAGAGCTGTACTGAGCTGTGCAACATGTAACTTGGCAGTGTGATTTACATTTATGTAATGTTTAATGGTACATGACCCAGATTCCTGCCCTTTGACCTGCACAGAAAACAGTGGAACACTGGGAAATAGGCAGCTGCACGGCACAACATGGGCTTTTTCCCCCATTTCCACTTGTTGCGACTTACCCTGTAGGTCTTGACGATCCTCTTGGCCAGCACTGTCCTGTCCTGGAACTCCTACCACCAACTCCTCAGGGATGACAGCTGTGACCCCCTCCTCCAAGGCATCCAGCTCCTCTTGGGGCACCGGGCCTTCTCCTCCAGTCTGTATAGCTGCTTTCAGGCTGTTGGTCAGTTTCTCCTTCGTCCTGTGCTTATGTTCATGCCAGCATTTTTTACATTCGGTGACTGTCCTCTTCGCTTGTCTCATTCTGTTGATCTTGGCCACTATTTACTGCTAAATTACCTCTTTCTTTCCTAATGGCAATTTTGAAATGACAAAGAGCTTATGTTGGTGCTCTGTCACCTCAGCGATCAAAATGTCATTCTCCTGCTCACTGAAATCGCACTTCCTCTGCCCCTGGGGGTCTGTGTGGACCTCCCGGCTGCTGCCAGGGTTGTTGGGGTAGTTGTCCTGGCTGCTGCTTTTTGCTCCCTGATCCAAGTCTGCCTTCTGTGACGGGTGCCAATCTTCTTTTCACAAAAGCATAATTTTTAATGTGTTTTTCACACACCAAAAAAAAGAGCACCATGGCGTTTAAAAATTACGTAGCAAAATACAAGTCATTTTGATGCATCGCAGCTGCAACGTAGCGATGCATCAGGTCTTGTAACTGAGGCCCTTAATACTTTGTCCAGTTGACCCCAGGACCAGTTGGTTTCCCCAAGGGCCAGTGAGACTGGTCCTTCATTTCCCCTGAGACCCAGTTGTGAAAAAGACCTGGACTTTTGCACCCAGAAACCAAAACCAGGAGGAAGGCTGGTGCAGGGAGCCAGGAGAACTAGCTCCCTGAGGACTACAACATGTTGGAGGTTAGAAGGTCTGCTGTAGCTGCAGCCCATCTCCAGAAGTAAAATGAGTCCAATATCATTAAAATCAGCCCAAAGAGGCCTGAGTTATGGCATTTTAAAGTTTGGCAACCTTTAACGTTTCTCAAAAATGGAGCGTGAGGGACTCCAGTGCATCTCTGAACAATACCCTCGGGATGAGACGGGGCCTGGGGGTCAGTGGAGGATTTATTATTTTCAGGAAGGGGCTGTGCATGAGGCCTCCTCCCTGGACTTTTTTATTGGCCTGGGGACCCCATCCCGAGTGTGTTCATGCTAAGGGGACTGGGACCCCATCCCTGACCCTTGCATGCCAAAGGTGATAGGGGAGGGAAGATCAGCCTGCCCCGTTCCCCATTCTCTGTCCTGAGAGAGCGGGAGGCTGCCACAGACATCAACAAGGGGAGGTAGAGGAACCTTGCTCACTCCTGCGGCAGCACGGAGGAGTGCTCCGTTGGTGGGGAGTCACCAGGGCGGGGCAGGACTGGCCGTAGTGGGCACCGGTCATTTCCCCAGTGGGCCGCCAGGCTGGGGGCCGTTTTTGTTACCGTGGGGCGGCAATATCGCCACCTGTAACAAAATCGGCTGAAACTGGCCCTGCAAAAAGCTCTGCCACACCCTCCTGCTCCTCCATAGGGGGGCCAGCCGAGCAGTGTGCCAGGACCGGTTTCGGTTCCCAGTCCGGCCCTGCACCAGGAGCTTCCAGGGGTTGGGTCTGTGGGCTTCCCGCCAATGTGAAAAGAGAGTGGGATGTCCGGGTGGAATGCACATCCCTCAAAAAAAAGGATTAAGGGCAAGCAGCACAATGCCACATGGTGGAAAACAAAAGATCAAAAAGACAGCGGCTCTTCCCGCGGCAATGGGAGAGCCACTCATAAAATATTCACTGCTCCTGGAGGAGTGCCCCATAATGCCCTGAGGTGCCTCACTGTTTGTGCTCATTTCTGCTTGTGGTGGCGTCTAAAATGGGCAGGGGCAACACCAACCTTACA
Organism: Triturus cristatus; assembly: GCF_964204655.1. Classification (NCBI taxonomy): domain Eukaryota; kingdom Metazoa; phylum Chordata; class Amphibia; order Caudata; family Salamandridae; genus Triturus; species Triturus cristatus. The sequence continues at coordinate 192,781,522 of NC_140582.1, forward strand.
AAGGAGGCCTGGGGTGGGGGTTGCAGGAGCGCAGCAACCTGCCCCCAAGGAGCTTTTGTGAATGCTAACCTTAAGTTTGGGGGTTTAGTGAATCAATGGCCCCTGTAGGGTTTCCTCATTATTTACAAGCATCCCCCAGACTGGAGCTTTCGCTCTACACCTGGGAGTGCTGCATTCTTTAGGAGTCATGTTTCATGGTTGCAGTTGTTGTAGCCTGAAAGCAGTTAAAGAAGATGCATGTCTTGAAGTGCCCTGTAGGGGTCAAGTTTATGGTTACAATGCAATGTCATAACTATGTGGTGGCCTCCAGAGGCTGTTTTTATAATTGCAGTTTTGTGGCTAGAAAATGTATACAAAATACACAAACACATGTTTTGCTTATATTGAAAGCTTTCTTGGTTTCACATGATGTTGACAATGATCATTGCTCACAGCATATCTGTTTTATTGGCATTAACAAGTGCGTTAATAAGTGCAGTTACACAGGATTATTATTTTTAATGATTGTATTTAAATATAAAAGTGATGATTTAAACATGTGGTTTGTTGCTCTTGAGCCTTGACCAAGCTGATAGACTTACTTGATATATTTGTTTGACCCGTTTAGCGGGGTCAGTGATGAATATGCGAGGCCATCTATGGTATTTTCCATCTGTCAATGTACATATTTGTATATTATGCATATTCTTTATTAATGTGTGTGTAATAAATGTACATTTCCATTTTCGGTTTAAATCATTTTTATTGATTTTATAGGGTAACAACAGTACAACTTGAACCGCCTACATCCAAAGGCTGATGCGTATTCAGTAGGCAAACATAAAAGAAAAGAGAGAAAGAGAACAGGGGCATAATAACAACACCATTACATGTAAATTAAAGTACTAAAAGCGAGGAAGGGGTGGAGGAGGAGGGGAGGGGAGGAAGAGTCAGGTTCCTCTCTCTTGAAGTGTTGGTGATACTAGAAGCTGGATGCAGCCTTGTTTTGCGCAATAGGATCTATGGCTGTTAAACGGAGGACTCGCAAGTATTGGGGGCATGTCAGTTCGCTGAACTCGTCCGCCAAGTATGCTATGCACAGCTGCCACATCTTGTCAAACTGCGGTTGTTGCTGCATAGCCGCTGCTGTGAGTTTCTCCATTCCAGGATATCCTAGACCTTATCCAACCAATCCTGATGCTAGGGTATCCTGTCAGTTCCCCACCGGGCTAACAGAAGTTGTTTTGCTGCCCCCAGCGTAAGAGTGATAGCTTTGCCCCTGGGAGTTTTAAGTGGATAGGTGAGTGGGTTGGAAAGACCCAGAAGTATGAAAGTGGGGAGTTTAGGTATGTCCATATTAAACATGGTGTCAATGGCATCTAATACTTCTGACCAGGATGGACCAATCTTGGGACGTTGCCACAGGAGATGGGTGAGCGTACCCCGTTGTCTGCACTTTCGTCGGCACATCCCGTCCCCCTTGGGTCCCAAGTAGCTACTCTTGCTGGTATGAGATACCAATAATGGGCTATTTTGAGGAGCATTTCCTTACTGGTGGTGTTGAGGGCAGATGTTTGTGCTAGGTGGAGGATGTCACTCCACTCTTTATCGGAGAATGAGTATTCACATTCTTTCTCCCATCTGGCCCTGGCAGGGGAAGGTGAGGGTTGTACAGGTTGTGTCAGGAATGCATAGATGTTGGACAGCAGTTTCTTGTCAGAACTTCGCGTGATAAGCCACTTCTCAAAAGGTAGCAGTGGTCTGACTGCATGTGGTTGAATCCACTGTCTAGCGACCCAGTGGGCCACAGCCAAATATTGCCATTTCTCTGAGTTCAGAAGCAGATAGTATGTCTGTAGTTTGACGAAATCCATAAGGCCCTCAGAGTCAAATAAGTCCCCCATCTGTTTACAGTTAGGTTCCTGACACACTTTAAAACCTGTGCCTTCCATCGCCAGGGGAAAGTCTGGATTACCTATTAAAGGGGTCTGCGGAGATATCATGGTGGAGAGATTTTGTTTCTGTTGTACCTTGTCCCAAATCCCTGCTGTCGATCTTGTGACTGGTGAGATGTATACGCTCGGTGGTCTGTGTCGTTTGGAAAACCACAGCACCCTCCAGATATTCATCCCAGCTATTGCCTGGTCTATAAAGCACCAGTGCTTTTCGGTAAGTGTGCAGGACCATTCAACCATGTAGCGCAATTGGGCTGCCTAGTAGTATTTGCAGATATTCGAGACCCCCAGACCACCCTCTGCCACCGCAAGATAAGCTTGTGATCTGGATATTCTTGCTTTTTTACACTCCTATACGAAATCCCGAATTAGAGCTTGTAATTATCTCAAACTCGCGCCGGAGGTTGGAGAGGTAGGGTTAGCAGCACATAGAGCAATTTCAGGAGTAGCGTCATTTTGACGGCAGCCCAGGAAAGCTTCTGTGGATTTCATTTAAGGAGATCTGCCCGTGTCATGGTAAAGAGATTTCTGTAGTTGTAGTCCACAGTGGCCTTAATTTTGGGGAAGATCTGGAGGCCAAGGTATGGGACCCCACTCTGCCCACTGAAATGGGAATTGTTCATATAGGCTTGAACGCTCGGGTTCCTGTAGCCTCAGATACAGGACCAGGGATTTTTGTGGATTAATTTTAAAACCCGGTGCAAGCCCGAAGTCCGAGATATCTACCATGGCCGCGGTCAGGGAGTCAGATGGGTTTGTGAGAGTCAAGAGGACATCATAGCATACAGCATGGTCTTATGTTCCCTTCCTCCCATCTGGGTTTTGGTCCCCCTGCATTGCCCCTTATGCGTTCGGCCAGCGGCTCCATGTATAGCTCAAAGAGGAGAGGGATAAGGGGCAGTCCTGCCTGGTTCCTCACTCTATTGGGAAGGTTACTTTTCCATTTTCTAAAGAAAAAGTGCTGATTGGAAAATCATTTTTTTAGTGTTATTATTGTGTGGAGTGAACAGTGATTACTAGCCCACACCACCTCCCCAAAGTTGGTCTTGGACTCCGCAAGGAGGGAAAAAAGTCAAAGGAAAGGGAGTAAAAACTTGATTCAGAAGTGGAAGAAACAATGTAAGAGGCTGTAATAGAATAGATGAACAAAAGATATCATGAATACAAAGAAATAGAAACAAAAAATGTGAGGGGAAAAGGAAATACCTAAAAATACTATCAAAGAGTCTGGGGATGTTGTGACCATATGGATGAAGGGCACAAGGGGGACAGATGAATCAAGAACAACACAGATTTCACCTGAAAAATAGGACCTGTGAAGGAAAAGATACCTCTAGTATGTACTAACATATTTAAAATGCAAATCTAAACAATTAAGGGCCTCATTTCGATGTCGAGAGGAAAGCCTCCTCCTGACATACGGAATCTCCTAGACAGTGTTGGAACCCTTCCGACCGACTCGGTTGGTTTACAATCTGACCGACCAATTACGATGTTTGCAGTCAGATTGCAAACCGCACTTTCTGAATCGGTGCTGACTGGCTCTTGGAGAATTCCTGTCGGTCGGACCCGCATCGTACATCTCTATGGACTGTGTTTCCGACCAAGTGATTACGATGTCGGTTTCCAACAGCCTTTCCAAGTCGGCCTGTCCAACACAAAAAGTCTGTAGAACGTGACTTCTGGGGCCCCTAGCAGGGCCCCCTTCATCCTGCGGCCTTCGGTTGGGGGCCGAGGTAGTACCTAAGGGACTCCTCTGTAAACCTTTGCACATTGTGGCAGGCACCATGGGGTGCCTGCAACAGGGTGCAGAGTTTTCCGCACAGCCCCTATTTCCCCATAGGAGCATGTGTTGTCAGCTGGAACACAGGCTCCCATAGGAGTCAATGGGAATCCGACCGAACAGTGTTTGGTCGCATCGTAATCAATCGGGCAGAACCGCTAACCTCTAGTCGGTCGGTCCCGATTCGAGTCGGTGTTGGGAGGAGGAAACTTCGACCGACATCGTAATTAGGCCCACTGTGTAACGTACACAACAACGCATGCAAAATTAGTTTCAATTTAAGTAAAAGGTGATTCTAACTGAGAAAATACAAAGACTAAGAGAAAAATATTAAGGCTGTGTAGTGTTGAAGGAATTCTTTAAAATGTGAGGCCTCTTCATAAGTGGAAGTTTTGCTTTTGTAAGTTACTTTAAACAAGCAAAGGTGAAAGAGGCTCTATCGAGTCCCCAGGGGGGGAGTGCTGGACTCATGGAGAGAAATGTCTTACATCTGCCTGCTGTAGTTTTTGGCATAGTCCTGTGAAAAATAATTGTTATTACAGGATCAAAAAACCTTCTTCATCATCCTAGCTGCTTGGAGGAATTTAAGTAGATTGGTATATTTTAAAAAGTAGAAAACAACACCACTGGTTCTTTTGGAAGTAGAAGCAAGACTGGGCAGGTGACCAAGTCTATGAGCAGGTTGAATATTGAGGGGAGGTGATTCTGATAGATTCAGCAGTTTAGGTATAAAAAATTTAAAACATGTGATGGTGTCAGGACCTTTGGAATCCTCTGGCAAACCTTAAATACGCAAATTATTTTGCTGATTTGTGTTTTCTAAATCTTCAACCTGTTTTTGAAGCGTGGAGACTTGGGTTTGAAGATGGTTAAGTGTAGGAGAAGTAGCAGTAAAAGTGGAAATGTGTTGCTCAGCCGATACAATTATTTATTCCTTCCATAATGTCCTATAGTCAAGACTTTTAAGTTTCACATTAGTTTCCTCCATGTACAGATGCAAAGCTCTAATTCAATTCAATTCAATCTTTATTCGGATATAAAATATCCATAAAAACACATTTCAAAAATACCAGCAACAATACAGACTATTATAAAAGAAGCACAATATAAACACAATGGATAGATGAAGACTTTCAAATTGCATTAGGGGACTTCGATACATACATATGTTAAAAAGGCATAATGTGCAAAACAACAGTGTTAAGAACAGCATTAAAACGTAGAGAGTTTATGACCCTGACAAATGGCAGCTATTTTGCTATTAGGTACAATCAAATGTTCAACAAATAGCAGCATATTATAATAAAGTGCAATCAGATGTAAACAGTTTTAGCAGCATAATATAAAGTGCAATTAAGTATAGACTATAAAATGTAATCTGGCATGCAAACAGCCCTTTCTTTCAATACTCCATACCATGAAAACATTTATAAGTCCTTACGGCTAACAGCATAGTGGGCTCAGTTACACTTGAGTATGTTACGGAGTGCTCATAGAAGCACGTGAGCGAACTGCCACTCTCAGGAAGGAACTTACGCAAAAGATCATATTGTCCCTCTCAAGCTTAAGAATTTCCCGGTAGGCTGTTCTATAATCAATGTTGGCAATTGCCCTAAAATAGGGGATCAGATATTGTTTAGTGTATTTTTTATAAAAGTTGCAAAAAAATAAAAAGTGTGACATCGTTTGATTACTACAAGTACCACAAGGGCAGGACATTTGCTCAAGATTGATGTTAAAACCCAAAGGGAAGCAAAGGGAGTATTTTAAGTTGCTGGCCCTAAGGCGAAAGAGCAAACTTCTCTCCCAACGACCTATGTCTTTCAGAAGACACTTGGATGGCATATAGGATCGGGGGCTATTAGCATCCACTAACGACATATACCTAGCAACTGATGATTTTGAGAGCTCTGTAGCATATCTTGCATTATTATATAATTCATACATGGCGTCCTTGAGGGTCTTTTTATTTATTCATTGTAGGTCAGTTGGATTTAGGAAAATATATTCTAGATTCAAAGCTCTAATATCCTCCAATAAAGATCCATGGAAACCAATGTTAGAGGCTTAATAGGAGAAGGGTCTTTTTTTAGCCGTTTATTAGAAGTTTTCCCAACTGAGTAAGGTGGAATAGCGACTCCTGTATTGACAGCTGAAGAAGTGTGTGATCCTGTAGGTGTGGGAGGAATAGAGTCACCCATCTCCAAATGTGTTGAAAGTTGAGAAGAATGTGTAGTAAATATATGTGGGTACGCAGAGGAACACTTATGAGGTAATCTGAACTTTTCAATCTGCCTATATAGCTATGAGTATTAAGAGGGAAGTTTCATTCTCAGACCGGTAGATAAGAAAACAATGAAAGCGAGCGTTGTAAAATAATGTCTGAGGAGATGCAATACCACCTTAAGGCATAAAGTAGAGCTGTATAATTAGGTGTACCTTTGAGGTGAGGCAATGTTTGAATGTCAGAGATGAAAATCACAAGAGGCGATCTGAATAAAAAAGAAATGAGGGCGTTAGAGTAGTAAATGTACTCAAGGTAGCAGACAATCATGAATAGAAGTGTTGCTGAAGGCTACATATTTGTCCTATGTATTTTAATGTGGGCGCTATTCTAGGGCCATTTTGCAAAATGGCTGGTGGTGTGAAGGAGAGGAGTGCGCCACAGAACAAAACTGCATGACGTGACCTTCTCTCTGGCCAGAGAAGCAACAAAATGGAGCTCCAAAACTTCACTGTGGCTTTAGAGGAAGAGATGGCAAGCAATGAAGCGAAAAGCCGCTGCAGTCAGAAAGAATCTCCCATCGGCCCGCGGAGAGGTACGCAGACACCACCATCTTCCATGGGCGTCAGGTACTGCCCCAGCAACTCACATCCTAATTTGGAGACATTTTTGAATTAAGAGTGTGTGCTTCAGACACTGCAATTTCTTAGAAACCAGTGACAGCTCTGCTCTACCTGGGCACATGTTCATCATACGCCCAACAGTTACAAATAATGTGTAGGTGCTGTAGACAGCACAATTTTATTTAAAATGGACAAAGAGTTGTGGTTTTGAACTGGGTGTGCAGGAGGGTGTAGGTTAGAAGCAGATGAGAGGTGATAGAAGTAGCAAGCATGATAACTTCAAGTGGACATTATGAATCCATACCTAGCATGCTCACTTCCACCACTTGCAATAAATAGTTTTAAACTTAATTGCAGAGGAGCAGATATGCCAACATGTAAATGGATGATCTTTTATAGATCACACATTCATAGCCACCAGAAAAAGGTAGAAGACATCCATTTTATGCTGTTCGAACAACGCATAGCGCTCAGTAGTCAAACCACTCTTTTAATCTTCCAAAAGTGAAAAAAAATATAAGAAAAAAAAATTCAAACATGACAACAAAAGAAAAAAGTTTCAAACATGACAACAACATTTAATATACATTTTATATTCTTTAGTTTTCGCATAACAAACTTTTCCTAAAAGGAAAAATCTCTGAAGAAAATGAAACCCAGCCATGTCCCAGTTTTAAATGTTCACATTATTTACATGGACAGTATAAATCAGAGATCTTCAGCACCAAAGCAACACATTTATAATGCTATATTGCCACAAGCATATTTTATAAACCTAAACAATACAAATATAAAGTTTCTAAAAGAACATTCTTGTATTTTATGAACATTCAGGTTCAGCAATTAAACACCTTCTCAAATCAGGAGCTGCATAATTGATGCCACCCACCTGTGTGACTCAATTCCTTTTTCTTTGCTAAGTGCATGATGTAATTTATCAAGCATGATATACTGTACAGCGGAGCAGATAAAAACAGATACTCAAAAAAGGTAACAAAACACAAATTTCAAGAAATGCGTCATTTATAAAAACTTCATAGATGCATCATTGTACTGAAGATCATACTCTTAATTAACAGGCAGTGGGCACAGTCCCACTGATCTGCTTTGAATTCTTTACTGCAGAGAGATGATAAAGCCTTATTAACTGCCATCATTAGTGAAAAACAATACACGGGCACATGAACATGTATTAAAATAGCATAATTATCATCAGGTGGTTGTAAAGTTAGTGAATCAAAGATAGGTGCATTTGTTGGTTTAATGCTGTGGTTCAGACAAAACCTTGTCCATTAAAGTGGAGGTCCAAATTAAGTCAAAAATTGAGATGTCTCCATATTTATAATAGTAATGCAGTCAGGGAAAAACTAGATCAGAAAATAGCCAAGTGTACCAAAATAACAGTGGCTACCTTTAGTGGATGAAATAGATACAAGGAAGTGGCCAGCATTTGTGAGTCAGGCAGCTTTCAACTTGTAAAGATGTTTTGCAGGGTATGGGAGACCACATTCGTGTGTGCTTGCTGCAGTCAGCGTTCGCTGTAATACCAGAGAAATCGGCAATAAAAACTGGTCCATGAGGCCATAAAACAGGCCAACAAACAGCCAACAAAATGGCGCATACACTGACCCGTTGGTTTAGCCCTTTTGGCACTGCAAGACTGCCTTACATGCCCGTTCGACCCTAGGCAGTTACCCTCATCTTGGCCGATCATCAAATAATTTGATAAGAGTGTTAATTAAGCGAGAAGAAGCAGAGAAGGAAGGCACTGGTAATTGATTCACACAAAGCAGCACAGAAACTACAGAGAGATTCTTAAAGTCGCTAGCATCTCCTGTCATTCAGCAAGTAAAACAAACAAGCATTGGTAAATGTAGTATGTTTTGCCTATGTTACTTGCAAGGCATGTATGGAAAAGGCTTTGGGTAGATCAATATAAACAGTAGTTTAAAACATGTACAATATAAGACTAATTGAAAATGCTTCAGAAACATCAGTGCGTCAGGATTCCAGTCTGACGGATATAGAATAAAATAATTTGGACTGACCTTAACAGCCTTCTCAAAATCCCAACACATTTTTGGATCATGTGCTCTCCATAATACAGCTTCTCCTATTCGGATGCAAACTTACCCTGAGCTGGTTCCAATAAACACCACACAACAGTTGTGGCGTGCTGAAAGACTGGATTATAGAACATTTATGATATTACTCTGAAACTGGTGAAAGATATAAAACATACAAAATGCCAGCTAACAAGGTGCATATATTAGTGGTGCGAAAACCGAGTTCTCTAAACACATGTCAAAAATGTACAGACGCCAACACAATGGTGCTGTTTTAATACTTGAAATGTGCTGCGTTTCACCTCATATTTTGCCTTTTCTTGCCACCTCATTAAATCAATTCTGCTGCTCAATTTGGTATTTAAAAAATAAAATAAGACACATTTCTGTTTACATTGTCAAATCCTCCAATATGCATCAATTTGGAAAGTATTCAAAATACAGCTAACCATTTGGATCCATATACAATGACAGGTTTTCAAAATGATCCAATACAGGTCCCTATGCACTTAACAAAAATATGTATCACTGTGCATGTGGACAGGTCACGATTGTACATTAAATATTGAAAAGCTCCACACTGCACCCAAAAAATTATAACATTGTCACTTCTGCCACATCTTATGCCCACACTTTTTGTACATAAATCAACTTAGCCCAATACTGGAATGACTATTTTTGTCTCAAAGTGGGGTCAGCAAAACAATGACTGTTAGACTTGGCATCTTTGGCGTGGTTGTCCCCTGTCTTTTTGCCTCTGCCTCCTGTATTTGTGAGGTGCTTGATTTTGTTTTTACTGGTCTAGATGCTTTGGGCACTTTCCCAATGCTGATCAGTGCCAAAGTGCAAGGGCTCCCTGTGTAAATTGTGAATATAGATTGGTGTTTCCATGATTAGCTTGTTTGACTTACTACGAAGTACCTGGTACAGTGCACTGTGTATGCCCAGGGCCTGTAAGTAAAATGCTGCTAGTGAGCCTGCGGCACTGATTGTGCCACTCACAGAAGCAGCCTTTCAATTGGGTCTCAGACCTGCCACTGCAGTGTCTGCGCGCAGTCTCTAGTGCCATGTAGACATGGCAAGTGCAACCACTTGTCAGGCCCTAACCTTCCCTTTTATTATATGCGAGTCACCCCTAAGGTAGGCTCAAAGTACCCCTGTGGGTAGGGTGCAGTGGTATGTGTGAAATGTCCTGATAGTGAATTACAGTGAAATTCATTCTTCACTATGGAAACTTTATCTGTCCCATAGGATAGAATGGAAATGTATCTATAACATCTTATAAGTATATCTTCCCATTAGGACAAGGTACGAAGATGGAGTTTAGTATGCCTGAACTCAGAAAGTTGATGAAGATGACTTTTATTTTGTGTGTTTGAAAATTCCACTATTAGAAAGTGGGTATGTTCTTGCTTAGCCATCCTGAGTGCCTCTGCTGGTGTGTGGATTGACTCTCTGGCTTTGGAGTGGCAGGGTCTGGGGATGTTCATTCTCTCAGACAGCCACTGGGGAGGTTGATGTGTGTCCAGCCTTTCCTGAATGAGTCTGGGCTAAACTGAATAGACCTGGGCTGCATTTAGGGTAGTGGGAGGAGATTTCCCTGCATTTGAATAGACCTGGTCTGCCTTACACAATGCTGTCTCCACCTCCTGCCAGGAAGCTTGACCAGAGTGGAAAAAACTAGTTTGGACTGAGCACAGACACTCTCTGCCACCAGAGAGCAATGGAAAATTCTGTATAAATATTGGGGCCCAATCCCCAAAACTTTATAATACTTCTGGACTCTGCCAGGGAAAAGAGCTGGGAAAACTGAAGGAGAAGTACTGCCCCATTTACTGTGTGCTGTCTGGAATCGGCCTGCAGTGGTGGAGTGGTCACACATGCCTACTCAGGCAGACCCAACATCTCCAGATGAGACTTGTGTTCCACCTTCTCCTAAGGGGAACTCTCCAGGTCATTACCAAGCAGACAGTCAAAAGGCATGGCTGGTCTCGCAACTACTCTCAAGGTACCTGAGACCCCCAGATGCCCGTTCCTGTGTTGGGCCTCTAGAGATTGTTCCTGCTGCTGGGAGCTGGGAAGAGAGACGCAGCTAAAGAAGCGTGATGCATCCGCACCCGTTTTTGAAACATCGCTGCTGTGCTGCTGAAGAAACCGATGCAGCACCTGCCTGTGGCTAGAGATATCGCTGCAAGACGAATCTTGTGCACTGATCTCCAAAGTCTGAGATCACGGGACTCTAGTGCTAGGGGCACTCTTGTGGTCAGACACCCTGTGATGACCTTTGACTACCATTATTTTAACTGACTTTAGTGTGTTATTTTATCCTAGCCTAAATGTACGACAGTCCTGCATATGACTTGCTTCTCTTACAAGTTTCTTTCTTGTAATCTTGCTGTCTTTCAGTGGGAGCTGTCATGGAGTAGGACAGCCTTGCCAAGAACAGAGGTGTGGAATGTACTTTTTGATCTCAAAGTGCAGTGTTGTGGGCAGTGATGCACACATGTGCTCGGTGTTGTACATTGAGAGATGAAGTATGTGAATCTATAAGCAATTGTGCACAATTGTGCATTATGTTGTACATTGATGAGAATTATGAAGTTCTTACTATTGGCTTTGACATGGCCTCATGTCATCTTTTTTCCTGACTCTGCCTTGCTTCAGCTTTTCTGCGTGCACAGCAGTGCTTTCAAGTTGTTTGGGTTATTCACGTTCAAGGATTGTTTTTTGTTTATCCTGAAGGCTTTGTGAGCTTTGTCAAGATAAAGGCTGGAACATGCAAGATTTGGAGAAGGGGACGTGAGAACTCCTTCCTGCCATGGAAATGCTTGCTTGGAACCTGGCCAATTCTGGTAAGATTCCTCTGGCCAGGGGAGAGGTCTTTCCTGAACCTTCTAGTGTGTTTTGAGATCATAAAGCTGAGGGTTGTTGACTCAGAAACCAGGAGTTTGGAATCCGAGTGGGGACGGACGCATCTACCTCAGAGCGTGGACCCTGGTTGCTGAGGCTCTCAATCACGGCGGTCAGGAGTGTTTGCACCAGGTGAAGTATTGAGTTTCGGTTATTGTCATTGTCATTTTTGGCCAGTGGCTTTGATCATTTGATGTGTTTTCTTTGTGATGTGTGAGTGAGTCAAGGTACACCTCCAAAGTACTTATTTGATGTATATATAGCTTTCTGATCTCTTGCAGGACATCCCAGTATATTTGCTTGAGTCCTATTTTATATTATTTGCTGCTTGTTTATTCATCAGTATTATTCATGCATTATATTTACCAAGTGTGTTATTATTGCTTGCATATAAATATATATATATATTTGAATCTTGTGCATTTGGAATCTTGGAAAGCCTTTCTGTTAGAGAACATTGTGTAAAATAGCCCAAGCCTTATTCTAACAGAGAGAGAGTCCTTGCATTTTGTAAAATAAAAGCCTTTTCTAAAGGTGCTGTGTTAAAGTCTTTTGCTTCGCCGGGTCTTGAGCCATCGTGTGGGGGCTGTAGTATCTGATAGGCGCAAGCAAGATATGGACCGATTCTGGCGCAGGCCCTGCTGTGTGACTGCAAAAACCAATGCATCGTGGGGAATGTGGCTGGAGAGATCAACGCCGTGCCATTGCCGCCGTATCGAGAACCGATGCATGCCCGAATCCCCACACATTGCATAGGTGTGCCAAGTCTACAGCAACACTGATGCCTCAGTAAGAAACCGACACATCACCTCCCCACACAGTAAGAAACCGATGCATCACCTCTTCTCCAGTAATGAACCTACGCATCACATCCCCTGCGTGGCAGTAAGAAACCGATGCATCACCTCCTCTGGAGTAGGGAACAGACGCATCACCTTCCATGGGCAGATGGAACCACGCCTCACCTTTCCTGTGGCTGTTTTTGTTCATGATTTTGATTTATCCAAGGTACTTTATATTGAAAGTGTCGCACCCATATTTTGCTGGACAGAACTGTTTCTACCTTCTAAAAATCATATTTTGATTATTGTATGTTGGATTTATGTCATTTTGGTCTTGTTTGGTTTAGATAAAGACTATATAATTATTTTTCTAAAGTGGTGTGGTGTTCATTTGTAGTGTTTTCACTGTATTACTGTATCTGTGCACAAACGCTTCACTCACTGCATCTGAGATAAGCCTGTCTGCTCATGCTAATCTACCAAGGGGGTGAGCAGGGGTGATTTTAGAAGTGTATCCACCCTACCCTGACTAGGAAGAAGGGTCCCTACTTGGACAAAGGTGTAAACCATTGCCAAATAGATACCCCCATTTCTAACCATGACGCTCCATCTCATATTACGCAAGTTCTTTTTGGCGATTTTTCACACCTCGTTGAAAAACAGTATTCACAACACAACTTGAGGATTTCTGGTTAACTCATTTGAAAATAAAACAAACTAAAAGCCATTTCTCTTACCAAGTGCACACACATTTATTTAGCTTGAGGACAATCTCAGGTTCTGCTAGCTTTCATTACACAGAGACTTTCACAGCTAGTTATACTAATATGACATACAAGTCAAACAAATGTTTTTGCACCATATCACAATAATAAAGACAACTGAAGACTTTGAGGCTTGACAAAGGAAAGAAATGGCAAATGTACTTTTAAAATAACTTCATTCCAAATTAGGAGCTGACTACCGAACTATGGGCAAGTGGTATAATATAGCCTTACAGCCCGCTGTAGTGGGCTTTACTAGCCATTAAAGATCCACTCCAGGCTGAGCTAAATTGCACGGTTTGTGACTGCTGAATCACTTTTTCTTATGTTCATATCCCATTTTGTGATTCCAATCCCAAAATCGGTTTACAACTTTTTAAAGAGTCAGAAGGGGCGTGTAAGCGGGTGTCTCTTCCAAACTGTGATCTGGTAAGGTTTGTGCAATTGTTTGTGACTGTAATTCCACAGGATATTCTGTGACACCCCCTACAATTCTTTATTTTGCAAACCCACCTGTTAGTACATAGATGGGTGGCAGAGGTCCCCCTATGGTAAAGTATAGTGGATACAGTAATATTTTTTTCCTAAATAATAATGTCAATTAATTTTACATATTTATCTTTAACCCCTTCCCCGCTCATGATGGAACCACTCCGTCATGAGCCACAGTTGCGCTGTGCTCATGACGGAGTGGTTCCGTCATGCTGTGGCCGTTGGCGGCCGCTCCGCCCTCGCGACGCTAATTCCCCGCCTGTGCGGGCGATTAGCGCAGTGGGCGGAGACGTGACGGAACAACTCCGTCATGAGCACAGCTCAACCGTGGCACGTGACGGAACGGTTCCGTCACGAGCACAGCGCCACCGCGCTGCCCCCAAACCCCCCCCCCCCCAGCACCGCAGCGGAATTCCTTCCGCGGCGAAGGGGTTAAATGTAGAAAAAAACAATACTACAGCATTGTTAACATAATTTTTATTCAAAATGCATTTTTGGGATATTTTACATCAAATTAAAATTTATTTTGTCAAAATTAATTTAAAAATCCCACCTAAAATAAAAACATACATTTTATCATCTATTAAAAATTATATATAAGGTGGCGTATTGAATTAGTCAAAAGAAATGTCATTATAATTTAGCAAAAATGTATGCTATATATACTTTTACATTTTAAAAAGTTTATTAAAATATTCCAAAATGATAAACGTTTAATTCTTAGATAGTTTTTAATATAAAATTACTTTTTTATTTACATTTTTAAATAGTTTAAATAATGTAATTTAACATTATCTCTTATGGTGCTTTATTTAAGTCCATACCTGCATTATTTTCTTTACAAGGGTGTTGCAGTACCAGTGGTTGGCCATGTTGTGATAAATTTACTCCAGCCCAGAGCTGGAGTACATTTACTACTGTTTTAAGTTCTTTTTGGCTGTGTTAACTTGAAAAAGTGCAGTTTGAGAATAGCAATGTGTTTATTCTTTTGTGAGTATGTCTCAGTCCCTCCCTAATTCCCTCCCCAGCCCTCCCTGAACCCCCCCCTTACTCCTCCCTAAAACCCCTCCCATTCAGCAGTAAGTATTTTCATTTTTCCTGCCATTTTCCCTGGTCCCTTTCAGTTTCGGTTTAAATTTATTTGTTTGATATGTCTCCAACTTGGCAAAACAAACACTAAAATCTACATACACAAGTAGAAAATTACAAAAAATGAAAAAGAAAATAACAATAACATACATCTAAAAAACTGTATGCTAAAATTACAACTTGATTTCATTTCAAGTTTAAATAACATATACAATACGAGAAATAAAAACGACAAACAAATCCATTGTATAACTTTGATCACATAAGTTACATGCCTCTGGATGCCTACCTACTGACTACACTCTGTATAACATTTCATCTATTCATTAAAACAAAGAGACGTCCATCAAAAATTCATGCAAGACAACAAATTTATTGCAGTCGAGTTCCTTCTATTATCTCCCTTGTGCCAATCTTGTTAACCTTACAAAAATTCTAAAACCAAAATTCTTTAATTACACCAAAGTAATTTTGAATAAAGTGTAGGATACATATACTTGCAACTTTAACTCTGTGCATGATTAATTTTAATAGGGATATGGAGAATTTTGTTAATGAAGTATGGTGTGCAATCACTATAAAAATAAGTTTCTTGCGGCTGCTAAATATATTGTTACTACTCTTCCTTCTTAACAATCCTCAACATCCAGGCATGACAATCAGTCAATCAACTTGGATTTGTAGAGCTCTGCTAATCACCCATGAGGGTGTCGAGGCACAAGATTTTTGCTGGGATCAGTTGAAGAGCCAGGTCTTAAGTCCCTTTTTGAATTTCAGGTGAGAGGATGATGTTCAGAGGTGAATGCAGAGGTCATTCCAGGATTTGGCGGAAAGGTAGGAGAAGGAGCGTCCTCCAGTGTAGCTTCGGCAGATATGGGGAGTGTGAGCAACGGCGAGGGAGGGTAAGTGCAGGTGTCTGGAGGGTTGGTGAAAGTACAGGCAGTGGTTGATATATGAAGGGGCTTGGTTGTGGAGTGCCTTGAAGGCGTGTGTCAACATCTTGAACTGGCATCTTTTCTGGATTGGTGCTAGTTGAGGTTTCTGAGGTGGGGGGTGATGTGTGTCCATTTGGGGAGGTCAAGGATGAGTGTGGCATTTGCATTTAGTATGGTCTGGAGTTTCCTCAGGAGTTGGTTGGTGATTCCTGCATAGAGCATGTTGCCCTTGTCTATCAAGTGGGTGACTAGAGCTTAAGATGACGGTTTTCCTGGTGTTGATGGGGAACCATCTAAAGATATTTTGGAGCAAGTGAAAGGTGTGCAATCAGGTGGAGAAATCTGCATTGATCCTGCATTCCATAGTGAGTTTGCTGTCGAGGATGATGCTAGGGTTGTGGGCGTGGTCATTCCACAGGGAAGTGTTTTCCCAAAAATCAGCACCTCTGAGTTTCAGGCCGTTGGTCTTCATACAGTCGGCGATGCTTGTAATACAGTTGTGAAAGTTGGTCCTAGTAATGAAGGGATCTTCTGAAAGCAAGATGAGCTGGGTGTCATCTGCGTAGGACAGGTGTCTCCAACCAGTTGATCATGAGCTAACTGTAGCTCGCAGAAACCTTCAGAGCAGCTCCCAGTTTGAGTTAATTTTGTTATTTTTTTAAAGTTAATGAAAAGGCTGTCTATTTTACATTATTACCAGGATGCAGACAGCAGAGCCTGATAATAAGCAGTGTTCGACTCAGATTTATGACCCATGGGGGTCACAGAGGTTCAGAACTGAAGCAAAGAGGTATTTAACTCTTAAATAAAGCTTGTTCTCAACTTAATATTATAACATGAAATCAAATGATATTTCTGAATGCTTTTAAATGAGAGAAAATTAAAATGAAGAGTTAATGTATAAAAATGAAGAGTTAACTTAAAGATTAAGTTAACTCTTCATTTTAATTTCCTCTCTTTTTAAAGTGTCACATTTACAAACAGCAGATATCTTGCTCCCAGTTGCTGGTAGACACTGTGACATATTTATCGCTGACAACTACCGTCATTTTATTTTAAATGGGAGAAATTTAAAGTGAAGAAAAATGTCTCCATGAACCATTGTCTTAATGTTTGTCTCTACTTTAAGTTAAGCCAATTAAGTCCTAATGTTTTATGAAGAATGTTTCTTCACTTTAAATTTCTCACATTTAAAGAGATTTTGTATTTTCCTGTTATAAATATGGCACCATGTCTACAGGCCACTGGGAGTAATATGCCTCGTATTTGTAAAGACACTTTGAAATAGAGAAAATGTAAAACATTAGTTGTATATAATACATATAAACATAAACTAAACTCTTCTGTTGAATTTTCTCACATTCCAAAGTGTTGCATTTACACACAGCAGGCATCTTGCTCTCAGTGGCTGGTGGACACTCTGCCATGTTTATAACTGAAAAATATAGCCATTTGTTTTTAAATGGGAGAAATTTAAACTGCAGAAACTTTTTCCATCAAGTGCAGAGAAATGTGTCTTATTATGAGCATTTTTGCAGAACATTTTTCTGCACTTTAAGTTTCTCCCATTTAGAAAAATGCTTTTGTATGTTTTTGTACATGTAACTATGCCACATATGGCGAAAGGTAAATCCTGTGCCATAAGAACATACGACACAGGCTTTCAGTGGCTCATACACATATATCCTGTTCATTCACATATATGCTTATGCATCCCCACAGACCATGCACTCAGTGATGCACATGTTAGCCCTACCACAATACCCCTAGTCACAGTATTATGTTCAAACCATAGTATCGAACTACATGGACATTAGGTTTAAAGTCAATTAAGCTGGGCGAGGGGGTATCTGGTAATAATGCGGGAGCTACTTGGCGTTCAGTAGCTCACAACCATTTTCACTGATCAGAAGTAGCTCTCTGATGATGTTGTTCAGAGGTGAATGCAGAGGTCATTCCAGGATTTGACGGAAAGGTAGGAGAAGGAGCGTCCTCCAGTGTAGCTTCGGCAGATATGGGGAGTGTGAGCAACGGCGAGGAAGGGTAAGTGCAGGTGTCTGGAGGGTTGGTGAAAGTACAGGCAGTGGTTGATATATGAAGGGGCTTGGTTGTGGAGTGCCTTGAAGGCGTGTGTCAACATCTTAAACTGGCATCTTTTCTGGATTGGTGCTAGTTGAGGTTTCTGAGGTTGGGGGTGATGTGCGTCCATTTGGGGAGGTCAAGGATGAGTGTGGCAGTTGCTTTTAGTATAGTCTGGAGTTTCCTCAGGAGTTGGTTGGTGATTCCTGCATAGAGCATGTTGCCCTTGTCTATCCAGTGGGTGACTAGAGCTTTAGATGACGGTTTTCCTGGTGTTGATGGGGAACCATCTAAAGATATTTTGGAGCAAGTAAAAGGTGTGAAATCAGGTGGAGAAGTCTGCATTGATCCTGCATTCCATAGTGAGTTTGCTGTCCAGGATGATGCTAGGGTTGTGGGCGTGGTCATTCCACAGGGAAGTGTTTTCCCAAAAATCGGCACCTCTGAGTTTCAGGCCGTTGTTCTTCATACAGTCGGCGATGCTTGTAATACAGTTGTGGAAGTTGGTCCTAGTAATGAAGGGGTCTTCTGAAAGCAAGATGAGCTGGGTGTCATCTGTGTAGGACAGGTGTCTCCAACCAGTTGATCATGAGCTAACTGTAGCTCGCAGAAACCTTCAGAGCAGCTCCCAGTTTGAGTTAATTTTGTTATTTTTTTAAAGTTAATGAAAAGGCTGTCTATTTTACATTATTACCAGGATGCAGACAGCAGAGCCTGATAATAAGCAGTGTTCGACTCAGTTTTATGACCCATGGGGGTCACAGAGGTTCAGAACTGAAGCAAAGAGGTATTTAACTCTTAAATAAAGCTTGTTCTCAACTTAATATTATAACATGAAATCAAATGATATTTCTGAATGCTTTTAAATGAGAGAAAATTAAAATGAAGAGTTAATGTATAAAAATGAAGAGTTAACTTACAGATTAAGTTAACTCTTCATTTTAATTTCCTCTCTTTTTAAAGTGTCACATTTACAAACAGCAGATATCTTGCTCCCAGTTGCTGGTAGACACTGTGACATATTTATCACTGACAACTACCATCATTTTATTTGAAATGGGAGAAATTTAAAGTGAAGAAAAATGTCTCTATGAACCATTGTCTTAATGTTTGTCTCTACTTTAAGTTAAGCCAATTAAGTCCTAATGTTTTATGAAGAATGTTTCTTCATTTTAAATTTCTCACATTTAAACAGATTTTGTATTTTCCTGTTATAAATATGGCACCATGTATACAGGCCACTGGGAGTAATATGCCTCGTATTTGTAAAGACACTTTGAAATAGAGAAAATTTAAAACATTAGTTGTATATAATACATATAAACATAAACTAAACTCTTCTGTTGAATTTTCTCACATTTCAAAGTGTTGCATTTACACACAGCAGGCATCTTGCTCTCAGTGGCTGGTGGACACTCTGCCATGTTTATAACTGAAAAATATAGTAATTTTGTTTTTAAATGGGAGAAATTTAAACTGCAGAAATTTTTTCTATCAAGTGCAGAGAAATGTGTCTTATTATGAGCATTTTTGCAGAACATTTTTCTGCACTTTAAGTTTCTCCCATTTAGAAAAATGCTTTTGTATGTTTTTGTACATGTAAGTATGCCACATATGGCGAAAGGTAAATCCTGTGCCATAAGAACATACGACACAGGCTTTCAGTGGCTCATACACATATATCCTGTTCATTCACATATATGCTTATGCATCCCCACAGACCATGCACTCAGTGATGCACATGTTAGCCCTACCACAGTACTCCTAGTCACAGTATTATGTTCAAACCATAGTATCGAACTACATGGACATTAGGTTTAAAGTCAATTAAGCTGGGCGAGGGGGTATCTGGTAACAATGCGGGAGCTACTTGGCGTTCAGTAGCTCACAACCATTTTCACTGATCAGAAGTAGCTCTCATTACAGAAAAGGTTGGAGACCCCTGGCATGGGATATGATGTTGAAGCCATTTGTTCTGATGAATTTTGGCCAGAGGCGTCACATAAGTGTTTGGACAGGGTGGGACTGAGGGATGATCCTTGAGGGACTCCACAGATGATGCTCTTGGATTCGTAAGTGTAGAGTGGTAGATGGATTCTCTGGGTTCATCCTGTGAGCAAGGACAAGATCCATTTGAGGGTGCCTTCTTGGATCCTGATGTGGCAATCTCTTGATGAGGGTGTTGTGGGATATAGTAACAAACACTGCTGAGAGGTCGAGGAGGACCAGGGCCACTGTTTTTCCTCTTGCTAGGAGGGTTCTGATGTCATCTGTGGCAGCAATCAGGGCAGCCTCGGTGATGTGGATGGCACGGAAGCCGGATTTGAAGGTGTTCAGCAGATTGTTACTTTCCAGGTGTTGGGTGAGTTAGCGGTTGCTGGCCTTCTGGAAGACATTGGTGGGGAAAGAGAGCAAAGAGATGGAGCGCTAGTTCTTGAGTTTGCTGGAGTCGGCAGAGGGTTTCTCGAGGAATGGTCTGACATCTACATATTTTCATCCCTCAGAGAAGGCAGCCGTGGTGATAGATGCATTGAAAATGGAGGTGATTTTGCAGCGGATTTCCTTGTTCCCGAGGTTGAAGAAGTCGTGAGAGCAGTGGTCCATGAGCACTCCAGAATGGATGGATTTCATGATGGCTGTGGTACTCTGTGGGTGAGCTGTTCCCATGCGGTGAGTGGATTGATGTGGGTGCCGTCATTTGGTGTGAGGAGGTTGTAGAGATTGGTGGGTTGGGGTTTGAAGTTACTGTAGATGGTGGCTATCTTGTTGTGGAAGTAGTCGCAGAGTTCCTGGGAGGGGAGATCTGTTTTCGGTGGCTGGAAAACAGGAGAACTCTCTGATGATGTTCTAAGAGTTCCTTGCTGTGGTTTAAGCTGACTTGGATACCGTCTGCCAGGGTGCCTCTTTTCATGTCTTATAGGTGTGGGAGTTATTTGTTGATGACTGACTTGAAGGTGGCTCGGTCTGTGGATCCTTTGCCGGTGCGCCATCTTCTTTCTAGCCATTTGCATTTGCCTTTCATGGTCTTGAGTTCTGGTGTATACCAGCTGGCTTGTTTGTGGATCAACTGGTCTTGGTGGGCTTGATAGGAGTGACCCTGGTGGCGCAGATGGAGAGCCACAAGGAGAAATTCTTGGCGCCTTCTTCACGGTTGGTTGAGTAGTCGGGATGGGTGGTGTTGAGGGCCTCCATCCATTGGATCTCTGTCAGTTGTTCCAGCTGCGGAAGGAGAAGCTTGGAGGCTTGGGGGTGGTGGATGGGAAGCCTACGATTTGGAAGTGGACACTGGCATGGTCGGTCCAAGTGAGTTTGGTGACATGCCTGTACTTGACTTCTTTGCTGGCAGTAAAGATCTGGTCAAGTGTTTGCCCTGCGCTATGTGTGGGGTTGGTGGCCAGTTGAGTGAGGCTGATGAGGCATATCTCACTACCAACACCCTTAAATATACCCTTTTAAGAGATTTGGGGGTCTCTTAGGATGGCGGGCAGATCACCACCGCCCGTATGACGGTGGCGATCCGCCCGCCATTTCCGGAAAGACCGTCCGCCAGTTTTCCGCCAGTAGGCAATCCGCCTGATTGCCTACCGGGCGGAAAAGACCTGCAATGTGGTGGCGGTGCCTGGAAGCACCACCATCCATATTACGATGATGGCGGTCTCATGCCTTTCGATGGCGGAGAGTCCGCCATGGAAAGGCATGCGGAGAATGCCTTTGGGGGCACGTTGCGGGCCCCCAGGGGGTTGGGGGGGGGGTGGCTGCACTTGGGGGGTACCCATGGTACCCCCCGACATTTGCATGCACAAGGTGGCAGGCACCACGTTCCCTTTTAACATTGTGGCGGGTCTTGAATACAGCACAGCTCGCCACAATGTGAAATATACAGGATGAGACCGCCATGGTGGCGGTCGCATCCTAACTGGCACAGCGGGACCGCCGCACCACTGGCAGCCGGTCCCAGCACCACTAGGGTGGTGGGTGGACTGGAGTCCATCCGCCATCCTAATAGACCCCTTAATATATTGCTATAAAAAACAGTGGTTTATAAAAAAAAGTGCAAAGTGTAAAATACTAGGTCATTTTATTCTTTAACTGCACATCTCTTTAACTCATTATTCAAACACTTCATCCTTTATCCAGTTCATTTTTAATGTTTGAAAAGACTTTATATGCCATGGATTTTTTTTTTTTTAAAAGAACAAGATTGCCTAGTGCAAACACCTTGTAACACAAACATTGCCCTCCCTACAGCTCAGATTTGTATTTTAAAAAGCTGAGACTGACAAAAACAAGACTGTATGAGAAAACACAAAGTGCCTAGTGCTGGCTCCTTGGATTGAACCTATGCCTCCAATTCGATAACTAATACAGAGCTTGCATGATATGGAGGGCTTTAGGTGGCAACAAACTATTTCAAATCAGCAGTTTGTCCTTTACAATATCAAGAAATGCCCCCAAGCAGTAACAAAGTCTTAATTGGCACGTCTTTGCACTACAATCATCAGTTCCTTCATTCAATGAATCCTTAGTTCTCTAAAGACTGTAAGCAATATTTTTTTCCTTACTTGATCAAATGTTCTGCAAAATATAATCAAGTGTATAAGTGAGAGGGTATTAAATTGGTAAACAGGACAATCGTGGTCACTATATTTCCGACATTCAGCTTCCATACTATAAAAGCTGGCACTAGGTTTACTAGGTGGCAGCTGGCTATAGGCCTACGCCCCCAGTGGTAAGATTGGAGCACAATATTTAAGGTCCTGAAGAATGCCACGTACCCAAGTGGACAATACAGGCAGAAACATGTTGACCCCCTATTAACAATCACTGATTCACAGCGGCGACGGGATGATAAGGTCCCCACTCACCGCACTTATATATTTTAATCCCACATAGTAACCCCATAGAATAAAAATTGTTCAGGTATACTATGATGGTTTTTAAATTCACTCACTCCTTTTTTTGTTTGGGCCCCCACTTAGTCTAGAAGTGCATCCCTGTCTTCAGGTGTATGCCCGCCCTCTATCAAACGCGGTTTTTAGAGGGCGAGGACTGGCAGATGATGAAGAATGACACCTGGTGGTGTGTGATGCCAGTCCGTCAATTTTTGTGATTTGCCCCCACTAAATTGGGCATCTCTTAAGACACAACTAGGGACGGTCCTTTCTGTGGTTCATAGCTAGGGAGGAGGAGGCCATATTCTAATTGGCATTTATGTGACCATGTGGTTGCTTGCTTGTTGCCTTGCATGCTAATATCACCTTTCTCTCCCTTACCTGCTTCCCGTCTGTTTGTCTTCCTGGTTGACACCTCTAGGGGAGGCTAGAAGCAGGAGCTAAGGTGCCAGCAATTCAGAGAACTATGAATCTTTGAGTTGTGGTGGAGAGGCACAGAACCAAGAGCAGAGGTGCAGAGTCACTGGAGCAGCAGTAAACAGGCATAGGAAAGAAACCAATCTGGCATTATGCATTAGTGATTTCAGTTTTCCCCTGATTACAAATGCAGTTATCTGAAGGTCTCAAGTTCCATTGTTGGCAAAGCAGGCTCAACCTTTCATCCCTACAAGGTCAGCAAATGCAGTACCATACAAATTGGACAAAAGTGCCATATCTCACATGCAACAAATATGAACAGTAGAAGTGAAATATAAAATGCTATAAAATACAAAGTCATTATTATGAAGGTTCAAACAAACAAGCTTGTGTTTTTGGTTATAGGTTTTTGCCAGTGCTTTTTTGGCTATGTGTCTTTTGTCCATTTGTATATTACAGCTTATGTGTGTGAAAAGGTGATATTTTGGGACAAATGTTATTTTCTCAGCAAACGAAAAGTAAGATGTTTACTGACAAAATTGGTTAGTTAATTAAAACATGGAAAGCTGGCATGTGGGGATACAATCAGTGTATTTACTGTACATAATAGGAAACCTTTTGATATGAAATATGTGTATTTCTACAACATTTCAAGCTGTCTGAATGACAATATACACTTATTTGTGAACACCTATAGCTGATGGTGTAGTATAATTTATTAGTGTAGGAGGACACGTTCTTCTTCTCTGGCATATATATCATGACTCACTTGGAGGTATTCATGGTGTGTATATGTAGGCTTTAAAGAACATATTATCATCATATCTAACTCTGCTTTGGGAGGCCAATAAGATTGATGTACCCTACAGAAAATGTCTGCTATTTGAACCTTCAACATACCGACCTCTTGAGTTGCATGAGGCTTCAATAGATTTCCCATCATTCATCTTTACAGGAAGTGACATTGCTGCATTTCTATCATTCATCAGTACAGGAAGTGATATCACATTATTGGTTTCCCAACATAACTGCCTTAAAAAGAAGAAGCCAAGCAAGAGGACTTCATTTCTCACCACATATCTGCACACCATCCCCACCCCTGAGCTCTTCCCCCTCTCAGGAGATGCTTAATTGCAGCCTCAGCACATTCACACAGTGGATGAACGCAAAGGGCATGCCACTGGCACACTGAATGTGCACCAAAGGCAAGCCCATCTGTGCCCATCTGTGCCCATTCGCACATGGACAGCACCCAGCACCAGGAACACTGGTTTACCAACACCCACCACTACCCCGCCGTGCTTCCCCACATTCTCATCCCGGACACTGCTCACTACAGCTGCCACACCACACAACATGCAGGGAGTATTCACATGCACCTCCTGCAAGTTTTCATGTACTCACCCCGACCCTACACCCAAGACTGCCATACCAACAACACCCCATTCGCTCACATTCACACAAACCAGTCACCCATTCACTCTCACTCAGACCAACCACCACACGCGCAAAATACCAGACTAACATGTGTGCTCCTCAACACCTGTTCTCTCACCAAACATGTCTCTGAGAAATGGGACCTACTGCACAATCATGTTCCGAATATGCTCTTGCCCACAGTACATGGCTAAACTCAACCTCTGCAGTGGACATCATTACAGCCTTCCCTGCTGGCTACAAGATCGCCAAGTAAAACTGTCAGAACACTCCTGGAGTGCGTAGTCATCATCCTATTCAAAGACACCCTCAGCTACACCGCCAACAAGAACACCCCCACCAGCTACATGGAACACCGCATGCTCAAGATACATATCACAGACAACTTCTCCCTAGGTGGATATTTTGTATTCAGACCACCAGGGCCTGGCACCAATTTCACCGGAGGTATCACAGACTTCTCTGCACCCCTCATCATCAACACCAGCACCTGTGCATTCCAGAGAGACCTTGACTTTCACTAGAAGACTGCATTCACTCAAGTTCTACAGCCCTTCTAGAAAACCGCAGAAATCTCAGCCACTCCCAGCACTATACCAAACCCACCCACACTGCTGGACACCCATAGAACCTGATTTCTCCCTCAATCAACATCACAGTCAAGAGCCCAGCAACTATGGCCTCGGCAGACCACATTCTTGCTAATTTCATTATACCCATCCTGCACCACCACAAACCTACCACGATCAGACCTGCCCACCACAGCATTAGAGTCTCCTGAGTCGGAAAGCCGGGAGTTTAATTTTTAAACGCACTTGTTTCTTTGCACGCACAGTATCTTATTTTTAAAATTGTTGTAACCGAATTCTCTCTTGCCTGATTGGGGAAACCTCTACTCACCGCATCCTCAGCCGAAATAGGTGCTGGAAGGTGAGGAGATATCGCGGCCCCAGAGACTGCCAGTGGAGTGAGCAGCCATCTTGGGGGAAACTAAAGGGTCGCGGGCTAGCTTTTGGTAATTGTGACGCCATAAATACTGGCGCCAACGCACTCGCTGCCGGTGTGCCAAAGGCAAGCCCGTCCGCGCCCAACCAAGCCCAGAGGCCAAAATGAGGTAAATCCCCCATATCGGACCCGTATAACATACTCTGCTAAATCTTTGCTTGAGATCAGAATACACGAACAAGCCAAGCTCTTAGCTTACATAGGCTGTCCTTGGCAATTCCCAAATGCGCTGGAGGGTCCAGTTGCATGTAGGCATTGTCTATTTCAAAGAGATTTGACATCGGCCAGCTCATTGAACCTAAGGAAGAGTATGGACCGAGACATAGTCGGTTTAAATAGCATACTGTGCAACGTAAGATCATTAGTAAAAAATCCCCTTGAAATATGGGAACTGATCACATCACACTCCCCTGAGATCTATACATTTTTACTTCTGGATAGAGAAGGAAAAACAGGGGGTGGCATTGCTATAGCCTTCAAAAATCATCTTAATGTGAACTGGATTTCCACCTTAAGTAATGACAGCATAGAACTGGGAATATTTAAGATCACCAGATCACCTACAGATAGCTGGAACGGAGCACTACTCTATCATCCCCCGGGATCAAAAACCAACTTCACGGATCATCTTGTAGAACTAATAGCCATGCATGTGCTCGCTTCAAACAAATTCCTTTTGTTGGGTGATTTTAACTTTCATGGTGAAGATTACACCAACTCTGGAGTAAATAAACTTCTTTCGAGCCTAGACCTGATTGGACTTACTCAAAGAGTTAAAGGTCCAACACATATGGCTGGCCACTCGTTAGATTTAATATTCTCCAACATAGATCATCTGAATTGTAACCCTCCAGACCCCCTTACATGGACAGACCATTCCATGATTATGTTTTCCATTCAATTTCTGTGCAGGAAGAGCTTCGAAATGAATATAGGGAGAAAAAAAGAGGTGCGTAGACCATGGTGGGACCTCTCTTTGGAAGCTTTTAATGAGGCATTCCATTTGAAACCACCAGAGAATGACATGGAAGTATCCAAGATGCTGGAAGGCTTTAATTCTGCTTTTGTGACAGCACTGGACACAGTGAATTCACACAAAAATGATGGTTCGTTTCAACGGCGGCCGTCAGCTCCCTGGTATACTCTTGAGTCGTAGATTGAAAAATCTAAATGTAAGATACTGGAGAGACTTTGGCGATCGAGTAAGGATCCTCAAAACAAATTACGCTATAAACAGTCACTGTCCAGCTATCCCCAGAACTTAAAAACTGCTAGACGTCTGTTTATTATGAATCAAATTGAACACACCAGTAATTCTTCAAAAGCCCTTTTTAACATAGTAAGGGATTTTGTGTCCCCACAAGTTTGCAGACAAGCCCCAGTGGAATCTCAAGAGTTCTGCAATTCGTTAGCAATCTATTTTCATGAGAAGATTTCTAACATATATGCAAATTTTCCATCTACCACCGTTCAGAACCTTGAGTCTCTCACTAGATTAAGAGACTCAGGGAAGGTGGCATACAGCACTCTAGACTGTTTTGAATTAACCACGCTTGAGGAGGTGTCTAACCTACTGTCCACTGCTAAGTCTGGCTCGCCTCAAGACCTCTGTCCTCCAAAGAAAATGGCTCTCCTAGCCACTAGTGTTGCCCCAGCAATTCAAAATATTTGTAATCACTCAAAACAATCGGGTATCATCCCCTCAGCATGGAAGGAGGCATTCGTACGCCCAATATTGAAAAAACCTACAGCTGATCCTCGAGTACTCAGTAACTACTGTCCTATTTCCTTGCTACCCTTGCTGGGCAAGCAGTTGGAAAGTATAATAAATAGGCAGTTAAGTCTATATCTGGAATCCAATAAAATTCTGGACCCATCGCAATCAGGCTTCCGACCGGGATTCAGTACAGAGACCGCCATTCTGGCCATGACTGACTCCCTTAGGCAGACAATGGATGTGTGTGGTTCAAAAGTACTGATCCTATTAGATCTCTCTGCGGCGTTCGATACCATCTCACATTCAAAGCTCGCGGAGAGATTATACTCTTGTGGCATCCAGGGTACAGCCTTAAAATGGCTGCAGCATTTTATGTCAGACAGAATGCAAACCATTATGTTAGGGCCATATCTGTCAGAAAAAATGCGTTTGGATAGGGGCGTACCTCAGGGCTCCTGTCTAAGCCCGACGTTATTCAATATTTATATGGCCCCTCTGACAAAAATCGTAGAGCAACTAGGTTTTAAGATAATCTCATACGCTGATGATACTCAGATTATGTTTACGATCGGTTCCAACCTAGAAGCAGAAAAACTTTGGTTCTCCGTCGGTAAGCTTACAATCTCCAACTGGATGACGGAGAACTGTCTTCAGCTGAACCCTGGAAAAACCGAGGTCATGCTTATGGGGAAAGCCTCAGCCATTTGGTCAGACGATTGGTGGGCCTCACAATTGGGAGCAGCTCCTGCTCCTAAACAATGTGAAAAAACTTAGGTCTAAAACTGGATCAAACATTAACAATGAAAGACCACATTGCTGCCACTACGAGTTCCAGTTATTGTAGCCTGCGTCTATTACGCAAGATTCTTCCTTATCTGCACACCAACCATCGTAGAACTCTTGTTCAAGCTATGGTGATTAGCAGATTAGACTATGGTAACGCTCTGTTGGCCGAAGTGGGAGAGACCTTACTCGCTAAATTGCAGGTGATCCAGAACACTGCAGCCAGAATGATTCTGAACCGTCCAGCAGGCTCTCCCTCCGGCCCTCTGTTGAGAGAGTTACACTGGCTACCCGTGAGGAAGAGATCATATTTTAAAATCTGCTGTCTTACCTACAATGCCCTGAAAGGCAAAGGCCCTTGCTATCTACAAAAGAAACTTGTAAAATATGTACCTCGCAGAAATCTCAGATCCAGCACACTAGCCCTTCTACAGGTACCTCGAATACGTTTCAGTCTTACAGGGGGAAAAGCTTTCTCGTATCTTGCCCCAAGATACTGGAATAAATTACTTATGGCTCTGTGTGAAATTCCCATATATAGTACCTTCAGGAAACAACTAAAAGCTTACCTTTTTTAATTTTGTTTTTAACTCTGTTGCTGGTATGATTTCTGGCACTCAGGATGTATTTCTAGGCAAGTGCCGAGATGCCCCCGGGTGAGTCGTGCGCTAAAGAAGTAACTATAACATAACATAACATAACACAGCTGGAAAAGAATCCCAGAAGAGGCCTGGGCCTCCCCTCTACCCACCTGAGTACACCAGCAACTAGCCAAAAGCCATCAAAAACCTACACAGCTGGATCGAAGAATGGGCCGACATCCTGGCTCCGCTCAAGCACACCCCAAACCAAATACCTGACCACAGGCCAGCTGGTACCGATAGGAATTCAGGTTGATGAAATGCCACTGCAAGTAACTAGAGTACACATTAAAAAGAATCCAGAACATCATGGAAAAATACATCTTCAAATCTGCCCTAAGACACTAGTACCAGCAGATAAATGGCACCCCAAGTTCACAGCTCTTGAAGACAGCGTCAATGCCATCACAAACAGCAACAAAGAAATCTTCACTATCAACTAAGATTTCACCGTGCCTCCTGCCACCTCTACCAACATCACACCCTCGCTAGACCTATGTAACAAGCTCTCAGAATTCTTCTATAACAAAATCACCTCTATTTACATCAACTTGAACCCTCATCTTGACCCATCACCATTGCGTCTCAACTTCTCATCATGCCTGAAGAACAAATCCTGACCACATGGCCTACTGTCATTCCTGTTGAAGCAAAAGACACACAAAAGATGAACGGAATGCAGAAAAAATCAAAACATTCACCCCCAGTCAAGAAGTCTGGGTTAAATCTATAATTCTTTTGCTCACCATGCCACCCCAGTTTAGACCTGGCCATATGAAAATCAGTCTTGACCCTGTGCCTCATGGGAACAGTCCAGCCCGAACTGCCAAGCCAGGTCCTCCGTGGACTGGAAACAAGCAACCTACGACTGGTTTTGGGGTTTAACCCCTCATGAGCCGGGACAGCTTGATTTCAGTGGCACAGTGAGCCCGAGACCCACATCTGGGCATACCCGGTGCACTTGGGGTGAGAAAGCAAAAGACCCACAATTGATAGACGGAATGCAGAACAAATCAAAACATTCACCCCCAATCAAGAGATCCGGGTTAAATCCATCATTCTTTTGTTCACCATGCCTTCCCAGTTTAGAGATGGTCATATGCAAATCAGTCTTGACCCTGTGCCTCATGGGAACAGTCCAGCCGGAACTGCCAAGCCAGGTCCTCCCTGGACCGGAAACAGGCATCCTAGGACCGGTTTCGGGATTTCACCCCTCATCAGCCAGCGTGATTAGACAACAATCGCTGTGGGACTGGTGATTCTAGCACGCCCACCGGGTATTTTGGCCTGTCTACCAGCTAGCTCACGATGCCACTATCACCTGCTCTTACCAAGGAGGGAATAGTTCTTGGCAACTGTAGAACATGACAACCTTGATCCCTCAGGACCGTGGAAACAGTTTCTCACTTTTCGCTCAGTCACTCATGCTCACTTTTTCTCAGAGAGATACATAGAATAAACGGTTGGGACGTTTTCAATAAGCATGTCTTGAACAGTCGTTATTCTAGTGTAAAATAAGTGCACTGAAATCACCAGTAGACAGTAGCATAGATAAATGTGGAGCAGCACTAAGAAAGTAAACAGATGGTAGGTTTCTACCATTTTGCTAAAATCATAACCACAGGCGAGTATATAAAATACATGGCAGTAAAATGCGCACTCCTACGATGCACCCTAACTAGATGTACCTAAGTGTACCTAGCATGTGAGTAGGTGTAAAGCCAAGAATCCCTCTAGGATAAAACCAACCCCATTACTTGATGTGAGACTGCGGGACCCCGTTCTGGTCTCCAGCTGAACTCCCCGCAAGGATGTCAGACCATTACAAGCTGGAATATCTGCATGGAGGAACCTCAGCGTCTTGCGTCAGTGTGTCGGACGGGTAGTCCTGATCTCCTCTAACTATCTCAGCAAGATGTGATGTTTATATGCTCTAAGGTATCCCCAGGGGCTCTACCTTGCTGTGCCAGTGTCGGACGTAGGATGACGTTGGGAATGAACTTTATACATAATTATTATGAAGTAGATGGTGGTCCTGCTGTGTTTCCAAGAAGTTAAGAATGCTCATGCATAATTTATGAGGCCAGTGTTCAGAGTAAAACCTACGTACTGTGTGTAGTGTTGTAACTAGGTAAGAGGTCAGTCCCTCAAATCCGTTATGTATGTAATATAGGAGAGAATGTAGGTGGAGAGTTAGGATGCTACCCAGACCTAAATTGGGGTACCTATATGAAATATACCAGCTGTACCCAATAGGAAATGGCTAACTTACCTGTAAATCCCTAGTATAAGGTAACCTGGTACCGAGGCATTTAAGTTAGACGGAAACTCCAGTGCTTGAAGCAGTGGTTGCACCACCCTGGAGGTCTTCCAAATAAAATAATCCCCTAGTGCACCACAGTAGACTGAAAGAGCAGTTATGCACTGCTAGCCTAACTTTGCCATTGAAAGCAATGGCAAAGCCACTACTTCCCCCTGTACATCGTGTATGATACCCCTCTGGCAGGCCTGCCAAGTCCTAAGGCAGGGTGCAACATATGACATGTATTTTACATGTCCTGATAGTAAACACACAAGACTTGGTGGCCCAATTGACGAGTACAGTATTACACGCTGACCCCTCACTCCTGGAAGGAGCGACCCGAGTGGGCACTCCAAGGTATCAGACAACTCATTACATTAAGACTGACTTGTATCTCAAGTAGATATTAATTAAACTTGTTGCAGTCATCAGCTTTTACAAAGTTTGTTGCCTTTAAAACTCCTGTGCCTTCCCCAGCACACATGGAGCCTGTTCCTCTAGACAGCTTTCTGCCCTACTCCCTAGACATGCCAATGACTTTCAGGAAGGAGAACAATGAGAAATTGCAAGTCAGGCATGGAGGTGTTACCACCCTCCTGCTGGAAGCCACTTAGTTCTTAGCCCCAAAAGGCATGCTTCAAATGAGAAACCGCCTTTAAAGGGCAATGTGACACACTAGGGAAGCGGTCTGCCCCATTATTTAGGCAGACAGTCTGGTACAGGGAGCAGAAAGGAGAAATCAGTTGCCAAACCAGTTTCTCCAGGGGTGTGTAGCCTGAGGTAGCCACATTCCAGGGGCAGACTAGTGAGGGCTGAACAGTGAGAGAGGGGTCTCACCATCTTGGGAGTGTGCAGAATGGTGCATTCTCCGATAGCCAGATGCTACACTCCACAGGAAGTGGTCACCAAGTGGGACCGAACCTAGTTGTCCATTGGCTACCAACCACATTGATCCCTGGGAGCATATTCTGAGCATAAAAGGGGCACCCCTGACACAGAGACCCCAGCTTGAAAAATCAACCAAAGGAAGATTGCCCTGCAGAGGACAGCGGGGACAGGAGTAATGAAGATTACCAGTAAGTAATAGGGCATTAACCCCAGGTGCCTCCAGTCCTTGTTTCATGAATTACTTATGGAGCTTACCAAAGATAGGAAACCGGCCTTCTAAACCCCCAAAGAACACCCAGGACACCACACTTACAGCATCACAAGCAAAGAAAACGGGAGAACCACAGGAAACAATAGGTAGGAGCGCACAGCCCGCAACGCTCCCAACCAAACTAAAGGGCCACACCACCCAGAACAAGCAAGAGACGACTAAGGAGACCAAAAACAAAATAGCAAGCCACACCCAGCGCCGCCACCCAGAGGGGAGCCAACCCACACTGAGAACACCCCTGAACAAATAACAGAGGAGGAGCACACACCAAGGAAGCACAAGAGACCGCCAACCACAGAAGGACAGGTAGGAAGCCACAAACTAAAGAAGATCCAAAGCAGCAAGACACACCAACAAGCCAGGGACATACCAACAGGTACACAACCAAGGCTGGAAGAGCTAGGACTCTGGAAAGGAGAAGTGACCACTGCAACTGGGAGGTAGACAACCACAGAAAAAATGACAAGCAGGGCACCAAGGCCCCACCACCCCAACCCCCAAAAACCACAGAGTGGAAGGGAGCCAGCCCAGAAAACTAACAGGAAGGTGGCAAGGCAAGAACAAACATAACCAATGCCAGAAAGGAGCCAAACCACCGAGACACCAAGCCCAAAGGCCAAACCCAAGAAGGGAAATGAAGGCCAAAGCAAACATACCACCAGAACAACAGGCCTCAGAAAGACCAGACACACCCAGCCCGACAGGGCACAGAAAGCCCAGAAGGGTGCACACAGGGCCACAAATCCTCCACTCCTGACACCTCCAAGCCACCCAAGAGCCATGGCAGCTGAACTGACAGAGAGTGAACCAAAGCAGACAACAAAAGAAATGCCAAAACGCCACACAACCAACCCCAAAAGAAAATCGAAGGGAAGCAGGAGTGGTCCCAAAAACCCCTGCCCCAACTAGGAAATGAGAGTGGCAGGGCCAACAACAGGATAAACCCCATCTCCACCGGGGAGGCCCACAGCAGAGCAGCCCAATAAAAGGAGGACCCTCTAAGAGGGCCACAGCACACACCCCGAGGATCATGCAAGGGCAGAACCACATAGACCAAACCAGGTCGCACCAACCAGAGTGCAAGCCCCCCAAACAGACAGATCCAGCCACCTGAGGGCTCAGAGGACACCACTGTAATTGAAAACCCCATAGGAGGACCAGACCACAGGGCAAGAACATTCAGCAACAGCCACCAATGCTGGCACTGGACAACCGCCAAAGCACCAAGACCAGGAGAAGGATCCAGAACTGGACACAGGGAACGGCCAACAGGGCAAGACCAGAGGCACCCACAAAGAACTCAGGGGATACTGGGACACAACCAGCGGAACCCGCACAAAAAAAAGGCACTGCCAGAGCCCGAATAAAGCAGGCTAGAGAAGCACAAGAAACCCAAGCTGCCCGACGACCAACCAGGAGGACCAGGCAGCCAGAAGCTGACACCCCACCTGGTAAGGAAAAGCAGAAGGAGAGCGAGAGGACAGAAACCAGCAAAGCACAACACCCCACCTGGAAAGAAGCCGACCACAGAGCCCTGTCCAAGGAAAGACATTCCCAAGAGGTGGACAGCACCAGACCTTAAACCAGACTGAACTGGACCAGGGACCAGAATCCACTGATGACCACAAGAGGGGTGAGGCAACCTCCAAGGCCACGAGACCAGGGGAATGCAAAACCAAACAGGCACACCAGTGAAGACCCCACTCCAAACAACACACACACAAGGATGACACCCCCAAAAACAAACCCACAGGCGACCAAATCAGGAAGGGGAAACCCTCAACGAACAACCAGCCTACCAACCAGCCCAGAGGGCAAAGGAAAACACCCAGGAACCACCCCAAGCGAGTCCCAACGCCACTGAAGAAGGGCCAAGACAAAGCCCCACGCCAGCCCCAGAGCAACTGGGGACGCAGACCATCATCAGCCCCAGAGCCCCAGGCCAAAAACCGGCAGGAAAACAAGCACCACGCCAGAACCCATAAGGACAGTTGAGACACGCAGGGCGGCCCACAGCCCAACCCTGCTGATTACCCCACAGGCCCCAGAGAAGCCAGCTGACCAGCTGAAGGGTCACCACCACACGCCCCAGGAAGAAGGGATTGGAGGCAGAAAGCCTCAGCGCAGTCCAAACAGCTGGAAGAAGGAAACACAGAACCAAAAAGGCCAGCACAGCCACTCCCTGCATGGAAGCAACAAGGCCACCAACATAGCAGTCCCACAGTCCCAAGAAGAGAGGCACAGGGCCAAACAGCCACACACCAGAAACAAACCAACCCCGAGTGCAGACAGAAAAAACACCAGAATCAGCCACAACCAAGGCCCCAGAGACAAGACACCGCAAAAAGTGTCTGGAAAGCCAGAGCAGAAGACAAGCAGCCCACACCTGGATGCCCACTCCATGGCCCACCCCGCAACGGGGGAAGGCAGGCACAGCAGAAAACTGAAGGGAAGGGGAAGAACAATTGCCCTGGCCCCAGCCATGCCAGACACAGAACTGCCAGGTCCCAGGAGTACCAGAGAACCTACACTCAAGGAAGAGGTCAAGAAGAGGAAGGGAAACCATAAAGCTCCCAGGCAGACACCCGAAAGACACCCCCCAAGGCACCAAGGTCCTAAGGCCAGTGCCGGACACACCCTCTGGAAGCAAGCCCTTCATTGCACCAGGAAGCACCCAACCAGGAGACAGGGGCAGAGAACATACAGTGACGACACCACCACTGTAGGAAAACAGAGACCTAAGGACACAGAGCTGCAAAACTCCCCTAGGGAGCAGATGCTGGAAGGAGAAAGGCCAAAAACCTGACTCATGCTGCAGCAGAGCAACCAAAAGTCCAGGAAGTGCCCCAAGCCCTGACACCAACAACAGACAGAACCACCAGCATCCAACAGGCCACACCCCTGCCCTCCCGGAAACCAGCCAGGGCAGGAAAATAGTCACCCACACAACCAGATGCAGAAGAACATGCGGTAGAAGACCACCAATGAAAACAGGGCACCCCTGGCGGAAAAGGAGGACCGGCAGGGCTGCCCCTATATCCACTACTATTAGCCCTCACCATAGAAATAGTGGCCTGTGAGATCTGGCAAGCAGAGGAAATACGGGGATTTCAAATACCGCGGACTGATACGCAGGAAGAAAAAGTATCGCTCTACGCGGATGATATTCTGCTGTATGTTGCTCAACCGGCCACTACGGTCCCCGCACTGTTTAGGCTCCTGGGAAGGTATGGCTCCTTTTTGGGGTTCACGATAAATTGGCACAAATCGATCCTGTATAGCCCACAACAGGAGGAAACGTGGCCCCCTCTCCCAGGGGCCCTCCAGGTCACAAAGATGGAGTTTACGCACTTGGGGATCTACCTGACTACGGACAGAAACCTGTCCTATCAAAGAAACATCCAGCGAGTGGTTACAAATTTTGCAGACGACGCCCTTAGATGGAAGGCCCTTCTCCTCACGATTTTAGGCCGAGCCACAATGTTTGAAATAATTACATTGCCTCGTTTTCTGTATGCCGTACAAAATGAGTACTTTCCCTCCCCAGACAGACGTTTAAGGCGATAAATACGGAATTGTGCTCTCTATTGTGACTGGGACAACAACCGAGGATAGCCCTTGACACGCTTCAGAGAAACCAGTATAATGGAGTGATCTCCTTGCCAGATATTGAGGCATATTATTGGGCTGAGCACCTGGCGCCGATCAATGAATGGCTCCACGCATCAGTAGATCACCCCACATGCAGATTGGAAAGGGACACCATGGCACACCGCACCAGTTTGCACTATTTGTATGGAGGTACAGGAAGGAGACGATTACTCCCGGCCACACAGATAACCATAGAGGTCTGGGATAGGGCGACAAAGACAATGGGGTGGACACATAAACCAACGAAACAGACGCCGATATGGACTTGTTCCTGGCTGAAGGAACTCCACAAACTCGGGGGTTTTGGAGGTTGGGATGATATCGGAATCTCAACATTGGGGGATCTAGTGGCAAAGGGGGAACTTAAGCCTTTCGGGACCCTGGCGGCGGAGTATGGGCTACACCCCACCCAGTTCCTTAAATATGCGCAACTGCGTCACACGTGGAGGGCTGAGGTGGCGCTCCCCTCTCCCTTACCCAAATATGCCCCATTGGAGGGTCGTCTGCTGCAAGAACAGATACCCAATAAGATAGTATCCCTGATGTATAAGACCTTGAATAATAACATGCCCGATAGACTGGGGAAACTGAGAGCAACTTGGGAACAGAATCTGGGCGAGATGGACACAATAGACTTGGAGGCTGCCCTGATGCCCCATAGAGAAGTCGCGATTAAATGCTGCCTTCGACTCATTCAGTATAAGATACTACATAGGGAATACTATGATAGGGTTAGGTTACATCGCATGGGTCGAGCTAGTGATTCCAGTTGCCTCCGATGTGGACATCCGTAGGGGGACTTCTATCACATTGTTTGGGACTGCCCCAATATCCACACCTCTTGGACACAAATACTAGGAGAGTTGAGTACGGTGCTAGAGGCAACGCTTCCCGTGGAACCAAAATGTGTTTTATTGGGGATAACTACTGATGTAGATTTGAGCCGTCCACACCTGATCTTTGCAGTGTTAGCCCTGGTGGTGGCGAAAAGGGACGTGGCACGGGCGTGGGGAGCGTTGTCAATTGGGTGATTGGAGGAGGGGAATGGATATGTACATGGCGGCGGAAAGGGTTACCTACAAAGCGAGAGGCTGTTCCCGGAAATTCTGCACAGTGTGGGGGAAATGGAGAAGGTACCATGGTCTGGATGGGGGTTTGGGACCAGATTGATATATCAAGAATCCTAATGGGTGAGACACTGCTCCAAGATGGCGGGTGGCAGGCCATGGGCCATAGACCCGAGATGGGGTTGATGGGAGAATACAAGAGTAACACAGAAGAATGACTTATAGGATGAAGCCGGATCTTGTTGGACTAATGGCCACGATGCTGTCACTATGGGTCGTGGGTGGGGGGACAGGGGGGCGCCTGGGTGCATGGATAATTACTTGTGACGTGCTAGTATTGGTTAAAAATGCAAATAAAAAAATTTAAAAAATAAAAATTAAAAAATTAAAAAATGTCACGTTATTCTGTACACTCCCCTCCCTAGACAATCAGTATTGGAAAGGAAATGTGATAGTGCCTTCCCAATTACTTCCCTAAGATATGCAGAAATCGAAGCTATGAGGCTCTCCTATTTTATCTTAACATTCTGTGGTTAATATCTGTGATTAATCAAACAATACACCGTGACCATGGAGTCTGCTATGTATTACTGATGCACATATGCAGTACGTTAATGCTTCTTTAAACAACAATCCAATGAAAACCTCCCCATATTTAGTGTTACTAGCCTCACGACCTAAAGAACAATATTTTCCTGATTAGCCTTTCTGGATTTATATGTGTGTGCCTGACACATAAGCAAAAGCGATGACCAACATTGCTAAAGAAATATTTTTTCACCTTTTCTTTATCACGTGCAGGTAAAACCAGTTCCAAAAATATGGATGCTAAAGTTGGCAAAGCAGGTTCACGTCTTTGAGCAAACTAATAGCAAAGGTTTTGAAAGACTTTGGTACAGGAAGAAAAAACAGAAAAGACACTGAGTGGCATATTTATAGGCCCCTATGGCTACCACAATGTCACTTTTAGTGGCGATAGGATCTTTGCCTTATTTACAAGGCAGCATTAAGCCACTTAACACGGCTTAACGCTGGTGTGTAAATAAGTCCCCCTTTCACGCTACACTTAGCGTGAAACGGACGGGCAATGAGTGTTGTGGTGGGCGTTCTACCTCAACACTTATTTACGAGAGCAGTGTAAATAGGATGCAGGGCCAAAATTAAGACCAGGGAAAACCTGGTCTTAAACAGGTGAAATGAGGAGAAATTATTTATTTCTCCTCGTTTTTGTTGTTTCCATGTGTGCTGCCTTGCACAGCACACATAGAAACAGCAAAACGTCAATAATTGTTTATGTGTAGTAACGTCCAACTTCCCGCACATAAACAATCATTTAAAGCATTAAGCAGCACACATCGAAGTTTCAAAATGACATTTAAAGATTGTTTGTTTACGTGCAGGAAGGGGGACCTTCTTGCACATAAACAATCTTCCCCTCAACACAGGCACCCATGCACTATGGTGCAAGGGTGCCTGCATTGGCACTAGGCAGTTTAAATTAGCGCCAGCACAGGGGGAAACTCAGGGCTGCACCATATTCTAGTAGCCCTGCATTTCTAAAGTGACGAAGGGTGTCATTAGCCTTCTTGGCTTAACGACATGCTTCCCACTTACTTGTAAATATGCCCCCTAATGAGTTATTCCAGAGAGTATAAAACATACCAGTACCAGGGAAACCGTTGTGGTTGTTATTTAACCCTGTGGTGCTTGGTATTTTGATTTCAGTGCAGAGTCCTGTTTTTATACTGGTTGGTTGCATTTTGTTGTTTTTTACAGCCCTAGGACTTGTCTGCTTCCGATTAGGGACTTTTTTTTCTGTTCAACTGCCTCCATTTAACTGTCTTGATAGAAAACGACCAGCAGAGGTCAGCAAAATACCAGAATTGTTTTCTGCTGAGGGACTTTCTTTTTTTTTTTTTTCTGGCAACTGCCTCTATTTAACTTTCTTGATACAAAACGACCAGCAGAGGTCAGTAAAATACCAGAATCACTTTAGCATTCTCTAGATTCCAGTCCATAGAAATGGTCTTCAACGAGCAGCCATAGACAATAATATTTTTCCCAAATCTTGTATTGTCAATAATCTGACCACCGAAGGCCCTACTTTTATATTAAAAACAGGGCTTTGGACTATACCATTTCCTGCTGAAAGGCAATATTTCTCTCCATGTGTTCCATACCTGGTGTTTTAGGCAGTTTGGTGCTTACTGTCCCTCCATGACAAAGAACAGTAGATGTTTCAACACACAGGCTAATGTGCTGCATAGCTAAATACATGTAAGGTCCCAAAGGCGAGACCGATTGCATTGCAAATGCTTGCTTTAAATATGTTTGTTGCAGATCTCTGCAGTTCACAAGCCCGTGCCCCTCCAAATCAAGCACCTATTAGTTGGGTCTTGCACTAGTGGGTAATAAGCACTGTTCAGGGTCTTTCACACCAAGGGGCCTATTTAAAAGGAGCTGCCGCCGCTGCAGTGTCAGTTTTTGACGCTGCTGCAACATTTTATTTGCACGATAGTCACAAAGTGACGCTAAAGGCCTTTAGTGTCACTTTTTTTACCTCCGGCCCCTTTTTTTCTTAGTGCCGGATCTGCCAGTTTTCACTAATGATATGCAAGGTAAGCGTTCCCCAGGAAATAGCATCACACAACTGATGCAGCCATATTTACACTGATTTTGGGAAACTACGCTACATTTGAAAAGCAAGCGCAGAGTCCAAATGGCGGCAGTTTTTACTGCTACGGAAATGCAGGTGTAAAAATGATGCACAGACACTGGTATAAAAGCAGAACACACCAAAATGACTCTGCGCTCAACTACGCCACGAATCTACTACCAATCCACCTCAGAGCACCAAGGAGGCCACCACCACAGAGAAAGAGCAAGAGAAAGGAGCGGCTATACCACCGTAGGATTATCCTTATTGACTTCAGGAAGGAGGACGTCATTCTTAGGAGGGAGTCCATTGTCTGCCTTCTGCACCAGATTCCAACAAGGCTGCAGCCAACAACACAGCTCTGCAGCAACATAGTTCCACAGGCCAAGCTTCTGGCTGTCCTGCACATGCTGGTGTCTGGAACGTTCCAATCTACCACAGCCAGAGTGGCAGGAGTATCCCAGGCATCCTTCTTAAGGTTCATCCCCTCTGTCCTGGATGCCATCATAAGCCTCACACCCCAGTACCGCTTCTTCACCATCACAGCGCAGCAACAAAAGGGGAACAACAAGGCTTTCATGCTATTGCAAGATTCCACATGTGTTGGGGGCAATAGACTGTACCTATGTGTAACTTGTGCCTCCAGCTGCTACATCTCACCTCTACCACAACAGGAAGCACACTTTTCGATGAACCTGCAGGCAATCGTGAACCATGTGGGCCTCCTCATTAATATCCTGGCGAATTACCCTTGCAGTGCTCATGATTCCTTCATCTTCCAGCATTCCATCAATGAGCTATTCCAGAATAGGACATATGGGAATTGCCGAATGGTTGGTTAGTATTTCTCAAGCACATGACAGACCACATGACATTCAATTATGTTGGAATAAGTTGACATATTAGTCTTGGGTTGAATGAGACAGTGCACACGTAGTTGGTGTGGGCCTACATACTTGTACCATATTACATGGCATATGCACAACACAATCCTACAAATCACATAATTTGAGACTGCCTATGCCACTGGGGGCGGCATGTACAAGTGAGCTGCGATGATACAGTATCACTGGTCATGATGCACTGGAGGAGCAGCACCCCAAATCATATCAATGTGGCAATGCAAAGTTTGTCTGCATGCCATTGCATGGCCTTATGGGTACATAAGCCATTGCATGGCCTTATAGGTACATAAGCCACAGCAAAGTGCAGCATTTATTCACCCACTGTTAAGGATGTGCACCATGGGCCTTGCCCATGCAACACTAATTAAGATATCATACATTTTCACACAGTTAATGTTTAGGGACCCTGGTACTGTGTGCAAATAATGTGCCTCCCAAAGGGAGGTGAAATTAGGATACATAAATGCATGTCTCTTTGTCATGTCCAATTACTATATAGAATGAGGGAATTGCATAGATTGTGTCTCTGTGGTACACAAATGTGTCTTTCAAAGCTCTATGTTATGAGAGGACACTAAGCTGACACACCTGCACCATGGTGCAAGCGGGGAGTGATGGCACTAGTCACCACCATGTGGTGGTGCGTATGCAGAGAAACTGTGGATGCGCTGAATCTTAGGAATATGGCACATTTCACCCCTTCTCTTCGGATGCAGGAGAGTGCAGACAGATGACATCCAATGCTGCCTAGTAGCAACAGCTGCTAAATGAGGCCCTGCGTGTACATTCACTAGTGTCGAAGAGCCTCACTAATGCAACACCTTGTAACATGCTGCATGCAAACACCATTTTGAAGCAAGGGATTCTCTGTCTCTAGTCTCTGTGTCCACATGTAAATCCC
Organism: Triturus cristatus; assembly: GCF_964204655.1. Lineage (NCBI taxonomy): Eukaryota > Metazoa > Chordata > Amphibia > Caudata > Salamandridae > Triturus > Triturus cristatus. The sequence continues at coordinate 192,822,736 of NC_140582.1, forward strand.
ATGGTCAGGAGGCATGAGATGTATCTCAGACCTGGGAAGCTAAGAAATATTGTCTTATATTAATCTTGCTAGATCATGTCTACAATGCCACATTACATCACTCATCATACACACACATCACATCTTATTGTGCACATCGTTTTGCAGTGCTAAAATCACTCTATCAACCTCCAAGGCTCCAGACTATGCAGCATGGTTCCGTCTCATTCACAAACTACATTTCTCATGACAGTCAACAACACAGTCATCTTGGGAATAATTTGCCTGTCTTGGAGCAATGATGCACAGTTTCTGCCAGCACAGGCATAAAATACTGGACACGAAATCATGTGGAAAATATGGCCTACACTCTCCACAAGCAGTATGGCACTGTAGTGTAGTTAGTCTAGCATTTGTGCTGTACAGTGCAAGAATAACACACATCTCAAACCCCTCGTGGTCTGTCACCATAGTGGTACTGTACACTGCCATTTGTACACTATCATGTCCCACATTGATATCCACTCACTATCCTTCCTATGGCAGTAAACATTGAACAACATTGACTCCAACTCTGAATGCCAAATATGTGTGACTGAAGTACGCCACATCACTTGCTCCAGTTCCATGTTGTAAAATCAGACAGGCATCAGTTCAGGTACGGTAATAGTAGCCAATAATAGGCACAATAGATGAATGTGAGAAATGTGTCTACTCAATGGCAAATTTACTTTTTTTACTGCTGAAAACTGATCTCCTGCATGGTATTGGCACTCACCAGTATGACACACACTCAGTGAATCACAGAGGACAGCACACCTCTATGTGTAGCAGAGTGTCAGTCATTTCCAATCCCTATTTTAGTGTGTGCCACATAATGTCATAGCATGTCTCTGACAGTAAGCAAGGTGTATGAGTCATTCAGGACTCATAACAGAATGCACATGAATGTGGGGCCATCCCTGGTCATGACTCTTAACTAATTGTACACCTCCTGTCTTTGCAGCTGGCCAAGGATATGCTTTGCTGCCATGGTTCATGGCTCCCCCGCAAAACCCGCAAACAGAAACCCAGCAGAGCTACAATCATGCTCTAAGGAGCTACCGGTCCATCATTGAGCGGACATTTGGTGTTTTAAAATCCCACTTCAGTAGCCTTGACATATCTGAGAACCAATTGCTATACTCGCCACCTATGGTGTGCAAAATAATATTGGTGTGCTGCATATTGCACAGCATTTGTGTAAGGACAAATGTGCCATGGACTGATGGAAATGATGAGCAGGAACTGCCAGACGATGAGGAGGAAGAAGATAAGGAGCCTCATCAGACTGTGCTATCAGTTGCCGCAACACTGTGGAGGGACCACATCATCAATAATTTCTTCACAGAAGCATGAGTGATGTACATTGTATCATCAAATGATGACAGGTGTCACTTTGTAAATATATATGAAAATACATCTATGAGTTCTTCCACTGTGTATGCATTTTGATTCCATTGTCACAGTAAATAGCAAAACATTCACAGTTAACCTGCAACTAAACGTCAGACAGAAAATGTATGTAGCCATGTGTAACAAACAACATTGAACATTATCTGGTACAAACAAAATAGTGTGCATGCCAATTACCTGTAGCAAATAGTCCTCCATTGCCAGCCACAATTAACATGGTGTGATGACCTAGATAGTGTGCTATGACTGTGTGTGTGTGTATCTATCATGCATCTAGACATTTGTACGTACTTGTGGACGATAGTGGAGTCCACTCATAGTATGATGACTGTGAAGTGTTCCACATAGTATTTCCATGGGAAAACAGTCCCAAAACTGCAGTCTACATATGCTACATCAATAACTGTATCCACACATGCAATCCATTAGGAGATCTCATGCCACATATACAAATGCTACAAACCACCCTTTGCCAGTGCAACAGCGTTGCATGTGACCACCCACTGCTATGCACGAGCAACACCGCCTTGATGCAGAGTGTAGTTATGGTATGATTTACGCAGCCTTACTGTCAGCAATATGTAGGATTTCATGCCAAGACATGCACGGTGATCTAGAATAGCAACATCAGCATGAGTGAGAATAATTTTGGTTGCAAATGATGACACTGTTACTTTCCTGTTGGGTATCACCCTTGAATATGAATGGCCTATGCTCAAACATTTAAACTGTGCCATCCACACATCCCCTTCCAGGTGGAGGCAGCCAATCGGTGCACTCGCCTGCAAGGGACAATGTTACCCTCCCAAGTTTCCCCACAGCCTGATGCCTTCACTCTGGAACATGCACAGTTTGACAGTAGGCTGCGCTGTTGTAAATGTGGGTGCATGGTAGTGCTAGTTTGTCGCATCCCTGGTCAATGTCAGTGGGTTCTCAGACTAATTTAGAACACGGGGTACCTCTTGTAAGGTGCCCCCATGTGCTACCGGGGTGTTTGGGCACTATTCACAGAATGATTCCCTAAACAGCATTAACTAACACGTATGTACACTGTCAACACACATAGGGGTATATTTACTAGGAAATGGTGCAACGCGGCACTGTGAGCAATTTTGCAGCGCCGTGCTGCTTCATATAAAAAAGGAAGGAATGTGCCATATTTACAAGAAAACGGTGCACCCCTGTGTTTCCCCTTGCGCTGGCACAAAAAAAAAGCTGCCTAGCGCCAACGCAGATGCCCTTGTACCTTAGTGCAAGGGTGCCTGTGTTGCAGGGATGATTGTTTATGTGCAGGAAGGTGTCCCTTCCTGCACATAAACAATCAATAATGAAGTTTTGCTAATTCTATGTGTGCTGGAGAATTCAGCACACATAGAAAGAGCAAAAGATGAGGAGAAATAAAAGTATTTCTCCTTGTTGCACCAATCTAACGCCTGCTATTCAGTGGTGCTCATTTTTGGCGCTGCCTCAGATTTACAGATCCTTGTAAATCTGGGGCAGCGTATTGAGTCAATCTAGGTCTGGGTTCTAATTCATTCATTCGTGTTCTTAAATCGTACAATATTCTTCCATTAAAACTTCCGTACTCAGGAAATGCTAATATACCATCATCCTTTATGTATTCTACCCAATTTTCTAACCATACACAGGTATGATAGCCTCTCTCCACCATCATGTATGATGCAGGCGTATTTGGAGGAGGAATGAGAATCCCTCCTCTACTCTTAAAGGGTTTGTCCTTTTTGAAATAATTCTTAACCTTTTGAATAAATGTAATTTTTCTTTTTTCTCCAAACATTGCGTGCTTGTGCTTATTAAGGTACTGCTCGTAAGCAAACCCTACAAATCTTCTATCTGGTCGAGTCCCTGTTAAAGTTGGATCGTACATGCAAATTCCACTATTATTATTATTCTTGGGATCTCTATTTTGTCAACCAATCAGACGCTTTCTTTAATTCTAAAATTCTCCAATTCCAGGGCGTTTCCTTGTCTGAAGTCCAATCAACTTCTACTCTGCTCGCTCACTCAGCCAATGCTTGCGCGTCTTTTTCTGTGATGTCAGTATCACTCCTCACTACTGACCCCTCCTTTACAATTTCGCATCAACTACACGCCTGCTGTTTCAACCAATCCCAGCGCGGCTCTCAGTGACGTCAGTGCAGCACCCACAACTGACCCCTCCTTCACAAGGTAATGCAAAAACTTATTTTCTCACACACTTTCCACACAATTTCATTAATTAACAACGTATAAACATTTGCTATTGTGTCTGACCCACTAATTCAAAGAATAGTAAGATTACTTTTACTCCGAGTAAAACCCTTCCGCTTACTCTTCACACACTACAATTAAAACCTTTCCGTTTACTCTTCACACAAGCATCAGAGAACCTGCTACTCCTTCAGTATTACCCTTTCTAGGTGATATAATACCAACATTTCACCAGCGAACTCCTCGCTATCAATTATTCTCACTAACATACAAGAAATTTTCCCTAACTTAGTGCTTCCAGTCCTGCGAAACTTTCAGCACTTTCTCGATCTAGACCAATAACCTCACTGCAGTGTGGCTTCCATTTACCACCCGCTATTCAATATTCCCGGTAATTTCCAGATAACATAAAACAATACATAACGGGTTTTGGTTAAAACATAAATCAATAATTCAAATTTCAAATACACTCCTCACCTAACTAACTATACTAACCATCCCTCTGCTACCAAGTAAAACTGATGCAGTGGAGTTTACCAGCTCTACACATTCATACACACAACACTCATTTGGGCCCATATACATTCATACGCGCAATGAGTTGGCGAATATCCTCTGGTCATCAATTTTATTTTACCCTAGGAAACCGTTACACCAGTTTTCTTACCATTCCTGTCTCCTGAGTAAATGCACTTTAGAAAGATCAAGCAGTAGATTAGAATAGGGAGGAAAGACAATAATGCATTTAACTTTATTTAAAGAACCACTGACTCAGAAGGAGTTTTAAAGGTTTATCTGAATTAATAATTTTGTGAGTCAAATCAACATACACATGAATATACCAGAAGTCTCCATCAGGAACAATAGTACAGTTAGCTTATAATCAGTTTGCATTAATAAATTCTTGCAATGACAGCACCTGAGGAGAGAAAGTACAGAGAGCAAGTACGGAGCATTAACCGTACAGATATATTTACCTAGAATGGTGTGAGGACCCCGACATCAGAGAGTCAAGGATTCAGGACAGGGAAAGGTGACCTCTTCTAGTGTAACACCAGCGTTACACTCCTCTCTGGTGCTACTCTCTCCGGCTCGGGCTCGTCTGGACCCCTTCCTAGATGTGCCTCGTCGGTTGTTCCGCGAATTTTCCCTAGTGTTGGATTCTTCAGTCAGATTGCAGCAAAATTGGGCAGCATCTCAGCATAGCATCAACATATCAGCATCAAGTGTGTCTAACTATCTAGAACTTACCTCTGTTATACCAATTCAAATGTATGATCCACCCCCAAATGTTTCAATTCAATGTTCACCCGCAATTTTGATTGGGCCAAGCAGTGGGGTGAGGACATCACACCATACTAAGTGCAATATTTCTCTTTAGACTATTGTCTAGTTCTCCGCCCCTTAATTTTAATACCCACAAGCTTTATTCCCACAGATATTTCATATGTGGATCGATAAGTCTATTTTACAATGTTGCTTCTCTTTCCTCTCGTAGGGTCAAAAGTTGTTTTCCCATGTCCTTGCTGGGCTTGGGTTTGGCAGCCAGTCAATTTACTTCACTTGTTCAGAATAAGCAGATGTTTGCGCATGCGTAGAAGCCACAAGGAAACAGAGACGCGGTCACCATCCAAGGCCCAAATGTGAACTATTAATAAAGTCAAAGAAGAACACGTTAGAATACAAACTTAAATGAATTCACGGTATATCACTTACTTCTACTCTAACCCCATTTACCTAATAAATCTTTTGCATTAATAGCTTAGTAGAACTTGCATAGGTTGGTTTCAGCATGGCATGTACGTTAATGCGTTACTTTAAAGTGGCCATTTTAGAAGCTATTGCGTAGTTGCTAAGTTTCCCCCCCTAGCGACAGAAAACATCATACTACGTAGATGTAGTAGACGCATGCGCAGAAGAGTTCCCACGTTTTCGGCAGCCATTTTGGAACACTCAGGTTATTCATTAGTAAGGCACATAGGAAAGCGTCCCCTAGATACAATATGTTGAATGTGGTGCTGTTAGAACTGGGAATCTCTAGTTGGCACAGGTATGCACTTGCGACAATCAGGGACTCTCAATTCTAAGTCAGAGTAAGGGGATCACCCTTTCAAATAACCCCTGCTCACCCTTTAGGTAGTGTGGCGCAAGCAGTCAAGACTATTCTCAGGGCGTCATAGGTTAAGCATTTGTGAACACATACAGTAATACAATGACACACCACAAATGGACACCAGTCAAGGTTATATCAAAAATAGGTTTCTTTATATAAGGCTTAGCACAAGACCAGAATAACGAATAAAATGACCACAGTATTATTTAAAAGTTCAATGTTCTTGTAAAAAGGCTTAAAATACAAAAATAGGCTTCTTTTTAGTCAATTTTTTTGTCAATTCTGCTTCTTTTCAGGCTTTGTGCAGTTCGTACCTGGATGTGCGACTCGTCCGCATTAAAAACAAGGAAAGTACGAGGCAAACAATCGGTGCGGACTCCGGGGTCCGTAGCGTGCACGCTGCGGTGCGAACAGAACAAAGTACCTTGGTGTTGTAGGGTCCGCGACGGACAGTGCGGGACAAGTCGATGGGTCCGGCTCGTAGCTCGGCAGCGTATTCAGATGCTGGTCGGGTCGTGGTGTCGGAACGCGGAGTTGGTACGGGACCTTCAGGGATACGTGCGGATGGCCCGGATCGGCTTGCAGAGTCCGTGGCGTTCGGCGCTCGAGCCGTACCTTCGGTGCGGATAGGCGGCGACACTTCTCGGCGCCGTACAGCGTACGGGGAGGATCGGTGCGATGCGGCGTCTCGGCTCTGAGCACGGCACAGTGCAGTACGTTGGCAGCGTACGGACCATACCTGTGGGACAACGAAGCTTGGGTCCGGCGTGCAGGATTAGGCAGCCAGGGGTGTGCGACTCGAATCGGCGGGGAAGGTTAGGTGCGATGCGGCCGGGAGGGATACGGTGCGTACTAACGCTTTTAAATCAGCGTAGACACACAGTGCCGGGCGGCAAAGACACGGCTTCGCGGCGGATGGGGTATGAGTCGTACTGGGGCCAAATCCAGCGGGAAACAAGCAAGAATTGTCCAGGCAACTCAATTTTGGAAGGCAGATGAGTCCAATGGTCCTGGGACTCAGTTCAGGGGGCAAGCTCTTCTTCCAAGAACTTGGAGATTGATGAAACAAAGTGCAAAGTCTCTTCCAGTCTTTTCCTCTCCTTTCTCAGCAAGGCACTCCCCCAGGTCAGGGAACGTTACTCCTCCTTCAGCTTCTTCCAGGTCCTTCTAGTTAGGCAGAGTTCCTTTGTGGTTCAATCAGGATCTGATTTCTTAGGAGCAGGGCTCCTACATTTATACCAAGTTTCTTTTGTCTTTACAGGCCAGGGGGGCCTTTGCATAATCCCAGTCCAGTTCTTTTCAGTGAGGAGCACTTTGTTGTTGGGACTCTGGCTTCTTCTTTCAGCAGGCAGGGCAGAGACATCAGACGCTCCCCAGGGGGTGGAGCCAGCATTGTGGTGGCAGAGTACTGCCCTATTCAGAGTCACGGTGCACTCCTCCCACCCATCCTGGTGTAATCTCTCTATTCACCACCTGGTAGCCCCAGCCTGTCTCCTGGAACTTCCCAGCCCTGTCACTCAAGCTACACACAAAGAAGACAGCCCTCCCCTCCAGAGGCGGACTGAGATGGTTAGGCACGCAAAGGCTAACTTTCTTAAAGTAGCATTTGCAAACCCAGGATATTAAAATAACCTTTGCTAAAACATGTATTTTATTATTCTGAGTTCAGGCATACTAAACATGAATTTCTACCATGCTTCCTGAGCCTGCTAGGAATATAGAGTGTTATAATCTAGCAGCTCATTCTGGCCTATGGAGAGCAGGTAGCCTTACAATAGTGAAAACCGAAAATGGCGGTAATTCACTATTAGGACAGGCCACACACCTCCGGGTATGTCCTACCTTATCCTTACAATGCACCCTGCCCTAGGGCCTACCATAGGGGTGACTAATATGAAGGAAAGGGAAGGTTTAGGGACTGGCAAGTGGGGACACTTGCCCAGTCAGCATGGCAGTACCAGACTGCATGCAGGTTCTGCAATGGCAGACCTTAGACACATTTTACCAGGCTGCTTCTGTGGGTGGTACAACCAGTGCTGCAAGCCCACTAGCAGCATTTGGATATACAATACCTGGGCACCCCTGGTGCACTCTACTAGGGACTGATAGTAAACCAAATAAGCCAAACATGGAAGTCAATTCACATAATACATTTTACCATAGGGAGAGCCTATGCACCTTAGCACTGGTCAGCAGTGGTAAGGTGCCCAGAGTCATAAAACAGCCAACACCAGGTCAGAAAAAATCCAGGAGGAAGGCAAAAAGTTTAGGGATGACCCTGCAAAAAGGGCCAAGTCCAACACAACCCCCTTCCAGCCAAAACGCAGGGTAGACCAATCACCACCGTGATGGTCTTCCCTGCTTGGGGCGATAGAACAAGAACCTGGCCCGCAACTGCAGGGGCAGACTCCAGTTCTACGCCAATCTGAACCTATTGGACTCCCTCTGTCCATACTCTCAGGGCCCACCAAGCCAATCCCTGGGGAACCCTTCTCCTCACCTTTGGACACCACCTGTGCAGCACCTAACCTTAACTGGCCCACAGGTGTGTCCCAACAGACAGACAGCAAAATGCTACAGTGGCCACTGACAGTAGTCAGGGATGAGACCCAGGCCGTATGCCTCTCAGTGCTCTCAAACCTCTGTGGCGCCAGGGAGCGGGGGGCAGTAGCCCCAGGTGCTTGGCACCCTTTGACCATTCTCCCCCTTGTCAGGTCAGGTATGACATCCTGGCACTGACCCACCAGTCCCAGGACTGTACCCGGATGCTGGACTAAAGACTGGGGTGGCCTCTCCCACACCCGGTCCTCCCTCTTGGGGCTCTGTACCCTCCCACCTGGAGTGGTACCCCCTTCCAGAATTGCCAGGGCACCTGGGGCAGGTGTCCTGCGCAATTCGCCCACCAGTTCAGGGGTTCTATTCTGCAACTGGGCATCCAGGTCAGGGGGGACACCCTGAACCTGGCCCTCCAACCTAGGGTCTAAACCCTTCAGTTGAGCCGGGGTCAGAGGTGAGGACTCCCTCCCTCTGCACCCCTTTCCAGAGTACTGCCCACTCCCAACTGGCGTGGTACCCCTAGAAGCAACATGGGTCAGGACACTGCTTACAGTGGTCCCACCCTCCAGGTCAGACAACACCTGCACCTGGCTTCCCAACCCTGGGTCTAACCCATGCGGTTGAACGCTCGCCTGGCGCACCAGGACTTTCCGGGGAGCACGCATGCCCCCCCTGAGGGTGACACATAACTCATGTGTCGTGTGACAGTCTGCCTGGCGCTGATCTCCCGACCCCTGTTTATCTGACAGTGCCTGAAGATCCCCCAGGACAGAAGTGGTGTCACCATGGTCATTCACTGGTGACGCAGCCCTTCTGGCTGGCCCCTGACCCACTGGTTCTTCCACTGGGGACTCTTTCCCCCTCTCACCCCTCACTCTGGACTTCTGCACCCTCCCAACTGGATCGGTACTGCCAGACACCAGAACCGAGGGAGGCCTGCTTACAGACCCTCCCCGTCCACTAGACACTAGGGGATCCCCCTCAACGGGCGGACCATCGGGACAGCCTAGGCTCCCCGCCTGGTGTTCCCTTAAAGAACCATCCAGGCTCTGAGACTGGGTTTCGGGCACCTGGGGGCACGCAGCCCCACACTCACTCCTTCTCCACTGGGACAGGACGTGAGCCCCTACACCCCTCCCACTACCATGGGACCTAGCTGGACTACTCTGCACCACTTCCACCACTCTGGGTTGGAAGATACCTGAGCCACTCCTCTCGGGATCACTCCCCAATGCCTTTCCAGACCCTCCGGACTCCACCAAAAGGTCTGCCTCCAATGTGAGCCCTCTGCGGTCAGAGAACTCACCCTCACACAGGTGTTGGCATAGCTCTGGAAAACAGGGACTTACAATATGCTCTCCCACAATTGGATCACACAGCCCCCTAGCAGGGTTAACCAAACTATCCTTCACCTTACCATCCAGTGCCTCACACACGTACTCCACACCACTCTCCTGAGACTGGCAAGACAGTATCTGACTGTCTCTGTCCCACAACCCACACTCTTCTGGGCGGTCTTCACCCTCACCCACCAGGACTCCAATTTTGGGGGAACCCCTCTTCCTGTACCTCTCAGCTAGAGTCAGTAGAGTGTCCCTCCATCCACTAGGACTATGAACCCCTGCGCCAGTTACCCTATTCCCTTCAGGGATACTGCGCACTACTGGAGCTACCTCATGCCCTTGAACCTCCTGGTGTATGTTAACCCCCTCCTTCAAGCCAGGCGCCACATCTCTGGGTGTGTGTACTACTCTCTCAGCACTATAACATTCAATATCGCTGCCACCAGAGGGAGAGTTGTCTAAACTCTTGGCCTCGAGATCCAACTCCCTCATTCTTACTTCATGCTCCATGGCCAGCCTTTGTCTTTCCATTTCCGTTCTCAGTTTTGCCATCTCCACTTCATGTGCTCTTGCAGCCCTCCTGTCGGCCATCTCCTCTGGCGACAGGCCTCTGCCAGGCTTAGTGGCATCTTCTGGTGGTGTCACCTCCAGCACATTCTCTGAGAACTTGGATTTGTACCAGGCCCTCAGTGCCTTGGTATACTGCTCCTTGTTTTTCAATACAGTTTGGTTAATTCTGTACTTGGAGAGGTATCCTTTCAAGACTTCACTTGTGCACCTCAGCAGTGCCCTCTCCTCCCAATCTATGTCATCAACCCCAGAAAATATAGAGGACGCCCTGCCTCCATTGACTGAGCTAGGCATGGTTTCTTAAAGTGGAGATTCTTCAGCAAAACCAAAAATCAATACGGTGTGGCTGCGTTATCGGTCTGAACTCACTACGTGGTGTTCACTCAATTACTGTACATGGATCACAAATGCAAATTCAAATCCTCACCGCTGACCACCAATGTTAGAACTGGGAATCTCTAGTTGGCACAGGTATGCACTTGCGACAAGCAGGGACTCTCAATTCTAAGTCAGAGTAAGGGGACCACCCTTTCAAATAACCCCTGCTCACCCTTTAGGTAGTGTGGCGCAAGCAGTCAAGACTATTCTCAGGGCGTCATAGGTTAAGCATTTGTGAACACATACAGTAATACAATGACACACCACAAATGGACACCAGTCAAGGTTATATCAAAAATAGGTTTCTTTATATAAGGCTTAGCACAAGACCAGAATAACAAATAAAATGACCACAGTAATATTTTAAAGTTCAAGGTTCTTGTAAAAAGGCTTAAAATATAAAAATAGGCTTCTTTTTAGTCAATTCTGCTTCTTTTCAGGCTTTGTACGGTTCGTACCTGGATGTGCGACTCGTCCGCATTAAAAACAAGGAAAGTACGAGTCAAACAATCGGTGCGGACTCCGGGGTCCGTAGCCTGCACGCTGCGGTACGGACAGAACAAAGTACCTTGGTGTTGTAGGGTCTGCGACGGACAGTGCGTGACAAGTCGATGGGTCCGGCTCGTAGCTCGGCAGCGTATTCGGATGCTGGTCGGGTCGCGGCGTCAGGACGCGGCGTTGGTACGGGACCTTCAGGGTTACGTGCGGATGGCCCGGATCAGCTTGCAGAGTCTGTGACATTCGGCGTTCGAGCCGTACCTTCGGTGCGGATAGGCGGCGATGTTTCTCGGCGCCGTACAGCGTACGGGGAGGATCGGTGCGATGCGGCGTCTCAGCTCTGAGCACGGCACAGTGCAGTACGTTGGCAGCGTACGGACCGTACATGCGGGACAACGAAGCTTGGGTCCGGCGTGCAGGATTAGGCAGCCAGGGGTGTGCGACACGAGGTCCTTCTAGTCAGGCAGAGTTCCTTCGTGGTTCAATCAGGATCTGATTTCTTAGGAGCAGGGCTCCTACATTTATACCAAGTTTCTTTTGTCTTTACAGGCCAGGGGGGCCTTTGCATAATCCCAGTCCAGTTCTTTTCTGTGAGGAGCACTTTGTTGTTGGGACTCTGGCTTCTTCTTTCAGCAGGCAGGGCAGAGACATCAGACGCTCCCCAGGGGGTGGAGCCAGCATTGTGGTGGCAGAGCACTGCCCTATTCAGAGTCAAGGTGCACTCCTCCCACCCATCCTGGTGTAATCTCTCTATTCACCACCTGGTAGCCCCAGCCTGTCTCCTGGAACTTCCCAGCCCTGTCACTCAAGCTACACACAAAGAAGACAGCCCTCCCCTCCAGAGGCGGACTGAGATGGTTAGGCACGCAAAGGCTAACTTTCTAAAAGTAGCATTTTAGAATGTAGCATTTGCAAACCCAGGATATTAAAATAACCTTTGCTAAAAGATGTATTTTATTATTCAGGCATACTAAACATGAATTTCTACCATGCTTCCTGAGCCTGCTAGGATTATAGAGTGTTATAATCTAGCAGCCCATTCTGGCCTATGGAGAGCAGGTAGCCTTACAATAGTGAAAACCGAAAATGGTGGTAATTCACTATTAGACATGCCACACACCTCAGGGCAGGTCCTACCCTATCCTTACAATGCACCCTGCCCTAGGGCCTACCATAGGGGTGACTAATATGAAGGTAAGGGAAGGTTTAGGGACTGGCAAGTGGGGACACTTGCCCAGTCAGCATGACAGTACCAGACTGCATGCAGGTTCTGCAATGGCAGACCTTAGACACATTTTACCAGGCTGCTTCTGTGGGTGGCACAACCAGTGCTGCACGCCCACTAGCAGCATTTGGATATACAAGCCCTGGGCACCCCTGGTGCACTCTACTAGGGACTGATAGTAAACCAAATAAGCCAAACATGGAAGTCAATTCACATAATACATTTTACCATAGGGAGAGCCTATGCACCATAGCACTAGTCAGCAGTGGTAAGGTGCCCAGAGTCATAAAACAGCCAACACCAGGTCAGAAAAAATCCAGGAGGAAGGCATAAAGTTTAGGGATGTCCAACAGGTGCACTGTTAGTACTCACGGACAGATTGATTATAGTATTACAGGTTATTTGAGAGGATTGCATACGATCACGTTTCCTTTTATGTGAAACCTTGCTCCATCAATACGGTGTGCAGGACTTATTAGTCACCCCACACTCATCCCACATGGACTTCATGGAGGCAGACACAAACTTTGTGCCCCTTTCAGATGCTAGTCCCTTGGGGAACCCCAACCGGTTAAAAATCCCTTCAGGGCCTTAGCCACGACAGGTACAGTCACAGACCTCAGAAATATGGCCTCTGGGTATCTTGTGGCATGGTCCACTAAGACCAGGATAAACCTGTTAACTAAGGTAGTCTTGTGATCCAGAGGCACAACAATGTTAAGGTCCAACCTTTCAAAGGGGTGCCAACCACAGGCAAGGGAACCAGGGGAACCTTTAGCTTTTTCCTTTACTTCTCGTTGGCCTTGCAGGTGAGACATGACATACAGAATGTATGTGAGGCTATCTTCATCCATGGTCAATGAAATTCGGAAATGACTCTGGCAAAGGTATTGTCCTGCCCTAGATGTCCTGCCATGGGTATATCATGTACCAAAGCCAGTAGGAAGGCGCTATAGCACAGGTGCACCACCAACACATAATTTGCCACAGGCACTGAGTCTTAGGGTCACTATATAGAAGGTCAATCTCTCAATAGATATGTTCCCAAAGTGTCATCAGCTGCCTGGGCTTCAGCTGGCTGCCTCAAGCCCTCAAGAATTGGCCACTCTTTCTAAATTCTACAGAACTCCTCCCTGGTGGGACCACCCATAACTTGCCATCCAGCAAGCTCAGGCGGGTATCCAAAGACTGCAATGTACTCCACTGTAGGTCCAGGGTGCCCTCAGGTTCGGCCTACCCCGGGTAATAGGAGGTTCTGGGCCTGATTTCCCACCCCTTGGCTTTCTTCTTTTTAGAAGCTGCCTGGGGCATTTGTCCGGGCTTCAGGAATCCTTGACTTCCCCTTGGGCTGCAATGGACCTGGTGGTCAGGCACACCCACTCAGGCAACCCTAAAATCTACAGGTGAGACCTGAGCTCAACTTTCTTCCACATAGTGTACTCCTGTTCATTCCCTAGCAGGTAATCTACAGGCAAGGCAGGACTCACAGCTAACGTTACAAAATCTGACAACCCCCTCCCCCCCCACTCTAAGGGAATCAGAGCCACAGAGTAATGGCTCTCAAAGTTGTCTGAAACTACAACCTTGTGAAATGCATTGGGGATGACCTGCTCCAAGGACACCAGATGACACCTGACAGTAGTCATACTGGCTTCTGGCTCCCACAGAGCCTCCACCCTCTCCCCATTTATGGTGACTCACTGCCTGTAATTAGATATATTTGAAGGCATGTGGGTTTTGGGCACCATCTCTTTGTCACCCACAGACACTAGCATAGCTTCTGTTCTAGCCGCCAGAGCTAACTGGTGCCACCTCCTCCCCAAGTGCTACTCTGGCCTATCCTGGGGTCTGCCCACCAGTGGTCAACTGTGCCCTCTTATGGCACTTGGCCTCACCCTTCTTGTGCACATACCGGAAACATTCATAGCACTTGGGGATAAACTTCCCTATCTTCTTATCAATAAATCCCCTATTTTTCTGGTCAGGTTGGGAATGGGTATACTTTACTTCCCCTGTGAACTATTTTGTGGGCCTTCAGAGAACTCCTTATTTTCATGACTTCCCTCTTTTTCTGTTGGGAATCAACCAAAGATGCCTTTTTGTGGACCGTGGTGCTGATCCAGTGGTCCGCCTTCCTTAACAAACTCCCTGGGGTCTGTAAGATTACTATCCAATAGGTATTGGCACAGCTTTTCTGAACTTGTGCTCTCTAGCAAGCAAATTGAATAGCCCTCTTGTAGTCATTCACATTATTGCCCTTCACCCAACTATCCAGTGCCTTGTAAAAGTAGTCCACAAAATCCACCCAGGACTGTTGGGGCAACTTCTGGCTATCCCTAGTATTTTGCCTGTACTTTTCAGGTGTGAGACCATATGTCTTGATAAGCATGTCCCTCATGAGTTCACACATCATCCCGCCTCCTTTTCCTAGGGTAAAAGTGCATACCTCCCTTCATTCAGGATGTGCCTTCAGAGATTGGCCCTCAATCCTCCTCAGGGACTTTGTGAACCTCTAGGGCAACTTTGCGGGCCTCAAACCACCTATCAATGTCACCCCTAAAACAAAGTTAGGCACCAGGTCCCTGGGGGTGTGGAGCTTCTAGTCGACATTGGGCACTGGGCTCTCACTCCTTCAGGGCCATCTAATGAGCCAGGACCTGCTTCTTTTCAGGCAAGGCACTCTCAGCCATTTCCTTGGCCAACTCCCTCTCTTCCTCAGGAATATGTCTTCTACTGCCAATCTCCTCACCTCCAAGGCCCTCTTTAAAGCATCCTGCTGCTTTGCCAAGTCTCTCAGTATAGCCCTCTGGGCAGCTGCCTATCCAGTTTTAAGAATGGTCATCTTTAGCATGAAGTCCTTTTTCTGCTTTCCTGCCTACCAGCTACTCTGAAGACAGGTTGGGGATGGAGATACCGCTGCCTTCTCTGGATCTGACCTCACTCTTTTGGGCCCTCCTCTCTCCTCTAGGGCCACAATCAGGGGATTGTCATCCTTTCTTTGCATTTCCTCCTCCTTCTCCTCCCTCTTGAAAGTCCACCTCTTCATCCTCTTATGCTGTAAATAGTAACTGCTGGGCCTCCTCCCAGGCCCTGAGGGCTTTCCAGAGACCCTGCTTCTTGGAGCTCTCATTTGCAGGAAGCTGCCTCACTTGCAGAATCCTTTCAGCTCAGCCACAGAGTAGCTCTCCAGGTTGTTGAGTAGCCAGAGTCATAGATGCCCAAAGACAGGTAGAATGGAAGTGAATTTGGAAAAAGCAAAAGATGCCCGTGAGGATGTGGGTGTATTATATAGGATGGTTGTGCAAACTTACCTCGTAATACACTAGCAAAAACTGTCTTGGGTCCAGTCAGGCTTGTTTGCAAAACCTCTAGCTCTACCTTGGGTAGCTGTGGCTTCAAGCAGCAAGGCTAAAACAAAGGAACTAGTGCAAAGCACCAAACGACGGAATAAGAAACTCACACAACACAAATGAGATCCGACACCAATTTATAAAAATAGATTTCATTTGTATGAATTTTTGGATTTGAAGATGAACCAAATCCACCAGAGGGTTCCTGAGATATAGATCTTTGAAAAAAACATAAATCTCAGTTCAACTGCAAACAAGCACTGGTAACTATAAAGATTGTAAGCTTTTCCATTTTTTTTTGTAAGAGTTGGGTTCGGCTACAGTGACCAAATTTTGATAGGGAAAAGATTAGGGGGCTGTAAGGAGTAGTTGAACAGTAATCTTGCCACCAAAGAGCTCTCCAGTCAAGTTCTGAACTTTACAAGATAACCACCATAGGATTAAATGGAATGGTCCTGATGCTGCGAATGCAGGAGATGAAGGTTGCTCAAAGATGCTGTGTGGTCGAGGAGAATATCCTTGCAGTTAGTCTTTGGTCCTTGGGGCGACTTTGGTCACAGAGGTTGGGGTCCTTCAAGTACTCTTTGAGCCAGTAGAAGACCAGCTGCTGCTAGTCTACCGTATGCCATTCACTGCGGTCCCAGTGGTATTGTTTCAAGGAGGTTGGTGTCCCTCTTGAGTGACCAATCTGGACTCAGATGATACTCCCGGGTCTAGCAGGCTCAGGTGCAACTTTTTGCCATCAAGAAGCGATCCCTTGGGGCACCAAGCGGCAGTCAGTGATGCCTCTCCAGAAGTGGCCTCTTTTTGCCCCTGGGCTACCAGGATCCCTCCCACCCTTTGACGACTTTAGGCTATGTGTGGCATCTTGCAATCCCAAAGTGCACTCTTCTGTCCACGCTCAAGATGTCTGAACCCTTCATCAGATGCTAGGAGCTTGCTAGCCTACCCTGGAAGTGTGGCTATCTGTGGGCTACACTCCCATGGGAGCACTATTCTCCCATTTCTGTTACCGCCACCAGCCTGTCTACTTGATCAAAGGTGACACCCTTCAAGAGTGTGATCACTATTTGCCCACCTAAGGCGGCTTCACCTTTGAAGCTCAACTTTTGGGCTAACACCCTGAGTTATCTTCTGCAAGGTGAAGGTAACACCTTTTCCCAGTAACAGGATGCTATTGTTCTTGAGCCTGGAAGTTGTTCATACTACTCCCCAGGAGGACAGAAAGCTGTTGGTGGCCAGTCACTGTGCAAGGTCACTTAACAAACTGAATCACAGAGTGACAACTTTCTAAAAGTTGTGTTTCCATAAAAGTGACATTACAGCAGTGAACCGGGGTTAAGGATAGGTGATTCTGCAGTTCTGTTCTTCTGACAAATGTGTGACTATGGAGAAGGTGCCGCCCCACTTAGCGATGGAACCCACAGTTAAATACGATTAAAGTATTGTCTGAACTGTAAGAGTGTCAGGATCCCTAATGTGAGTCCCAAAGCGAAGTGCAAGGAACTTGGTTCAATAGGCGTTTCAGTTTCGAATGGGCTTCAATGGTCGAGTTTGTGGCATGCCCGCAATTCTAAGATGGCCACTCAGGCGCTGGGGTCTGCGGTCTAGTTGTTTACAAATCCAGAGAGACAATGTGACGCGTGCACGCCTGAAGTAATGCGCACTTCACCCAGACATTTCCTCAGAGAAGACGTGTTCAAGTGTGTTCCCAGTTCTGAAGTAAATTTTTTGAGTAAGAAGCTTTCCAGAGTAACGCTTGAGAGTAGTTCCGAGTCAAGAAACCGAAACTTACCGAAGAGGACAGAAAAGCCGCTAGAGTCCGTAGTGGGTTATTTACCGGGAGTCGAGTACGGAGTCTCCTCGTCTCTACAGGGAAAAAACGAGTGAAGACTTCAGCCGCACCTGAAAAGAAAACCGAAGAAAGCTAAGTGAATTACTGATAGATTATTTGTTCACATTAAAATGTAAGCAGTGTTTGGTGACGCAATAAGTATAACACTTACCAAGGTCAGCAGAGATCAGCATACAGAGTCCTGTAACAGAAAATGAAGAACATTATAGGATTCCCTGAGAAAAGGTTCCTAAGGAAAAATTAATTGACAATACCAACAGTTAACTAGGAAAGTAAGGAGAAAGACTTACCAGAGTTATAGCAGCTCCGCAGTAACCTAAGGAGAGGAAGCAAACAGGAAAAGTTAAAAGCACAAAAGGCTTAATTTAGAAGACGACAGTTTTTAGAATAGCAAGAGGCAAGGAAAGAAAGAAGAGAAATCACGAGAAGAAAGAGAAGGCCACACACAGAAACATTAATGGTAGGTTTAAAAGAGAAAGAGTTAGAAGATGTTTAAAAAACAGAGAAAAAATGGGTATAATAAAAAGATATATGTTTTACAGATAATTAGTGACATCAATAACAAGAAAGAAGAAAAGACAGAGTTGAACAGGAAGAGAGGCACAGAGTTCAGGATTCTGAGTAGGTAGAAAAATCATAAGAGAAGAGAAGAAAAGAGACAGAATAGAGTAGAGAAGGAATAATAATTTGTTGTGTGCCTAGTAACCCTTAGGAGTCTTCAGAAGGCAGAGTGATAGCTGAAGAAGAATTCCAGATAGGAAAACCAGAAGGTCCAGAACCAGTCTCTTCTATCGTTTATTATTTTATCCAATTTCCCCCTTCCCCCTTGCTGATCAGTTAGAGCCAAAGACATTTCTTGGGGCTGAGTGATTAGTAGTGGGAGTCGGGAAGCTAGCGACTTCTGTTCCTGTGCAAGACAACGGTAACCAGCGAGAAGCTGAAGGTGAGCTCTGACAGAGTGAAGTGCCCACGTATTAATCTTGCACCCGAACAGGAAAGAAATGGTTGAGGGAATAAATTTACAGACCTTAGGGTCAGTCCTAGAGGCGATACAAAAGGAATTGGTAGGAGTTAAGGAAGAGAATCAAAGTCTAAGGCAGGAGGTCATGAATTCTTGGAAAGAGACGGCAGAATTAGCACAGAGGATAAGACAACCGTATTCAACTGGAAGGGAGGGTCCCACCACATCAATGGGAGACGCAAATAAGCTAACAACACAAGTAATCCATTCCCTATCGCCAGTGATACCGTTGGCAGCGCCAGAGAGATTTAGTGGGGACCCACAAAAGGCGCAGGTGTTTATTACACAATGTTCACTTCATTTCTTGTGTCGCCCTTCTATCTTTCCTGATGCGCAATCTAAGGTAGCCTTCATTTTGTCATATTTGAGTGGAGATGCAGCGGCATGGTCGATGCCGATAGTCTCACGAGATGATCCATTATTGCAGAATTTTGATGAGTTCAAGAAAGAATTTCTGAGAATCTTTGACCGAAGACGGATCTCTCAAGCAGTAGATAACGAACTCTTGGAATTGAAGCAGGGAAATAGAGACTTAGTGGCTTATCTAGCTCAATTCAACAAACTTGTAATGGAGACTGATTGGCCAGAGAACAAGAGACAGCAATATTTTATCGAGGCCTGCGAGATGAACTAAAAGAGGGTTTGGCTCAAATACCGAATCGTCCAACTGAAATTTCCGCCCTGATAGACCTAGTACTAGAACTGGATTTCCGGCAGGGAGAGCGAAGGGGAGAGAGAAGACGAGAGTACAGAAGTACGGTTCCGCGATTCGACCGAGCTAAGGCTGAAACAGGAAGGAGTACAGAAGGAACCACAGGATCTGAACCTATGCAAATAGGAACGATTCGGGGACCGCTCACAAAGGAGGAGAAGGAAAAAAGACGAGCCAACAACTTATGTATGTATTGTGGATCTAATGGACATTTTGTGCGAAATTGTCCAAGAAAGCCAAAGGGTCCATTTAAGCCGAAGGAAAACTTGCAGCACCACCTGTAGAAGGAGTTGTGCAGGTGGATGCGAATCAGAAATCAACTCCTCAGGAACATCGGCTAGCGAATACATTACAGTCGTCTTCGCCCCATTTGATTTTATCCTTGACAATCCGATTTCGTGAAAAGATAATGAAAGGAGTGACTGTGATGGTGGACTCAGGAGCTACGGGTAATTTCTGCGATCTGAAATTCGCAGCTAAGGTTGGGCTGCAAGCAATTGCCAAGGCTAGAAGTGAACCAGTTCGAGCAATCGATGGTACCAATCTATCCTCAGGGCCAATCACGAGTCACACAGAGTTAGTAGAGCTGATTCAAGAAGATGGGCATAGAGAAGCTATACACTTTAATTTAATTGATGCCCCCCAATTCCAACTCATATTGGGACTTCCTTGGCTCACAGAGCACAATCCTTCAATCAATTGCAACAACAGAACAATTGAAATGAACTCAGCATATTGTAGAGAGAACTGTTTTTGGGCTTACGAGGCAATGAGTAAACAGAACCCGGCTCACGCCTTATGTTCAGCTGGAGTCTCCGTGTGCGTAATAAATACGCAAACAATTCCACCAGAATATCAAGACTTTGAAGACGTTTTCAATGAACAGGAAGCTGAGCAACTGCCACCTCATCGAGTTTACGACTGCAAAAAAAACTTAGAGCCAGTGGCGAATCTGCCTTGCAGTCTCGAGTGTACGCCTTGACGGAACAAGAGAATCATCACCTGAGGGAGTATATTGACAAGTACCTGGCCAATGGATTTATACGTCCTTCCCAATCGCCAGTGTCCTTGCCACTATTTTTTGTGCCTAAGAAGGAGCAGGGCGAGTTGAGAACGTGCATTGATTATAGAGCCATAAATTGAATAACAAAGAAGAACAGGTATCCTCTTCCCCTTATCTCCGTCTTGTTGGACCTGATCAAAGGAGCACAGATGTTCACGAAGTTGGATTTAAGGGGAGCTTATCGCCTTGTTCGAGTGAGAGAGGGAGACGAGTGGAAGACGGCCTTCAGGACACGCTTGGGCCTATTTGAATACCAGGTGATGCCCTATGGGTTGTGTAATGCGCCTGCAGCGTTTCAACACTTCATAAATGATGTGCTCAGTGAATTCATTGATCAATGTGCAATTGTGTATATTGATGATATACTAATCTACTCAAAGGATACGCAGGAGCATCAAACACAGGTTCGAGGAGTTTTACAAAAACTGCGAGAGAACAAGCTATTTGTCAAGTTGGAGAAATGTGCTTTTGGAGATTCACAGGTAGAGTTCTTGGGCTGTGCAATCTCGCCAGCAGGAATTCATATGGACAAACGGAGGATTCAAGCCGTACAAGAATGGAAGTCACCCACTTGTGTGAAAGAAGTCCAAGCGTTTATTGGGTTCGCAAATTTCTATCGGAGAGTTATTGGAGAATTTTCCCGACGAATACTACCCTTGACACGACTACTGAAGAAAGGGACACAATTCGAATGGTCGGAAGAAGCAGAGCAAGCCTTTAAAGATTTGAAGATAGAGTTCACCACTGCGCCTATCCTCCTTCATGCCGATCCGATGGAACCCTTTTATGTCGAGACAGATGCCTCGGACCTTGCGATTGGTGGAGTTCTTTCTCAAAGGAATAAGGTGACGGGCCAGTTACACCCAGTGGCTTATCGATCCAGGAAATTGACTCCAGCGGAAATCAATTATATGATTATGGAAAAAGAGTTGCTGGCAATAAAAGACGCCTTCAAGGAGTGGAGACATTATCTAATGGGGGCCCACCACGTGGTAACAGTCTACACGGACCATCGAAACTTAAAGTTCCTGAAGTCAGCCAGAACCTTGACACCTCGCCAACTCCATTGGTCACTGTACTTTGCCGATTACGATTTTGTGATAACTTATCAGCCGGGTGCACAGAATGGTAAGGCGGATGCTTTGTCTAGGTTGGGAACCGGAGAAGAAAGAAGTCCACTAAGCGCTCAAGTGATCATACCGGATACCAAGATTATAGGCGCCACAGGTATATTGAACTTTAAGGAAAAAGTAATCCAAGCTCTAACCCCAGAAGAAATGCAGAAATGGGCGCAACAAGAACCTGGCAGAGAAATTCGTGATAAATTACCATTTAAAGAAGGTGCATTGTATCTGCCGACTACAGCATTGCAGAAGCAAGCCTTGCAGGAATGCCATGATCACCTGTTGGCTGGCCACAAGGGAGAGTCCAAGACAGCATATCTAATCAAAAGAAAATATTGGTGGCCACAGATGAATAAAGACATAGAACAATATGTAAAGACTTGTGAGATATGCGCTCAGGGAAAATCAGAACGGCACGCTCCTCAAGGGCTGTTGCAACCCCTGCCCATTCCTCCTCATCCTTGGCATACAATCACCCTAGACTTAATTACAGACTTACCATCCTGTCAAGGGACAAATACAATACTAGTAATAGTAGATGCATACACGAAAATGACACACTTCTTGGCCTTAAAGGGAATCCCTACAGCAAAACAGTTAGTAAGGCACTTTAGTACCCAGATTGTCAAATTACATGGAATACCCATGATTGTAATATCAGACCGGGGAACCCAATTTGCTTCGCATTTCTGGAAGGCTTTTATGAAAGGGTTAGGAGTAGAAACTTGTTTTTCCACCAGTTTCCATCCGGAGACGGATGGACAAACGGAAAGGGTGAACCAGGAATTGGAGCAATATTTACGGTTGTTCTTGTTGAAACAGGAGGGAGAATGGCCGGACTACTTGTGGACAGCAGAATTCGCTCATAATAACGCGAAGAATGTGTCCAATGGATATTCCCCGTTCTACTTAAACTATGGTAGACATCCAAATTCAGCAGTACAAGATGTAGAGCTCACAGTCCCAGCAGTCAAGGATTTGGTAGCTCATTGAAATTCAGTACATGAAATAGCATCAAAGAATCTAGTACAGGCTAAGGAAAAGTATAAGAAGTACGCAGATAAGAAAAGAAAGAAACCTCCTCCACTAGGAATAGGAGATAAAGTCTGGTTGAATACAAAAAATTTAAGGCTATAAGGGAACCGAAAATTTCAGCCACGATTTATCGGCCCTTACCCAATTGCAGAGCAGATCGGTCCAGTGACCTATAAATTGACTTTACCCTCCCAATTCAAAATTCACCCAGTGTTTCACGTTTCCCTTTTGAAGAAGGCAGTTCCTAATTTGAGAAAAGAATCGATTCCAAACCCAATTCAGCTAGATACAGGAGTGGAGTTTGAGGTGAATTAGTCAGAAGTAAACTGTATTATTTGGTAGATTGGAAAGGCTACGGTCCTGAGGAGCGGTCTTGGGAATTAGATTCAGATGTTCATGCTCCTAGGCTAATGAAACTTTTTTATCAGCGCAATCCAACCAAGCCCAGTGTGGAAGGACTACCCTTGGTGGGGGGTACTGTCAGGATCCCTAATGTGAGTCCCAAAGCGAAGCGCAAGGAACTTGGTTCAATAGGCATTTCAGTTTCGAATGGGCTTCAATGGTCGAGTTTGTGGCATGCCTGCAATTCTAAGATGGCCACTCAGGCGCTGGGGTCTGCGGTCTAGTTGTTTACAAATCTAGAGAGACGATGTGACGCGTGCACTCCTGAAGTAATGCGCACTTCACCCAGACATTTCCTCAGAGAAGACGTGTTCGAGTGTGTTCCCAGCTCTGAAGTACATTTTTTGAGTAAGAAGCTTTCCAGAGTAACGCTTGAGAGTAGTTCCGAGTCAAGAAACCGAAACTTACCGAGGAGGACGGGAAAGCCGCTAGACTCCGTAGTGGGCTATTTACCGGGAGTCGAGTACGGAGTCTCCTCGTCTCTACAGGGAAAAAACGAGTGAAGACTTCAGCCGCACCTGAAAAGAAAACCGAAGAAAGCTAAGTGAAGTACTGATAGATTATTCGTTCACATTAAAATGTAAGCAGTGTTTGGTGACGTAATAAGTATAACACTTACCAAGGTCAGCAGAGATCAGCATACAGAGTCCTGTAACAGAAAATGAAGAAAATTATAGGATTTCCTGAGAAAAGGTTCCTAAGGAAAAATTAATTGACAATACCAACAGTTAACTAGGAAAGTAAGGAGAAAGACTTACCAGAGTTATAGCAGCTCCGCAGTAACCTAAGGAGAGGAAGCAAACAGGAAAAGTTAAAAGCACAAAAGGCTTAATTTAGAAGACGACAGTTTTTAGAATAGCAAGAGGCAAGAAAAGAAAGAAGAGAAATCACGAGAAGAAAGAGAAGGCCACACACAGAAACATTAATGGTAAGTTTAAAAGAGAAAGAGTTAGAAGATGTTTAAAAAACAGAGATTAAATAGGTATAATAAAAAGATATATGTTTTACAGATAATTAGTGACATCAATAACAAGAAAGAAGAAAAGACAGAGTTGAAAAGGAAGAGAGGCACAGAGTTCAGGATTCTGGGTAGGTAGAAAAATCATAAGAGAAGAGAAGAAAAGAGACAGAATAGAGTAGAGAAGGAATAATAATTTGTTGTGTGCTTAGTTACCCTTAGGAGTCTTCAGAAGGCAGAGTGATAGCTGAAGAAGAATTCCAGATAGGAAAACCAGAAGGTCTAGAACCAGTCTCTTCTATCGTTTATTATTTTATCCAATTTCCCCCTTCCCCCTTGCTGATCAGTTAGAGCCAAAGACATTTCTTGGGGCTGAGTGATTAGTAGTGGGAGTCGGGAAGCTAGCAACTTCTGTTCCTGTGCAAGACAACGGTAACCAGCGAGAAGATGAAGATGAGCTCTGACAAAGAGGTACTGGTAGGGTGCAAATACTTTTTTCCACCTTGTTGCATGGTTTGAATTTACACCGTTGCCATATAGTTTATTTACCCTGAAGAAGACCCTAGACCTTTTTTGGCTCATAAAGAGGTCGAAACATTTTTGTAACATAGTAACACTAGGCCAGGTGACTCATTGTATCTCACCGAATGACTGCTTCTTTTTAATGTTTTTAAACATACCAGGGGTACTTGTTGAATAAATAATAGGATGAATATACCTCTAGGTATATTTTATATCCACTCTTGTCCCCCACAAGAAACAGGACCTAGGGTACTGCCCTGATTTGGGATTTATAAGAACACCCAGGGATAGATTAACTTCCTCTGGTCAAGTCCGCCAGGGCGGCATTATTCCTACACTGGTGTGAGAGGTTGTCAAATGATGAAGCATGCCTCGATAGGTTGAGGGTGAGGAACCCTCTAAAAAAAAATTGACGACCTACTCCTAGAAGTAGTCAGTATACCAAATATGATAGGGATGACCGGCTGACTACCTCAAGTATATATTTCTTGTGTTGAATTATTTTGGTGGACACACTTGAGGTAGAACCTCCATCACTCTCTCTTTTGGTATTTACTACCAGGATCCCTACCACCCTGTGACAACTTTAGGCTTTGTGTGGCATCTAGCAATCCCAAAGTGCACTATTCTGTACATGCTCAAGATGTCTGAACCCTTCCTCAAATGTTAGGGGCTTGGTAGCCTACCCTAGAGTTGTGGCAATCAGTTGGTTACACTCCCATGGGAGTACAGTTCTTCCAATATTCTGTTGCTGCCACCAGCCATGTCTACCTAAATAAAGGGGCAAACCTTCAAGAGTATGATCACCATTTGCCCACCTAAGGCAGCTTCACCTTTGAAGCTCAACTTTTGGGCTAACAGCCTGAATGATTTCCTGCAAGGTGGAGGTAACACCTCTCCCTGTAACAGGCTGCTATTGTTCTTGAGCCTGGAAGTTGTTTATACTACTCCAACAGGAGGACAGAAAGCTGTCTGGTGGCCAGTCACTGTGCAAGGCCACTGCAAAAACTGGATCACAGAGTGACAACTTTCTAAAAGATGTGTTTCCATAAAAGTGACACTAAATTGTCCTCGGGCATCACGTCAGGTTAATGCCATAATTAATTTGATACCTTTAAGTACCCATTTTAACAGTCCCATTCAGAAGTTTGCCAGGCTGAGGGTCAGCCAGTAACATGGTGTTAGCTAGTGGGGCTATAACGCTTTCGCTGCAAAAACAACACTTCAGAAGTTTTGATGTTAGGACATATAAAAAAAATGTCCCACCACATAATATACAGCTCCCTCCATTAGGGCTCAGTAGGCCTTCCTTAGGGGAGACTATATATATATATTATTATGGAAGTGGGGCCTGGCCATTGGATTAGATGGTAAAGTCGAACTAGCAGTTTAAAAACTACCTTTCCAATCTGCAGTGGTAGGCTGGGAGCCATTTTGTACTTGGGCACACACAGGGTGGCCCAATCAGTGCTGCAGTCCTGGGTAGGACACTGTTTTACATGCGGGAAGTACCCAGGGTACCATATACTACGGACTTACAGGTAAGTCAGTCTCTGAAAATTGGGGGTAGCCAATCCAACATAAATCTTGTGAAGAGTTAGAACACTGGCAGTGAGATCTGGTTAGTAGTCCTCAGTGCACTCTCGGAGTCAAGAAACCAGCAGCATCAGTCCAAAAATGTGGGGGTGAACATGGAAAGGGAGGCATTTCCTTACAAAGCCATTCAAGGTGAATTAAAAAATGGTTGAATCTGGTGTCAAGTCATTTATATGGGATTTTCGTGTTACACAAAATCGCAGACTGATATTGCACAAACACAAACACTGGATCTCACCACTGACCACCAAACTAGGAAATTAGTTTTTTGATTAACAAGGGTAAAAAACCCATCTAAATCAACAAGCACACTCTTATCAGGGTGAACCAAAAAAGTCGCTAAATTAACTTGTGCTTAACCCTGTGGTAGCTTGGCACAAAACAGTCAGTCTTAACTTTGAGACACTGTGTGAAGTATTTATGCAGCACACACACAGTAATAAAGTGAAAACACAACACCAGATTTATCCCACAACAATTTTGAAAAATAGATTAATATTTAATAAATAAATTGGGCCTTCAACCTTCCCTAGAGCAAAACTCATTGAAGTTCTGGTGCATGGGTGGGGACCACACTGTTGCCAACATTTGTTTTAGTGGCAAAATGTTTCTTTGCTATTCTAATGGCTCCTGCTCCTCTCAGGGCTCAAACACACAGCACCTTTTCTGGCCTGCATATGTGTTCTGTCCAATGCAGACTGCACCATTTTATGGCAGGAAGGCACACTGTTCGGCATGATTAAAAGTTCTGAGGCCCTAGGATCCCAGGTCCTGGAGAGTATTGCTCAATTTAAATGAAATATATTCTCGAGGGAATAGACTCAAGGCACTGGACCTCTATGGCCTTAAAAATTCATAAGTCTTTGTAGTAGTGAGTCAAATACCCTCTCTCTTGTAATGAACCATATTCAGGCTTTTGGTAGAAACAGAGAGTTCTTTTTATTCGTGATTTGAATGAACATAAAAAATCAAATGAACATGGACAGCCAACACGTGTTTCGCCCCCTAGGCTCAGTTGAGGCCGGGGCTTTCTCAAGGCTGTACGAGAACAAGGGAAGAAAGGACAAAAAGGAATTATTCCTAGGAGAAGTCATTGAGTGAGCTAAGAGAAGTTAGTGTGACCACTCCCTGTGAATAGAAGTTGTATTTAGAAAGAAGAGAATAAAGGCGTGATGTTGAACAAAACCCGTGTCTATAGGTAAGTCTGGATATGACTAGTCGCTTCGAAATTATAGTGAGCAGGTTAGTTTTATTAACTATTATTCATCGATTTAATCAGTATTAGGACTTAATGGTGCTTAATATGTTTCAAAGTTAGTTCAGTTCTTATCGGAGGTCACGTATGAAGTGACTAAGCAACCTATGCAGGGAGAGAAATGCTGCGCTAGAAAAAGTTAGTTGAAGTTGGTGAAGTATAGAGTCCAATCCCCAAGAGCTATGGTTAGGGCAAAAGAGTGCGAGCAGGTTTTTACCTGGGGATGTGCTTTCAAATTACTTTCGATATATAACATCTCAAACAGGTCATGATATCTTCATTATCTCGTCATTCTTTTCACAGGTTACTTGTAAAATACAGGTATACCAGCCTCTGCATGAAACAATATATATGTGTACAATAACGAAAATTGCAACAGGCTAATCATATTGAGAGGGGGTCAGGACAAGAAGTTGTTTGTACAGGAAGCATTAATTCATACAGAGGACCATCCGGTAATGTGAATTCTAGATTTTGGCTATGCATTACCATTATTACAATCATTACAGTCTTATTCTCCTTGTTTGTCTCCTCTATTCTGTTTCCTATGGTAATGAGAAGGTTCTGGGGGCCCAATGGTTGATATTATGAAGGAAAGGGTTAGTGAATTGGTTATACCGGTTATAAGGAGTAAAGCAACCCGTTTCGAAATCAGCGTAATGGCCCATGATGGGGGAAAACATTATTATTATTTAGAGACTCAAGCGCCAGCCGAGTTCTGTTAACAAAACATTGCCTAGTAGAAGTCTACTTACTTTCAGGCATGAGATCAGGATCACGGCGGGAATGCCGTCTCAGGTATTCTTCCGCGCGGCGTATTCGCGTTCTGGTCCGCGGCCATCTTAAAGGGGTTAGTGCGGCCTGTCACGTGTTATTCACGTCAGATGAGGTCGTTTTGTTGCGCCATCTTGGAGTGTTGTTATGTTACTTTAGCGAAACGGTTTATGTCTCAGATCTAGTTATTTATTATCTATTATTGAAGAGTGGATTTTCATCCTAATTCGTTATGTTTTAATACGCTCTATTCCCTACTTGATATATTTTGAAAAGGTATTTAATTTTATTTTTATTATTATTTTGCGCGACCGGCTATACGAAGTTACTTGGTTGGTCCACACCACCTTGTGGTATAATCATAGAAACTACATGATCTCCATTCAGTTCGGTTAAATTTGTTACTGAGGGCTAGTGATTTAATAAGACCACCGACGCCATCTTGGAGTGGCCTGAGGGCAATGTAAAGTTAAGTTAGTTCACTGCTAGTGATCTATATTTATTATAAACAGTGATCACAGATGCGTAGGGTTTACTTTACTCCTATAATTATATTTTGCTTATCTTTCATTTGAATTTTGATTGCATTGTTTTTTTGTATGTTGATTACCGCGACGTTTAGGTGAGAAGGAAAACTCAAGAAGAGAAATATTTTATTATTGTATTTTCCATTTATGGCGCTAATTGCTCTTTTTGTTCAATGGATTTTAGTAGGGCCAGTCAGGGGGAAACGCGAAAGATGATTATGACTTGCAGATCGGGGAACAGTTTGGTAGAAAGAAAACAGGAAAACAACAGTGCATTATAAAAACCGAATATACATATATACACATAAGTGTCATCATCAATGTGTCTGAGAATATTTCGACATCCATTTCAGTCTTTTCGTTAGCTATTTGATGTGGCCAGTGTGTTTTTACAGCCAATGATGCCACTCATGATCTTTATTGAGACCAAATTCTACAGTTCCACAACGGATTATGTAGGAGCTTTCCTTCTGTCTCAGACGTTGTTCCAAATTTCCTCCTCTGTCCGATTGTCGGATCTTTTCTAAGCCACAGAAGACAAAGTTCCGATTGTGTTCATGGTACAGATTGTAGTGCTCAACTAAAGGTTGTCTATCATCTGTTTTGTGGATGTTGCGATAGTGTTCCTGTATCCGCTTTTTGAGTGGGCGGGTTGTGCTCCCAATGTAATGTTGACCACATGGACATGTGATGAGGTAGATCACATTAGTGCTCTCACAGTTGATGAAATCATGGATAATAATTATATGTCCATTTATTGTTGTTTGTTGTAATTTTGATTGGCCTAGTTTACATATTGAGCAGTTGGAGCATGTGTAGAATCCATGTGGTTTCTGTAGGAAGGTTGTCGTTTTTTGTTTGGCTTCAAAGAATGATGGACATAGTGAGTCTCTCAGATTTTTGCTTCTCTTAAAGCTGAGTTGTGGTTGGTCTTTTATTGCAGATCTGATGGTTGGGTTTAATGTTAATAGGTTCCAATGTTTTTTGAGCACTTTTCGTATGTGGTGATGACCGTTGTGAAAAGGGGTAAGGAAGCGTATGGTAGGTTCCATCTCCTTCTTTTTCCTGTTTTGTAGAAGATTGTTTCTGTCCAGAGTGGAGACTTGTTGTTGAGTGTTTCTAAGAGAACTGGTATTATATCCTCGTTGGGCGAGTCGTGATGTAATGTCCCTAGAGTGTATTTCAAATCCTTGGTCTGAACTGCAATTGATTCTGGCCCTGCGGAATTCTCCTGTTCGGCATGGTGTGTGTGGTAAAACCCACAGAGCAAGAGAGGCAGTGATTTTGCTCCAGCCTGACTGATTGATGCAGGTGCAATTTCTCCAGCACTGTTGCAAGGTGAATGGAGGTAGTGTAAGCACTAAATGAGGAGGCAGTGCTGAAATTGTATGGCTCATCAGCTTTTGCTGGTTGTATCTTCCTCAGTCCCAAACACAAGAATCCACCACCTAAACAAACTAGGTGCCGGACCTTCATTGTCCTGGTGAGTAATTAGTCCTTAATGGAAGCCAGCAGTTCTGTCTCTCCTCCAACACTCACGATTCTTTCAGTGGGTAACCGTGGATGTTAGTTCAAATGTCTTCAAGCAGCACCCGATTGCTTGGTGCTTTTTACTTGGGACACTCGGTGGGTAAAAATTCCTCTTAACACTGAATCCAAATAGTTATTCAGTTCTAGTCTACTGCAGCGTCAATTTGGGATCTCTGGGTCTCAAAATAGCAGAATTGTGAAGAATATTCTGTTAATCAGCTTTGGATATTTAAGGCTCTTCCCACCTCAGCTTTTTCTCAGCTGCTCTCCTTTTATGCAGTTTTTTCCTAGTGCATGGAAACCTTCTGTCCCCACCCTGAGCAGTTGGTTGGTTTTCTTTCCTGAAGGAGGGTGGAGGTGGCCTCTCCTGCAGACTTTTGTTTAAATTCCCACGCTACTGATCATGAACCATACAAGGGTAGTTAGTAGCAGTTACTCCAACCCTGAAATTTCTTGGTCAATGCTGGTATGGAGGTATTCAGGATAATAAATCTTGACACACTGGTGGGAAGTTTATGCTGCATCTTTATTCTAAACTTGTGTATGGACGTTGTGTATTTCAAATCTCACTTGTGAGTCAGATTCTGGGAAGTTCTGCCCTTTGCTGATTCCACTCAGACGGGCTCAAACCTTGTCTTTGTAAGGAAGCATGAGCAGGAGGGTGGGATGTGGCAGGGAGTCTTT
Organism: Triturus cristatus; assembly: GCF_964204655.1. NCBI lineage: Eukaryota > Metazoa > Chordata > Amphibia > Caudata > Salamandridae > Triturus > Triturus cristatus. The sequence goes on from NC_140582.1 coordinate 192,853,472, forward strand.
TATCAGCATATCCCTCTGTATATAGGCATTTATTTATACCATAGATATGTATCAAAATATGTGTATTGCTTTGTATAAACATGTAGAATAATTATGTTTTAAAATGAATAAATAAAATACATTTTTAATTACAGCACTTGAAAACCAGAGTTTATCTAATGCATCTTTAATCTACATATACTTCCTTCCTTTATGCATCTATATATTTATGGATCGACATATTTATTACTTTCTTTGAATTTAGCATATCCAATACACTACCCTATACCTCACCCTATGCCTCTGTCAATATATCTTCTACCTTAGCGCTCTAACTCATCTAAAACCTCTTTCTACTACTCTTTCCAATGTACTACCCTATTTCTCACCCTGTACCTCTATCAATATATCCTCTACATCCACTCTCTCATTCATCCCAAACCCCATACCGCTGCTAAGATCCTCAAAATAACTATTTCTAGACTGTCCTCTACTCTAGCCTTCCTAGCATCATCTGACACCTCTTTTACTATACCAATCTCCTAAAACAAGCCTTTCTAAACTCTTCCCTCTGAAGCTTTGACTCCACATCCCTTTTTACTCATCCCGAGCCTCCTCCTATTGCTATGACCTCCAAAACATACCAAAAAGGTCTAAATCCTTCACTCTTCTATCCCTTTACTATCCTTTTCAATACAAATAATAGACGAACATGTCCACTTCTCAAATTTCATAATTCACTATACTAATTCATCACTAATACTTTATGGGTTCCAGAATAGCGCACTACTCACCAAAAAAGCTCTTCAACACCTCATCAGGGGTAGTAAGCACTATATAAGTACAAACCTTTTTCCCTCTTTTATCCCTCCCCTTCTAAATCCAAATAACTGACTAACATATTCACCACTCAAATTACTTTCATATTTCACTATACTAATTCAACACTAATCCTTTATGGGTTTCTGTAGTAACGTGCTACTCGCCAAAAAAAGCGATTCAATACCCCATCAGGGGAAACAAGCACTGTATAAATGCAAATCTTTTCCCCTCTTCTATCCCTCCTCTATTCTTCTCAATCCAAATAACTGTCTAATATCCACCACTCAAATTACTTTCATATTTCACTATACTAATTCAGCACTAATCCTTTATGGGTTCCGGAGTAGCGTGCTACTCGCCAAAAAAGCTCTTCAACACCCCATCAGGGGTAACAAGCTCTATATAAATGCAAACCTTTTTCCCTCTTCTATTTCTGGGCTATACTTCTGAATCCAAATACCTGACTAATCTATCACCCCTCAAATTACTTTCATATTTCACTCTATTAATTATACACTAATCCTTTATGGGTTCCGGAGTAGCGTGCTACTCGCCAAAAAACGCCTCATCAGGGGTAGTAAGCGCTATATAAATACAAATGCAATACATTACTATCAGGAGTAACACACATCAAAAGCTCAAAAGCAACAGATGTTCCCAACTTAACTTCCTGTTAACCTTTGGGCTTTAGCTCTAGCACTCCATTTGATGTACTACTAAAATACAGTAAGCATAAAAAGTAACCAAAAGTGTTGTATACGTTTTAATGAATCAAGTATCCTAACACTTTCAAATTAGCATGTTTGGCTTTATGCCTCTGAAGGCCTTAAAAGAAAGGATCACAATGCCTACAATGCAATGGAATAAAGACTTCAGGATTGGCCACTGATGCCTAGCTTCACTCTAGGCACCCATCTAAGAAATAGTAAATACAAATTGATTTATCTCACTGCAACCACACAACACAGTTTTGTTGGCAAGGATTGGATGCTCAGAAAAGACTCACTCAATGAGGCTTCATCTGGGGCACCAGTATATGACAAAGGCAAGGAGTCCGGTGTAGGCTTCAGGGTAACAAGGAAACACAAGAAAATGTAAGAATGAATAAAGAACTTAAAGCAACCAAAACAAAGCCTACCTATATATTCTTTGAGATAGAGGGCCCAAGTTTGGTTTGTGTGGTAGTTGGATCTCCTGTGATTTCTGGAAAATATCAAATATCATAGGTGAATCTAATGTTGAATTTCCCCCATTATTGGAAAAGTTTGTAGAATTCAGTGCCAAAGTGTTCATTGAAGTGCTGGGGCTCCGCCCTTCCTAATTTATCCCTTTTTTGCATAAGCATTTTAAGTCACACTTCTGCTGCTGGTGTAATATCTGTGTGGGGCTGCCTAGTCTTTGCTCTGAGAGAGAATCTGGAAGCAAGGCAGCAGCCACAGTCATCTGTGCATCGGATGGCACTGACTGGGTTTATTTTCCTACAGCCCATCAGTGCCATAGGAGTGTGTTGAAAATCACAATGAGCCAACAACGCTGACAAAATGTAGCCTTGGGAATTGGACGCTGCCTCCCTGCGTAATGCCAGATGTCATTCACCAGTAGGAATCTCATCCTTCTCCACTCATCCCAGTGTGGGTTTGAATAAGTGAGGGTGAATTCAACCCTCCTGTGGAAACATGTAGGAAAAGGGAAATTAGAAATGACTGACGAGAAATGTGCATCACTCTTTCACTTTTGTACAGTGAAATAGATGCAAAGTCATTTCTGAATGACAGTGAATAAGCCAAGTGAGTGGAATAACACTGCTGCCTTAAAAGGATACAGCTGTGCCAGGCTCCCTATCTGCCTGGTTCCGAGCCATGTCTATCTGTCCAGCAGCAATCTTGAACATCTGAGTCCCTCTGACCAACTGCAGAGCTGATTCTCAGAGGGCAGATATTGTAGGACCTACAATAGCACAAATAAGCATGCAACTGTACCTGTAACTTTTGTCTCTCCCTTATCTTACTTTTGTGTCGCAGCATTTCAACTTATCTCTCTTTTTTGCTTCCTTTTTCGTCCCAATACAGTCTACCTATATTTTTCTTTCGCTCAGCTCTGACTTGCTCTAAAAAGTTCTCTTCTAATTACCTTAACTCCCATAGTGTAGATTCTGAATATCTTGGTTATTCTGATCTCCTCCCGGTCTCACATCTCATTTTCCCAACACCCGTCCTCCCAGTCAGAGTCATTACGTCATAAGGTGCTCCGTCTTCTCACAGAACCTACGCGTCAGAGTCCTTTCTTTGTTTCCATGAAAGGGAGGCCCTATCCTAAGTGCACATATGGTCCCTTCCATCCCTGAACATACTTTTTAGGCCGTGCCTAGAGCCAGCGCACATGCGCTGCTCTGCAAGGCTTATTGTAGAGGATTAGGTGAATAGAAGCTCTGCCCACTCTCCCCCCATATTTTCCATTGGCTTGTCTCATTGTCTGTCCTAAATGCTGGCTTCTGATTCGTCGATAGGCTTGTTAGTTCCTCCTCCTCTTCATTTGTCACTTCCTATGGTGACTGACCTCTTTACTTTGGCTGTTACACCGTACGTATTATTTATACTGTGAGCACTCTTTTCTTTAATGAGGTTCTCCTACTGCAGGCACAACATGCTTTGGTGCCTGCTTTACTCCCCCTCCTCATGTTGTCGTGCCTTCTCCCCCACCCCTGTTGTCCATGCGTTCACCCCTGCCCTCCCTCCCGTTGTCCGTGCCTTCTCCCCCTTCCTGCACTCCCGTTGTCCGTGCCTTCATCTTCCCCCGACCCCCTCCCTCCCATTGTTGTGACCCCTACCATTTGCAATGCAATAGGTCTTGCATAAAAGACAAACATTCTATATAAAAAGGTTTTATGTGTTATTAACATTTATATTTGACTCTTTATATAGAGCATGTGATTGTAGGTGTGTTACTTTTTCTTCTCTTTGTGGCTATGGACATGAGCAACCATCCTCTGTGGTTGCTTTAAACCAGTTATGGGGCAGCTCTTCCCTCCAACTGGGTTTGGAGTCAAGCTTGCTAGAAGGACAATAGTGAGGGCAGGCCCAGGTGTCAGCCCTGTGACAGGGGAGGCGCCTTCGAAGTTAATCAGGCTACTGGACACAGCCCCCAGACCTTTGTGTCAAGGGGGAAACATCTGTCCTATACCCAGGACCCTTTGATCAGTGTCTGGTAACAGTATACATCCCACTATATCCACCATGAGACACTGAACAAAGGCAGAAAGTTATTTGGTTTTAGGTAGGAGAACAACAACTTTCTAAATGTGTCCTTTTGAAAATGGTAAATTAAAATCTGACTTGACCATTAAGTTGGATTTTAGATTACTATTGTAACATGTTCTTAAATTATTTCTCTAGCTGCTACCAATCTGAATTTAGCATTTATTAAATGTAACAATGTAGCCCAATGTACAAATACTCAAATTATCCACTTTAATCTTTCTTTGGTTCCCATCAGATTTCTCAATCTTTCCATAAGGACACAGAAAATGTAAAAACTATCAGCCTGGAGTTTGAGAGGAGGGTTCATTGATAAGGTAACCATCTCTAAAGTATTATTGTAGGTCTGGGAGAAAAGGGGGACAACAAGTAACTAATATCAATCTCAAAACCTCCCACTTGACCTATATTTCTTTTTTTCAAGGCTGAACCAGCTCGGTTGGGCTACCTACATTGGAGACATGATGCACAAACAATTTGCTATTTTATCAAAAAATTATTTTATTCTTTCAGAAAATCATTTTTCATTGTTTGTATCAAAAAAGTTAAAAGAAATGTATTAAATTAATAAGTTTTTACATTTTTTCTTTTACATGCATATTGTACATTTCATTATTTTATTAAGAAAAACAGTCTTTATAAAAATTTTCATTCATGTTAAAAATAGTCTATATAACCCCTATAAATAGACCACATTCACATACTAGCCTCTCACAAACACATACATATTCATTCATGCCACACAATGTATCCTACCCTCCCAAGATTGCATGCACTTAGTGGTCATACAGAAGACAAAGATATTTCAGTCTTTGTTACCATGTTGCGCGCCGGGTATTACACAAACAGATCAACGCAAGTTTCGGTAGTATTGTCAATTTGTGACCACCTTCTTCAGGACCACCAATATGACAGAATTAGGGCGAGTGGTTGGGGTATCTGTAATGTTTAAAATTGAAAACATGACTCGGTAAACCCATTCACAGAAAGCAATTAAATTTGTACTAAGTCAATTGAACAAAACAACTACTCCATTAGTATATTCAAACTCCAAAAGAAAGTCTTGGGATGAATTGATCTAAGAAAGTGATAAGATATCAGCCAGTACCACCACTAGAGTGTGAAGATTCTTTAAAAAACTAAAGAAACAAGAGAATTTCAAAGGGTGACTCATGGGTGTACATAAGCTAACTGTATCCACGTGATATTAATTGTGAAAAAGAAGTGACTTTTTGTAAGAACAGACCAGACCCCTTTTGAGTGTTAATATGGGACAATGTGTGCTCACCAATGAAGGAGCGAAGGGAGTACTATTGTATACAACTGTACAACTTACATCATCTGGATGAAAAGGTGGATTGCTGAACCACTACAAAATGAATTACTCAGTGTAGCGAAGTGACATCAATTGTATTTGGACCTCTCTCACAGAGATAACGCGCATATCTTTACTTTTCACTGTTGACAGTAAAACAATGCTATTAGGATACTTTTTAAATTGTGGACAAGATCCCCTGCAATCATGGTGTGTATTTGTATACACACCACATCCATTTCAGTCCGATCCAGTTTGATATTTAAGAATCTTTATGAGACCCCCAACAGGTTGTGTAGTACATCACCGAGACCTGTATAAACATGTGATGACATAGCATATATATAAAAGATTTTTTTAGTTGATTGAATCCCCACTAGTGAGTACGGCAATACATGGCACTGGTTTTACATATCGCTATGGTTCGCATATGGTACATTATGAACTGAACTAGGGGTATGGATGTTAGATACACACCTGTGTAATGTCCTTCTACTATCTCGAATGGTGTGGGGTCATGCTTAATTTAATTAGTCCATGATGGAGACTGATGATATATACGTAGATGCCTGAATCTTTAATCCTCCTCTACTGTGGAAACACAAGGACACAAGAAAGGAGGAAAGAAAGAAGATTCAAAAGTTGAATATTAATCACATATCCTACTGTTAGTTAAATAAAATGTGTTATAAGTAACACAATAGAGACAAGAAATATTTAGTGACATGCTATTTGTATAAATAACCTCTCAAGAAGATTTAAAAAAATAAATATATATATATATATTATTTTAACAGAGTTTTATGTAGCGTGAACGTGACCCGAATCGGGTATCAGAGCACTTTACATAGCACCAGTTGCATCACATGAGGACACATTCATTTCTTTAAAAAAATGTAGGCACAGGGAGATTGAGTAATTTGCCCAGAATCACAGGATGTTCAGCGTCATTGCCAAGACTCTAACCCAGTTCCCCAGACTCGAAGCGGACTGCCCTAGCAGTTAGGCCAACTCCTCTCCCCAAGATGGTTCAGATCAGAGTATCTCAGTGGTCTCATAATAGAGTGCATATCAATCAATCTATCAATCAATCAATCAATCAAGGAATTGTAAGCTCGCTACTCAGCCTTGGGGGTCTCAAGCTGCTGAGGGGAAAGGGGGTACGCAGATCAGTTTATCCAAAGAACCAGGTCTTGAGGGTCCTCCTGAAGGTGTTCAGGGAGGGGGCGTGTCTGTTGTCTACCAGTAGGTCGTTTCAGGTCTTGGCTGCAATGTGAGAGAACGATCTTCCGCCTGCTCTGGCTCTGTGGATGTGCTGGGTTTCGGCCAGTGCGAGGTTGGAAGAGGGTAGTTCATTGATGCGATGGCGTGGGGTGCGATGAAGTCAGTGATGTTGGTGGCGAAGTGTCCAGGTGCCGGGGGGGTCTGTCGACGAGGGTTCTTCGGAGTGTGGTGTTGGGGCTGGTCCAGATCTGGAAGTGCAGGTGTTCATCAGGGGGGTAGATTTCGCTGGAGGTGGTGAGGCGGAGGATGTTCTTGTGGGCGATGGCGAGGCCTCTTCCCTGGTGGTTGGGGCGGTCCTTCCTCTGGATCGTGTATCCGTCCGGGATGGCGGTGTTGATGTCGGGACGGAGGCGGCAGTGGTCCAGGTTTCCGTGAAGAAGGCGATGTCGGAAGAGAGAGAGTCGAGTAGGTTCCAGATTTCCATGGCGTGTTTGTGTACGGAGCGCACGTTGAGGAGGATGCATCTGAGGGTGTCGTCGGTGCTGGCATCGGTGGTGGTGACGGTCCGGCAGCAGTGGAGGCTGGAGAACTGGCCATGGGTCGTGTTCGGTGAGTCTCTGAGCGTTCCGGGGTTGAGTGCGTGGAGGGTGGCAGAGTCGTAGCGGTAGAGGATTGTAGATCCAGGGTTCCTTGCCCTGACCGCGGTTGGGTCATGGGCGGGTGCAGATGGGCTTGCCTTTGCCGCGCCGGTGGCGCGCCAGCGGCATGCCCACTGGGTGCAGCCATGCAGCGGCCTCCATTAAATAGGGGAGGGGGAGGGAAAGTGTAGCTGGGAGGCAGGAAGGGCGGGAAGCATCGAGCGGGAGGTGGGCATGGCCTGAGAACGAAGGGGCTATGCAGAGAGGGCAAAAAGAACAAAAATAGCAAGGGGCGACAGGAGAACTAAGCTAACGCCACCAAAATTAACCTAATGGCAAAACTAAAATTGACTTACACCAACCAAAATCAAGACAGGTCATGCACGGAGAGCGAGTCGAGAGCGGTCTCGAACCCTGCTCTTCTACCTCAGAGGCGTTGATGGCCAGGCGGAACTGCGTGGAGGAGAGCGGTTCCCTGACCGGGAGGTCAGGGCACTCGCTCCATCAGTTATAATGCTACAGAGGTGGTATATAAATAGAGGCAGCAAATAGAAGTTGTTAAGTTGCAGAGTCTGTATTGATGCAGGTTGAGGCACAAGAGTAACAGAGCCTTAGTATGTGTGGAAATGCTCTGTGTTTCATTAATTGTTAGTGTAGCTGCCTGCAGTTGTATGTATACTACGGATACCAATTGATTAACACAGTCAGACACAAAAACCACACAAAGACTTCTAAAACAGCAACTAAGACGCTCCTCCGTTCAGCTCATATCTGAGCAGAAATGGTAACTAAGTGGACCTAAAGCTCAGCCAACTGGTCGGCCCTACGGTTAACATGTGTACCGGTAACACCAAGAGCAGAATATTGCTAGAAGGCTAGGAAAGAAACTGCAGCTGCTACTTAAGCCGTCACAAGACCTCCTATTTCCAAATGCGATTCCTTTTTATTTTATAATTTACTTACGTTAGGTTCAGAGTATCAGCGGGCGTGAACTGCTCTCTTCACCATACAGACGCGAGGTGGAAAGGTCCGTGCGGTGTGTTATTTAAAGGGTAGTCATGTATTAACATAATGGACAGTTCAGTGACTAAATATCGAGGGACACAATATAGAATGCACAAAATATCGACACCAAAATATAGAAGGACAGAATATAGACTCCCTATCTACAAACAGTTAAGTACTAAAATATCGATTCCAAAATATAGAATGTTAAAATATAGTTAGTCCAAATATCGATTTTTTTAAATGTATTAAAAATTATTTAAAATTAATTAAATATTAAAAACAATTAAATAAAACATACATAATATAATATAAAAAAGCTTAAAATGTAAACATAATAATTGTTTTTTTTTTAAAGTAGAAATTTTGTTGGATAGTGAGAGCGTAAAAATTACTATCCCCACTCCAGTAATTGCAACAGTAGGGAAAACGTTGGATAGCGTAGGGGTAAAAATTACTATTCCCACTCCAAAGAGTGCAACAGTAGGGAAAGCGTTGGATAGCGGGAAGGTAAATATTACTATTCCCACTCGAGTAAGTGCAACAGTAGGGAAAGCGTTGGATAGCGTAGTGGTAAAAATTACTATTCCCACTCCAGTGAGTGCAACAGTAGGGAAAACGTTGGATAGCGTAGGGGTAAACATTACTATTCCCAGTCCAAAGAGTGCAACAGTAGGGAAAGCATTGAATAGCGGGAGAGTAAAAATTACTATTCCCAATCCAGAGAGTGCAACAGTAGGGAAATCGTTGGATAGCATGAAGGGAAAAATTACTTTTCCCACTCCAGTGACTCCAACAGTAGGGAAAGCACTGTATAGTGTAGGGGTAAAAATTACTATTCCCACTCCAGAGAGAGCAACAGTACGGAAAGCATTGTATAACGGGAAGAGAAAGATTACGATTCCCACTCCAATGAGTGCAACAGTAAATAAAGCGTTGGATAGCGTAGGGATAAAAATTACTATTCCCACTCCAGTGAGTGCAACAGTAGGGAAAACGTTGGATAGCGTAGGGGTAAAAATTACTATTCCCACTCCAAAGTGTGCAACAGTAGGCAAAGCGTTGGATAGCGGGAGGGTAAACATTACTATTCCCACTCCAGACAGTGCAACAGTAGGGAAAACGTTGGATAGTGTAGGTGGAAAAATTACTATTCCCACTCCAAAGAGTGTAACAGTAGGGAAAGCTTTGTGTAGCGGGAGGGTAAAAATTACTATTCCTACTCGAATGAGTGCAACAGTAGGGAAAGCGTTGGATAGCAGTAGGGTAAAAGTTACTATTACCGCTCCAGAGAGTGCAACAGTAGGGAAAGCATTGGACAGCGGGAAGGTAAAAATTCCTATTCTCACTCCAGTGAGAGCAACAGTAGGGAAAGTGATGGATAGCGGGAGGGTAAAAATTACTATTCCCACTCCAGTGACTGCAACAGTAGGGAAAGAGTTGGATAGTGGGAGGATACAAAATACTATTCCCACTCCTCAGAGTGCAAAAGCAGGGAAAACATTGGATAGCGTAGGGGTAACAATTACTATTCCCACTCCAAAGAGTGCAACAGTAGGGAATGCGTTGGATAGCGGGAGGGTAAAAATTACTATTCCCACTCCAGAGAGTGCAACAGTAGGGAAAGCATTGGATAGTGTAGGGGGGAAAATTACTATTCCCACTCCAAAGAGTGTAACAGTAGGGAAAGCGTTGGATAGCGGGAGGGAAAAAATTACTATTCCCACTCCAGTGAGTGCAAAAGTAGGAAAAGCGTTGGATAGCGGGAGGGTAAAAATTATTATTCCCACTCCAGTGAGTGCAACAGTAGGAAAAGCGTTGGATAGCGGGAGGGTAAAAGACACTATTCCCACTTCAGAGAGTGCAACAGTAGGGAAAGCATTGGATAGTGGGAAGGTAAAAATTACTATTCTCACTCCAGTGAGTGCAACAGTAAGGAAAGTGTTGGATAGCGGGAGGGTGAAAATTACTATTCCCAGTCCAGTGACTGCAACAGTAGGGAAAGAGTTGGATAGCGGGAGAGTAAAAAATACTATTCCCACTCCTGAGAGTGCAACAGTAGGGAAAAAGTTGGATAGCATAGGGGTAAAAATTACTATTCCCACTCCAAAGACTGCAATAGTAGGAAAAGCATTGGATAGCGGGAGGGTAAAAATTACTATTCCCGCTCCAGAGAGTGGAACAGTAGGGAAAGCTTTGGAAAGCAGGAGGGTAAAAATTACTATTCCCACTCCGCACAATGCAACAGTAGGGAAAGCATTGGATAGCTGGAAGTTAAAAATGACTATTCTCACTCCAGTGAGTGCAACAGTAGGGAAAGTGTTGGATAGCAGGAGGGTAAAAATTACTATTCCCACTCCAGTGACTGCAACAGTAGGGAAAAAGTTGGATAGAGGGAGGGTAAAAAAACTATTCCCACTCCTGATAGTGCAACAGTAGGGAAAGTAATGCTTTAATTTTAAAATAATATTACATTAATTATCAATACCAATAAAAAGTTAATTAAAATTACAAGTATTACAAATTAATTACCATTGTTAAAAAAAAAAATTACCAATTAATAAAAATTAATTACAATTAATAATTAATTATCAATTAATTATCAATACACATAAATTAAAAAAATTAATATTTACTTTATTACAATTAATTTACTTTCCACCCAATTCCCCTATGAACCCACAACCCACTCACAATACTAAAAAATACATTTAACATTATTATCAATTAATCAATTAATAAAAATTATTTAGCAATTAATAAAAATTATTTAGCAATTCATACAAATTAATTACCCATTAACACAAATGAATTACCAATTAATAATTAAGTATCAATTAATTATCAATACACATAAGTTAAATAATTAATATTTACTTTATTACAATAAAATTGCTTCCCACCCAATTCCCCTATAAACCCACAACCCACTCCCAATAATGAAAGATACAATTAACATTATAATCAATTAATCAATTAATAAAAATTATTTAGCAATTAATAAAAATTAATTAGCAATTCATACAAATGAATTACCCATTAAGACAAATGAATTACCAATTAATAATTAATTATCAAATAATTATCAATACACATAAATTAAAAAAATAATATTTACTTTATTACAATTAAATTACTTCCCACCCAATTCATCTATAAACCCACAACCCGCTGCGAATAATCAAAATTAAAATTAACATAATTATCAATTAATCAATTAATATAAATTAATTATCAATTCATAAAAATTAATGACCAATTAATAATTAATTGGCAATTAATAAAAATTAATGACCAATTAATAATTAATTGTCAATCAATTAATTATCAAAACATATAAATATATTTAATATTTAATTTACCATAATTAAATTACTTCCCACCCTATTCCCCTATAAACCCACAACCCGCTACAGAATTAAATTACGCAAAAATTAAATTACATAACATTCCTTAGTTTTAAAAAATTAAACATACATTACAAAAATAATACATAATTTTAACACATATACTACCATACATAACACTACATTTTTTTCGATATTATGGGATTCTATATTTTTAAAGTCAATATTATGGAATTCTATATTTTTACATTCTATATTATGGAAATCGAATTCGTACCCCAATTTCGATATTCTGACCTATCTATATTTTCATTTTTGATATTCTGTCCATTCTATATTTTGGAGTCGATATTCTGTCCATTCTATATTTTGGAATCGATATTTAGGTCGTTCACCATAATGGATGTAGGGGCGTGTCAGTACTAAGCTCCCGGTTAAACTATGTGCCACAATGGGCGCCATGTTTAAGTGCTCTATTGTCAGTATAGCTGTACCGTATATGTCCCACTAAATAGGTTCAAAATTGCTTAAGATCTGAAATAGGGAGGTATGCTGCTTAAGAACAGTTGAAGGGATCCCCTCAGGATATCTGGGCACTGTATTCATGCAGGCAGGTAGTAAGGTTGTACGCGGCCTCATTAAGCAAACTCTTTCCTCAATATAGGCATAAAGCAATTCTATACTGTGTGGACTTACAAACTGCGAGATAACAGGGCAGTAGTCTAGTGCGATCTGATTCAAAGCAATGTATAGCGGCAGCCGTCATCTCATAATGGTTTTGTAAATCATACTTTAATTTGAATATAGTAGTCAGTGATCACAAATACAGAAATCAATAACCTTATGTCAAGATATCAGCCTTGCTTGGCGTGGTATGCTGACTCTTCTTGAACCAAGGTGTAAACGGCATAGTTAGGTATGCCAACATTACCCAAGTACTGGGAAGAAAAATAAGGCGGCATAAACGATTAAATAACCACTCATAGTATTTCCTTCCCAATCAGTATCTTTCACAATACACAGTAAGGGGACTCCTCTATTCAGTGTGTATCCTGGAACAACTAAGAGGTATTATAAGTACACCACATGGTCGACAGCGACCTGCCAGTGTATACATGTTACCTGTCATGATGACTGCTCATAGTGTGACAAGGGTTGTTCATTTCTGCATTACAAACTAGATAATCTCTTCGTTAAGACCTTCCTTGACTGTGTTTAGAGAGAAGATCCAAGATGTTTTGATAAAATAGCAAATAGCAAATTGATTGTGCATCATTTCTCTAATGTAGGTAGCCCAACTGAGCTGAGAAATATAGTTCAAGTGGGAGGTTTTGAGATTGATATTGGTTGAGAGGACGGGTTGCAGTCTCTAGCTTGTTTAAGGGAAGTGGCTATTTCCATCGAGGAGTCCATGAAGCCATCCACCTTATCATCTTCTGTGAAACACTGGGAAATATTTGAGATATTGTGTCTCTGGAGCAACTGGGAGCTATTTCATGTGAACTTGTCAAAATTCTTCATTTCTTGAATGATGTTTCTTTTAAAGGGCTTGTTTCAATCAAAACTTTCTTCACAGTGGCAGCTATTTAGGTGCCAATTCCGATCCGGTAAAAAAATTCCCCGTCCGACTCGTATCCGGATTTTTTTCCGTCCGAATCGTCAAAGTAGCGTACAAACTGCCAAGTACGATTCGAACGGAAAAAAGTCCATACGAATCGCATTGGGAAGATTTCCCCACACGTCCTCGGGTCGGGAAAAGTCACCGACACGTCCCCGGGCGAGAAACCCACCGTGCGGAAAAATAAAGTCCGACTGCGCAAGTACGATCCCTCCCGTCCTCCCCATTTCACAACCGTACGCAAAAAACACCGTCCGAACCGAACTCCCATAGCAACCATGGAGACATGTGCCCGCATACGCGCCGAACACCCCACCACCCCCCGCCCGCGTATGTACGCCCCGAACCCCCACCCGTGTATGTACGCACCGAACCACCAGCCGTGTATGTACGCACCAAACCCCCCCCCCAGCCCTGTATGTACGCACCGAACCACCAGCCGTGTATGTACGCCCCCGAACCCCCCCCAGCCGTGTATGTACGGACCGAACCACCAGCCGTGTATGTACGCACCAAACACCCACCCGTGTATGTACGCCCCCGAACCCCCCCCAGCCGTGTATGTACGCACCGAACCACCAGCCGTGTATGTACGCACCAAACACCCACCCGTGTATGTACGCCCCCGAACCCCCCCCCAGCCGTGTATGTACGCACCGAACCACCAGCCGTGTATGTACGCCCCCGAACCCCCCCCCAGCCGTGTATGTACGCACCGAACCACCAGCCGTGTATGTACGCACCAAACCCCCACCCCAGCCGTGTATGTACGCACCGAACCACCAGCCGTGTATGTACGCACCAAACACCCACCCATGTATGTACGCCCCCGAACCCCCCCCCCAGCCGTGTATGTACGCACCGAACCACCAGCCGTGTATGTACGCCCCCGAACCCCCCCCCAGCCGTGTATGTACGCACCGAACCACCAGCCGTGTATGTACGCACCAAACACCCACCCGTGTATGTACGCCCCCGAACCCCCCCCCAGCCGTGTATGTACGCACCGAACCACCAGCCGTGTATGTACGCACCAAACACCCACCCGTGTATGTACGCCCCCGAACCCCCCCCCAGCCGTGTATGTACGCACCGAACCACCAGCCGTGTATGTACGCACCGAACCACCAGCCGTGTATGTACGCCCCCGAACCCCCCCCAGCCGTGTATGTACGCACCGAACCACCAGCCGTGTATGTACGCACCAAACCCCCACCCCAGCCGTGTATGTACGCACCGAACCACCAGCCGTGTATGTACGCACCAAACACCCACCCATGTATGTACGCCCCCGAACCCCCCCCCCAGCCGTGTATGTACGCACCGAACCACCAGCCGTGTATGTACGCCCCCGAACCCCCCCCCAGCCGTGTATGTACGCACCGAACCACCAGCCGTGTATGTACGCACCAAACACCCACCCGTGTATGTACGCCCCCGAACCCCCCCCCAGCCGTGTATGTACGCACCGAACCACCAGCCGTGTATGTACGCCCCCGAACCCCCCCCAGCCGTGTATGTACGCACCGAACCACCAGCCGTGTATGTACGCACCAAACCCCCACCCCAGCCGTGTATGTACGCACCGAACCACCAGCCGTGTATGTACGCACCAAACACCCACCCGTGTATGTACGCCCCCGAACCCCCCCCAGCCGTGTATGTACGCACCGAACCACCAGCCGTGTATGTACGCCCCCGAACCCCCCCCCAGCCGTGTATGTACGCACCAAACACCCACCCATGTATGTACGCCCCCGAACCCCCCCCCCAGCCGTGTATGTACGCACCGAACCACCAGCCGTGTATGTACGCCCCCGAACCCCCCCCCAGCCGTGTATGTACGCACCGAACCACCAGCCGTGTATGTACGCACCAAACACCCACCCGTGTATGTACGCCCCCGAACCCCCCCCCAGCCGTGTATGTACGCACCGAACCACCAGCCGTGTATGTACGCACCAAACACCCACCCGTGTATGTACGCCCCCGAACCCCCCCCCAGCCGTGTATGTACGCACCGAACCACCAGCCGTGTATGTACGCACCGAACCACCAGCCGTGTATGTACGCCCCCGAACCCCCCCCAGCCGTGTATGTACGCACCGAACCACCAGCCGTGTATGTACGCCCCCGAACCCCCCCCAGCCGTGTATGTACGCACCGAACCACCAGCCGTGTATGTACGCACCAAACCCCCACCCCAGCCGTGTATGTACGCACCGAACCACCACCCCACCAGGGAATGTACGGACCGCACCCCCACCAGTGCATGTACGGACCGTACTGACGCCAAAAAAACACGTACTGAACCCGGACAAACCATATTTACACAAGGAGAGTCAAGTAGAGTTTCCCCACACCACCAAACAGGCCCAACAACCCCACAAACATCACATACACTCACCTGCAACTGCCAAACTGCCAAACAGAGGCCCAAAACTCAATCACTCCTCATAACACACCCACACAAATTTCAAACACAGCCACACCCACAAATGGACCAATAAAAATGGACCACACACACAAACCATGAGCCTTTGCAACAGACCCACTGCTGCCAGAGCCCACAGACGACCCACACCACCATACTTGAACCTCACACTTGCATACCTTCACACAACCACCTACACAAACACCCCCTCATCACATTCACACACACACCTCCACTACCACACCCACACACCCACAGCCATCCACACCCACACCCCCACAACCACACCCCACGCCATGTCCACCACCAAGAATCCAAAGTTCACAAAGGAGGAGCTGGAGATCCTTGTCGACGAAATCCTCAGAGTCGAGCCACAGCTCTTTGGGACATTGGTCAGACAGACCAGCATATCCGAAAAAACCGCCATGTGGCAGAGGATCGTCGATTCTGTGAATGCTGTTGGGACAACCAGAAGGACCAGGCACGAGTGCCAATCCAGGTGGTACGATCTGCGGAGGACGGTCAAGAGGAAGATGACTGACAATCACAACCAGGGGAACATCACTGGAGGAGGGCCGCCCCCCAGACCGGTACAATACCATCCCTGGGAGGAGAAGGTGATGTCCACGCTGGCGGTGGAGGGACTACACGGACTGCCAGGACTCCCAGACCCTGGTGAGTACACAAACAACTCACCTCACATGGGGGGGATGCCATACACAATCAATCATGCATGCCACCCCCCCCAAGCCACCACCGGACACAACAACACTCCACAAACACACACATGCCACTGGCACCTCCATGCCCCATGCATCAATCAGGGCCATGCCAAGTCACAGGCCACACAATACACCAACACAACACAGGATGTGGTCGATGCTGGGAGTGGGGGCAGCAAAACTAACATTGAGCAACTCACAAGCACACAACAATGCCCTCAGCCCATATGGCCCAGGGCACAGCCATACAAACTGTGTGTACCCACACAGTACTGTCTTGCCTGCAAATGATGGCTGCCATGCAGGATGCCATGGGTCTGAAGGCACAATTTGCACATAACAGCAGACAATGAAGATGCATCGCTCTGATAGAGTCTCAGCACACACCGCCACAGCAGCAGCCTACACTCAGACACACTGCCCAATGGGTGCCCGGAGAACAGGGACTAACTCACATGAACAAGCCAATGGCCATTCAAAGACCGGCTAACTGTGTGTGCCCAGGAAGCTGGCCTGAGGTGACAGAGAGTGACAAAGAGAGGGAGGGAGAGGGGGAATGAGAGGGAAGGAGACAGAGGGGGGACACAGGGAGACAGACAGAGGGAGGGAGTAGGGTGACAGAGGGAGACCGACAGAGGGAGGGAGGAGGGTGACAGAGGGAGGGAGGAAGGGAGACACAGGGAGACTAAATCACCCTTGGGTGGTGTGGCCATGTCCACTCGTCAGCCGGTGGACTGTGTGCATGCAGACCAGGTCTGGCAGTGCCTCAACCCCCCCTTCCGTAGATGAAGACCGGTCCATGTGTCAATCTGTGCACGAGTCCATCCGTGCTGCAGGCACAGACCTAACCACACACCCAGTATACCCACCCACCGTGTCGGTAAGAACCCTGTCACAAATGCTTCAGTCCCCTACCTGCAACATCAAATTGCCTTGCCAAAACACCATTTGGCCACGTACAGTGCAACACGTAAGGCGCCTCTGCATGGCTCGCTACGCCCGCACACCACACTGCTGACTGTGTACCCAAATAGATGCATCAACTAAGATTGTGTCTCACACATGCGTAAAGCCCTGACAGCTGTGGCCAAGGGACATAGCCATGCACAAGTGCACTGTGAGAGGAATGCAGGACAGATCCAACTACCCAGAGGAAGAGTGCCAAATCAGAAATGCATGCAACATGGATGCCACATGTGACACTGTCAACATTGTCTCTCTCACACACAGGTCAACGTCGACGAACACCCCCCAACACTGGGGGGGAAGTCACACAGGACCAGGCTCCGCGGGATGATGACCCCACCGCCAGCGATGACTCTCACCACTCCGTGGATGACCCAGACCAACCTGGCCCCTCTGGTGTCCAACCACCTGCAGCACCTGCGTCAGGTACAACTGTGCCAACCACCACCCCCATTCCTGCCACATCCCAGGAGACGTCCAGGAGCCCTGCCCGCACACGACCACCCAGCCAGTCTGCCCAGGAGGGACACGGTCCTCCGGGCACCCAGGAGGAGGCAGGCGGCAACGCAGATGCCATCCCTCAGGGGTCCCGGAGACCCGATGCACCCACAACGGCAGGCCAGGTGCACGTGGGCAGGGGTGGCGGGAGTGGAGGACGGCGGAGGCGCGAACCTGACCAGGCAGCTCAGGACCCGGTAGTGTCCCAGGTCAGCAACATCCTGGATACATACCGGCGTGACACCAGGGGCATGGACCAGATTGCGTCCACCCTCAATGACATCAAGGGGACCCTCCAGGAGATGAAGACCCTGCAGTCCCAGCAACATGCCTGTCAACTGCAACACCAAGGAAGGATGGAGGATAGACAGGCTGAGCTCGTGGCGGTGCAAACCCAAATGACCGGTGTACTCCGTCGGATTGCCGACAACATGGGCAACCCTCCCTGTGGCACCAGGCGAAGGCCATTACCAGACACAGGGAGGGATCAGGAGGAGGAGGATTCATCCGACGGAGCGTCACAGACATCGTCACGGACTGCTTCCGAGGGTCCCCGCAGGAAGGTGGGTCGTCCACGAAAAAGACTGTGAGAGTCAGCAGAACATCACCATCTCCCAGGTCACCTGGCCTGGCACCTGGCCCTCTGGCCCAATAGCAGCACATGACATTGTCTGCCACATGGACTTGCTGGTCACTGTCTGACCTATGTTGACGAAGACTGTGGCATGGACTCTGACATTTTGCTACGACAAGGATACCAACTCCCCCAGTGAACTTTGGATTCTACACTCCCGCTGTGCACCTCTTGTCATCCCCACAAACCCGTACCCCACCACAAATAAATTAATCACACTTACAAGATGATGCCGTGATTCTACATTATTACAATACATGTGTGTGTCGTACAGTCAAAGCATGCCTGATCTCAGAATTAACTCCAACCATCCAAACCGTGGGGTCGCAGTCTTGCCCAGGACACACATGGGTCCCAATGTCTCATCTGATACAGACATGGAGTACCAAACTCACCTGTGCTGGGCCCAACCAGCTGAGTGGTTCCCGCACAACTGTGGCTACAGACACATTCAGGGGAGCAACAGTCATGCGCAGAGGTCAGGGATCATGTGGAGTGACCTGGCTTGCCGCTCCCAGGTATGTCTAGACATGTGTCCCTACAATGTGCAGCATGCTTGCGTCAGGCGGATGTTGAGAATGGTGGCTAGGCCAAGGTTGGATGCATGGAGATGCCAGAATGCAGTTTAGGATCACTGTGCCACATGGTTGTGTTGGGGTTGTGGGCTGCATCATGAGTGTGGGCGTGGATCTAGAAGGTCATCCTGCAGCTGGCTGTGAAACATTCCCCCCATCCCGTTAGGACGTTGATGTGGCCTGGTTGCCCGACGCAGTAGCAGAGCTGTGCAGATGCACTCCGGATATGGACAAGTACCATGGGAGTCGTGAGGCACATGTCCGTAGACTGCAGGGTAGGATTCTACACAGATGTTGTAGTTTCCCTGGGGGATGGTCTCTCTTGCCTTGAGGTGGATGGAACTGTGCATCTTGTGCATAATACAGTTCCCACTCCCTGACAAACCCCTAGCATCTTGTCACTCTACACATAGACACATATGCACCACCTATGAAAACTATGCCAGACCTGCGGCACGCACAGTGGCAACAGGGCACCATTGACAGGGAAGAGGCACCTTGGAGACAGAGGGACAAATTTATTAGTCATGTGTGTTGGAATGACAATGATACTCTGTCAACACATACACAGGTCATGTGGATGTACATGTGGGAGCAACACTGGCACCCCCCATTGCAACACAGATGCTGGCATCCCATTGACCTGGCACACAAGTGACGGATAACAGCTAAACACCCCCTGCTGCCACGGAGAGGCCGCTATACACCATTGAGGCCCTGATGGGGCAATCACACACCATGTCAACCCGGTGCAACCTGTATGTTTCCGAGGCCAGTGTTACACACAATGATGGCCTCATCACAATCCCCAATCCCCTGCCACATGACAGTCACCAAGTCTGAGCATGGCTCCAGGTGAAGCCTGCCCCATGTCATGTTCCCCATGTAGGATCACCATGTATGCAAATGGAACACACATGAACCGGAGAAGTGCACACAGACTACAAACAATTCACACACCCAAAACGACGTGAGGCATCCCTTACCCTGAGGAGATTTCAACACTTGCCCGTGCATGTGACGCTGAATCAGCACATGTCGCTGTGTTCATGAGGAGTAGCAGGAGCACAACAATGCCACCAGCAGACAGCATGCACATGGACCTGTGGAAGAGAGACACACAAGGATTCAGCACAAAGGAGCACATCCGCAAGCATGTACTTAACACGTATCATGTTGTTAACATGACAGGTGACAATGATGACCCTCAGACAACATCCTTCCATTGCGCCATCACTTGAGTGACACTTCAATACACACCACTGACTCACTTGGCAGACATGCAGATGGACACACACATTGCAACACATGCCACACACGGCCCAATGCGTGCACACTCAGACACTGGAACTCACCACTAAGCAAAGAAGTTGCGTATGAGCCGACTCCGCATGTCCTCCACAGCCTCCTCCTCCTCCACATCACTTGCCCCGTCACCAAGCCCTTCATCCTCCACGGGTGGATGGTCCTGGTCATCTTGATCCAGTATGAGTGGAACAGCTTCCTCCACTGCCATGTTGTGCAGCATGCAGCAGACGATGATGATCTTGCACACCTTCACCGGGGCATATGGGAGTGCTCCGCCGGTCTTGTGGAGGCACCGGAATCGGCTCTTCAGAAGTCCAAACGTCCTCTCAATGACTCTCCTGGTCCGCCCATGTGCGTTGTTGTAGAGGTGCTCGGCAGCCGTGCTGGGGTTGCGGAC
This sequence comes from Triturus cristatus, assembly GCF_964204655.1. Lineage (NCBI taxonomy): Eukaryota > Metazoa > Chordata > Amphibia > Caudata > Salamandridae > Triturus > Triturus cristatus. The sequence goes on from NC_140582.1 coordinate 192,874,208, forward strand.
AGGCGTCATCAGCCATGGCATGTTGGGATAGCCAGCGTCCCCTACAAGGAAACATCATGGACAGAAGTGTGTCAGCACAGGCAGTGAGATTGGAAGATGACGCCAAACACAGAACTGCCAGAGTCTACCCACCAACAATACATGCTCGCTCGTTCCGCAGCTGCAGCATCATTTCTGGCACCCTGCTACGCCTCATGATGAAGGCATCGTGTGCTGATCCTGGAAAGCGAACACAGACATGTGAAATCACCATGTTGGACAGACACACCACAAGGGCATTAATGGAGTGATAATGTTTGCGATTCCTATACACCACCTCCTGTGCCTGTGGTGGTACCAACGCAACATGTGTCCCATCTATGGACCCAATGACATGGGGCATCCCTCCCAGGGCATAGAACTCACGCTTGACATCTGTCAACTGCTCACGATTTGGGAATTTAATGTACTCATCCAGGTGAACCAACATGGCCTCTAAGAAATCATGCAGAACACGGCTGAACATCGTCTGGGACATGCCCCCGACATCAGCAATGGTATGTTGGAACGTACCCGTGGCAAGGAAATGTAGGGCTGCCATCACCTTCAACTTGGGTGTCAGTGCACTTGGATACCTGTGGCGCGGGAGGAGTTGTGCTTCCAGCCGGCCAGTCAACTCATCAATCAACCGTTGGCTGAATCTGTAGCGGCGTATACAGTCCCGTTCATGCAGGGCAGCAATGTCTGGCATACGTCGAGGGAGAGGCGGAGCCCTGCAGTGAAATGGAAGGAACACCTAAGAGTGAGCACTGTACAACAACATCGTCAATGCACTGAGCACATGTTACACAGCCAATACACATATGCCACGTTGTGAGTCAGGTCTGTGCCACAGTTCCTGGACACGAACGCCAGTCAGGTTACACTCCTACCAAGGGACAGCCACTAACGGAGGGGGGCAAGATCACGATGACATGGCATGAGACTAGCTGTGGGCCAGTGTAAGTGAACATGCACACGCATCACAGGATTCACAGACATCCACACATGTGCAGAGGTAGTATGCGTATGGTACAGACAGGTAGTTGGATGCGATATGCACTGGTCACATGTCATAGGAATAGGACAGGCCACACACATTGCCTTTGAGGAGTACATGTCGAGACAGAACATACATAGGGAGCATGTGGATATGTACTTGTGTTGATACTCCGTGTAGTTGGATACATACACACCTCATGGCAAATCACATATGTGGGCTGGTGTGCGGAACAGTGTGCCATGCCCATCGACACACAGACACATGTTGGCAGCAGCAACTGCTGACACATTGAATCACACACCTACAGCAAAATCATGGAAAGACATGCCACACACATGACATGGTTGCAGCATGCAACGCAGCCATACACGTGTCATATGTAATATTCCGTGTACCTGGCATCAGGGGACAGGTGCGGGTGTCCGTGACTGGGACATGCAAGTGACTCATGGCTCCACTAGTGTGTACGACATGCACACATGTCAAAGGAGTGCAGGGGATGTGTGGTACAATGCGCACCATCACACACGACATGTGTACACAGCTCATCGTACATGTGCTTTGCCCACACCTCAGGGGTAAAGTGCCACATCACATCCTGACACACCTGTGTCACACACAGGTGGTATTGCACAGACAATGCATTGGTGTCCACCCTTGGCAATACCTGTCCGCTCCATTCCTGTCTGTGTGCCGCCTGTCACCACTGACAGTTGTTATACGCACCGTACATACGCTCGGAGCGCGTGTATAGGGTCCCTGGGCCAATATTGCCGCTGGCGTATGCGTACGCCACAGTAGTACGGACTGTACACGCGCTTGTACGGTCCGGATCACAATATGTGCGCTGGCGTATGCGTACGCCACAGTAGTACGGACTGTACACGCGCTTGTACGGTCCGGATCACAATATGGGCGCTGGCGTATGCGTACGCCACAGTAGTACGGACTGTACACGCGCTTGTACGGTCCGGATCACAATATGGGCGCTGGCGTATGCGTACGCCACAGTAGTACGGACTGTACACGCGCTTGTACGGTCCGGATCACAATATGGGCGCTGGCGTATGCGTACGCCACAGTAGTACGGACTGTACACGCGCTTGTACGGTCCGTACTACTGTGGCGTACGCATACGCCAGCGCCCATATTGTGATCCGGACCGTACAAGCGCGTGTACAGTCCGTACTACTGTGGCGTACGCATACGCCAGCGCCCATATTGTGATCCGGACCGTACAAGCGCGTGTACAGTCCGTACTACTGTGGCGTACGCATACGCCAGCGCCCATATTGTGATCCGGACCGTACAAGCGCATGTACGGTCGGTATCACTGCTTGTGGGGTGCCCTAGGGCGTGGAACGCACCGTACCTGTGTGTAAATGTATGAAAACACATAGGGGACACATGAGGGACAAGTATAAGGGCCTAAATGCCTGATGGTTGCCATGGAGACTGAGTTAAATTTTTGAATTTGAGCACCAGGTGCACAGCAGAAGTCAGTTTGAAAGAATCTACATTGTTGCAATGTGGATGTTGACTTGACATCATTATCAAAACTGAAACCATGCAAAGCCACACACTGGGGTAGGTTTGAAGGGATTGGATGAAACGTAGGATGCTAATGTGACTGACCAATCAATCTGTACTCCTATACATGAACAGGCCAGCCAGGCATATATAAGGCAGCCAGGTCCCATGAGAGAGCACTTGCCTGCACATCCATTCATCCCTGACCACTGCTGCTGATAGTGATTCCTCTGGCACCATGTCCAGGACTGTGGAGAGGTCACAGCCATTCACCCAGGAGGAGAACCTTGCCCTGATAGATGTGATCCTCCCACAGTTCCAGAGCCTGTATGGTCGACCAGGGGTTCAGGTGAGTGCAGACTCCACTAGCTTAGACTGTGCCCCTTTTGTGTGACAGTGACTTCTGGCATTGTGTCCATGTGTGACAGACATGCACTGTTGTTTGGAGTGGGTCCCAGGGTGTGGAAGGCCTCATGTCACCCATGCAGAGCATGCTGTGTTTCCTGTGTGCACTCCTCACTTGCATAGTGCCTACTGTGACAATGAATGCAAGGTGCATGCCACATTCTGCCTGCATACTCCTCCTGGGGATGTTGTTTCCACAGTCCTGATGTGATCCTGTGTTCCCCCCAGTGTGACAGGTGTCAGTACCCATGGATGTGTGTTTGTTCAGTGTACCTGTGCTGTGAGTGTCCAAAGGCCGTGTTCGTCCCCTGCACATTGGTGTGTGTGTTAGTCCCCTGTCATGTGGGTGAGTGCATATGGGGAGTGTTGCACACAAGCAGCATGAGGGATGGATATGGCCTGGCCATCGGATGTGAGCAGGGAGCAGTGCTGTGTGCATGCCGTGCTGAGCCAGCCCCACACCTGTGACACCCACGTCTACTGGCACATGGGCAGAGTGAGGTGTGTACCCGCAGTTGGCAATGCCATGTGATTGTCCTGTACCTGTGTGTGTCTGTGTACTCTGCTGAGGTAGCATCAGTGTGCTGGGGCAGGTGACTGCTGTGAGGTGCTGTACATAATCCTGGTGTAGCCTGTGAGGCACAGTGTGATCCCTGGTCAGTGAGTGTGTGGTACCCCTCATGCCACCCGTGTGCTTCCACTGGCACGTAGTGCATTTGGCCTTCCACAGTGGATAATGTCCCTATGACAAAGGTGCAATTAGTTGCATGCATACCATGGCCTGTTCATAATGAGGATTGTTCTATATGTGTGTCTCTGTGTCTTTGCTCATGTGGATTAATGTATTCTCTCTTTTGCATCCTCACAGGTAGGCGCCATTGCCAAGGGGGAGATCTGGAGGGAAGCCGTCAGTGCCGTGAGGGGTACAGAGGGTCGGAGGCGGAGCCTGTCTCAGGTGAGGAAACGCTGGCAGGACATCCGGTGCTGGACGAGGAGGATTGCACGGCTCCTGCTGGGGGACTCACCTGAGAGCCGTAAGAACCGTGGCCGCCGTCGTCTGACCCACATCCAGAAGCGTGTGCTGGCGGTGGTCTTCCCCGATATGGACAGGCGCCTACAGGAGAGGCAGCAGCAGGAAGGGGGTAGGTACATGTGTGTCAGTTGTGTGTCCCCAGCCAATGTAAGTGTGCAGTTGCATGGATACACTGCCAGGGTTTGATTGTGCAGTGCGTCAACTTCTCCACAAAGTAGCACAGTGCTGTTCTCACTCCCTCCCTTCCCCTCCTTGCAATGTGTTCCCTGGTCTGTCGCCACTCTTGCACAAGGTTATTTATGCAGGCAGTTCATGCAGGTGCCCTATGCTATCAGCATCATGTGTGGGGGTGATGTGCCACAGGTATGGGGACCTTGCGTGTGCCATGGCCAATTTCAGTCATTGTGGTGTCCATGTCACTTGGCACTGATTGTGAATCACGACATAGGGGTGTGTCTCCAAAATGTACAGCCTTCCAGCATGCATGTCCAATTGTGTGCCCTCTGACATGATGTGCCTGAGTGGGAGGCCTGCTAAGTGCAGGGACGGTTGCTTAATTTGCAGTCATGTCCATCCTGGACCATGGAGGAGTGTGGGCACTACTGTGCCCTGGGGCACCTCTTCCTAGGTATCATGTGCGTCATCCAACAATATGGCCATTCACTGTGTCTTTGCCATGGGTTGCGTAGGGTGGCATTGTACCCTGGGCTCAACTGTTAGGACCTACAGGTTGCTACATGTGTCCACTGTACAGGGGGACCCATTTTGCTTGTGCATACTCACAGTGGGCATTACCTGTGTGTGTTGTTGAGACAATCTGATGATGTTTGCCTGTCAATGATGTGTGGACATGGCCACCAGGGGCTGTGTGTTTACAGTCATGAATTAGTGGAGGCCATGTGTTTCCATCCCAGAGTAAGAGGTGTACATACTTTCTCCGTCTCAATGAGATTGTCTCAGGTGTGGGTGGTTTGTGCGTACAAGGCCTACATGTCAGAAGCTTCATCCTCCTTGCTGGGTTTAGCCTGTGTGTGATGTTTGACTGGACATACGCTCAAGGTGCAGTGACCCTGTCATGTGTGGCCTGGTTTCATGTATTGCCTTTGCAGCATGCGGCAAGAGTAAATGGATATGATTCATGCTCATCCCTTTTTGACGACGCAGTGTGGTGCAGGTGCTGTGCACATTTGTCCCCAGAGGCTGACTCCTCTCTAAAATTTCAGGTGCAGTGATTTGCTGTTGTGTCATGATCTCCATTGTGTCTCAGTGGCATGGTGGGTAGAAAAACTGTGTGTTCCATGGCCTACATGTGTACATTGTTTTGTAGGTGTTACTCCTGTTGCTTTTCAGGCTATGCAATGTGACCTATGTATATTTGACTCATGTGACATAAGTGTACAGGTGTCTGATTTTCTCCTGTCTCTTCACCTTGCCCACAGCATCGCCGGGGGACACGGAAGGAGACACTAGCACGGACCGGGAGGAGAGATTGAGCACCAGTACCAGCAGTGCTGTCCTGTCTGGCACATGGAGTGGCACGGAGGCCGAAGGGAGTGAGGCGGAGGACCTGGTGACTGCCAACACAGACTATGACGCAGACGGGTCCGAGGCTGAGCTCCCAGAGGTGGCGGAGTCTGCCCCCCCAGCTGATGGCAGCCCTCCACATCCCCCCGCCACCTCAGGTTCCATCACCGGCCTCCCACATGCTCGTGGCCCTTCCCTCCGTGCTCGGTCCCCACATGTCTCCTTCCTGCCAGGCACCGCACCCCCTGCCCCTGTCACCACTGCTGCGGTGAGTGCGGAGTCTGTGGACATCCTGAGGCAGTTGCAGGTTGGTCAGACTGCGATGCTAAATGTCCTCCATGCCCACACCCAGGTGCTGACCCAGATGGAGGCATACATGGAGGGCATGTCGGCTGCGCAGTCTGACCAACGGCAGTTGCTGAGGTCCATAGACTCCACACTGACTGCAGCACTGGATCTCCTGCAGCGCTGCGTAACACCCCCTACCCCTGCCCCATCCACAATTCCCACTCCCGTGCCTGTCCCACGCACATCCAGACGTCAGCGTGCACGCACCCCAACAGACACAGGCACCACACCACCAGGGAAGTCGAAGCGCACACCTCCTGTCACGCACACACAGGGTGAGGAAGGCACACCCACTGGGTCGGGGGGGAAACGTAGAACACGCAGCCACAGTGGGAGTCCGCATTCCACACAACCCACTCCCTCCAAATCCACTCCCCTTAGCTCTCCTGGCCAACAGTCAGTGACAGCATCATCCACTGCGAGTGTGCCCCCCAGCCCCAGGATGACACCACCCCGCAAGCGGTGGAGGCGGGACCCGGCCAGGGGAGTTGAGTCCCCCACCCTGTCCACACCCTCCCCCAGTGGCGCTGCGACCCATCCCTTTGCCCCCCCCCCCTCCTTGGGGCCTGTGGTTGGATTGGGTACGGGGGAGTCGCTGGGGGAACTTGCCGACGTGTGCAGCGCCATTCTGTCCTCCACCTTTGGCGCTGGCACCCCCCCTGTGGCAGATTCATCCCTCCCTGCACCCACAACACCTACCCTTTCCCCTCCTGTCCCTGCGGTGCCTGTTTCCACCCTCCCCCCTGATGCCCCCTCTTCTGTGGATGAAATGGACTTGTGAACTGTGCAGGCAAGCTAGGGGACACACGTCCCGATGTGTACCCCCCCCCCGGACATTGCTGCTGGGCTGGCCCATGGCCCTTGTACATAGTGGACATTTTCTCTGATATATTTTCCTGCTGAATAAAGCCTTTTCTTTTTGTTTTGCACACTGATGCTTTCCTGGACTTGCTGTTGGTGCTGGTGCTCCCTGCGTTGGGGTGGTGATAATGTGTTAGGGGTCTGTGAAATGTTGGAGTGTGCTGCTCATGGGGTGTACCCTGCCATCTGCGTGCCATCACAAAGGTCTCTGCAAATGGTATTTGGTCATGTTTGCTCTCACTGTATGGTGACATTGTCCCAAGGTGTGTTCCGTCCTCTGTGGCCCAGGCCATTTTTCCTGCAGGGTGTCTCCCAAATGCTGTGCTGTGCTGTGTCTACATTTCCTGGATGTGTGAGGGTTGCCTTTCAATATAGCCATGCTGGCTCAGCGATGGCTCCGCCTGCATCTGGGGTATCACCCTTGTAGGTCACTGAACTTGTTGATGGGGTATATTGTCCGATGTCTGGGCACTGCTGGGAGTGATAGGTACACACCCCTCCTGTGTCTGGGCACTGCTGGGAGTGATAGGCACACACCCCTCCTGTGTCTGGGCACTGCTGGGAGGACCCTGCACCCACCCCTCCTGTGTCTGGGCACTGCTGGGAGGACCCTGCACCCACCCCTCCTGTGTCTGGGCACTGCTGGGAGTGATAGGTACACACCCCTCCTGTGTCTGGGCACTGCTGGGAGGACCCTGCACCCACCCCTCCTGTGTCTGGGCACTGCTGGGAGGACCCTGCACCCACCCCTCCTGTGTCTGGGCACTGCTGGGGGTGTTTTGCACACCCCATTCTTATAGCAGGTTCGGTGCGTACATGCACGGGTGGGGGTTTGGTGCGTACATACACGGGTGGGGGTTCGGTCCGTACATACACGGGTGGGGGTTCGGGGCGTACATACTCTGCTGGGGTGGGGGTTCGGTGCGTACATACACGGGTGGTGGTTCGGTGCGTACATACACGGCTGGGGTGGGGGTTTGGTGCGTACATACACGGCTGGTGTGGTGGTTTGGTGCGTACATACACGGGTGGGCGTTTGGTGCGTACATACACGGGTGGTGGTTTGGTGCGTACATACACGGCTGGGGTGGTGGTTTGGTGCGTACATACACGGGTGGTGGTTTGGTGCGTACATACACGGCTGGGGTGGGGGTTCGGTCCGTACATACACGGGTGGGGGTTCGGGGCGTACATACTCTGCTGGGGTGGGGGTTCGGTCCGTACATACACGGGTGGTGGTTCGGTGCGTACATACACGGCTGGGGGGGGGTTCGGTGCGTACATACACGGGTGGTGGTTCGGTGCGTACATACACGGCTGGGGTGGGGGTTTGGTGCGTACATACACGGCTGGTGTGGTGGTTTGGTGCGTACATACACGGGTGGGCGTTTGGTGCGTACATACACGGGTGGTGGTTTGGTGCGTACATACACGGCTGGGGTGGTGGTTTGGTGCGTACATACACGGGTGGTGGTTTGGTGCGTACATACACGGCTGGGGTGGGGTTTCGGTCCGTACATACACGGGTGGGGGTTTGGTGCGTACATACACGGCTGGTGGTTCGGTGCGTACATACACGGCTGGGGGGGGTTAGGGGGCGTACATACACGGGTGGTGGTTTGGTGCGTACATACACGGCTGGGGTGGGGGTTCGGTCCGTACATACACGGGTGGGGGTTCGGGGCGTACATACTCTGCTGGGGTGGGGGTTCGGGGGCGTACATACACGGGTGGTGGTTCGGTGCGTACATACACGGGTGGTGGTTCGGTGCGTACATACACGGCTGGGGTGGGGGTTTGGTGCGTACATACACGGCTGGTGTGGTGGTTTGGTGCGTACATACACGGGTGGGGGTTTGGTGCGTACATACACGGCTGGGGGTTCGGGGCGTACATACCAGGGTGGGGTGGGGGTTCGGGGCGTACATGCACGGGTGGCGCTTGGGTGCGTACATACACGGGTGGGGGTTCGGGGCGTACATACAAGGGTGGGGTGGGGGTTCGGGGCGTACATACACGGGTGGCGCTTGGGTGCGTACATACACGGGTGGCGGTTCGGGGCGTACATACACGGGTGGGGGTTCGGGGCGTACATACCAGGGTGGGGTGGGGGTTCGGGGCGTACATACACGGGTGGCGCTTGGGTGCGTACATACACGGGTGGCGGTTCGGGGCGTACATACACGGGTGGGGGTTCGGGGCGTACATACACGAGTGGGGTGGGGTTTCGGTCCGTACATACACGGGTGGGGGTTCGGGGCGTACATACTCTGCTGGGGTGGGGGTTCGGTCCGTACATACACGGGTGGTGGTTCGGTGCGTACATACACGGCTGGGGTGGGGGTTTGGTGCGTACATACACGGCTGGTGGTTCGGTGCGTACATACACGGCTGGGGTGGGGGTTTGGTGCGTACATACACGGCTGGTGGTTCGGTGCGTACATACACGGCTGGGGGGGGGTTCGGGGGCGTACATACACGGGTGGTGGTTTGGTGCGTACATACACGGCTGGGGTGGGGGTTCGGTCCGTACATACACGGGTGGGGGTTCGGGGCGTACATACTCTGCTGGGGTGGGGGTTCGGTCCGTACATACACGGGTGGGGGTTCGGGGCGTACATACTCTGCTGGGGTGTGTGTTAGGTGCGTACATACACGGGTGGGGGTTTGGTGCGTACATACACGGCTGGTGGTTCGGTGCGTACATACACGGCTGGGGGGGGTTAGGGGGCGTACATACACGGGTGGTGGTTTGGTGCGTACATACACGGCTGGGGTGGGGGTTCGGTCCGTACATACACGGGTGGGGGTTCGGGGCGTACATACTCTGCTGGGGTGGGGGTTCGGGGGCGTACATACACGGGTGGTGGTTCGGTGCGTACATACACGGGTGGTGGTTCGGTGCGTACATACACGGCTGGGGTGGGGGTTTGGTGCGTACATACACGGCTGGTGTGGTGGTTTGGTGCGTACATACACGGGTGGGGGTTTGGTGCGTACATACACGGCTGGGGGTTCGGGGCGTACATACCAGGGTGGGGTGGGGGTTCGGGGCGTACATGCACGGGTGGCGCTTGGGTGCGTACATACACGGGTGGGGGTTCGGGGCGTACATACCAGGGTGGGGTGGGGGTTCGGGGCGTACATACACGGGTGGCGCTTGGGTGCGTACATACACGGGTGGCGGTTCGGGGCGTACATACACGGGTGGGGGTTCGGGGCGTACATACACGAGTGGGGGTTCGGGGCGTACATGCACGGGTGGGGGTACGGGCCGTACTTCCACGGGTGGGGGTACGGTCCGTACATACCCCTGCCCACGCTCTGCGTGCCTGGGTACGGGCCGTACCCATGCCTTTGGTGTGTGGGTACGGTGCGTCCCACCATTGTTGCGGGCCGTGGGGTCCGCACCGTACACAGGCCTTGGGGGCGTGGCTACGGGTCGTACCACGCGTACCCCTACATGACCCCAGCAATGCTGGTACGAGCTGTACCAAGGCCTTTCTGACGTGGGTACGGGCCGTACCGCTATTGTTGGAGTGACGTAGGGGGACGCGTGGTACGTTCCGTACCCACGCTCTTGCGGCCTGGGTAGGGTACGTACCGGTTCGCGTGACCATCCACTTCCGTTGTGGCGGACGCTTGCGTTGCTGGCCTTGCCCCCACCCCCTGGAAGTGACCAGGCCCTGATGGTCAGGTATGTCCAGGCCATGTGTGATTTGGTACCATGTGTTGGTGTTGTGTGTCCTGCCCCTGCCCCCCCCTTTGCCCCTGGTTGTTGTGCTGACCTTCTGCGGCGTCTGCGTCGGTTCCTGTACGCCAGGTGGACTGCTAGGAGGGCAGGGATGGCACGTAGGTTCGGGTCCATGTCTGTTCGTCGCGTCCAGCTGCTCCTTGCGTGTGTCGTCCTGATTTCCCGGCAGTTTTTGGCAGCCGGTAAATATTTTCCGTGCGGGATGACGTCGGTTCGAATCGTACTTCCTGGTTCGTGAAACGTAGGCTGGATGCGTACCGACGTCACGTCGGCTCCTTTCAGGATCGGAATTGTGTTTAGTTTCTGTTCGGTCGGTGTTTTGTTCGAATCGTACGGAAATGGTGTTTCCGTATGAATCGTACTTGCATTTTCGGATGGATTTCGCACCGGGTACGAGTCGGACGGAGAAAAGGCTCCGTCCGACGGTTCGTACCCGGTTTTTACCGGATCGGAATTGGCACCTAAATGTTTAAATGGCTCCTTAATGGTTTTTTTAAATGTACTCCTTTAATGAAGAATTGATTTAGATGTTTTGTTGAAAAGATGTATTCAACCATCCTTGGTTCCTTCATGGGATCCTACTATTGTTTTGAATGGATTACACACACCTCTTTTGAACCTTTAAAGTCAGCCACATTGTAGTGGTTGACAGTGAGAGCAGTATTCTTTGCTGCCATTGCATCAGCCAAAAAATAAAGGGGAATTGTGATTTAGCCTTCTAGTCCTACATCAGAGTTTTCCCTGATAAGGTGCTGCTGAAACTCAGTCTCAAATTTGCCCTTAAAGTGCAATCACAGTTTCATGCTGAGGAGGAGATACTCCTACCCATCTTACATCAACAAGATGAGTCAGTTTTCTCTTCCTCAGATGTAAAGAGAGCTCTCCAGGCGTAATTGGCCCAGCGAATAAAGGGCATAAAGTCCATAAACCTTTAGCTTTTACCATTAAAAGATGGATTAGCCAGGCAACTGCAAATGCATATGCAGTGATGCAGCTTCAAGTTTAAGGCAGTGACAGGGCAAGTCCACTAAGGGGGTAGCAATCTCCTGAGTGTAAGCCATTCACAGAAATATATAGCTCAGCAACCTGTTCTTCTCTAGATATGTATGTCAATCGTTGATGATTGCAGTTCCTGTAAATGGTTGAAATGTCCATTGGGTTGATGTTCATTTCAAAATTTAGCACGTGGTTACTCGGCCAGGGCAACAGAGTTATTTACACTGTCGCTCTGATGAAATAAAAGGCGTCCATCAAAATATAAAGTAGTCCATTCATTTTATTTGCTATTAACCAAGAGGACAATTAAAATAGAATGAAAATCAAGAAATATTTCTCAAACTTTCAGGAGCTTCAGATAGTGGCCTATCTATTGGATAGGGCAGATTAAAAGTTATATAGTAAGGAAAAAGACCTGCTTTTGAATGCCAATTGTAAACACGCAATATAAGGTAGCTTAAACCAAATATCACAAGTAACATGAAACTAAAGATAATCTTATTAATTTTACGAATGGGTCAGTACTTCAGCTATTAGCTCATTTTCTTAAATGGTCTTTGCTCTCTCTGGAGACATCCTGCTGGCAGTCTAGCATCAGATTATGCCTGGCTGTCCTGGGATGGGGTAATGTCAGGGCCTATCACTGAATAGCCCACTGTTTATTTTTATGTCTTAATCCATAGAGGAAAATTAACTACTGCCACTAACCGCAAAGGTGTACTTTGTTAAGATCTCACTCAATGCAGCAGCAGAGCTCTCTATCACAGATTAGGACTACTTCTCAATTGTCACAGACAGCAGAACTGTCTCTCACATTTGGCTGAGAAATTAAATGCTCAGCTCAATGAACTCTTACTCTTTGCAGGCAACAGGGTTATTTTTCACTAGACGCATACAACAGAGCTATCATCCAGTGATTACTGGGAGCTGGGCTATGCATCACTCACCTGATTTATCCCTGGATGGGTGCCTAGCTGTTTATCTAATTGTCTATCGGTCTAACTGTCTGAGATGTCTTTTTTCTACATACCCACTTCTATCCCATAGCTCCTGATAGGTGAGCCCCTAGACCACAACACTGCCATAGCACACACAGGATATGAGATGGGCAGTAAGACCAAAGTTACCTCCATGTAATGTCTTCAGTGATGTCACTGACCATATCATGAGTGATGTAAAATGTGAGGTCATAAGCAGTGCATTGTGGGAGCGTAAGTTATAGCTAGCTCAGGCAACTATAACTGCTGAATTTCACTGGTTTTGTATGAGTGAAAACTGAGCCTAACTATAACATCCCTGCAGATTGTGTTTTTTTGTGTACATTTTTAAGTTTTTTATTTCTTAATTGTAACCATTAATTTTGAGATTGAGTGTGTGAGTGGCTGTAGGGGCCTGTGAGTGGGTGAGTGAGTGGTTTTGTAGGTATGTGAGTGGCTGTATGGGTCTATGAGTGGGTATGTGAGTGGCTGTATGGGTCTGTGTGTAGGTGTGTGTAGCTGTACGGGTCAGGTCTGGGGGGTGGGAGTGGCTGTATGGGTCTGTGAGTGGGTTTGTGCGTGGCTGTATGGATCTGTATTTGGCTGTATGGATATGCAAGTAGGTGTGTGAGTGGCTGTCAGGATGTGTGAGTAGTTTTCTGGGTGTATGAGTGGGCGTGTGGGGGTTTTATAGGTAAATGAGTTGGTTTGTGAGTGGCTGTATAGATCTGTAGGGTAAGTGGGTGTATGAGTGGCTGTATGGGAGTGTGAGTAATTTTTGGGGTGTGTGTGAGTGGTTATATGGGTATGTGAGTGGGTGTGTGAGCAGCTGTATAGGTCTTTGAGTGGCTATGTTTTAATGGTTTTGTGAGGGTTTTAGGGGTGCATGAGTGGCTATATGGGTGTGTGAGTGGGTGTGTCAGTGGCTGTGCGAGTGATGTGAGTGAATGGGCCAGAGCATAACCTCACCTTCCCTTTATACAACTAGAGTTTACTTTTTTGCCCAAAATGTCTAACCAACTGGAGTACTTTCTACTAGGCAATTAGTAAGTGCTACCTCGTTTGGTAACAGATAGAATATATTCTACACTTCAGCTGCATAATGGACCACAAGGAAAGGTCTCCACTGACCTTGTGTGCATGACATTTCAGCAATGTCATTGTTCCTCGAGTGTCTTAATCCACACATCTGTGATAACATGAATCCACGTCTAGAGAACAGTACGAGACTACCAAGTGGGGAATCTTCATGAAACAGGTGTACTTTCTCCTAACTATATGAAGCAAATGCTTGTTTGTTTGGTGGAGATGTCTTAAAAATTCCTCTGCATCCAGAACACGTCACCAAAATTGGCTGAAAACACGCTCAGAGGCCTTTTGGTATGCTGTCCATCAACATGGGAAAAGGCGGTAAGACCTTGGCATATTTCTAAGGAAAACAGGCTGGGCCAAATGTGCGGACCTTGCAGATGATTTTGGGCATGTGCATACTCAGGGTAATTAAAAGGGAGAACCATGGACTCTGCTTTCAAGACAAGAAATAAACCACTCATCACAGTCACTAGAGATCAGATTGCACTCCAATAGATCAACGATGTAACACGTCCATTAAGGATTTCAGATTGTTTTTCAATGCCGAATACAAGAGGAAACACACCTGCTTTGTCTTCACCAAGCCCAAGAAGTTAGTATCATTTATGATTTACAGAAGTGGAGCGTCAACTGGGGTACCTACTGTGTTAGTATTTGTAAGTGCTTTCTGTTGAGATTTAATTTCTACGAAATGAGCATCAGGACCAAAACGGAAAGTTTATTTTTCCTTTAAGAGTCCATAGTTTTGCCGAAAATGTCTACCCAACTGGAGTACTTTCTTCTGGTTACTTAATAAGTGCCACCTCATTGAGTAAATATTTAGTGCATATTCTTCACTACAGGTGTGTAAAGGACCACGAGGTAATGTCTCCAGTGACCATGTGTGCATGTAATTTCAGCAGTGTGATTGCTCCTGCAGTGTCTTCATTCACAAATCTGTAATAACATGAATCCTCATCAAGAGAACACTACAAGACTAGAAAGAGGTGAATCTCTACCAAACAAAGGTACTTCCTCCTAATTATATGAAATAAGTGTTGTTTGTTTGATGGAGATGTCCTTATGTTCCCCTGCAACAAGAACACATCACCAAAATCGGTGGGATATGGTTTCAGGGGGCCTTTTGTTAAACTGTCCATCAATGTGGGAAAAGACAAGAAGACCGTTGTATACTACTAAGGAAAACTGGACGGGCCAAACAAGCAGAGATTGTAGATGATTTTGGGCATTTGCATACTCAGGGTAACTATTCCTTCTGCTTAATAGTTTATTCTAGTGAAGGGGGCCATGAGGACCCCTTCCTGGGTTGATTTCGGCCCTCTGGACCCCATCACCCAGGACCCGGCCAAACCTTAATGAAGAGGGGTGCTACATGACACAATCACACGGGCACCCAGTGTTCAACGTTAGGGACCACGGAGTAGAGCCTCAATGCACCTGATGCCCCTGCCGGCTCCCTGCCTCCAGCAGGAGCCGGCATTGCTCCCACATGTAGGAAGCAGCCAAAAATGCTGTTATCTGCATGTGGGAGCAATATATTCAAGTAGTTTCCTGCCAGCTTGACAAACAGCAGAAAACAGATGAAAATTTGGCTCCCAGCGAGTGGGAGCAGTTTTCCTGTTCCTGCCTGCTGGGAGTGGAGTTACTGTTTACTCTGGCTTGGCGGAAGGTGTCAAAGCTCCTGCCAAGTGAGAGCAAACAGCTATGCACCAGGGGTTTGCACCCCGGGACATAGGGAGCCAGCCCTGGGGGTGGCGGTGCCCAGGGCCCTTAATGGTTCCAGGAGGGGGTCTGCACAGCCCCTCTTTCTTTATGTTTGCCAGCCCCGGGGAAGTGGTGGTCTCTGGGGATAAATACAGCTCCGGAGGGGGGCTGCTCTTCCCCTTTTTAATTTTTGAACCTGGGTAGGCGATGATCCCCTGGACCCTACTGGGCTAAGGAGCGGGGGGTCCTCACGGCCCTCCTCCAATTTACTGTGAAAGCCCAGGAAGGTGGTGGTCCCTGGGGCTCCTATGAGTTGATAGAGGGGTGTTCATGCGACCCACCTCCTATTCTGTAACGTAGCCCCAGTAAGGTGGTGGTCCACAAGCCCTTAAAAGGCCACAGGAAAGGGACTGCACACCTCCTTCCCATAATTTTTAAAAATGAACCCCAGGGAAGGGGTGTCCCAGGGGCTTAAACTGCCCAACTGCCCTTGGGAAGGGAGGCACATGTGCCCCCTCCCCTTTTATTTGGTATACCCTTGCCTCCAGGACCTTGCTTCCTAGGGGGGCGATGTATTAATAAGCATGGGAGACCATGCTTGGGTTTTTTCTTAATTTTTGCCACAAACCCGTCATAATTTTTACTATGAATATTTAAAAAAAAATGCTTTTTGGTTCCCGCGGGGTACCTGCGAGATCCCAGCACCAGACCTAGGCGATAAGTCAATACCTACCCTGCCCCTTCTCTTCTTTGTTGCACTTTTGTTTGGGACTCGGCTGGGTCTGAGTCCCAAGATGGATGCCAAATTTTTCTGGTTGAAGTGTCAGTAACCATTCAGATCTCTGCACGATATCGGGAGGAAACGCGAAGGGTTCACGCCACTATATATACACATTTGTGTTTCTTTAATATCTTCAAAATTATTGATGGGATTCACACAAATAACAAAAAGGGCTCTTTCTGGACCAAGAGCTACCTCTCCGCCAAATTATGTGCAATTCTGTCCAGCGGTTGGGACTGTAGTCATGCTCAAAATCCCTAAGGAAATGAACACAAGAAACCCACGTCTTATTTTTGTCCTTTGCTTGACAAATCACTCCAAAACTTTCCATGCACAATAAGACACAGCAGCAAACTTTTTGGTGGGAAAATTTCATGAAGATTTGTCAAATGGCACCAAAATTATACGCAATTCAAAAAATGCTTTTCTTATGGAAACTAGGTCCGAATGATAACTACCTACTGGCTAGAGCCTTTGATGCTCACCACCTTGATGACTATAAACACTAGCCATCCTTTGAAGGTTAGAGATGTGACCTCCTTGCTGCCCTGACCTTTGTCTCCATACTGGAGAAGTGCTAGCACATCCTATTAGGAGGGCAGACTCTTGTCTTAGTGGCAAATGGCTCGGTGAAGCCCGTCAAGGCACTGAGTCACTGTATCCTTGAGAGGCACCCACTCAGAGTGGCACCCCCTGTGCATGCCAGCTCATCCTCGACACGAGCATCATGTTGGGTGTGAAAAAGAGCAGTTTTTTAAACTAAACACAACCCAATTTGGTTGTTCCATAATGGAGCTGGTTATCTCAAGTTTTCTTGTTAACCAGCTTATGTTTCTCTATGGACCAACAGTTACTTACAGTCAAACCTTGACTTAAAGGGTTACTATAGAGATATATATGGATAAACATATGTATACACAGGTTTAATTTAATGCACTCTACCTCCTGGGTTTAAGAGGTCAAACTTAAGAGTGACTTACTTATATTAAGGCAATGGTGTGGCTCCGCAGCATATGGTGTGTGCAGAGTGACTCTCGAGCAGACAGGCTGCTTGTGCAGGGCTGCAATGGCTGACCTGCAGGCTCACCTTTACTTGGGTTACACAAGGTGGCACAATACAGTGATGCAGCCGTGGTGACCCCTTTACCAACCTTGCCCTGGGTACCACCGGTACCATATACTAAGGATTGAACAGGGGGCACAGTACCTTGCCACTTGGGTGTACAAATTCACATCACTTTTAGGGGAAAGAGCACAGGCACTGGGGTCTGGTTAACAGGTCTCAGTTCACTATCAGAGTCACAAACCAGCATCTTGCAGTATAAAATGGGGAAAAAAGTAGGGGGACATCTGCATACAGCCTAGTTTTGCCTGTTGCTGCTCATTTCTGGCCTTTATTCTGACTCTTTCTGCTCATTTCTCAGCTTTATTTAGTTTCTTTCTGCTCATTGCTGACCTTTATTCTGCCTCTTTCTGCTAGTTTCTCACCTTTATTTTTCCTCTGTCTGCCATTTTACCCCGGAACCACCTGCGGTCCCAGCCGGCTCCTCGCCTCAGGTGGTAGCCGGCATTCTTGCTGCATGGAGAGAGGCAACTCCCTCCGTGGAGAAACAATTGTTTCATCTAGTTCCATGCCTGCATGTCTGCAGGAAGACAAAGAGATGGAACCTTTGCTTCCCGTAGGTGAAGCACTTTGACAGCTCCCACCCACTGGAACTGGAGTGCTTGCTTTTGCTTGGATTGAGTTATCAAAGCTACCACCAAGCAAAAGCAAACAGCTTAGTCCTGGGGGTGGGCACCTGGGACATAGAAGAAGCCTGCCATGGGGGTGGCACTCCCCAGGGCTCTGTATGGCTCCAGGAGGGGGGCCACACAGCACCCCACATTTCTTGTTGATAGGCCCTGGGGAGGTTGTGGTCTCCGGGCACCTATGTGTCCCAGGAGAGGGACCCCACGGCCCCACTTGTATTTTGTAAAAATATTTGACCCAGAGGAGGTAGTGGGGCCCGGGCTCTGGGGGGTCCACGGGCCCTCCCGATTGGGATATTTAGCCCCGGGCAGGTGGTGGTCCTGGAGTTTTGGGAGAGGCCCGTGCTGCTCCCCATCAGTGTTGATTTAGCACTCAGGAGGTGGCAGTCCCCGGTGCTTGGGTGGTCCACACGGCTTCCCCATCAGTGTTTGTCTAGCCCAGGGGAGGTGGTGGTCCCTGGGTCTTATATAGCCTAAGCAGGGGTACCTGTGCGCCCTCCTCCATTTTGACAAATAAAGTCTCTATAGAAACATGTTGGAATGTGCTGTGAGATTTCAATCTAGCATCACACTATGGCACTCTGCTGATATGTACCTGGTTATTTCTTTTATCAGTTCTCAAGAAGAGTTAAGCTAGGAAAAATAAATAAATACAGAAAGATAGTATCAAGATTAGACCACCTATCATTTGAGCATAAAGACAACCACGTCCAGTGGCCGAAGTTTTTTGAAAATCATCATGACATTCTATGTCTCAGTAGCAACCACAGCTTTGGAGCAGAAAATTGAAATCAAATGTTATCAGGCCATAATTTCTAAGAAATTTCTTTTGAGGCACTAATGCTAAAACGACTACTTACTAACCATTTTTTGATAACACAACTAAGAAAGTCTACCTAAAATGTAAGACTCAACTCCTATCATAATTAAAACGTGACTAAGAACATGAAAATTGTATAAAATGTTTTACTTTACTGATTCATAATTACACAGTACATTATAAGGTCACTTTGGTCTATTTGTTTGCCAGTTGATTCACATTATCAATTACAGACCTTACTTTAACTTTTTTTGTACGCTAGATAACAATGCGTTTGTAATTAAAAAAAATGGAGAAACCACACAGGACTAATCAGGCTACTTCCACTCACAATAAATCAAGAGTTATAGTAACTTCAGAGGAAGCCAGAATAGCAATTATTTTGAGAAAATGTAAGAACTCAATGGATTTTGAAGAATTTGTATTTTATATCTCTACTGATAGTGGATACCAAAATAATCACTCATTGCTTGTAACAGAATCAACAAGGCCCTTACTTTGATTGACCTTTAACAATAGGGTTCTATCTAGTAATGAATTGACCATATTATCTCATATACTTTTTCACAACTGAAATTATGAAAGACAATTAATAACCACCAATCAAAACAACTATATATTGAAAAGCATGTAACTTTGTCCATGGTGTTCAACACACCAAACGTGGAGCAAATAATGACTAAGCACTACACTATCAATTTAAACGACATCAATAACAAAGTTAACTGACAACCTCCATATTTTTACCTGCTCAAAATGCTGATTTCCAAAGAAGAAATGCCTCTTATCACTACTTTAACAAATTGGAGAATTTGTTGAGGGGAGTGAGAACCCACATCAGATAATAATAACAAGCCTTGACAAGGTCAAATACAAAAATCACTAAAATAAATCTGTGCTTAACCCTCTAGTAGCGTGGCACAAAAGCAGCCACGCTTAACTTACAGGCAAAGTATTTATGCAGTACTCAAATAGTAATAAAGTGGAATTTCAATACAAGAACAATCCCATACCAAATAAAAAGAATATGACACCCAAATGAATTAAAAATAGCATCAAACACCACTGAGCACCAACTTGGGTTATCTAGTCCCCCTAGACCGGGCCAAAGTCAAAAGATAAGGCCCTCTGCAATGGATCCCCAGTCTGATACAGGCAACAGATTTTCACCAGTGGAAAGTTTACTTTCAGCTTTAGAAATATTTATGGAGAAAAAGTGGTGGTCTACGAGTCGTTAACGGAGAAAGCTGATCTGAAGTGGAGCTTGACAACAGCGGGATGCTGAAGACCGGGGTCATGGTGCAGTCATTAAGAAAGGTGAGAATGCCTCAAGCAAGTGAAGTTCCAAATCTTTGCCCAGTAAGGCTTTGATGTCAATGGACTGTTGTTGATGGGGTAGGTCCAGATGAAGCCCTCTATGTATGGACTTAGAAACTTTTCTGGAAGTCAGATCTCCTTCAGCTAAGGCCGACCGGAAATTCAATGTCAATTGCTGTTGTTTCGAGGGTGATCGCAGTCTCAGGTGGCTGTCCAGGCAAGAAGTTGGCAAAACATTTCTAAGTCCGAGCTTTTGCAGTTTGCATGGGATGAAAACACTGTAACACCAGCCAGGGGTCCAGGACCTGAGGGGGCACCACATAGGACTCATTCCAACAGGTGCCTGAAGAAGGGTCCAGTTGTAACTCATCAACTTTGTAGTTGCAGGGAGAGAGGCCTGTGCAAACTTGTTGTGGCCCTGTTGCTTAAACAGGAGGTCAGCTAACTCACCCGTGGAGATACTTCTAAGGCCTTGGGTTCAAGGGAAGCAGGTCTAGTCTTCTTTCAGGTTCTTCTGATTATTCTCAGGTCTAGGAGTGTTCTGAGGGAAGTTTGTACAGCAAACGGTTACGATCGTTGCCAGCCTGTGAGTGGAGAACAATCCTTTGTCTACTACTAAACCAATTCTGTTCAGTTTCTCTACCTCCAGTTGGTTTGGTGCTAATCTGACTAGAAAGACAAAGAGGAGGAAGGCCTAGGTGTGAGATTCCTCCTCCAGTGACTAGGTAGGCATTCTCTGATGTACAGGAAGGGGCTGGGTGCAGCCCACAAGGCTATGCTGTCAAGGGAGGAGACCCCCTCCTCCCACCAGAGCCCCTTATGGACTCTCTGGGAGCAATATAAATCTCACCGCATGGGAGTCATCGGCGGTCAGGTGACAGCAGAATACTGGAAGGAAATACTTTTGGTTTTAGAATCAATAACTTTTATTACGTGGCTGCACGAAATCAAATACACAGCTTAGCTGCCTACATTCTACTGCCGGCAGAGCGACACCTCTAAAGGGATACAGAGTTTAGGTCTGCATCCCTGAGGACGACCCCGAGATAAGTTCAAACCATAGCAAGTCACGAAGGTGTCAAGCAAAGGTGCCACTTTTATAAAACATGAACAGAAGAAAACAAACCGTCCACCTCCCCACCCTCCCACCCTCCCTCCGCATCAGTTCGATCTGGCAAAATCGTTCATTTGTGTCACCCACCATTGAGCAATTAACCAGTGATTTGGTTCAGGGATGCCCCAGGCGGCTCTAAAGGTATAAGACGCAGAATTTGCAGATACTTCGGGCAAGTGACTTCTCTCATATCTTTGGTAAGTATCTGCAAGAAAGGAGCCCACAGCCGCGCAAAGTCCTTGCCTTTCCCATCCACACTCATCGATAATCGCTCCATCGCTAAGAGTTGCCAAAGCTTCTGAATCCAATCCCGGGAGTCCGGAATCGTCTGCGACCACCTGTGGGCTAGAAGCACCTGTCGCGCTGCCAGTAACGCCATAGCGATTTGCTTTCCCAATTATCGATTTCAACTGGAAAAACTTATGGTGGGTGAGACCTAACAAAGTAGACTCGGGAGTACGGGGCAAAGTAACCTGAAATGCTGCATCAATGTCATCAAGGACTGCTGTCCAGTAGCGCACCAGTTTGGGGCAGCACTAAAGTAGATGCACCGGAGTGCCAACAAGCCCACACCCCCACCAGCAGAGGTCCGACTTGGAGCTGTCCCAACTGTTAATGCGCACTGGAGTATAATACCAGTGAGTAACCACGTTATAGGCAGATTCCGCTCCCGCCGTGTTAGAAGCAGTATGGTGTGCCCTATTAAAAATGTGTTCCCACTCTTTGTGCGACAATGGCCTCCCTAAGTCAGCTTCCCATCGGACCTGCGCTTTTGTGCGGTGTCTCTTGGCTGGGGCCGTGATCATAGCGTAAAGTTCAGAGATGAGCTTACTATTGTTCGTTTTTCTCAAAGGCCGTCGGGGGGGCGAAACATTAGAGGGAAATTCCCCGGTCGCGTAACCCAGTGCACTACCTGTGAATAATGGAAGGCGTCGGAGTCAAGTAACCATAGTCCCTACGAAGCTGAGGAAAAGGAACCACTTCCCAGGGTTCAAACAGGGCACCCACTCTTTTGCACCCCTCCTCCCGCCAGCATTGAAAGGTCTGGGATGCCGATCCCGGCGGAAAGTCGGGGTTGTCTACTATGGGGGACAGAGGGGAAGGGAAAGTAGTCCATCCTCGTGGGCCTGCCAATCGATCCCAAACTTTGAGTGTCGTGGGAGGTAAGCGGAGAGGAGTATAGCCCCCATGCTCTATGCCGCTGCAGAAGCCACAATTCCCGCCATATATTTCGACCGGCCACCGTTTGAGCTATAAAATTCCAGTGTTTACTTGAAAGAGGCCTGTTCCACTCCGTAATGAAACAGAGAAATGATGCCTGATAATAGGCGCTCACTACTGGGAAGCCGAGCCCTCCCTGCGCTTTCGGGGAGGCAACGTGCGCAAATGCGAGCAGCGGTTTCTTGTTATCCCATAAGAACTTATTAAGAAGGCCTTGTAATTTGCGGCGTGCCCCTGAGGGCGGGCTCAAAGGAAGCATTTGGAAGACGTAGAGGATGCGCGGGAGCACCGTCATCTTTACTGCCACCAACCTGCCATACCACGCTAATTTGAGATGCGACCAGGTCGCCAACGCCTTGGCCGTTTGCTCCAGCAACAGGGAGTAATTTAGAGCAGCCGTTTTAGTAATGGAAGAGGTCAGTCGAATGTCCAGGTAGGTAATATCCGTGAACACCCACTGGAACTCAAAATCTTGTTGGAGATCCTGTACCTCCTGCTCCGGAATAGAAATATTAAGGATTTACGATTTAGTGAAGTTGACCTTGAACCCCGCTACCGCTCCAAAGGCAGAAAGTTCCCTAGTCAGATACCGCAGCATCGTTCGGGGGTGTGTGAGGGAGAGATTAACATCATCGGCGTAAATACTAATCCTATGCACATCAGCACCAAATTTCAGACCCTCAATGTCAGGATTGGAACGAACGCGTTGCGCGAAGGGCTCCATGTAGAGCGCAAATAAGAGAGGGGACAAGGGGCAGCCTTGCCACGTGCCCCGGGTAATCGGGAAGAGGGACGATTTGCAACCATTGACCCGCACCGCCGCCGTGGGGGAGGCATAGAGACAACTAACCCAACGTATGAAATTGTCTCCGAAACCGAAGGTACGCAGCACCGCAAATAAGTAGCCCCAATCAACCCGATAGAACGCTTTCTCCACGTCTATCGAAAGCAAAAGGGCCGGTGTACACGACCGGTGAATGAAATCAATAATGTGCAATAGTCTCTTAGTATTATCTCCCCCCTGCCTTGTCGGGATAAAGCCGGACTGATCCGGATCTACTATGTTGTCCATGAGGGGACTAAGTCGTGCGGCCAACACGCCCGCAAACAGCTTTGCGTCAATATTAAGGAGCGAAATTGGTCAGTACGACCCACACTCAGCCGGGTCTTTCCCGGACTTTAGAATCACAGAAATGGCCGCCTCAGACATGGAAGGTGTAACCCTTCCAGTGTCCAAGAAGGAGTTAAAAAGCCTTGTTAAAAGGGGAGCCAGCTCTGCACAGAACTGCTTGTAAAACAGGGCAGAAAAACCATCCGGGCCCGGGGACTTAGCCAGTTTGAGCCGCTTTATTGCCGAAAATACCTCCTCCAGGCGAATAGGGGAGTCCAAGTCGTCAGCCGACGATTTGAGCAAGGGGGTGATAGTGCAAGAGGCCAAATATTCCCGTGGGTCATGCCCTGGGGTGTTTTCTCTCGAGTAAAGGTGCTGGTAGAACTGACGGAAGGTATCAGCAATCAGGGCATCCGTGGTATGCCCCCCTGCATTCTGCCCACGTATGATGGAAACTGCAGACATCTGCGCCTGGGCTCACAATCTATGTGCCTCCTCCTACACTTGACCCCACTGACGTAGAATTTGTGCCGCAGCCGCAGGAGCGCATGCTCAGCCCTGTCCAGATCCAAATGTTTCAGCATACGACGCCGCGTTTCCAACACCCTCCATATTCTCGGGGCCCCGGTGCAATTGTGGACTACTTCCAATTCACTTACTTCCTTCTCAAGCTCAACTCGCTTGGCTTTGCGGAGCCACGCGAACGAAGCCGCTACCGCAATAAATTCTCCCCACACTACTAATTTCAAGGCTTCCCAGACTGCTTCGAGAGGCGTACCCCCTTGATCCTTCTCAGCAAGATAATGTTTTATAGCATCCCGAAACCGCGTAACCACAGCGTCCGAGTGGAGGAGGGAATCGTGAAGGCACCAACCGGGGGGAGTAGACCGCACGCAGCGTGACGGCAGCTGGACTGCGATGAGGGCATGATCCGACAGGGAGCGAGGGGCAATATCCGCGGTGCCTAAATGAGGGAAAAGAGATGCAGATGCTAAAAAGTAATCAAGACGCGCATATGTTTTGTGTGCCGCTGAGAAGTATGTGTCGTTGCGCTCTTGCGGGTGTTGCAATCACCACACATCACACAACCCGCAATCAGACAGCCATTGCCTCCCAGATTGTGACAATGTCCCGGCTTGATTAGTCCTCTGCCCCGACCTGTCTAGTTCCGGATTCATCACCACATCTAAGTCACTCCCAATTAGAAGCACTGAATCAGGAGAAGCGAGAGCCTCAGAGAGGGCCAAGCGCAAAAAGGGTTCTTGTCACTCATTTGGAGAGTATAAGGACCCAACCGCAAACTGCATATCTCCCCACTGCACTCTGAGTGCCAAGAACCGCCCCTTCAGCTCCGCCATCGTGGAGACTACTTTGCATTGTGAATGTGCACTAAAGAGGATTGCCTCCCCATTGCGCTTGGACAACACCGAGCACCAAAACTGACCCGGAAAGCGTCGGTCTTGCATCCGTTTGGTGTCTTTAGGCAAAAGGTGAGTTTCTTGCAGTAAACAAATGTCCCCCCAACATTCTCTAAAAGGGAAAGAATTGCTAAGCGCTTAATGGGATTATTTTGTCCCCGCACATTCAGGCTCACAATTTTCAGATCCCTACCCACCATGGTGATAAGGGGGGGAAAGGCCACACAGCTGCCCTAGCCCGCTAACCTCAAAAGCAGGGACATACATCTCACAGTAACTAAATGCTCACCAATCTGACCCTGAACTGATGCGGAGTCCCCAAAAAAAAAAGGAAAAGAAATACCCACAATCCCCCATCTCCAAACAGTAGAAACAGTAAAGCAAGAAACAAGCAACAAAGATCCAATACGTAGGACAAGAGTTCATCGTGATGGTCAAATGTCCAGGGGGACATGGGTCACTCCCAGTCCACACCAAGTAGTACAGAGCTACCACTCCGGGAGCCAGGAGCAAAAGTACTGCGCACATCTCGACTGCTCCCTCCCTCCAGCACCATCGCTTGAACCCAGACGGGAACCAAGCCTCAAGAGGTGCTAGGAACGATCGTGCTATCCGTTACCTGCGACACCGACGAAAGGGCTGCATCTCTCTCCAACCTGCTAGTCTCCGAATCCGGTTTCGAACTGGGTGGCGAGCTCCCAACTTGCTGCCACTCAGTAGAGCGCCGCCGGCGGTGGCGAGAAGGAGGCTTGTTATCACTTGACGAGGCAGCCGCTGACTCCAGCTCCAGAATCATACAGGCGGCCTCCAGAGAGCTAACTTGCAGGAGTCTGCCCTGATACTTGAAGATGAGGCGAAACGGGTGGCCCCAGGAGTAAGGAATACCCTACTCTCGGAGATGGCTGGTGATGGGCTTAAATTCTCTGCGCTTGACCAAGGAAGAAGCTGGCAAGTCCTGGTAGAGCACCGGGTGGTGGTCCTGAAATTGCACCGGGTGAAGGTCCCGTGCCCGACGGAGGATACGCTCCTTCAATTGAAAATCATGCACACAAACGAGGATATCCGGGGGGGAGCCATAGCGCCACGTGGGAGTCCCACCCTATGGAATTGGTCCAGCTGGAGTTCTTGACCCCCATCATCACTGAGGATGTGACGAAAGAGCCCGCTGACATACGCTCGGAGGTCATCACCTTCCCCTTTCCAAGGGACTGCCCAAATGCTAATGTTATTACGCCTGGAGCAATTCTCCAAGTCCTCCGCATGGGCTTTCAGATCCCTATTCTGGTCTCTAAGGCGGAGCATCTCCTGCTGCAGTTGATGCAAGTCGTCTTCTCTCCCCAGGTCGTGCTCCCCCAGCATCTCCACCCATTCTCCAATGGCATCGACATCACGCCGGACGTCCTTTAGATCAGAGGAGAGCTGTGAACGCAGGTCTAAAATATCCTCTTTGAGGGCTGAGAACAACTCGACCATAAAAGCCTTGGTTGCTCGTGTATCACCCTTTTCTGCTTGCGGCATCTTAGTGTCAGGCTGAGGGGCGGGGTGTCCCGAGGTTTCTGCAAGTGGTCCTTTAGGTGTTTCTCTTTCCGACCTCTGGCCGATGACATGGCGCAACCAGCAGGATTCAATCCGCCCCAAAACCCCCCCCAAAACAATTCAGGAGAGGATAGCTCTCAGCCCACTGTAGTCCGACCCTGTTAGTGCAAAGCAGTCAGAGATCCAGTTAGGCAGGAGAGCAACAGCTATGTCCACGCTGTAACGAGGGTCCGATCCAGGTTCAAGATTCAGGCTTGCGCAAAGCAACCGGCGCCAGCTAGGCAAGGTCACCTGCCCAACCAGACCCCCCCCTACGCAAAATCGAAGCACAAGCCGAAGGGGATGCAGGTCGACAGGGTGAGGCGCTAGGGTCCAAGCGGGTCGGCGGTCCTAGCCGTCGGCCAGGCAAGGGCAGGTACCGTCAGCGTTCACCTCAGGCCTGCGGAAGGCTCCAAGCACAGCCGAAGGAGCAGTAGAGGGGGAGCACCTCAGACACCCACCACTCCCTCACAACGCCCAGCTCCATGATGCTGGCAGAAGAATCAAGGAGCTCTCCAGAAATGCCCAGGCCGTGCCAAAGCTCAGTGACGCGGAGAGCTAGCCCTGACGCTACGACAGTCGTCCTCTGCGCCGCTTAACAACAACAGACTCTCTCAGTCCCCAAAGTGCAGCTGGCCATACCAGCAGGGTTCGCAGGCGGGGAGGTAGGGGTTCAGCACAGGCCCTGCAGAGGCCGGCCCCCGCACCCACCCCTACCGTGGGCAGGAGGTCCAAGCAGGAAAGCAAAGGCTGTCTCTGTCCCCGCAGGGCCCAGTCCCCCCCACTCAGCCCAGGGCACAGGCCGCACCATCCACAGAAGGTCTCGCACTCTTCTCGTGCCGGTTGCCAGTCAGCGCCCGCGGTGACGCACTGCCCTAAGCTTTCAGGGGGGGGGGCGAGGATCTGCAGGACAAGGTCGCTCCACTCCGCAGCAATAGGCAGATGTTTCCCCCCAGCAGCACCAGCGCTATCCACCGCCCCACGGACCGAGTCCCTTATCCGGCATCGGCGCCGTACCAGCTTCCCTCTGCTCCTCACCTGCGTCGAGTCGCAGGACCAGCCATCCCGCCAGGCACGATTGCAGGATCACCAAAGCCACCACAGGATATCCGCCGGCCATTGCGCATGCAGCAGCGGCCTCTCTACGCCACCCCCGCCGTGGTACATCACCGGCAGTCTCTCGTCACGACGCATACAGGCCGCCCCAGGGCAGATAAAATGGCAGCGGCCTCGCGGCGCTCCACCCAATGTTCTCGCTGGGGCCTCCACACTCCAGATCGACCACCACAGGATCGTTGACCAGCAGGGCCAGGCGCCAGCTCTCCCTGCCAGGCGACTGCAACTACGGGAGCACCAGGGTTCAGGCACTGCAGTCGGCCCTCACCAGGCATGCCGGACTGCAGCTAGGCTGGGTTCAGGCAGCCAGAACAAAGGCCAAAAACCACCGAGGAGCTGGGAAAGAAGCTCTCTGCTGGCACCAGGACGGAAATATGCACCGCTGCTCTGGACGGTAACCTTGGATGGGCTCCCTGGAGTGTGATAGTACGACGCGATTAGCAGGCGGCGCCAGAGGGATAAGGACACATGTCCTACCTCGCCGCCATCTTAGCCACGCCCCCCATACTTTTGGTTTTAGGCAGGAAAATGGCACATTTCTGAAATTGTAAAATAATAATTAAGTTTAAAATAATAATATACAATATGACTTGACCATTGAATATATTTTTAGATAACTGTTATAAAGAGTCCTTCAACCATTTTTCTAGCTAATTCCAAACTGAATTTAGCACTTATTAAAGGTAATCATGTAAACTATTGTTAACCCAGTTGAGAGCCAGCCTTGCCACAATGAAAAATGACTTTGTGGGGTTTTTGCTACCAGGACATATAAAACATATATTATACATACCCTATGTTTTAAATACCATGCACTGTGAGCATTTACAGCCAATCATAGGAGTGACATATCAATACAAAAAAGGAAGGTTTAGGCCTGGTAAAAGGTGTGTATTTCCAGGTCAAAATGACAATTTGGGAAACTGCACACCCAGGCTGCAATGGCAGGCTTGGAGAAATATTTACAGTGCTACTTTAGTGGGTGGCACAAAATGTGCTAGTGCCCTGAGTCCATGCACTACCAAATATTAGGGACTTAAATTAAAATTAAATTAAATATAGCAATTAAATAAACACCAATTTTTGCCATGGATGGAGATCACAGGCACATTACCACTGGTTACCAGGAGTAAAGTCCTCAGAGTCCTATGGCCAACAAAAACGGGTTCAGCAAAAGAAGGCAAAAAATCTGGAGGAATACCAAGCAAAGGATGATCATTTCCAACCACAACCCTTTTTAGCTACCAGATAGATTGATTTATTTTTAAAATGTTCCATTTGGATGGGAAAAAAATCCATCCTCAAGTCGGATGCACTCACAGATGATGTTATGCTATATCACCAGGACTGTGAAACTGAAGTAATATGCAAAAAGATGAATAGTCAATTGGGTGTAGTTTCAAGTCTTAAAATAAATGAGATTACAGCAAATATAGGCTCCCACAGCAGGAGAACGTTGGGAGTTGAACAGCAAATCATAATTTAATGGTTATATTTAATATTACAGGACCGCAAAGGGAGCAGTGTGTGGCAGTCTAGCTTTCAACATCTCTCCTGTGTGCAGCATGCAACTAGGGAGCACTGTAGGAGCAGGAGCTGACTCACCTTAATGACTGGGTGAGAGGGAAGCCCAATCAGCCAAAGGAAACTAGAAAAATGTTTGCTGATTTGGCTTCCTTCCTACCGAATGCAAGTGGAAGAGCCCAGCAAGTGTATGAATACTGCTGCTCCAGAAGAGGCTAAAGGAGCTCCATGGGTGAATAAAGATCTATCTATTTTTTCACCTAATCATCAAGGTGAGAGGCAGCTTCTGCTGTGCTCCCTATTTTGGTGGGAGGTGGAGGGAGGGTGGTAATAGCCTTATTGCTCTTACGAGCAAGACAATAAAGACTGTTATTTGCCCCTCTTTTTATATGCCCTTACTTGTGGCTTGGGCTCATAACTTTGGATGGTAACACTTAATTAGAACAATATCATATTGGGAGCTGCAGTGAAGACAGTTGAGCAGCAGAGGGAAAATAATGGTTGATCTAAATCTTCTGCTACACAGTCCAGTGTTTGCCTTTTGCTTCTCTGTTTTAATTTAGAACATTCTGGCTATGGTGAGTGGGATATTCAAATAACTTGATAGCCCTTGGGCATCTGGTTATACCAGCCGTTAAAGCTCCTCTCCTTCATTACAGGCCCATGCGGGTGGCTCATGACTATAACTCAGAAGAGAACCTTTAAAAACTAGTATCATTCTCATCTGTGGACCATTATATTATATAGTAGCTTGGCAGAACAGGGGGATCAAAGATGCTCATTCTGCCACATTGCGATGCAAGTGACAGAGAAAGAATTTCAAAAAATCTCAAAATTATACAAAAGAGCTTATTGCAACTAATGGCATGTTTTTTTCTGAGCCAAATCAGCATAACTAAAAAATGTCTTCCAAAATAAATGTTTTATTTCTTATTGTTTTCCTACCTGTGTTCCAGCAACCCAAACATCACGTTTAACACCTGTAATCAGGATAGGGAAACCCTATTCCTGATATCAGGACATCAGATAGTCTAGAATAGGGAACAACTAAAAGAAATGAGTTACTGTAGTTCATAAAATCCTCTGATGCTCTTGATGAGAGGGGAACATGGCGGCCAGCTAGAGAGGCAGGTCAGGCACACTCATCTCGGAACTTAACCAGAGGCCTCTGTTGGGGACCGTGGGGGTACCCATGGGTCCCCTCTTTCCGACCATGCACAGTGTGGCAGGCACCATGGGGTGCCTGCTACAGGGTGCAAGGTTTTCCGTGACCACCCCGTTTTGCAATGGGAGCCTGTGTTGTCGGTCGGAGCACAGGCTCCCATTGAAGTCAATGGGAGTCCGACCGAACGGTGCTCTGAAACATCGTAATCGGTTGGTCGGACTCCTGGAGTCCGAGTTGGTCAGAAACCATTCCAACAAGGAGTCGGTCAAAATGCTTTAGACCGACATTGTAATGAGATTATGAGAGCCTAAGTGAGGTAGTGGGGGGGTCACTGATCCACAAGGCCTAGAAGGACTTTCTTCCAAGAATGCATAGACATGAATCGACTGATAAATTGTCACATTGACCTAGCTACAAGGTAACACTTGCCGTAATAACACTAGATGCAACAAAAGTCTTTGACAGAATGAACTGAAATTTGTTTAAGGCAGTCCTCACACATAGTGATCAGAGTGAAAATATTTGTAGGGTAATACTGTTTATTTAAGGCTCCCCTAAAGCAAAGATTCTTATTAATGGTAGCCTTACTGAGTACCTACATATAACTAGGGGTACTAGATAGGGGTGCCCACTATCCCTATTATTATTCAATCTCCTATATTGAACAACTAGCAAGACAAACAAGAAAGGAGAAGAGTATAATACCTTTTTCTTGTCAAAAATGGAGAAGGAAAGTAGCCTTATATGCAGACGATCTGAAGATATGTACAGCAGATTTGGACAAATCTATGCCTGCTATAAAGCAAGTGGTTTATACATTTGGGAAATTGTCAGGGTACTTAGTGTCAGGGTACAAGTCCAATATAGAAATATTGACATGGAACATTTATGTCGAGGATGACTCAATAAAGGAAGAATTGATATATCTCCATATTAAATTGCAACAAGATTTTAAAAAAGATAACAGACTTGAACTTTAACAGAGCAAGGCCAATACTGACAGGCTTTTGAGAAAATGGTTGAATCTGCCAATAATAATGTATGGTAGAACCAACTCGATATACATGCAATTCTACCCAAATGTATCTTTCTGTTTAATTTCATTACCTTGAGCTGCAATAACGATTTAATTAAGAAATTAACTCTTTTATATGGGCTTCAAAAGGTGCAAGAATATCATGTAAAACACTGTGGAGGAAGGGAGAGAAGGCGGCAGGGCCGGACTGGCCGTAGCGTGCACCGGACACCAGGCGTTTCCCCGGTGAGTCGCTAGGGTGGGGGCCGGTTTTGGGCCCCCTGGGGGGCCGATTTTGTTACCGGAGGTCATCAATATCGGCCCCCTGTATCAAAATCGGCTGAACCCGGACCTCGCAAACTGCTGGATTGCACCCCAGGGGGGGCCGTCCGAGCAGTTTGCCAGGGCCGGAGTCCGTCCCAGTCCGGCCCTGAAAGTCGCAAGGGGGCTCCAGATTTTCAGATCTATTGTTGTGCCTTTAGTTGAAAAGTTGCTGAATATTAGTAGGAAATTTTAGCAAGCCAGAGCCAAGATGGTTACTGCAAGTAATTTTAAGAGATATCAAGCAGGGTAAGTCACAGTTCTTATTTAAATTCGGCTCACCCAAATACTTTAAGAAAATAAGACTGCAAGTTATTAGAGCAGCTGCTAAGATGTGGTTTGATATTAGATCAGCATGTGAAATACTATCATATGGTAAATCAGATCCAATCTGGAAAACAGCAAGCACTCTGGAGAGTACGGAGGACATTCTTGCACTCTCTCTGAGACAAGCTGAACTGGAGAACTGGGGGCAGTTTATGTAGGGGGGGGCAATCTGCTTGTATGGGAAGATCTGGTGACTGAATCATGGGGAAGATTGATAAGTGGCTACATGGTATTGATTGATAATGGAATGAGTAAAAGGTGATGGTGGTTTTAAGCTTCCACAAGAACTATGGGCAAATGACTTGCTAATGCTGGATCTCGAAAATAAATGGCAAGCATCTATGTGCACTCTTTATAAAACAGATAAAGCCCCCCCCCCCCCAATTATTTGTTCATTTTACACACAGAACTGCAGAAAACTGGAAAAGATCATGATGGCCAGTGCTACATGTGCAGGTATGTAAAGCAGGAGGCTGGCATATGTTTGTGGAGTGCCCCATGATAGAAGACTTCTGGAATAATGTGGGTGAGAAACTATCTGAGGTAATGCACCAAGACATTAAGGTAAGACTACTCCTGATAATATTGGGCATGCTTGTCCATGGAGGGATAGAGGCCCCTTTATCAGTGAATCAAAGGAGTCTTCTGTTTTATTTGATTCTGTTGGTGAGGAGGTAGATTTGTAAGAACTGGATTAGAAAGACACCTCTGATGTAATGGTTAGAATATGCGAGTAACATCCGGGAGGTGAAGTTAAATTGTCTCAATAAGAAAAAGGCTAGGATATGACAGTTGTAGGAGTGATGGCGGTATAACCTAATCACCCTTAATATCGTGAAATTAACTTGTACAATGATTAGAATCCAAACACCTCCAATTGCATGGGGTTACAGAATACAAAAACGTCCATAGCAATAGTTTCTAACTTGAGGGTAGAATCATTAGACAGATTAATGTGACCTTTCCCCGGTGATGCTGGGATAAAGAGAAAGCATTCAAGTTTTTTGGTCATATGAAGACACCAAATGTTTTTGGCGCCTTATTTACAAGAAAGTGCCGCAGCGCAGCACCGCAAGCCCTTTGACTGCGCCATGCTGCGGCACTTTCAAAGCACAGGAATGCTTCATATTTACAACAATATGACGCATCCCTGTGCATTCCCCTGCGCTGGCGCACAATCGGTTGCCAAGCACCAAGCAGGCACCCTTGCGCCATGGTGCAAAGGTGCCTGCGTTGCGGGGAGATTGTTTCTGTGCAGGAAGGGGTACTTTCCTGCACAAAAACAATACCAAAAAAAATAAAAAGATGTGATTTCCTCTTCCTATGTGTTCTGCAGAATCCAGCACCCCTAGCAAGAGGAAAAACGAGTAGAAATGTAAACATATATCCTCATTGCGCCTCGCTACACCACCCCTTGGGTGGTGTAGCATTCTGACGTATTTCCAGGTTTATGAATTGTCGTCAATCTGGAAATGCAGCAGAATACATGGGTGTTGCGTGGGAACACCCACAGCAACATCCATGTCACGCCCTATTCACGCAAAGTGTTGCATAAGAAGGGCCCATATTTACAAGGACAAGAAAATCCATGTAGGGTGGCTTTAAGTGTTCTTGTAAATATGTGCCAGCAGTGCGTCACAAAAAGGGACGCACCAGTAGCACAAGGGGCTTCTAAATAAGTCCCTAGATATTTAAAAAGCACCAGAAAAATATTGATATTTCTGGATAGTGTGGCGATCAATATATTTGCATGCTTTTTCATCAGTATATTTTTAAGCAGCATTTCGCAAATAGTGCTTCAAGAAAAAGAAAACGTTGACATTCATTGTAGCAAAGTGCAAATGTTTAAATATTTGCAGTAGGGATAGGATAGAATAGGATAGTCAGATATATGAATTTTGTAACCTCTTACCGTTTGTCTCAACTACATTTTTCAATTGCAAATTATGAAAGTGCCCTTAAAAAGATATTTTATAGCAAGGAGGCTTAACGTACTTTTACATAACAATATTTAATATGTATTCTTTCAACGTATAATAATAATAAGACATGTTTCATATTGATGTGGATTTTTTTCTTCTGATCCAAAATTACACGAATACAAAGTTCAGCAACTTCAAATCTGCCCATATCTTTGGGAGTCACCATCTTAAGTACTATTTATTGAGTATGCATACGTCACTGTTTCATGACACTAATGGAAGGAAGGCGTGAGGATGGAAAGTGGCAAGTCATTCACAAATGAATACAAAAATATAGTTTTAAATGTTTTGTTTGATAGAGATGTATGTGCAGAGGGTTAGATCAAACACATTTCCTTGTGTTGCTGCTGCCTGAACTCTAAGGGGACTTCCTCCTGTTTGAACACCTCGGAGATTCAGAATGAAAAATCCCACAACATTGCAAAATCTTAGGATGTAATTGTGTGACTAGAATATGATTGTTAATACTGAAATCTAAGGGTCGTAGAACAGAACATTCTATGTATAAAGGCCTTACTGACACTGGAGTGAATTCAGTTAAATCAATGTCCAGGTGGAGATTCAACTGTGTGGAGTGGATTAAGGCATGAATGTCGACACTCTGAATGTCTCTCCCTAGAAGAAAATCCCCTAGCCCTGGCATGCACATCAGTCAGAGAGACACACAGAGAAGAGGAATACATGCCCGTGTACTAACCCGAAAGTCCTAGTCTGACCGTGTACTAACCCGGAAGTCCCAGCCGGTGACTTCATAGAAGCTGCCGTAGCAATGGAGACATCACAATCTCACCGGTGCCCTCGAGGCTTCCAATGAACAAAAGATCAGATTGTGTCAACGGAGGCCAACATGTACATCGAACGTCAGTCATTAGAAACTAACATAAACAAACATTAGTAGCACCAAGAGTGTGCCAGAAAAGCCTTTCCATATCCAAACGGTCGAGGTGGTAAGAGGAACAGAAAGAACCTGCTTTCCTTTGAAAGCTGCTCTGAACATGCACCATTTACTTTTACATCGTGAGATCAGAAGCGGTGAGCAGATGAGACCCCCCTGCTGCCACCCTCTCATCAAGCGCACACACGGGTTGCTTTCAAGTTATATTAAAATACACTTCAGCCTTCGGGCTTACTGAGTATCAAAAACAAGCAGGCATTATAAATAAAGATAAATAAACCTGAAAAAGGAGAAGCAATTTTGCTTCTTAAAGAAGGGGAAAAGAGGTTCCATATTATAAGCTCAAGGAGGAAGACAATGAATTAGAAGTGAAAATGAAACAGGTGAAATGATAGTCAATCAACTGTCTTGTGATTTCCAATTTCCTAAGAATCGAGGATCAGTTATTTCATCCACACTTTGATGGCATGCCGGTTCAGATGACAAAAAAGGAGCAACTGAACCAATAATATTTTAAAGATTGTATTAGCGTGACAGTGAGAGGGAATACACTTCCTTTTTCACTCTGGAATCCTCTCATGGCGCTTCAAGGGCTTAGCATATGGTAAACGGGTCACACTTATTAACATGTGTGTGCCAACAGCAAGGTCCCTTCTGCAACTTCAAAATGCTGTGATTTCGTTCATGCAGAGTTCGGCTGAGGAAAAAAATATATTGCTTTAATTATTGCTAGTGTGTGTGTGGCTAGGTCTTCTGATTGGCCTGTTCTATATCCACAATAGGAGCACTATATGGGATACTTCGGGCAATAAATCATGTCCCAGACTCAAAAATGGGGTAAAAGGCCGCTTTATTGGACAGGTAGGCAAATACGATATCTAATTGCATCAATTCATAATCAAACATATTCCGAACTAACACCCCCCGCCCCTAGTCAATATCCCCGTACAACTACCACCCCACCTTGTTCAGCCTAATCCTCCTCCCCAAACCCCTAACTCCATCTCCTGCCTAACTCTTGCCTCCAATTTCTCTCCCTGCTTTCCTCTGCCCGAAGCTATTCCTAATGCCCCCAAACCTTTCCTGCCTGTCTTGATCTCCTCCAACTCTGCCACCTGTCCAAGCGACAACCTCCTTTTTTTTTTTTTTTTTTTTTTTTTTTTGTATAATATGGGTGGGAGGGTGGGACAAAATTCGTTGCCCTACCTCACCACAAGCTAGGCGTCGCACATATTATTATTAATTATTATTATTATTAAAACTTATATAGCGCACAGCTACCCTGGGGCATCCCGGCGCTATGAACAGTGCATCAACCGTGGGACCATGGAATAAAGATAGCGACTCACAGGGGAAACAGATGTGTTTTCAAACCTCTGCGAAAACGCAGGGTACAGGTCTCAGCTCGGAGTTTTAATGGGAGGGAGTTCCAGAGCATTGCTGTATGCACAGAGAATCGCCTCCCTCCCGTGCGTGATCTTTTTACTCTCGGGACCTGGAGCAGACACCTCTGGTCAGACCTCAGTGCTCTATTCGCTTTATAAGGTACTACCAAGCTCCCTAAAAGAGGAGGCCCGCCGCCCTGGAATGTTTTATGGGCGATGGACAGTGCCTTGAACTGTACTCTCTCCCGCACCGGTAACCAGTGCAGTGCCTTGAGAGCGGGTCTGGCGGATTCTGTTCGGGGGATACCCATAAGGAGTCTAGCTGCCGCGTATTGCACCTGCTGAAGCTTGTTAAAAGTCGATTCAGGGGCGCCCAGAAACAGACTGTTGCTGTAATCAAGGCGAGATGTTATCAAACCCTGAATCAACAACTTCCTTGATGGAAAGGGAAGAAGCGGAAGAATTTTCCGCGCAGCCCGCAGCAGGGCAAAACAGACTCCCGCAGTTCTTTTGGCGTGAGTTCTAAGGGAAAGATCTTGCTCCAGCCAGACTCCTAAGCTCTTGATCTCCTCTTTCATGGTTGGAAAGTCACCCATACAGCTTGGCCAACATGAAGGTGACAAAGGTGGCGCTTTGTTTCCAAGCAGCATGATCTCTGTTTTAGAGCCGTTCAGCTTCAGGGCTGAACTGCTCATCCAGGTGTGGACGTCCGCCAGACATGAGTGCAACAAGTCAGGGTTCTCCACCAGTTGAGGAAGGGCGACCACCAGCTGAGTATCATCAGCATAGCTGATGATTTTGATGTTATAAGGGGTCACCACATCCTCCAGGGGGGCCATATAGACATTAAATAATGTCGGGCTCAGGGACGAGCCCTGCGGCACCCCCCACTGGAGAGAAATAGATGGAGACTTGTTGCTTCCTTCCCAGACCTGATAGGAACGGTCTTCCAGAAATGAACAGAGCCATTTCAGGGCGACACCTGCCACACCCACCTTTGACAGCCGTTGGGTCAACACCTGATGGTCAACGGTGTCGAATGCCGCACTCAGATCCAGGAGGATCACTGCCACTGATCCTCCCGAATCTAAGATGCGCCTCGATTCCTCAACGACCGCCAGGAGGGCCGTGTCGGTGCCATGGCCGGGACGGAAGCCGGTCTGCGAGTCTCGGAGCAGACCATTTGACTCAAGAAAGTTGGACAGTCGATGGTTAGCAAGTTTCTCAGCAATTTTGCTGAGACCTGGCAACAGAGAAATGGGCCTAAAATTGGCCAGCTCAGCCGCGTCAAGGTTAGATTTTTTTAGAAGAGCCTTGACCACGGCTTTTTTCCAAGTGGGTGGCACCAGACCACGAGAGAAGGAGGCGTTGATCAAGTTCGTAATGGGCCCAACCACAGCGATTGCCGCTTGTTTTAGGATTTTAAAAGGGACAGGGTCCATGGGGGAACCGCTTTTTATGGAAACTATAGCTTTTAATGTTTCACTTTCTGAAACTGGGCCGAACATGTCAAGGGAGAAAGGACACTCTTTTATCCCCACAGGGAGGGGTTCTTCTTGAATCCCATGAAATATAGCAACCTGGGGTAAAGAGTCTAGTATTTTTACTATTTTAGTGTGGAAAAAATTGGCCAACTCCTTACACCTCTCAGGGTCATGGGTGACTGCTGGCTCAGGAACTTTTAGCAGTTCTTGCACCACCTTAAAGGTCTCCCTGGAGGAGTTTGAGGCAAGTTGTATTCGCTCCTCAAAAAATTGTGCTTTTGCCCGGCGGAGGGCCGCTTTATAGGCTCTCATCGCTGTCCAGTAGTCCTTACGCCTGGCCGCATCAAATTTCTTCCTCCAGGCCCTTTCCAGTTTCTTACATCCTTTCTTAAGCAGGCGGAGCTCAGCCGTGAACCAGGGGGCGGAACCCACTCGTTTCTCCCTCTTCTGTAGGGTTTTCACCGGTATGAAGCCATCAAGCGAGGCAGTCAACCATCGGTTGAGGTCAGCATCTCCTTGAATCGGGTCTGCCTCAGCTACGGGTTGTGAATTTGCCAGGGCCTGAGTCCAGTCACCGATCGGTAGTCTGGACCATATACGGTCCACCACCACCTCTTGAGATGTCGGTTTAGAGGGCAGATTGATTTGCCATTCCATCGACACTAAGGAGTGATCTGACCATGGGAGCGGAAGAGCTGGTCTGGCCCTCAGCCGAGGGATGTTCGAAAATACCGGATCCAGCAAATGGCCCTTCACGTGGGTGGCTCCTGTGTTGACTAACCGGAGCTCACAAGCAGATAGATCTCCTTTGAGGTCTGCCGCGATCATATCCGCAGTGTCCTCAAAGTGCAGGTTCAGGTCCCCTAGCACAATGAAGGAAGATGTGGATGTTGCCAAGAGGGTTACCGTTTCCATCACAGAGCTTACGAAGTTGCCGACCTTACCCGGGGGTCGGTAAATCAGCAGGCCAGCCAATGTAACCGTTGGTGATACCTGTATGGAAAAGTGGCAACTCTCACAATCTGCCACCAAGCCCCTCCAGACCCTGCAATTAAGGTTATCACGATAGATAACGGCAAGTCCACCCCCTCGTCCCTCAGGTCTGTCCAAATGACCGATAAGGTAACTTGGAGGGAGGGCAAGTACGATGTCCGCATCAGAACTAGAAGTAATCCACGTTTCCGACAGAAACAAGATGTCTAGTTCGTGCTCTTGAATAAGAATGTTAATTTCTACGGCATGACACGGAAGTGACCTGCAATTAAGCATGCCCCATAGTAAAGTACTTGTATCAGGAGGAGGATGAAGCAATGCGTCCAATCCTCGTGGGGGGAGTATCCGCGCACCCAAGTTGGTAACAGGGTACTTTTCCGGGGGATTAATGCGTAATGCAAGTAACTCATCTCGTGAGTAGATGATACGCAATAGTGGAGAATTTGACATAGTACCATGCCCTAAGCCCGTCTGAGCCCGGACGAGCCCAGACGGGCAGGACTCTGGCTGGACTCCGGCGTGGGTCCGGCGACTCCGCTGCGCGTCTCCGCTGCGCATCGTCATAGCGAGCTTTAAGTAGGGCGTGGAGTCCGGTCTGCGAAACTAGTGCGCTGGCCGAGTGTCACCACGAGGAGTCCCTGCCTCACCCAAGATGGCGGACGCCGTTCTAAAGTGTGTCCAGAGAGCTAAGTGAGTCCGCTCCCAACAGCGGTGCTTATTATCTTTTATGTGGGGGTAAGCGCTATATGTCAGGTCCGAAAACACAATTTGCACCGTAAATACGGAATAATATTAAAAAGCGCTAAGCGTTGCCAGAAATAACACCTAAAGTTTTAAAAGCGCGAGAGCGCTGACAAGTGTCGTGTGAGCGCGTCAAAGTCCTCCTGGAGCGCGGTTCGAGTGCCTTAGTTCAAGAACGTTCGGAGAGCGCAGCTCGCGCCGATAACGTTCCAGCCAATCATAGATGCCTACCTGTCTAAAGGGCCATACCATATGCCCGAAGCTACCCGGGGGTGCACGCTCTGCGAGCGGCACCCCCAGGAGCCCTCATCGGGCAATAAATCATGTCCCAGACTCAAAAATGGGGTAAAAGGCCGCTTTATTGGACAGGTAGGCAAATACGATATCTAATTGCATCAATTCATAATCAAACATATTCCGAACTAACACCCCCCGCCCCTAGTCAATATCCCCGTACAACTACCACCCCACCTTGTTCAGCCTAATCCTCCTCCCCAAACCCCTAACTCCATCTCCTGCCTAACTCTTGCCTCCAATTTCTCTCCCTGCTTTCCTCTGCCCGAAGCTATTCCTAATGCCCCCAAACCTTTCCTGCCTGTCTTGATCTCCTCCAACTCTGCCACCAGGAAAAAACCCTTACTCAGGCGTTTTTCCTGTCCCCCCCCAAAAACCTTTTTCTCTCTCCATGTATATTAAATTGGCCACATATTTAAAAACGTTCTGAAAGCTTCCTGAGCACCACAGCCGCTAAAACTGGGAAATATTTATTAAAATAGAATTTTTCAAAAAACCAGAAGTACTTGAGAAAACAGAAAATCTAAACAACTGTCGCCAAACAGTGAATTATTAAGTAGTGAAAAAACATTGTCTATGACATTCGTAAAAATATCGGGTTGATAAGGAAGAAGAAAAAAGGGGGAGGAGGATGGGAGAGGAAAGGGGAGAGGAGAAAAAAGGGGGGGAGAGCGATAAACAACTTAACTTACGCCGGAAATCTAAAAACCAATTCTTATACTATAGAAAAAACTGTAACAAGGAAAAAACGCTGTCGCTTCAACAGCGTAAATCAACACCATGTTTTTACATTCAAAAACTTCAAAATCATTTCTCTTATATTTAAAATATAAATCTCGTTGCCAATGAAAGATAGATGTACGCCATCATGCCTGAAAAATTGATAGTCATCTTTGGTTATCTCATTATGTACAAGCCAATGTATACTATTAAGGATACAGAAACGTTCCATTTCGCGGTTGACTTTCTTCCTTGCTCGCTCCATGGCAGTAAATTTTTCCGCCCCTCTCCATATTCTGCGAGGCATTAGGGCCGTTAACACCAACTGTGTATTAGGCCAAGTGTTCAAAAAGAGTGCAAGGTCAGTTTTCATTTCAATTAAAAGCCCTAATCCCGACAACTGTACCAAATCGTTTTCCCCCAGGTGCAAGATGACCACATCTGGCTTGTTGTGTGCAGATAACTCGCTCATCAAAGGTAAAAACTGCCCCATCTCATACCACTTTTTCCCCACCAGGACAAAAGCACTTCCTCGGAAGAAAAACCCAAATTCTTCCCAAAATGCCGTTTTTCTGCTTGCTTGGCTGCCCATTTGATGAACGAATGACCGACCATCCAGATTCTATGTTGATGATCTGCTGAGTTTGTTGCCCAACCTAAAAGAAAAGACAATTAATATTCCGCGACATTAACTGTCTCCATCCAACTTTCTAATATAACGCAGGCAACAATCTGATGACCACCGACCCAATTTTTTAACATCGGTGATAGTAAATCCCCATCTCACTGCTTCCGATGCTGCCCCAATACGAAAGGAATGGGTACCAAACCTGGCTGGATCCCTGCCCACTTTTAGTAATACCTTTCGTAAAACGGACAATAACTGAAAGGCAGTTAGCTGCGACCCATTCTGATGTCTAAAAATAAATTTCGTAGTTGCCCCACCAACTGCCAAAAAATCTAGCCATGCTTGGACGGGGCATAATAAGCCGCCAACAGCCTGCAATATTACTTTAGCACCTTTTCCCATCTGATCTGTTTTAGAATGTTGAAGGAAAATCTCTATGTTTGAATGTATCAAGGATATGCTTTCTTTCCTTATGTCGTTGTTCGCTACATTGCCCAGCAACTCGGAGACTCTGAAAGCCCCGAAAAAGAGCCAAACCATGCACAATTTAAATAAATGACATTCAAATATGGAAAAACAAACTTCTTGTAGTACAGTGACTATTTTATGTAACAGTTGTAAGGATATAGGATCTCTCTTGTATGAACCTCTCTTTTTTGTCTTAGCCCAGCCCTGAAGAATTCTTCTTCCCATTTCGCCTGCGGATGGTTCGTAGCCCCAGAAAATTTTTCCATAAAATGAAATACCGGCTAGCTTACCGGCTATAGTAGTAGAAGAAATGCCCCTGTGGATGTTAAGCATAATGAACTGCACCACATCCTTTCGTCGCTGTTCTAAACCCACCCCATCAAAACTTCTGAAATCAGCACCTGAGTCTAGAAACTCCAGCCAAGCTCGTCTGTAAGCCAGCTTTGTACTCTTTGCTAAAGAGAACTCGATGAGATGGTACATATTCACAGCACCAGATTCCAGATCTCGCTGGGTATCGGAGTCTTCCGCTTGTCTGCTCCTGGCGCCAAGCCACGGAATCTCTCCCACTGAAATCGAGATAGGGCATCCGCGATGTTATTTGAAATACCAGCAATGTGCCTCACCTTGAAAATAATGTTAAACTTAAGACAGCCTAACATGAAAATCTGCAACAACTTCAATACGTGCTTATCTTTTGGTTTTTGACCATGGATCAAATCAACCACTGTTCTGTTGTCTACGTTGAACACGACTGTCCTATTTGCCAACTTCGTTCCCCACACAGCCAGAGCCACTATTAAAGGAAAGAATTCCAGAAAGGCTATGCTTTTCTTCTCCGTAACCCATCTGGCCGGCCAACGCTCCGCACACCACTTTCCTTCCCAGAAAAGGCCGAAGCCGTTGGCCCCAGAAGCATCGGAAAAAAGCTGCATTTCCCAGATAAAATCTTCATCTAGAGACCAGAGAGTTATGCCATTAAAATCTGACAAGAAAGTCGACCAAACCACAAAGTCTGCTCGCATCTGAGCCGTTATTCTAATTCTGTGGTGAGGAAGCTTTAGACCAGACATGGAAAAGCCCAAACGCCTGCAAAAAGATCTGCCTGCACGAATGACCTTGCATGCAAAATTTAGATGGCCTAATAAGCATTGGGCTTCCAACAAAGTTAGCTTCGCTGCCCAACGAGCATGCTCCAAAAGTTTAGTTATTTCTTGAATCTTTTTCTGCGGTAATCTGGCTTGCATTTTAGTAGTATCTATTTCAATGCCTAAGAACGTAAGGCAACAAGCGGGACCTTCTGTCTTGTCCTCCGCTAGAGGTACCCCTAAAATTCTGGCCAGACTCTCAAAATCCTGTATAGCTCTCTTGCATTGCTGAGAGTTGGCTGTGCCTATAAACAAAAAGTCGTCTAGGTAATGTGTTACCCCCGTGTGTCCTGTGGTAAATGAAAAACACCACTGAAGAAAGGAGCTAAAGGCTTCGAATAGTCTGCACGATATGGCACAACCCATAGGAAGGGCCTTGTCAACAAAAAACTTTCCCTCAAAAAATATTCCCAGCAAGGAAAAATCAGAGGGATGTACAGGTAGCAATCTAAAGGCCGATTTGATGTCACATTTTGCTAACTCAGAATATTCCCCTGACTTCCTGATCATCTCGAAGGCTGAATCAATTGATGCAAATTGTACCATAGCATCGTCCCTGGAAATAAAATCGTTAATAGAGCCACCTAAAGGCCATGAAAGATGCTGAATCATTCTGAACTCTCCAGCGGCCTTTTTAGGGACCACGCCCAGAGGTGACACAATAAGATTATCCAGGGGCCATGAGTCAAAAGGCCCTGCCATCCTACCCTCCCGGACTTCAGTCATCAGTTTTTCCCTTACTACCTGTGGAAAGGCGTCAACAGATTTTAAATTCAGAGCAAAACGGCGACAACGTGGACCCTGATAACCTAATTTGAAACCCTCCCTAAAGCCCCATGCTAGCAAGGCCGCCTCTTGAGAATCGGGGTAAAAACGTAACCATTCACATAGGATGTCCACTTTGATTGGCGTAGAAGCCCTTGTTTCCAGACTGAAACGTGAAGCCTCTGCCTCTGTTTTGAAAACTAGATCCCCAATTTGCGTGTTCCCCGAAACACTGTAAGACTGCATGCTTACCTCCGCATTTCGAGCACTCATGTTTATACTTGCAGGGGTTCCTTGCACAGTACCCTTTGTTAAAATTCCAGCAAGCCCCGGAAATGGATGACTGTTGTTTGTCCCAACTACCCACCCCCCCCGGAGTGGGTCTGTTCTGAAAGGGCCGGTAAGCGACCGCTAAACCACTAGCCGTGTGCATGGAAGGAGGGGGCCGCTGGGGATACATCCATTGTACCCAAAGCTCATTATCAACTTCTCCCCATGGTTTT
Organism: Triturus cristatus; assembly: GCF_964204655.1. Lineage (NCBI taxonomy): Eukaryota > Metazoa > Chordata > Amphibia > Caudata > Salamandridae > Triturus > Triturus cristatus. Next base: position 192,918,033 of record NC_140582.1, read on the forward strand.
TCCGGCATCAAAACTAATCGAGCCCTAAATTCTTCGTCATAGTGTAGCCACGAGTATCCCCCAAATTCCGAAGCTGCCTTTCGAATCGTGTCTAAGTATTTAAAAAGTGACACCGATCTATCCGGGAATTTTTCGCAGTATACACTGGCGAAAATGAGAAAGGCTGAAGTCCATGTATCTATGTTTGTGGGTACCCTGGGCCTTTTTGACAATTCCCATGCTTCCTCTTTTGAACCTTCCTTCGCTTGAATTTCCCTGTGAAGGAGTTTAAAAACATCAATAAAATCTCCCCTCCATATCTTATCCTTAGTAGACTTATTAAGATGTGCGCCCAGGGGCATAGAAAAACCCATATACGGTAGGCGTTTAAATTTCGATGTGGCTTTCTCCTCTGACTCTGATTTTTCCCTATCATCCGCATTCACTATACTTTTGGAGTTGTTAATCAAATCATGTGTCTCACCCCGGACTTGTGTGCGCTTGTTTACAGTGGTTGAATTACTGTGTTCGATATCAGTACCCACTCCCTTATCTACCCTTATGCGTTTTGCAGGTAAAAGCGTATGCACCTCACCTGATTGAGTTTGCGCCTGCTCTTCAGCCGCTGATCTGTTCTTTAGTCCCTTGCGCTGCCTTGAAACTGATCCATACTGGGTGCCCTCGTTTATTTTATTCTGCGAGAAATAAAATCTAGACAAATTTTTAGTACAACCCCCCCCCTCTTTCCCCCGGACATTTTGATAAACTCCCAGTACATTGTCCCCTTCCAGTATTTCCCCTTCCTCCAAAGAGTCGTCATCATCCATAAATTGTTCAGGAACTACCACCCCATTTCCCCCTATGTTTTCGCTCCTACCACTGCAGCTCGGCTGTGCCCCATCGCCTATACCCCCATCAAACTCCCTCCAATTTACAACTTTCTTAAAATATGCAGCTCTTGTGTCGTCCAGCGGCGTGGGAAATTTCGCTGAAAAATCTCCCTCCTCCCTGCTTCTGACGTTGCAGGACGTTGGAAGCCTGACCGTAGCGTTTCTACTGCCCTTTCTTGTGTCTTGCAGAGGTTTGCCCACGTAGAACTGCGAGCCGCTTGAACTCGCAGTTAGTGAGGATCCCCTGCGAAGTTTCGACAACCTGTCTTTATCCTTAATTTCTTGAGGAATCCACACCCATTGCCCTGGTTGGTCAGGCTGTGGAATGGACGCCAATCGTGTGGTATCAGACACCCTGTGAGAATCTAACTGGAAAGGGGGAATCATGTCATTTGTAACAACAACGGCAGGCTCTTCCTCATTGCTAATAGACGTTGGCGGCAACAAAGGGCAAAAAACTTGTTCTATTTGGGATTTGTGCCCTCCCATAATGGTATCGCCTTGACTACTGGCGATAACTGGCAATAAATCCCTGTCCTGCAAGCTCAAATCTGACATTATGTCCTGTTGCCTGGCGTGTTTACCAAAAATACCAATGTCTTTTACCTGTTTATTAATATTAAGCTCCTTTAAAATGGGCCTATTTTCAGTTTGGCCACTTGGTGGAGCCCTTACCACATTTTTTGCAACTAGCGAGCCCTTCACTGTCCCTCCGGCTCGTCTTTTTACCAGGCTCTTTCCCCCATTGACTTGAGAGGACAGTGCGCGTGTGCGCGCCCGGCCCCTCCCCCTCCTGGTTACACTGGCAGAAGACGACCTGGAAGGCGGCCGAACCGGCGGGGGTGAGTTATTTCTTAACGCGCTCATAGCGCTGCCTGCCAGCTCTGGGGAAACATCGCTCGAAATGCAGGCTGCCACAGCGGCGGAAACGCCCTTCGAGGCCTGCCTCCCCCGCTGCTCCAGCCCGACCCACGCCTCACTCAATACACCAGGGATTAGCAAGTCCTCCCTGCCCGCCTCATATAAAACCCGCAGCGCTTCCTTAACGGAGGCGGCGGAATCCATTGCGCCGCAAAATGAAGCACAAATTTTTCTTTAACGACCCAGCGAGACGACAAAATTCGTTGCCCTACCTCACCACAAGCTAGGCGTCGCACATAGAACGTTCGGAGAGCGCAGCTCGCGCCGATAACGTTCCAGCCAATCATAGATGCCTACCTGTCTAAAGGGCCATACCATATGCCCGAAGCTACCCGGGGGTGCACGCTCTGCGAGCGGCACCCCCAGGAGCCCTCATTTTACTGAGGCAATAATAAAAGCATCCCTACTTCCGCTCAGCAGATCTCCGGTGTCAAAGTTTCCTATTTGTTTTGCAGGATTTCAGGATTAAAATAGATTCTTAAATCTATCATTTGATAATGCAAATTGCAATTCTATGCACATGCAAAAGTTAATGCTTCAAATAAGACTCATTCACTCATTCAAACATGTTTTCCCGACTATCCACATATTAGTTCCTAGCTTAAGATGTATGGGCAAGGATTTAATAAGGGACTTCAAGGATACACCAGAAAAGTGACAAGCCATATTAAGAATGGATTTCTCACAAAACTAGATATTGAAACCGATCATTTCGCAATTCAAATCCCATATTTTTTCACATGACTTGCCCCTTCCTAAACCCTTTTTGTGTACAGTTATAGAATGCTGTTTCCCATGGATGTGCACGTCTGTAAGGGGAAAATGGGAAAATGATGTTACTCAGAGTGCAAGACATATAATGGTTGAAATGGGTTGACCCATTAACCCATACTGAATACAGTGGTTGACAGAAGCAAAATGTAACGACAGCAGAAGGAACCAAAGGATGAAAAGATATGGGGTCTATTTACGAGATGATTTGCATTGTGTTTGCACCGTGCCGTGTGTTACATGCACGACGCAAACCTTTGGTAAGATTTATGAAGCCACACAAGGCCACTTTGTGTGGCCCTGAGTGGCTTCATCAAGCTGTAATAGGGCAACGCAGCACAAATTGCTGAATTGCCTTACTTTGCCCTGGGAAGTCGTTCAATGGGCCTTGCATGGGTGTTCCTACAGAGGTCACATGTTTTTTGACGCATTCACAGATTTACCAGAACTGGTAGACCTTGTAAAGCATCAAAAGATACGCCTTCCCAGGAGAGACATAAAGAGGAGAAATATCTTTATTTATCCTTGTTACTCCCTCTTTATATGTGTGCTGCATTCTACAGCACAAATAGACAGAGGAATATGTCTCTCAGGGTTTTTTGTGCAAAAAGATGGCCCTTCCTGCACAAACACAATCCTGCATGCAACGCAGGCACGCTTGCTGCATGGTGCAAGGGTGAGGCATTGGTGCTAGGCTGCCAAAAGGGCGCCAGTGCAGTGGAAAATGTAGGAATGCACGTATTGCCTTAAATTCGGCCCATTCCTGCCCTTTCCATGTCACGCAGTGCAACGCAGCAAGCTGACTTGCTGGACTGCGTGACTATTTCAGAAATAGTCCCCTATATGTATGTATATGTATGTATTTTCGTGATTTTTTAAAAAAAATATTACATGAGGCTGACGCAACAACTAAAACTGCATATTATCCACACTTAAAAATTGGTTGCATGCTACCTCTTAATGTTCTATCAGGACAATTTCCACATGATTTGTATCTAATCAGTCCCATAAAATAGAGTAAGACAACAGAACCTGCAAGAAAACATAAGGGAAACAGGTAATCGCTTCTCCGCTTGATCTGATTGTCGCCTGGTCCCTGCGTGGGAAGCAGAATGTAAAGCGCCGGAGCACGAAGAGTTAAAATTCCACAGCTGCCATGTTCAGGAGCCATCCACAGACCCTCTGTGGAACATCCTTGGCAAGGGCAGACTGCTTGCCCTGCCCCTGAGCCCTCTAAATGGCTGCTGCGACGCCCCTTATTTGATTGGCCTTGAGCAAGCTTTTAATATTTGACGCAAGGTGGTCTATGGAGAGTTCCAGGCGATTTTCTTGTCAATCTAAAGTGTGGCGGCACGCCCATTTGGCACGCGCGCACACACACAAACAAAGGCCTACTTGAGCAAGAACTTGATTTTCTTTTGTTTTTGCATCTAATTTGTCTCCCTGCTAAAAAGGATAGATAATTATTGCTTGTTGTTAATTACAGATGTCATTTTTCTGCCGATATTGTGCAATATAATAAAGATATCATTGGTGCGGTAACGAGAGGCAACTCGGAGCCCTAATTAGCATTCCATTTATTGGGTTGCTTTACAAATTGCACAGTAGAGGAAACGGCTGTTCATCAAAGCCCTTGGCCCCGAGCAGGCAGCACTAATTTCCAATTGATCAGTTGCATTCACGTCCCCCTCCGTACTCATGAATTTAATGGACACATCACTGATGCAGCCGCCTGATGTGCGGTGTGGTATGAAAAGGGGACAAAGACAGACAGACAAGGATCAGACAGCGCCCGCAGCTTGGACAAATGCTGCATAAATCAACAGCTTTCTACAAAAAAAAAAAAATCTTTATATGTATCCAGTCTTATTTCCCTAAAAGATAACTGTTTGCAGCACCAAGTAGAAACCAGCTTGTGTTCATTCTAAAATGATCCGTTACAAACAATGAGTGAACAATTGTGCTTCCTGGAGAGTTCATTTCTCCTCAGTAGCACCTCACAAAGAACTAATATATTGTGTATTGGGCTGTTCACTTATCTGCTGGAAGGTATTTTGTGGTAATGCCAAGTGACAGCTTAAAGAGTTCTAATAAAGTGTAGGTGGAATTTCAAAAACACATTGGCCTGGAAAGAAAAAGGAGAGAATTTAAAGGATTTCAAGATATTACCACAGGCAAGTAATGTAGTCTGTATTTTTTATTAGGGGGGCTAGAAATAAAAAAATGAAACAAAGAAATGTATTGGCTGAAGACTTGATGGTGACACTCACATATCCTTATCTGAAATCTTCTTTCAAAGGAAGCTGTTAAGAATATATGGGTGTACGAAATTTAAGCAATTTGCTTTTGCAGGATTTCACAGAATTTCAGGAAATTGTGTGAAATTATATGTAACTATGTGAAATGCAAATCTGCTGTTAAACTGTATATTTTCACAAAAAATCTTTCTGACATCAACTTTTGATGCGAGGACGCATTTTGCGATAAAAAATTGTGATCAACATAATTGCAGGGAACAACAGCCACTCACGTTATGGTTGTTTGCATTGTTGCTATGCTAAAATGTTGCTGTGAATAGCAGAGCAATTATTGTGACTTAATGGTGTAATTTTGGAAATTTCACACATGAAATGCAAAATTCCACAACTTTTGCTAATTACGTCTGTATAATTAAAATTTCACCCAGGCCTAGTTATGCTATGTTACATTGGGCCTCATGTAGGTAAATAAATTTTACCGGTTCTTAAATACCGAGCCGTACCGAATCGGTAAATTAGAATCGGTAAGTTATATGTAGGTAAAAATTCGGTAACAGTTACCGATTCGGTAACAGTCGGTAAATACGAATCGGAATTCATCGAATCGGTAAATACCGAGGTGATAATTACCGATTCGGAAAATACCGAGGTGGTATCTACCGAATCGCAAAATACCGAGGTGGTATCTACCGAATCGGAAAATACCGAATCGGTACGTACGGATTCGGTAAATAACATCACATGACTTGACGAAACAGCTAATCCTGTGCAACGACAGCCCACCCAACCAGGAACTGCCCACACCCAGGCAGGTGTACACAATTAGCCGAAGTGGCCACACCCAGGCAGGTGTACATAATTAGCCGACCCTGGAGAGGCTCGGAGTGCAGAGGAGAGGCAGGGAGCAGTTGCATGTGCGAGCGGGAAACGAACAGCATGTCCAGCCAGAGCACACAGAAAGACGGAGGGGAAAGGAGGAGGAAGCTCAAATTCAGCCCCAAGGAACTCCAGGTGCTGGTGGAGGAGGTGGTGAAGCAGCACCAGAAGCTGTTTGGGAGGCAATCCCTGCAAGTGCCTGAGGCCGAAAAGCGCAACATATGGCTGGCCATCCAGGCGCAGGTCAATGCTGTGGGAGTGACCCACAGGGAAACTGAGGTCCTCAAAAAGCGCTGGTATGACCTGAGGATTGTGACCAAGAGGAAGATGGGCGACATCCAGAAGGAGGCCAGCCAGACCGGAGGTGGAACCAACAGGGCACCTGCCCTCACCGAACTGGAGAAGCTGGTGGCGGCCACACTCGAGCAAGAGAGCGTCGTGGGTCTTGGGGACGCCGACAGCTCTGCCAGAGCCGCAACACACCAAGGTAAGACGAAAGCACAGCAATGTAGCCGCCCCTACCCCTATCCCACATCCCCCATTGTGAAACGAGAATCACACTGCAGTCCACACGTGTCAGTGCAGACAGGCAATGCATTCCGGGAGATGTAGTCAGGGCAACACTAACCATGACGTAAATGTCACAGGGCAACAAGGCATGTCACGCACTCGAGGCACAAGGAGACAGAGGACAGATTGGAATGTGAAATGATTTATTGTGACGCTTGCAATGTAGCCCTTCGGGGACACTGAGCCAATGTTTTTTTTCTGTCCACAGATGTGACATCATGCAGTACAGGGCAAGCTGCAGGGGAGACGGCACACCGGCCACAAAAATCACCTCTAGCCAGCACGAGTTCAGACCAGGGAGCAGGCCCACTTTCAGCCGCACCACCTACGCAGCCAGCCGCGCCGCACACAGAGCCACCATCACCTCACCGAGAGCCAGCATCACCACCACCAGAGCCAGCATCGCCACTCATGTTCGATTCACCGGCCACATCTCCGCTTGCAGGTGTGAGAATGAGGAGGCGTCCAGCAGCCAGGCTACGAGCCTTAGACACCTCGTCAGACGACAGCATGGGCCCAGAAGACCGCACCGGGCCCCAGGAAGGGAGCCATGCCACTGTGCCCCACACCTCACAGGCAGCACAGACGGAAGCAAGAGGGCGCCGCAGGTCGCGTGTCCAGAGTCCACCAGCACCCACTGACGGCCATGGTGTCTTCTTGGGGCTCGAGGGCCAAATGTTGAAGCAACAGCGCCTGCAATCAAAGGCAGTAATGTCAGTCCAGAGGCACATGCGGGTGATGAGGACAAGCTTAGTCAACATGGACACAAACATTGGCGGCATGGCTGCGGGCATTCGGGACATGTCCCAGTCAATCCAGCAGTTGTGCAGCAAATTAGATGCTGACATCGAAGCACGGCGCCGGGAACGCCAGAGAAGGGACACTACCAGCAGGGCACTCAACCGTCTGGCAACTGCGACTTCCCTACTTTGCCGGCGCTCTGTGACGATGCAGGAGGGCCTAACACAGTGCTGCAGCGACCTGTCACGGGGGATGGTGCAGGTGACAAGTGCACTAGGGGTGCTATTGACAAGTCAGGCGTCGACAACTGCTGCAGGGGATGCTGCGGAGAGCATCGACACCAGCAGCAGCATCACACCCCCCGTCCCAGAAGCACGCAGGAGCAGCAGGCGGCTTGGGGTTGGCTCTAGTGAGGATGCACAGGCCGTGCAATCCACCACTACAGCGCGTATGCGCAAACATTGATGTGGCCCTGCTTATCCACTTGCCATTGGGTGACGTAACCCTGGACATACTCATTGTATAGATGGCATATTGCCAGATTGGCCTGTTCATGTGTTCATGGCGTGGTGCCACATTAAACTACGTCATGACTTCTCACGACTCGCTGTGTCCCCTCACTTACTCAGAAATAGTTGCATGTGATCTCTGCCCGTCTCTCTCTCCCATCAATTGCAGTTGGCACTCTAGCTGCGCTGCCCTCTGGCTGGCCTGACTCATCCTCGTTGTCCTCAAAATATGTTAGTTCCACATCTGTACCTTTTTTCGTGGCAAGGTTGTGCAGCATTGCACAAGTGGCAATTATCTTGCAGCAGGTGATGGGTTTGTACTGGCGTGCGCCTCCGCTCTTGTGGAGGCAGCGGAACCTGCTCTTCAGCAGTCCAAACGTGCGCTCCACCACATTGCGTGTAGATTTGTGGGCCACGTTGTATCGTCTCTCACTCTGGGTTGCTGGGTGTAGGTAGGGAGTGAGGATGAATGAACGGCATGCATATGCACTGTCGCCTGGATGAGTAAAAGGGAACCATCAGTTACATGCCTCTATACACTCTGATTTGCAGGTTTCAAGGGGCGTCACTGTTACTTTCCCAGCAGGTATCCCTCTCCGAATTCTCCGGCTCTCAGTCGTGTGTAGATCCCACTATTCTGGAAGATGTAAGAGTCGTGGGTGCTCCCAGGAAACTTTGCAACAATATCTGTGATGATGTTCCCTGCATCACAGATCACCTGCACATTGATGGAGTGGGTGGACTTCCTGTTCCTGTAGATGTGCTCTGTGTCAGCTGGAGGACAGATTGGGATGTGTGTACCATCAATACAGCCGATGACATGGGGGAACTGTGCCATGTGATAAAAGTCTGTTTTTGTTTTCTGCAGTGCAGCCTGTGTGTTTGGGAAGCTTATGTAGTGGTGCATTCTCTGCATCATGGCATCCAGGAACTTCCTGAAGAAACGTGACAGGCAACTCTGGGATACCCCACCCACCGCAGCTATCACCACCTGATAACTGCCGGATGCCAACAGATGTAGGCTGCAGAGCACCTGCACATGTGGGGGTATGGCGTGCGCCCTTCTTATTGGCTGGTCCAGGAGTGGGTGAAGGTCCCTGATTAAGTCCATGATGGTTTCGGGGTGTAGCCTGTACCTCTCATGTATCTCTGCATCAGTCAGCTGGAATAGTGTGATGCGCTGTCTGTAGATTTGTTCCTCCCGTCGCCACACCCTCAGTCCTGCTGCCTGTAGACGTAGGCGCCTTGCAATGACGTACATGGCGGCCATGTTGTCCACGCAGTTGCATTTTGGGATTGCTTATGTGCATTGTTGATGGTTACCACCTGCTTTCCATCCGTGTTAATTACCGACTCTTATTTACCGATTTTCCTGGATTTCTTAATTACCGACTGCTCCTACATGTCATTTTAAATTTTTACCACTTCATGTTTACCACTTCATATTTACCGATTCGTTAATTATGTATTCGGTAAATATGAATCGGTATTTTAGAATTCGGTAACTATGAATCGGTATTTACCGCCTCATATTTACCGAAAAGTGGTTTTTGGACTCCTACATCTCACTTGTCTGAATACCGGTCGGTAACGGCATATTTACCGAAAATCGGCCGTTACCGACCGGTATTTGGCTACCTACATGAGGCCCATTGTGTCATGCTTTGCGATTTTATAGATGTGATGTGATGTGTTGTTATGCTCTGTCAGGTTATGTTAACTTTACCAAAAACAAACCTAAGAAACTATTTGAAATTAAAGCTTTTAGAACTTAGTGGCTGGCCGGCGGCCCGTCAGGTCAGCACAAGCAATTGCCTCTGCTCCCCTGTTGGAGGACGGCTCACCAAATTTAGAAATCAGAGGTAAACAGAGGTAATCAGAGGTAAACACTGAAGGTACTGAGCCTTGCAGAAGGAGCAGCACATTCAGGAGTTTTTTCCTAAAAAAAATAATTGAGCTGCTGTGCTACAGACCACCATGCCTTTCATGGTGATTCAGGAATGCTTACGCTGGTGATGGTTCCCCTTTGACAAGGAAGCCTCCCGGTCAGAGGTTTCGATTGATAAAGCCATTTGAGGCTTTGGAGCCAGAAATCCTCTATTTTCTCTACCTCTCAATGACGCAGAGGAACCTCAAGTTTGACAGGGTTGCAGCATTGCTAATGTATGGTAGTGCTCATGCTCTACCAAACTCTAAATGAAGCCCCAAGTCTCAAACTTCTGCCTTTTCCCCTTCTGGCTCTGATGCTTCCAGATTTAATAAATTCTCATTTTCATCTGACAAAGCAAGCAAAGTCAAGAAGGATGCCAATGTTTCCAATAACATAGCTTCAATCAGGGCAGAACTCTCCAAAATCTCTCCACCTGATTTTTCACGCCATTCCAGAATTAAACCAATCTTTCCCCGAAGTTCATTTTCACGGTCTCCTAAGAAACCCTTTCCTCTGCTGTCTCTGATACTAAACCCTCCTCCTGCTCCAATAACCCAAATTCTCCCAATACTTCTTCCTCGCTGACTTACCATCACCAACATCCCTTTAAAACGGTGTTATAATACCAAACTGCCTTAGAGCTGCACATGTAAAATACCTCCGTAAAAACCTATCAATTACACCTTTAATGGTGAAAAACGGAGCCCTCCTCCCATCTCAAGTTACCCTTTTTTGGTCACCGTAATTGAGAAATGTGTATCCTCACAACTGATTACCCATTTCGAAGAAAATGACCTGTTTGATATGTTCCAGCTGGCTACAGTATGGAATCTGCAACACATATGCTGATCGAAGCTATCCTAAACTCTTGTGATAATGGCCACCCATGTCTCTTCGTCCTACTGGATTTATCTACGCTTTTTACACACCTGATCATCAAATTGTCCATGACATTTGGGAAATCATTGTGGGCATTGGGGAAACTGTTCTTTAGTAGTTTAACTTGTATATCTCAGAGTGATCAAAATTAGACACACTTTCTCTGGTCTCTCACATTCCCATGCAGTTTGCCTCAGAGCTCCTTCCTACCACTTATTGTTTTCAACATCAATATTGAACCCTAGTGTAAACTTCTTAAAGATCTCAATGACTTGGTCCAACAATATGCAGATGACACCCATATCAGTCTCAAATTGGGTTTCCTTTATTCCATCTCCATTTTAAAATACACGCTCCAAAGCATCCACAAATGATTGAAGTTAAAACACCTCAAATGCAATCCATTACAAATGGAATTTCTTATGATACCCAAACCTGACCCCCTTAGCAATATTCTCTGGCTTCAATCCTTAAAGCATCAGATATCATACAAAAATTATCTAAATCCTCTGTTAGACCTGGCATCCTTGGCGCAGTTCAATTTATTCTTCGGACCTACTGTTTTTGCTGACTTTGTTTTTGTTGGCCTTAGGACTCTGCACACTTTACTACTGCTAAACAGTGCTAATGTGCTTGTGCTCTCTCCTTAAAAGCATGGCAGAATAGGCTTATATCCAATTGGCATATTTAATTTAAGTACCTCGTAAAGTGGGAGTATATGTACCCGGGACCTGTACATTTAATGCTACTAGTGGGCCTGCAGCAACGATTGTGCCACCCACTTAAGTATCCCTTTAAACATCTCAGGCCTGTCACTGCACAACCTGGGTGTGCAGTTTTAAACTGCCATTGCGACTTGTCAAAATAGCCCTTCCTTTTTAATACATATAGGTCACCCTTAGGGTAGGCCCTGGATAGCCCATATTGTAAGGTACAATGTATATAAAACGCAGGGCATGTGCTTCTAAGTTTTACATGTCCTATTAATGAACAACTCTTAAATTCGTTTTTCACTACTGCAAGGCATTTCTCTCCCATTGGATAACATTGGAGTTACCTAATTACTCTTTATAACTGTAATTTCCAAATGGGAAGAGATAACCAGTTCATATTTTGGGTTTCTGGAATCCTAATTTAAAATCCTAATTTATGATAAAGTTGGATTTGAAATTACAATTCTGAAAATGCCACTTTTAGAAAGTTAATATTGTGTTGCCTTAGCCATTTGGTGCCTGCAGCCTGTCTCTGGTCATATGGGTGTAGTTGCCAGATGGGCTTTGTGTATTCCTCCTAGACAACCACACAATGTGAGCTTAGGTGTGACCGGATGGGCCATCACGGGCAAGATGGGAGGGAGGAGGTGGGCCCAGCCTCACTGACACCTGAATAGGCTGTGTCCTGTCTCCACACAAAGGGCTGAATACCCCCCTCCAGTAGTAAGTTTGGAGCCAGGGCAAGAAAGGCATGTATCTCTGCACTTCAAAGGCATGTCTTTAGAAGCTTCTCCCTACTTCAAAGGCACAACTGTGCATAAAACAAGGACAGAAGGCGTTGCTGCCCTGCTGACCTGAGTAAATCAAAGGGCTAGTTTGCGGCCTCCTGATATGAGCCTCAGGGACATAAAAGCCTCCCCAACAGCTCCTGGACCCGTCTTCAGTGAGTTTCTGATCCCCAAGTGGTACCTCTCAGGTCCTAGAACCGTAGTGTGGCTCTCAAGCTCTTGAAGTCAAGCTTTTGGTATCTTTGCGACCATGAACGGGCCTGTTCGCACTTGAACTGCACCACTCACACCGAAAATCAGCGTGATCTGCCACTAGTCCATCTCTTCGCATAGCAGGATCAACAGCTCACGGGGGACCACCAATATAAAGCTCCAGCCCACCTGACGCCCGGCCTGCTATTTTGCACCATGCCTACTGTCATCCGCGATGCTTTCCTTGCACTTGCAACCCTCTCCAATGCAAATGGGACACTTGGTACAAAACTTGAGAAGATTTGTTGGCCTGAACGTTTGCCGTTGACCCGGTCTAGGGCAACCTCATACAGCAGTTGGCGCTTTATGTTTTAGGTGCTATTTTACAATTTATTGTTCAAAAATTCATAGCTCCGTTTCTAGTGATTGGACTTTTGTCATTTAGATCTTGTTTTATTTATTAAATTCAGCTCTATTTTCCTAACTTGGAGTGAGATCTTTTTGTGTGATGTTTTCACTGTTTTACTGTTTGAGGTGTTGAACAAATATTTTACACATTGCCTCTAAGTTAAGCCTGACTGCTCTCTACCAAGCTACCATTAAACTCAAGAAGTTAAAACCTTTTTTTATCTCTTTCCAGGATTTGAAGGTTGGAGTTGAGCCTATATGGCTTCTCCCTCTCTACTTACTTACAACAAAATAGTCTAGCTCTATGCAGAGTAGTTCTACTCTCCCTGGCTGTACCTGCCAAGTTTCCCAAAAACACTATGTAAGGAACATATTTGGACTTCTCTTGCTTGCCATAAATGTCTCCCAATCGAGGCACACTGCACAATGAGAATTCCTTGCTTTAGATTCATAGGTTTGAAGCTACCAATTTCAGAGTATCTCACTCAGAATATTTCCTTTTCTGTTGGTTCTTGCTATTTCCATTGCAAAACAGAAGATCCCTCTCTACTTCATGGTTCAGGAAAAAGTCCATGCTTCACAGATCCTTCTCCCGCAACAGTCTCAGAATATGAAAAATTCTGCCATTGTAAATTGAAAACGGTCGCTCTTTAAGGGTTTCAAAGCCTTCCTCAAGAACTTCCTTCTTGAGAAACACTAGGATCTCCCAGCCTAACCACAAATTCGTATTTCACCTTCCTCAATACTGGTGTGCAGACAAAATATTGAGTTGGAAATGTCGAACTACAGAAATATCAAATCCTAAATATCGACAGCAAGAATATTGTGGTCAAGAATATAGATTTGAAGGTAGAAAATATTGTTCAAAAAAATATAGAAGCCATTATTATCATTTGCAAAAAATTAGTTGTTTAAAATATTGATTTTTTAATTAATGTTATGTATTTTAGTAGCTATTTTAAACATATTTGATGTATGTTTTTTGTATACGTTTTGTTTATGTTTTTTGATATATGTGCTTCATTTTTGGTAGTTATCGATTTTATTTGAAGAAACGTTTGCGTTTTTTAGTTCCATAGCGAGTTATGGGTTTATAGGGGAATAGGGTGGGAAGTAATTTATTTAGAATAAATTAATGATATTTTTTTATTTATTAATATTTTTAATTGAGATTGTTATGGTGTTAATTGTGGGAAGTAATTTATTTTTAATTAATTATTCATTAGTTGCTAATCAATATTAATTATTTAATTGGTGATTAATGATGGTATTGTAATTAATTATAGGTGCGGGTAAGGATGTTTATAGGGATAGAGGGTAAGAAGGCATTTATTTTCAATGAATTTATAATTAGCTGTTAATTAATATTAATTAATTAATTGAAAATTAAATATGGAAATTGTATAGTTAATTTTAGGTGCGGGTTGTGAGGTTTATAGGGGTAAAGGGTGGGAAGTAATTTATTTTTAATTAATGAATAACTAGTTGTTAATTAGTATTATTTAATTAATTGAAAACTAAATATGGAGATTGTGTAATTCGTTTTAGGTATGGTAGTGGTGTTTATAGGAGTAAAGGGTGGGAAGTTAATTAATTTTTATGTTTCAATTTGTTTTTTATTTAATAAAATTTATTTAATTGATAATTAATTATGTGAATCGTGGAAGTACATTTTATTGTTAATTTAGATGTGGGTTGTGGTTTAAAAAAAAACTTTATTTCGCTTCATTTCCGTAGCATAAAAAGTACATATATACATATCACAGAGTACTTAATAGTGAAACAACCCTAAAAAACATTCTAGAACTGAATAAAAATAGAAGACTTTAGTACATTGTCATCTACTCATGAAGCTACATAATTGTGCAAAATAATAATTCCCTTAAGAGTAGCGATGTACCAATGCTTAAAATTAAACACGTCACATGGGTTCTTCCAATTGTTTCATTAGGTCCATGCGTCTTAAATTATTAAAAGGTTCTAAGTTAAATACAAGATCCACTCAGAGATAATCACAGGTATTACAATTCATACTCCAGAATGCAGGTCAAACTGTTAATGTATATTCATGCACACAATCCAAATGAAATAGCCTGCTCTTCAAAGAGGCCCAGAGGAATGACGTTACCAAGTGACACACAAATGGGTCACCAGCTGTTGAATGTAAAATAATACAAGCTGATATTGGATAAAATTACATCTATGCAATAACGGGACAATTAACCTTTTCCTCTGTGAGGTATAAAAAGAGGGGAAAAAATAAGTACAAATTCGACTACGTTGAAATCCCTTTGTAGGGGCATAGGGTCAGCTCCCTTACTGTATAGGCATTAGCTGGAAGGAAAACCAAGCATCAGAGGGATATATTTAGGGAAATCTCCATAGTCAAAAGAGAGTGTGCTCTATTGGTTCCCCTGGAGTTTGGGCATTTCCTGTAGCGACCTGAAACCCTCAACCAATCTCTACTACTAATGGTGTAGGTGATCTCCACTATGGTGTGTTGTTGGATGGTGTCATCACTGGGTTTCTCACCTAGGTGCTCGCTTCCCTAGGTGAGTACCACCTCCTTCTGAAGGAAAGAACAGCTGTGATCCGCGTAGTTACCTCCTGCATCTAAAATAGGACATTTTTAAATCCGGGTGAATTATACAGGGGTAAGGTTAAAAGTCAAATGGTGATGTTTTATGGATATGTTTAATCATCCTTAATATCACATGTGGATGGTCAACATGTTTCGGCCTATGATCCCATAAATGTCTGGGCCTTCATCAGGACCAAATTTGAAATTCAATGGGTCACTCACTGTTGATTTCTGTTGACTTGTAATTCTACTACTCAGGAGTCCTCTTTACGATAAGTTATTTTGGAAAGGTATGTCAGCTTTAATTGAACCTATAACTTTGGAGAAAAAAGAATTTAATTTGGAGAAAATGGCACCCAAATGGTACACCTTACAACATTTTTGAGTGTGTCATTCCATATGTGATTGTCCTGAAACCTAAGTGTGGACAGGGATGCCTAAATATATTGCATGGGGCATGTTTAAATACACATTTATTAGCCATTACCTGAATTCTGTTTGTGAATGCAATCAAGCAATACTCATCGTGGTTCTATGCTGACAGCTGTCCTTGTGTGAGGGGAGAGGGTTTAAACAAAAAACAGTACACTTAAGACAGTTAAAGTCAAGTGCACAGCGGTGGAAAGGGGTGAAGGGAGGAAGGATGTGGGTTGTGAATTGTGTGGTGTTATAGGGTAGGATGTAATTAAAATAAATGTATGTAATGATTTTGTTTATAAATAATTTCAACTAAAAATATTTGTTTGAAAAATATTTTTATATTTGATTGAATATAATATTTGTAGGTATTTGTGATATATATTTAACATTAAAGTATGTTTTTATTTTATTTATTTATTTATTTATAAGTTTTTTGTTGTTGATATTTTGTTTACTTTAAATTTTGAATTGACTGAAGTGGGAATACTAATTTGTATCCCTTTTGCAATCCAACACCTTCCCTACTGTTGCACTGAGTCCCACTGGAGTGGGAATAGTAAATGTTATCCCTCTGCTAGCCGACACCTTTCCTACTGAAGCACGGACTGGAGTGAAAATAGTAATTTTTACCCCTCCGCTATCCAACACTTGCCCCACTGTTACACTCATCAGAGTGGGAATAGTAATTTTATCTCTCCACTATCCAACACTTTCCCTACTGTTGCACTCATTGGAATGGCAATAGTAATTTTTATCTCTCTGCTATCCAACACTTTCCCTACTGTTGCACTCATTGGAGTAGGAATAGTAATTTCAACCCTTTGGCTATCCAACACTTTCCCTACTGTTGCACTGACTGGAGTGGGAATAGTATTTTTTACCCCTCTGCTATCCAGCACTTTCCCTACTGTTGCACTGACTGGAGTGGGAATAGTAATTTTTACCCCTCCGCTATCCAACACTTTCCCTTCTGTTGCACTCATTGGAGTGGGAATAGAAATTCTTACCCCTCTGCTATCCAACAGTTTCCCTACTATTGCACTCACTGGAGTGGGAATAGTGATTTTTACCCCTCCGCAATACAACACTTTACCTATTGTTGCATGTATTGGAGTGGGAATAGTAATTTTTACCCCTTCGCTATCCAACACTTTCCCTAATGTTGCACTCATTGGAGTGGGAATAGTAATTTTTACCACTCTGCTATCCAACACTCTTCCTACTGTTGCACTGACTGGAGTGGGAAAAATAAAGTTTATCCCTCCGCTATCCAACACTTTCCCTATTGTTGCACTCACTGGAGTGGGAATAGTAATTTGTATCCCTCCGCTATCCAACAGTTTCCCTACTGTTGCATTGACTGGAGTGGGAAAATTAAGTTAAAATACTTTTAAATAGTTTTATGTATTAATGAATAATAGAATGTTTTTTTAACAGAAATGTTATGTTATTGGTCTCTCTCTCTCTCTCTCTCTCTCTCTCTCTCTCTCTCTCTCTCTCTCTCTCTCTATATATATATATATTAATATATATATTCACTGAAAAAACCATAGGTTTCACACATGTTATAGTTAGCGGAAATTTTACTGATAAAAAACCAATGAAATTCCCCCGTTATAGTTAGTGCAGGCAACTATAACTCACGCGACCGCAATCCTCTGCTGATGCTAATACTGTATTTAGACACTTATTTGCCCATGTCTTCTTCCATACATTTTTAGCTATACATATATTACAAAAATTTTTTTTTCATAAAGACACATATGTCATCAGCAGAAGATTGCGGTCGCGTGAGTTATAGTTGCCTGCACTAACTATAACGGGGGAATTTCATTGGTTTTTTATCAGTAAAATTTCCGCTAACTATAACATGTGTGAAACCTATGGTTTTTTCAGTGAATTTGCAAGGTTTTTTAAATGCTAATTCCTAACTATAACGTGTGTGAAACCTATGGTTTTTTCAGTGAATTTGTACGGTTTTTTAAATGCTAAGTTACTTTACGCCATTCGTGGCGTGCGCGCCCACTTTACGCAGTTAGTGCCATGCACGCACGGTGGGCACGCGGTGCGCTATGCGCACCGCGTGCCCATGTTACGCTAGATGGGCCATGTACGCACGATGCGCTTCGCGCACCGTGCGCACATGGAGGACATATGATGCACTTCGTTTTGAAAGGTAATATTTTAATTTTTCGTAATTTTTATAAGCCATGCACAAATGGTGCCCTTCGGGCACCAATTGCACACGGGGTGGGGAGAGTGTGGATAATTTTTTTTTTTTATATCATTTTTTACCGTACGCGTACGGTAAGCGTAATCGGCAAAATTAGCGAAAAAAAAAAAATTCCGTTTTTGGCCTTGGGGGATCTTTGGGGACTCCCTCAACATGGCAATGTGTGTGGGAGCTGTCTAAACAGCCCCTTTACATGTTTTTGTGCTTTGTATTTTCATCATCACTCTCAGTGCGAGAGAGAAAATGGCGGCCGCCGCTTCCTGGTTTCGGCCGATTCGATTGTTTACTAAGATCTAAGAGCCAATCAGAATCGCGCTCGCGCACGCCACCGTACGCGTACGGTAAGCGTACCGTAAGCGCACCGTAAGCTGGCTCAGATATATATATTGATTTAAAGGCTATTTTCTCAGAATCTACTGAACAGATTTACACCAAACCTACAAAAGACACTTCCTTGACCTGAGGACTACCTCTCTGCCAAATTTCAAGTAATTTTGTTCAGCCG
Source organism: Triturus cristatus (assembly GCF_964204655.1). Lineage (NCBI taxonomy): Eukaryota > Metazoa > Chordata > Amphibia > Caudata > Salamandridae > Triturus > Triturus cristatus. Next base: position 192,936,197 of record NC_140582.1, read on the forward strand.
TTCGGGCTGTAGCCCTGTCTAAAGGTCCTATGGAAAAATGCATGGGAAAAACGCGTTTTGGGACCCCCCTTTTATCTCAGCCCCCGCTTGATGAATCCCCCCGAGACTTTCAGGGTAGGAGCGGAGCGTAGCGCCCCACCTATTTTGAAAAATTCGCGAGGATTCGTCGACCGGCGCCAAAGTTATTCAAAATAGAATGTTGCGGATTTCCTATGGAAACGTGGTCCTAACTATAACTACCTACTGGCGACCGCCAGTAGGTAATATATATATATATATATATACTTGTTACATTTTTATATAATTTTAAAAAGTATTAAATGCAGTCAAATTAATAGTTTAGCAATTGTTTTACAGTAAATATGTATCATAATTATTATATATGTGTGTTTAACTTTTCTAAGTTAAGTTTATTTGTTATATTTGTTAAAATGTATATTAAATCTATTTTTTAATTAATTTTATAATTTGTTATATCTAATATGTATTATTTTATTTTATATATATATATATATGGCTGAGTGACAGCCTCTACCCCCAAACTTATATTGATTGCATCTTTATCCTGTACCCCTGCTCTTTAAGGATATTTCTCTTTAAGAGCAATGTTCTGTAAGCTAAATTTCTGATTGTATTTTCTTGTATTAGTTATTAGCAAAGATTGAAAACCTCTAATCCAAGTTTCTGCCATTTTGAATCTCCTACTTACATATGCAATTCCCATCACCTTTGCGCACATTCTGTGGGTCTGGTGTTACACATATTCTTATGTACATCTTTCTGAAATGTGCTTGGGTGGAGATTGTGCTTTAGAAGAAAATATATAAGTACATAAATTAATTGTTTGTATGTGTATGAAATATCGCAGAACACTGCACATGATCGGAGGGAGAGATACAATCACAGCATTATTCTCGGCAGAGCATTATGGATTCTTTGCAGTGATGACTGAGATATCACAATATAGTGTACTTTAAGGAGTCTTCATCACATTCCTAAATTGTAGAATTGTGAGCTAGTCCTGATAGATAGAGAGAAGTTGGTTTAGATCCTGGGTGGGTAAATGAAGACGGCATGCTTCAAAAGTTTTTTTTCTTTGTACTTCTTCTCCTCTAGTCTGAGAATGTTCTTGAGGTGGGTGTGCCCAAAACCTCCTCGATTGGTGAGCTAGTAAAACTTGATAGAACGGGATGCAGCTGGCCTTGACTGTGGTGAGGTCTGGCAAGGGAAACCGATGGAGTTCCATCAGGGTGGGTGTGGTCTGGCCATATTTCTTCAGCCCTTTATGTGGTGCCACATGTAGGATACCATTAAAAGGTGAAGTGAGGAGTCTGGGAGTGAATGGAGCAGTGCATTTATGCCCTCAATATGGAAGAGCATTAGTGTTTGAATGGCAGGTTTCAAGTCACTTTCTTGGAGAAATGTTTCCACTACCTTCAGTATAGAGAGCATGTATCAAGTCATCTTGGTTTTCTTCTTATTACATTCCTTGAAGTGGGGGTTATTGCTAAATATTAATATGAGTGGTCTGGCTAGGTTGAAATTTGGGGTCTGAATCTATCCAGGTATTTGATTTTGAGCTAGGTTTAGACTAGCCATTGCTTGTTGTGGGTGAAAAGGAGGAAATAAATTGTCATGTGATTCGTTTCCAGGTGGGTGCTTGGTATGCCGATGTGAATGAGGCACAGGCAGATCTTTAGGTGAGGTGTATGAGAGAGCTGCTCCAAAGAGACCTTTGAGGATAGGTGAGGGGAAGATATCATCTTCATAGGAGGTGGTTTGGAGGGAGTTCAGGATGTTGGTAAAGTTCACTCTGCAACAAGGGTTTGACTAATGACCAGTGAGGGACACAGCACTGAGGAATGGGTACAAGAGGAGAAGCAGGCTTGGTGTCATGGATGTGTCTTTGGATATTCCACATTTTTTCACTGAAGACAACAATAATGCCATTACACTTGCCGGTAGAGTGCTTGATTGGAGGTGCTATGATAGGCTTACTGCAAGGGCAAATGTGAACAGGATATAAAGGTTAATCACCCAGATCAGGTGGAACACTGAAGCAAGGCCAGGCCAATGTGTATAATGCGGATGTGGCTAACTGAAGACTGGAAGTTGTTGTCAATAGTAGCCACTCAGAAGTATGATCTACTTAGCACAATGCACCTGTCTAATATATCAGCATGCAGAGCACTCCCAGTGAGCAACTGGTCTGCTACGTGCCAGAGGTATATCAACCTGGGTCACTCTGCAAATCTTAAGTTCTCAAATCATGCTCCCATGTCTGGGCACATTTCTTTGTGTGTGTTTTCTAAAAGGTTAATTATTTTTTTCTATGCTCATAGGGGCGGGGCAGCCAGGGAGTTTGTCCTGACCCATTTATGGTTAAAACGTTCCGCTGTGGTTCACTACGCATTGGACATGACTGCATTGTTAGAATTTGGTGTTGCTGGACTGATGCCCATATACACTCTGCTTCGAAATCAGTACACGGGCAGGTAGTCCACTATCAAAGTCTTTGTGGCCCCTATGTGTCAAATATCCTTTATGTCATATTTGTCAGCTCAGCTCATCTCAGATCTTCTGCCTATGTGTGGATACGTTAGTACTGGTACGTTTTAAACCGGAGTCAGGGGACTGTACACAGGCTGCTTGGACAGTGAGGCACCCTACAATCAGCCATTGATTCGTCCATGGTAGTGTGCTAGAAAGTACTTTGAGTGCCAATCCAGCCAACTACATTCTGATATGAATTAATGCTACTGAGTTTCCAGGGGCTTTCGAAGAACCTCAGCAATATGAAAGGGCATTTAAATATAGACTAGGCTTGTTTTATGGAAGACAATATTCGTTCATAACTATCAATTGATTCTCCTTATGTCGTTTGTGTGCTTGCAATGTGGTTAAAAAGCAAGTTCTGGGTTTTCAACTGACTGACACCAATGTTCTATATCACAATATTAGAAAACACTTTCCTGGAAAACACTTTCCTGCCCTAGAGGGTTCTAAGCTCCCATGCAGAATCTGAAAATAGTAAAGGAAAAGCGTCAATTCCCTTCCCAAAGATTTACCCACCCCTTCCTAAAAACAATATTTGATGCAAACCAGTGCTTAATTTGTGCCGGTGCTTTCCGGTGCTTAGCACCGGCACTTATTTATCAGGGCCGGGTCTACATAATACCATGCACGCGTGTGCAACTTTGACTCTGCATTTTATATATCTGGCAATGTGAATGTGGCGTAGACTAGAGACTACTACAGTCAGTATATAAAATTTAATTACCTCAGGCTCAGACTCGGTGCACACTTCACATATGATTCATCATTACTGACTGTCTGATCCTGACCATCCGACTCATTTTATTTATTGACCATGCGCATTTAAAATTTGTTTTACACTGCGGGTGGCGGGCTGCGGCCCGTCAGTGTTGCTGCTGATGGACGGGCCGTGGGACACTGATTGGGCAGGGGGCCTGGATTTGGTTATGCGGGGGTGTGGCTGTGCTGTGGGGCAGGCAGCGTGTGTGAAGAATTTTTTACAAAATGCCACGCCCCCTTGAATGCCGGCAGCAGCAGGCCTAGGCAGCCTATTGAATAAAGGCAGGCAGGCCAGTGCCCGGCCGCCCACCACCACCACCGGAAACCGTAAGTAGCAACGCTGCTTTTTTTTCTTTAAGCGCGGTGGGTGGCGTGACACTGTCTGCGACAGTCACTGGCATGGTAGGCTAGCTCTGGCCCCCGCCTGGCAATGAACTCCGGGGTAACACGGTTAAACTTAAAAGGCCCTGCACCGGACCCTGCTGCCCTTTATCCAGCCTTCTACGGACCGGGCAGTGACAGTAAACCTTGGCATGTTTCCCTCACCTGACCTAGGTCTCCCAGCGTTATGTCATGGCTGTGAGGCTGGGGCTCCTACCACTGGACTTTTCAGCGGCACCTCAGTAAAAGTAAAACATGGTTGGGAGGCCTACAGGGGACCCTTACTACCACGGGTATCGCAACAGTAGACCTTGGCATTGTACTTGCACACGGGCGGTGCCAGCGGCAGAGGCATGGTTGCTCAGGGCAGTGGACTTCACAGTTCACTTCATGCGAGTCCAAGGCCTACACTGAGCAATCATGCTTCCGGCGCCGGCACGGTCCGCGTGCAAGTACAATGCCAAGGAGACCCATGGTAGTGGGGTAGGTGACAGCCCTTGCTATTACTACCATTTGTACATGTTATGCTCTAGAATGCATCGGTCACCACACATTTTACAAATGGTTTTCTCTGGAGTCCGTATAGGTATTAATCACCCCCCACCCCCTATTTGTTAGAGTTCAATATACAGCTCTGTTCAAAGTTAATAATACATCATCCCTGTTTGGAACGTACAAAAGCACGACTGGCCGAGGTGTCCACCATGTACCCTGAGAATAGTTTCACCCCCCTTTCACAAAAGCCTGCCTCAGCTACTGCAAGCAACAGTTTACTTGGAGCTCTGACTAAAACCCTACCTACTACCACACTAGACCTGTAAATTATGGACATTCTGCTTATCTCACTCTCGCACCCTTTTTCTCTTCCTCTCCCTTTCTCTCACCAAGGTACGCGCACCCGGCATTAACTGACAATCTAGGAGGAAGCTCGTATCTAAGCATTTTTGTTTTATCTAGCACCAAACATGGTCTGACTACAAAGTGGGAAACACTCCTAAAAGCAAATACTTCCACAAATATCAACAGAGATGACAGGAACTGACATTTTCAAGTAGAAAAGAGAGAGAGACAAAATTCCACCCGCTTTGAAGTGCTTTGTAACTGTTTACACTAAAATGCATGAACTGCCCTTGCTCTGCGTTATGCGTTATGCAGCAGAAAAGTGCTCTGGAAAGATAAAAATCACATTCACTGTTTTTAGCACCGGTTAGTACACATGCAAAATCACGGTCCAATCAGATATGAGACCATGGGTCCCCAGTAGGCCTCGCAGTCGTCACCATGTTTTACCGCTGCAAAGCCCATGGGGAGAGGCCCAGCCTCACAGCTATGACCTAACGCTAGGAGGCCCAGGTGAGGAAAACACCTTGACAGTCACCTATGTCTTGTCTTGCAGCAATAACTTAGTGCTTTGAGGCCCACAGCCAACCCAGCGACGTCCAGGGTAGGTATCCCCTCCTAGGTCTCACAGCCATTGTCTAGCTCTGAAGCCCACAGGAGCATGGTACCCCTACACTGGGCCTTGCAGCCGAGGGCAAGCCCTATGAGGCCCTGGGGACGTATTCCCTCTTTGCTGGACCAGGACCTGGTAGCTATAACCCAGTGCTGCCAGGTCCAGGGGAGAGGAGGGCAAGTGAATGGAAGGGAAGGAGCCATTGTTGTGTGCTTTAATGCTCAGGAGAGAGGGATTTCCTCTCCTGCTCCTCTCAGTGATGGGTTTGTGCTGTGAGGCACACAACCCCCTTACCCTTGGCTTCACAGTCATGGGCTAGCACTTTGATGCTCTGGGGATGAGAGCCCCCTTCCATGAGTCACCCAGCTATAACAAAGTGTTGGCAAGCCTAGTGGAGCCCCCACCCCGTCTTGGTTTAGCACTGTGTGACCCAGGGAAGAGAGATCCCCTCCCCTGGCCCTCGCATTCATGAACTAGCTAATTGAAATCAAGAGGCAGGCCCTTTTTGACTCACTCTGCTGAGCGTCACAGCCGAGGGAAGAGTGAAAAAGAGAGAATTTATGGCACATTGGGGTGAGGCCCCATGATGTTGAACTAAGGGCTGGGGGCCCTGAGCAGCTGCCTACAATTCAGATGCCTGACATCGGCCCTTACGTCAGCCAGGATTTTGAGAGGTACTTTGAAACTTAAAACTCCATTTGGGTGGTTTCACGTACATGCAGGAGACTGCTGGGCCTCAGCAGTGGGGGCTGCGGTCATTTGCCTCTTATGTCCCAAGAGCCTTTGTACTGTGGTTCAGTAAAATGGACCAAGTACAACTCCTCCAGAATTTGAGTCTCAGTTGTCGTTGCAGTCACAGTCTTCCCACTGATGTAGATTAGGGTGCGCTAACTCTGAAATCAACACCCACTCAGCAGTGCAATAACTAAATGTCCAAATCAGTGTTTTACGTAAAATAGAAATGCTATTTAAAACACACACCTAAAGCAGAACACCACACAGATAATAGCTGCAGATACCAACTTCTAATGCTTGGGTTACAGTGCCACTGCCCGGGCCAGGAGAAGGCTAGAAGAAGGACAGGGGCCGTGCAGGGCCTTTAACTTAACCCCGGATTTTAGCAGCATGGGCAAGTCACCAACAAATCAATGCCATTAAGGGCATTGTACTACTGTTGCACACGTTGCCCGGGGCTGGATGCATGATTGCTCAGGGCATGCCTTGGACTCTTCACTCAGTGATTCACTTCATGCGCATGAGCTGTGAAGTGAACCACCGAGTGACGAGAAGTGATCGCAGGAGGTGCCAAATCTTACTCATGAATGCTCTGCCTTTAAATGCTGTAGGTTTCATATGTCGCCTGTATGATTAGGGAACATGTAAAAGAGTGCCCTCAATAGAACAGAGGTAGAAAGAAAGTTAGAGCAAGGGCAGAAAGAGGAGATGTTGAGAGAAAAGAGGTGAAGAAAAAAGACACAGGTGAGGAAGTGAAAGAGAGCTGAAGCCTGTGAAACAAAGCTAGAGAATACTGGGTTGAGGTAAAGAGGTAGAGTGTAAGAGGTGATATACAAAAGTTCATAAGTAGAGAGAGAGAGAACTGGGAAGAAGTAGAGGGATGGGTGTTGTCGGTGAGGAAGGGAGAGTAGGTTGATACTGGGAAAGGAGCACAGAAAGATGAGAGAGGGACAGAACAAAAGAGGTAGAGTAGGAGAGGAGTAGCAAGAAAGAAGTAAGACTATGAGAGATGGGAGAGGAGAGGTAAGCAATGAATGGTGATGTAAATCGAGAGGATAGGAGAGAGAAAGAGTAGAGTAGACAATAGAAATAAATGAGGAAGTGAGTGAGATGTGACTTAGAGAAATTAGGTAGGGGACAATGGTGAGAGAGTGGGTAGTTAGAGAAGTGATAAACATTAAGAGGTGAGGTACAGAAAGGTAAAGATAGGTGGGCAAAAGAATGGTATACGGTTGAGAGAAAGGGGTGAGGTTGATGGAAAGTGGGTGCTAGATAGGGAGATGATGGCAACAGTGTGGTGTGGTGCACAGCGAAGGGTGGAGAACAGAGCGGGAGGTGAGGTTGAGAGAAGAGGGTAGAGATGGGCACAGAGACTGGCCGAAATGTGTGAAAGGCTCGCTTGAAAGATGTGCCTGAGAGAAAGGAGTGAGGCTGAGAGAGTTGAGCTAAGAGAGGAGGGAGATACTCAGGTACATACAAATCTAGAGATAAATAGAGAGGAAAAGTGAGAGGTGAAGTGAAGAATGGATACATACATGATACATGAAGCGGCAGCGGGGCACAAAAAGGTGGAGGGTGGTACACAAAAGTACCATAGAAATGGAAGTAGTCAGAGATAGCGATAGAGAAATGAGCTGAGAGAAGGGTGAGGATTTACTGATTTGATTTGTGAGGTAGAAGAAGACAGAGTTAACGATTGAGTTTGCTTAGTGAAAGGTAGGGCAGAAGGAGAGGCAGAAGTATTGTAGCAAGAGGGAGGTGAGGTGAAGAATAATTTTAAAGAGCGTAGGGAGGAAGGGTAGGAAGGAAGCAGAGAGAGATGGGGGTTAAGAGGGGTGAGGTCAGATATCCAGAGAGAGATGACAGAGCAAGAGATAGGAGAGAAGGGAAGATATATAGAACGACAGGGTTTTGAGGGGAAGGATAGGTAGAGAAAGACAATCAGAGTTAAAGGTAGACAGGGGGTGGTGGGAGAGATTTAGAGAGAAAAATGGAAGCGAGCAAGAGAGAGCGAATACTGGGGGAGGGCCTTGGGAGGTGGGGGCCCAGATTAATTGCCCACTTTGCCCATGCTTTAAGGAATCTCTGGGTAACAATTTGACAAACCACCCCAATTACGTATACAACGTTGTGATCCTTTCTTCAAAGAATACAAATGCCCGCTCCAATCCAGTTGATGAGTTGATGTAATTATACCCTGTTGGGATCAGCCATGCAGGAGTGGGGTTGTAGTCTGTGTAGAGAACACTGCAGTGTTGTTTAGTGCAGCAGTACTTATGTACAAAGTTGTATGAAATGTACATTTTGGGTTATTTTGTCACATAAGCTATGTAAAAGTTGTATCTTTAAACTCATCAACTCCGTTAAAAATGGCATACCCTATTGACCCCAAATCGGCATATAGAGCACTGGAATATTTCAAGAGTCCCTTTTTAAAGCATTAGTCATTTTAGCTAATTTATTTCAAAACTGTGCTTTAGATGCACTTGCGATGTAATCTTTTTCAAAATTTCCACAGGGCAGGGTAACCTCCTATCAAAACCTTCCTATAAGGAATGCTCCCTTGCTGAAATTCAGATTGGGAATTATATCTGACTTTTAGCAGTGCTAGTTGAGGATGTGGGTGGAGCCAATAGAGTAAGTGGGTGGAGCCAGTGGATGACGTGGGTGGAGCCGGGGGAAAGTAGGTGTGGCCTCCAACAAACATTTGAGCACCTGGACTTCATATTTTACAAATTAAGCACTGATGCAAACACATCCAAATCACCCAGAAATGTAGAGCAAACGAATATGCCTCTTCTGAAAGTAAGTGTTATAAAGTTTTTACTGAATATTCACAATGATTATTGAAGCAAGTGCTGCCTAATTCGTTGTTGTAGTCCAAAGTCCACTCAATGGATTTGCCATGTGATAGACCTGACATCCCTGGTATGGTTTTCTCCCAAAGGGTTTGCCTTCACTTCTCCTGTTTTGCTGAATTCGTTTTTGTTGGTCTGAGGACATGGCAAAATTGGTTTACACCAAATTGGCACTGTTAATTTACTTATAAATTCCTATTAAAGTGGTACTACCTGTACCCAGGGCCTGTAAAATAATTTAACTACTGCTGAGCCTGCAGCACTTATTATACCACCCACTTAAGTAACCTTTTTAAACATGTATCAGGTCTGCCATTTCAGCCTGTGTGCGGTTTAAACCTCATTTTTGCCTGACAAAATAAGCCTTTTATGTATGGTATAAACCTTCCTTTTTAATTCACCCATCGGGTAGGCCCTAAACAGTCCATAGGGCAGGATCCATTGAATTTCTAAAGTTGGACATGTACTTTTAAGTTTTATGTGTCCTGGTAGTGATAATCTTAAATGTGTTTTTCACTACTGCAAGACCTACCTCTTTCAAAGATGACATTGGGTTACGTTATTACATTTATTAAGTGATAATGTTTTGAGGGGACAGGTAGAAATGTCATGCTTAGTGTCTAAGGAATTGTAATTTAAAACCATCTTTAATGATAAAGTTGGATTTTAAATCACAATTCTGAAAATTACTTTTTTGGCTCTCCCTGACAAAGATTGTGGCTGTTGCTTGAGGAGGGTTCCCCTCCCCCCACCCCAAACCAACAACCCAGTTTCTCACACTTTGCAAATACTGTTTGTTGCAGTCAGTGGTTTCAGTAAAGTTGTGCTCGGTGGAGGTACTCCTGCAAATTTTTCAGTAGCTGTGTTGCACACAATCAATCCTTGAGGAAACATCAAGGGTCCGTAGGGATATCATCTTACAAATTGCATTATGTTACTTGTCCTGGGAAATTGTTTTTATTTTTCAAAAAACCAAATGCAAAATGCACCATGAACTGCCTTTTCACAGTTTTCCTAATCTCTGTGGACTTGTGTTAGTTCATGGGGCAGAGAAGGCAACAATTCTGAAAAACTCCACCATGTGGAACAGACTTGCAAAAAGCAAATTTTTACTGTGAGTGAAACATTTCTGAGGATGGATTTTGCATTTTAAGGAAGTGTTTGACCAAGCTTTAATTGATACTTCTTCAATATATCTGCGCAAAATCTAAGAGCCTCTAAGTGTACCTACCCCTTACAAAACACATTTTATGAATTTGGGGAGCCCCAGATCCCTACAGAGCCCTGGGACAAAAACCCGAAGGAGTTACAGGATTGGCTTAAATGACCTCTCAACATAAATTTGTATTGGTGAACCAGTCACACTGGTTAGTTTCCAGAGCTACTTGTGCATGCACACAAAAACGAAGAATCAATGATGGTGAGGTATATAGGAGAAATAATTCAGTGGTTGTTGCAATTTTTAAATGGAGCACAAGCTGTCAAAGAACCCTAATGGAGCAGACAGATCTGGGTCATCAGCTGGTATGTAATACATTAAATCACACAATCACTGGTTGTATGACAGCTTGGCAAAGAAGACTATTTAATGTATGTTGCCACCACTGAAGCAAAGACATCTGATGAGATAATGGCTATAAACAGACATAGGTGTGGACCCTTCAGACTACAGAACATTAAATATAAACATTTTAATAAATATCCCTTTTACCACTGGCGAGTCGATGGAACTTGCAAGAAACGCGAGTATCATAATGTGCATGTGGGTGTCCCTGTTGTTAGCTCAAGCAGCACTGCTATTCATTTGTCTTCAAACTAATGCAGCGAAGGTGATATAAAACACTGTTAAATTACTGCAAATGTGCCTATAAAATTTTCACACTTTTATAAATATTTAGTATTACAAGGTACCAAGCGAATGGAACTGTTGTACTCTTTTTACTTAGATTGCATTGTGGATTTGAGATGCCATATTGATTTCGTTTGTGAAATATAGCGGTGAAATCGAATCTTTTCCTGAACGATAGACACGTATAGTTTCATGGCATCTGGGGACATTTTTACGTGGGTAAACCAGCCAAAAACCGATGGAGTCAAATACAAATTCAAAACAGTTTTATAGCTCGCGGCTGGTGTCCCCAAGGTACTAACGCTAGACCAAAGCGCAAATGAGAGTGTTGATGGAAAAAACTACTATACACATTTCCCATACATCAAGAAAAGTACAGCGCACACCAGCCAGACCTTGGGGCATATTATCAAGGACGACGTTAAAAATTATCGCCGGTTTAGCGGCTGAAAACTGCTGCTAAAGCGGCGATAATGGGCTTGATAATATGCCCTTGAGAATTCCCATAGAAGCCCATGTTCTGGTGTCAACCTGGGCTTCTATGGGAATTCTCAAGGGCATATTATCAAGCCCATTATCGCCGCTTTAGTGGCAGTTTTCTGCCCTTAAACCGGCGATAATTTTAACGCCGTCCTTGATAATATGCCTCCTTGTCTTGTGCTGCATATTATCTGATGTTCAATATAGCTTCGCACATCTCTCAATACTGGAACCCAAAAAGGAAAATATCGCCTCACATATTATTTGCCTAAACAATTCATTTTGCATGTATATACAAATATGTTCCCATAGGCACGCAGACACTCTGCTAAACCCTGACACCCCGCAGACACTATATAGGAATTTCAGAATAATGTTTTAGAAGGAAATTCAGGTTTATGCTTTCATTTAGCTGTTTAAAGCTGTTCCTTTATGAGCACATTCAGGTAAGAAGACGAGTTCTGATGCTGTCCCCGCCCTCTTCTTAGGAGATGGTTCACAATCAGCCATGGTCAGGTAAAAGGGGTGGGGCGGTGGGGCTGGTAAGGGGGGATTTCGAGGGACAATTAAATAAATAATTAACTTCTCCTCTGCATCAACCCTCGAAATTCTCCCTTACCCGGCCCCACCGCTGTTACCTGCACGGACCGGGTCTGTTCACAATCAGAGACCTTTTAAGGCATGCGCAAAGTGGGCTCTGGCCCAGGGCCCCAAACTTTCAGGGGGCCCCCTTATGGAGCCAGCTACCTTCTGCAGAAAGTCTTACCCTGATGGCTGTGGGTAATTCTAAAACAAATTGTTTTAAATACCGTTTTATTTTAATTTATCTTAATGTGAGTGATGTGAGTATATTAGGGACATTTTCGAAGAGAAATGCTGTGTTTAACTTTTATGCAACATCCATCAAAAAAGGTTATTTTAGCTCAAAAGAGGACCTCACATATTAGAAATGGGTTGGGGTCACAGAGATTATTTGCAGTAATATTAGTGAGCTGCTGCTGTGTTAAATTTTGAAAACACAAGTCACTACACCTAAATATTAGATGTAAACACATTTAAAATTTGGATGAGTATGCCTGTGGGGTCTAAGTGATCTGGCCGAAGAGGTCATGAAAAGTTTTAAATTAGATCTTAAATTCAAAGTTGTTCTGAACAGGGGCTCCCAAAATTCGTTTGGCGTGGGCCCCCAAAATTCTTACAATGTCCTTGTTCACAATATCTGTAGTATTTGATTCATGACGTTGTTATCTCATTCTGTCGGGGTATGTGCACATTTGTGGGGCTTCATTTATGCAAACATTGTGAAATTATAAAGGAAACTTTGTAAATGTATGTTTCACAAGTATTAAATTAGGCATATTGGCGGTTCCTGCTTGTATGATATTTATGTTTTCGATATGTTCGTATACATTGATCCATATCACTATTTTGCTAATCTTGTTTTAATTTATAAACATGCTTTGTCCTGTAAAATTATAAAGGTGCACTTATTATATTTCCAGGTGTATTGAACCGGTTCTGGTGTGTCCTGGTATATGAAGTCATACAGAGTTTAACAATGCACACTGCCAAAAGCATTAGCTTAGCTGTGCAAGGACACTTGTAGATACTTCTAGGAAATCTCCTTCATTTCTTTTGCTCCCATGCTTTGAATGTGTACTGTTGTTGGTGTAGGAATCTTCAGTGGAAGAATGAGGAGACTCTTCCATTTTTTTTTTTTAAATGCATGCACTTTGTTTTCCTTGTGTATTTTGGTTTTAAAAAAATCCAGTAAATATGGAAAATTCGTTATATTGGTGCAGTAGAAGATATACTTCGAAGCTATCAATTTATTTTCATTTACCTCAACAAATATAACAATAATTCACTTAAATCATTCATAATTATGCTTATAGTGAGAAAGGATAATAGAGACAAGCATGCATTGCACAAACCACTTCCAATGTGGGTTCTGTATTGTAGTTGGCCAATGTTTAATTAGACCAGCTAATGAGCATAGACTCTACCCTCCCAATGTATGTTGCCAAAACGGGGGCTCTAGACAACAACATACTTATATTTCGAAAGCTGGGTGATAGGGAGGCTGCAACAAGTTGGATCATGCACATTGGGGCATATTTACAATAGATGTAGCAGAGCGTGGCGCAAGCCTCCTTGGCTTAACGCAGCGCTCCGCCACTTCTGAAATGCATGGCTGCACCATATTTACAGCAACATGGTTAAGCCCTCGTTTCCCCATGCACTGGCACAAAATTTAGCTGACTAGCGCCTACACAGGCACCCTTGCACCATTGTGCAATGGTGTCTGCGTTGCAGGGGAAGATTGTTTATGTGCAGGAAGGTGTCCCTTTCTGCACATAAACAATCTTTAAATGGCATTTTGTAACTGTTACAAAATATAATTTTCTTTAATGATTGTTTATGTGCAAGAGGGGACACCTTCCTGAACATAAACAATCACTGATGTTTTGCTGTTTCCATGTGTGCTGCACAACGTAGCACACATGGAAACAGCAAAAACGAAGAGAAATTAAACATTTCTCCTCATTACGCCAGGGTAAGACCAGGTTTTTGCTTGTCTCAATTTTAGTGCTGCTTCATATCGACGCCACCCTTGTAAATATGGGATAGCATCAAAATCAATAGGTGTTGTGACGGAACGCCCACCGCTACACCCATTGCCCTCCCCTTTCCCGCTAAGTATAGCTTAACCCTTTCGATGCGCATGACGGAGCGGTTCCGTCATGCGCGTCGGTTGCGCTGCGCGCATGACGGAACCGCTCCGTCATGGCTCCGCCCGCGCACCGAACCTTCAGCACAGCGCGGAAATCCGCGCCGCGCTGAAGGTGTTAAAAGGGTTCCTTATTTACCAGGCAGCATTCAGCCACATTAAGTGGCTTAATGCTGCCTTGTATATAATCAAATCACCTATCGCTACCACAACATTGTGAAAAGTGACGTTGTGGTGGCGATGGGGGTTTGTAAACATGCCCCTGTGTTTGTTTTTTGTGTGTCTCGTGTTGGCTGGCTACAGGTGGGGCAGAGGTTCAAGGTAAATGCTGATCCTATTCTTTGTGTACTGCAGCCTTCAGCAACATTCTTTTTATGTTTCCTATATTCATTTTTGAGGATGGAAAAACCATAGGGTTTGGCATGCGAGCAACAAGGCAAGATAGCTGGCACAGTTTTATATATTGTTTTGGGGTCATTTCTGGTGCTGATCATAGAAGGTAGGAGCAAAACAGCAGGAACTTGACTAGACTACTGGATCCAATTATTAACCCCTTGTAATTGTTATCCTGGTGCAACATAGGCTTGATCTTGCTTCACCAACATTATTGACAATTTTCCAATAATTTTGTGAGGATGGGGAATAGCATAGAGAAGACATGAGGTCCAAGGCAGTGTACGCATTTTGTTCAAGTTGTGTATCGTTTTCTAGTGTTAGTGACATGAGGCAGATGACCTGCAAGTCATTTCTTGCCTTTTTTGTACCATGTGCCCACGTTTTTCTGGGCATAGATCGTCACTCTATAGCTTCATTAAAATCTCCAGGGAACAAGGGAGGCATCGGTGAGTCATGGCAAGCTGTTGCAGTTTTAAACTGCAAATTTGAGGTCAAAAGATTGCTTTTAATTATTTAAAAGTCACCCTTATGTAGCCCATGTTGCCCATAAGGCAGGGTGCAGGACATTTAAAAGAAGGGCATGTAGGAATTTAATATTAAACATCCATACAGCTAAAAAAAAAAAAAAAAAGGCTATTTTCATTGAAAGAAGGTTTTTTCATAGCAAAACACTTGCTTGCAGTATAACATTTAGTTATGCTTATTTTAGCTAGGAAATAGCTGAAAATGGGTTCAAACGTTTTTGTAATAGTTAATAAAAATTCAATTTAATGGTGAAGTAGATTTTGTTTATACATTTTTATGAAAAGGCACTTTTAGAAAGCTACCTTTTCCCTGAGGCCCATTTGCATTTGCTTTACAACTTTTCTGCCAGCCAGTAATTAGTATTTGAGTAGATGTGAATAGGAGTGAAATGCCTCCCACAAGCAAACAATGGACTAACCTAAATGGGTAGAGAGGACCCCACTGAACCTGACAAAATATGCAGATGGAGCTGTGAGCACCTTTATAGACATTACAGTCACAATTCCAGCTTGAATGTCAAACCTGCTTGACTGGCCTGCTGGAGTTGTACGTATCACACTTGGGGCACTCTTCAAAAGGGCCCTCCCCCTCACAGGCAAATGTTAGCTGATGCCTCTAAAAGAACCGTTGATTTATCCCACCAGCCAGGCAGGTTCCAATCACAGTAGGCCTCATTTTGACAATAAAGTGTCAAATCTTGCTTGACAGGTCTGATGGGTTTTTACATCTAATATTTGGGATGCATTTCAAGGGGCTAGAAAGGAGGCCATAACTTTTCTTACGTATTCACTGTCTGCTTGTTGGAAAACCAGGCTATGTTCTACCAGTCTTCTGTCTTCTGGTATATTGGGAGTGCAGTGACTGCTCTAAATTGGATTTTAGTGCTAGATGTGGGAGACCAGTAGGATTACTACTCCCCACACACACACCCTTTCCTCGGAGTCCATGGATAGTGTGACTGAAGACTTTAACCATCTTGAAAGTTACCAAAGTGAATAGGATTGGGCCTGGGTACCATTACCCCATTGGTTAGAGTGTGCCCAGGAGTCATTCCTACTCACCAGCTCGTGCCAGGCATAAATGTGGCACCTCAAGGCACCCACTTCAGAACACTCCTGGACCCGAAGAGAAGATCAGAAGTGGACTGAACATGCTGTGTGTAACCTGAGAAGACCCCTGATAGGACTGGGCATGCTCTCTCCTGTACCCAGGAAAAAGAAGTGGACTCCAAGAGCCATAAGGCTGACCTCCTTTTAAAGCTAGAGGTACACAATAAGCTAGAAGAGATTTTTACTGCAACTTCCCAGCTGACCAGTTGTGTTTAGACCTGAACTAGACCCTCTGTTGGCTTCTTTCTGACACCCTGTGAGTCTCTAAATGCCTCCCCTTATGTCCTAAGGGGCTTGAGAAGTGTACTCTTGTGGCGGTTTAGGACTTGAGGGAATAAAGTCAAAAGGGAAAATCTTTGACCTGGAAGGATCTGGTTGGTGTAACCAAATCACTCTCCATTGCAGTCAGTGTCAAATTGTGCCTAGGTCCTGGACTACTGTGACCATTGACTATGAATGGCACTTTAGGTTGCTTGATGCTATTCGTACTTAAAAGGTTAAAAATGTCTGTCTCTGGTTCCCCTTATTAGATTTTTATCATTATGCAATGCATTATCCATATGCAAATCAGTCTTGACCCTGCTCCCCATGGAAACAGTCAAGCCCAAACAGCCAGGCCAGGTCCTCACTAGTCCAGACACAAGCAACCTGGGACTGGTTTCAGGGTATTACCACTCATCAGCCAGCCTAGTTTGAATCGAGTCGCACAGTGAGCACGGTACTCACGTTTGGGCATAACCTTCCGACTTAGGGTGACAAAAGGGTAACTGGGGTGAATGTTTGATTTGTTCAGCATTCCGTCCATTATCTATTCTTTTTGCATTTGGGGAGGATATGCCCAGACCTGTGTCCCAGGCTCACTATGCCACCAGATTTAACCTATTCTGGCTGATGTCCTGAAACCATCCCAGGATGCTTGTTTTCCATCCATGGAAGACCTGGCTTGGCAGTTCGGGCTGGAGTGCTTCTAAGAGGAGCAGTGTCAAGTCTGATTTGCATATGACTGGGTACAAAATGGAATCACGAGGGTTTAATTAAACCCAGATCTGTGACTGAGGGTGAATGTTTGACTTGTTCAGCATTCCGTGCATCATCTGTTCCTTTTGCATTTTTTGAAGGATATTGAGGAAGATGACGAATACAGGGGGAGCTGTTGAGGGAGTTTAAAGGAGTGCCTTTTTGGGAGGGTGTAATGACCACATGCCCTGATAAGACTGACATGTTATCCTGAGAAACCACAGCGTAACCAAAAAATGAGAATAATAAATTAACCATTTTAGGGGCATATTATCAATAAACGGTGTTAAAATTATTGCCTTTTTAACGTTAGAAAACTGCCGCTAGAGCGGCGATAATGGGCTTGATAATATGCTCTTGAGAATTCCCATAGAAGCCCATGTTCTGGTGTCAACATGGGCTTCTATTGAAATTCTCTGCGGCATATTATCAAGCCCATTATCGCCGATTTAGCAGCAGTTTTCTGTCGCTAAAGCGGCGATAATTTTGGCGCCGTACTTGATAATATGCCCCTTAATATTCCACCAAGCCTCAAGGAATGTGGTGTTGTCTACTATCATGGCTGTGTTTCTCGAAACATATGATCTGCATTACTGAAGCCAGTGAATGAAGAAGAAGGTGCCCTGTTCAAGATGGAACGATAACAAGGACTATGTAAAGCCGTGAGAAAAGTATCACCGTAGACTCAAAACATGAGTCCGCTGTTTTTAATATTTCTTTAGTGAAAACAGACTTGGCAATGGAATGCGTCCGTTTGAAGTTACTGAAAGACTAATTATGCTTAGAAATGAACACTCTATTGACTGTCTGGAGATGTGATCTATGTAAAGGGGGAAAGGGCTACGATGAAATATATTACCATTCAGAATTAATTGAAAGATATTTTAAAAATGTTAATTGTTTCATAAATATAAGTAATCGTGACAATCCATCATATTTATTCGAAATAGGACGTAAAGGAACTTTGATAGCACAACCAATTATTTTGATGGCAAAATATGGAGGAAATGGCGCCTAGAAATAATTGAAAAATAGATTCTGAATGACTTTTAAATATGGCACAGATAAAATCGCAAATGAAAAATGATGAAAAACCAAAACAAACTGTACAATAATAGTCTGTTGTGCGAAACACCCAATGAATGCAGGCCTCGCTATTTTGTTTGGCTATTTTATTAACATTTTTAAGGATAATACAAATACAAAACTTGGGTGGTGCACTTACTGAATATAACAGCATAATATAAATATTAATTGACCTGATCAAAGGAGTTTGAGCACTTGACTGGTATCACTTGAACCTTAACTCTACTGTTATATTACATGTTGTGGTTAAGAAGGCGAAGGAAGTGGGTGCATCCATCGACTGTGTTTTTTACCATGGACAAAATGTGTTAAGTTCCCGCCGAATCAGTACTTCAAAATATGGCGGTCGGTCATTCTTATACCTTGCCCCCCCACCATTGAAACACACTTCCCCACCACATTCGTGGCTTGTCCCAACTTTGGTAGGTTTAAAAAACTTCTGAGGACTTGGCTTTTTTAATTGGCTGTCCTGTCTTGGTTTTGAGGAGCACCGAAATATCCCCTCTGGCGTAATTTGTTTTCGCTATTCTTAGGCGCTTATATACAAGAGGCCTGCGCTGCCGGAGCATCACTTTTTTGGAAACTGTGGTGGCGCAGGCCTCTCAATCATATCTATGAGGTGATGCAAAGCCACCTTCCATGGCTTTGTATGGCCTCACAGATATGGAGTAAAGCAAAGCAGAGCAAAGTGCGGCGTTGCCTTACTCTGTGTCAAAAAGACGCTCCATGGTCATTGCAGTGGGTGTACCCACACAACACCCATGGATTTTGACGCTTCCCCAGGTTACAAAATCACATACCCCTGGGGCATCGGCAAAACCTTAAGCCTCCCTATAGCAAGCATAACAAGGAGAACATTTTTCATTTCCCCTTTTGTTTCCTCTTTTCGTATGTGCTGCATTACAACTAGAATGAGGAAAAAACGCCTCCAGGGATTGTTTTTATGCAGGAAAGTGCCCCTTCCTCAACCAAAACAATCCTGCCAACAATGCAGACACCCATGCACCAGTGCGTTGGCACTAGGCACTACATTGTGCACTGGTGCTGGCTAAAAGGACAGGAATGCACCATATATCGTAAATACGGTGCATTCCAGCCCTTTCAAATTGGCATAGGGCAGCTCCGCCAAAAGACTTACGGCACTGCTCTACGCCAATATTTTGTAAATATGCCCCTAAATGCTTTAGAAAAAACAACGGGGTTTTACCCTTTGAATGTCTTGCCACTTTATGGATGATCCACTGAACATTCTATTAACTGCTTTAATCTACTAACTTCAATATCCTTGAAAGTGAACGCTTCTAAGTCATTGTGCACACACGCTCCATCAATTGTATGTCCAAATTCAGCAAAACGCAGCATGCACAGCTACTTAATAATCAAATGTCTGTATGTGTGTTAAGTCTGCAAGAGCCTGATGTACAAAGTCTTTTGTGTTGCTCTGTAAAGTTGTGAATGGCTTACTGCACAAAAGACCATACACAAATACATGTATAGTAATACAAAGAAGGCCACAATAACCTGAGCCATGTGTTTGTTCACTTACTCATTCTTCCCTATGTATATTGAATGCTACACATGGCATGGAAGAGGTCAGTTAAGGAGTCAGTACAACAATCAGTCGACATTAGTAAAATCCCTTCAACGCCCATTGCGCATCAGTTAGGAGAAACACATATCAAACAATTGGAAGATGAATGAAAGATGGGAAAAGAATAAATAATTACTAGACGGTGTGACAACTTATCATCATTAGAGCGGCCTTCTCTCCCAGAGAGTGGGGACTGGATCTAAGCATGCTGGGTCTCCTTTGGAAGCTCCTGTGTTTTGATGAGCCAGGGTGAAAGCAAGAACAATATCCATGCATTTCATTGGCTGCATAGACTGGAAGGACACACCAGAGAAGCAGAGGGATAGATACCTTTATTAGCAGCTTAGCAGTACTGGCTGTTTGCCTAAATGCCCTAGAATACTGTATTTTATACTAAACCCACAAAGGAATTAACATATGTTCTCTCAGGGATGAGTATAAGTCACACTCAAGCTCAGCATAATAATTTCCATTGCAAGTTGTTAGAAACATCTATTCCCAGGGTAAGCATGTCCTTATCCTAGTTTTGATAGAGAAGGCCCTGGGGAGGTATGTTTTCAGAGGCAGTTCAAGGGATCTGTGCTTTGGGTCAATGCTAGGTGTTTATGGCTCTTTTCCCTGTGAAGCCCTCGTAGAAGCTCGCGCTGTGAACAAGGAGCAGAGCCTGGTTTAGACAGGCGCATGACCAGCAAGTATTTGCCTTAAAATAATACGTAATAAACTTGGTCAGGCTCTGATTTAGCACAGTTGTCTGTACCAGCCTGAAATAAAAGCTTACCCAAATGTATCAGGCTACTGATCAATGAGATAAAAAGTCAATGTCCCTCATTATGATTTGGTCGAACTGTGCCGCAGAGATACTGGGGTGGGGGGCGGTGGGAGGGGGTGGGTCAGAATTTGAATTACTGACAGGTACCTCAGCAACAAAGGTCAGCAATTAGGAGTATTTCCCCAGAAATGGAGAATAACAGTTTAGACCCGGAGTTACTGGGTCTTTTAAATGTCAATTTCAGGATACTGATCAGTGGGACAGAACTCAATGTGAGCACAGTGGTGTAACATAATGTCCCGCAGGCCCTTCTGCAAAAGTGGTAGGTGGTAGGCCAGGGAGGGCCTCCTCCATGTACTTTGCAGGGGGCCCCTTCAAGTTTCATTATACCACTTTGTGAACAGTTTGCAAAGTTCTTCTTGGAATGATAGTAGCAATCAGGTAAATATGAGAAACAAAAAACGTCCATTGTTCATTCTCACTTATTTGCCCAACAAAATCAATGATTGTACTAAGGCTTTCTGCCCCAGCTAGAAGCATTTGTTCACCTTGACTTAAGCTCCATATGATGGATATGTAACATAAAGGGACATATTAATGAGCCCTGTTGCACCGTGCATTGCCCTGACTGGCTTCACAAATCTGGAGTAAAGCAACACAGTGCAAATCTCTGTTTTGCCTTATTTTGCACCTGGGAGGCGTTCCACGGGCGCTGCATGGGTGTTCCCACGCAACTCCCATAGTTTTAGACGCATTCCCAGATTTACCAGAACTGCTAAACCTGGAAATGCACTAAGAAAATATGCCTTCCCCAGCTGAGGAGTAACAAGGAGAATTATCTCTATTTTACTTCGTTATGTCCTCTTTTTCTGCGTGCTGCATTCTGCAGCACATAAACAAAGATGAAGTTACCTCTCAGTATTGTTTTTGGGCAGGAAGGTTCCACTTTCTGCACAAAAACAATCCTGCATCCAACACAGGCAGCCTTGCTGCCAGTGTTGGCACTAGGTAGCTAAAATGGCGCCAGCGTAGGGGCAAGGACAGGAATGCATCATATTCTTTTAAATACGGCATATTCCTGCTCTTTGTCGGTGACGCAGCACACCAAGGTGATTTGCTGCACTTCGCCACATTCTTATAAAATATGCCGCAAGGTTTCTGAATAATTCCACCACCCTTTTCTAATTGACAGCAAACTCTATAAACAGCTTGTCACTGTGGAGACAGAACAACCTCCAAGTATGTCACAGAAAAAGATAAGGTTTTAATCCAAGTTCCCTTGTTCAAATTAGACGGAATTGTTGAAGCGCTGGAGAAGATGACTGTTCAGAATTCCCCAAAGCATTGCACTGAATATTCTATAAAATTCTGATAAATGTAAAACAGATTGGTCTCCTCTTAGTGTATAAGAGAGAGAATTGATTCCCAAAATTAGGTCATTCTGCCCAATTTATGAGCGCTTTTACAGCCTTGGTCATACTTTGGCACAATCTTGATATTGCCAAATAGATGTAAGCACAGCATTGAATAGCAGGTTTAATACAAACATATCACATATTATATGCTGAAAATCTTCTGTGGATGTACATTTATGAAACTATTACCATTGTTGTTTAATCATGAGTAGAAAGCACATTGATGTCTCAAGACACACATAACAATTGGTTAATAACCTCTGGTAAACCTATCTGTCAACAAATTCACTCATCTAATTTGTCAGCCCCTTAGGAGGTGCTGGGTCCTTGGAATCTGTGTGACATTAGGCACATGCATTTGGGTACAGGTATGGTCCCCTTACCTGCTTGCTCAAGGAAAGAATACCAAAATGCATGATTGGTGCCTTTGTGGTAATTACCCGAGGACATCTCTCTCTCAGCAATGAGAACCTCCATCTACTTTGTGTTGAATAATGTGACTCCATAGGGTAGCCCATAGGGCACTAAAGCTCATGAACTAAGGACACACAAAAAAAACATTTTCAGAGGGGGAAACTATAACAAAACATGTATTCAAGGTAGTAAGGCGTAAACAGTGAAACTGGTGTAAACACTAGGGGAAAGGTGCCAATCAACAAGATACTTATTACCCAAGGCCAACAGAGTGAGTCAAAGACCTAGTTTGCTGGTCCCCTTTTCAGAGTAAGAGGGAAACAAAAAGGTCCAACAACGTTTAAAGTGCACCTTGAACCAACCTGAAGTGAGTCATGATCCTCCAAGTATTGTCTATATAGCAACAAGATACTTAGGGACATATTTACAAGCACCTATCGCCACAGGAACGTCCATTTTTCTGATGTTCCGATGGCGATTAGGGCTTCACCTTATTTACAAGCCGGTGTTAATCCACTTAACGTGGATCAACGCCACCTTCTAAATAAGCCACCCTTTCATGTTAAACTTAGCGTGAAAGACGTGGGCAACGGGTGTTACGGTTGGCGTTTTGCCGGAACACCCATTGATTTTGACAATGGCCAATATTTACAAGGATGACGTATATATAGGGCAGCATCAAAAACAAGACCAGAGAAAACCTGGTCTTAACATGGCAAAACAAGAAGAAATGTTTTCTTTCTCCTCATGTTTGCTGCTTCTATGTGTGCTGCATTGTGCAGTACACATAGAAACAGCAAATTGCCAGGTATGATTGTTTATGTACAGGAAGGTGTCCCTTCCTGCACATAAACAATCATTTGAAAAATGATGACTTGCAGCTTCAGCGTGGGCTACACAATGCAGCACACATAGAAGTTACAAATCACCATTGGTAATTCTTTATGTGCAGGGAGGAACACCTTCCTGCACGTTAACAATCGTTCCCCCAATGTAGGCACCCTTGCACTATGGTGCATGAGGGCCTGCGTTGGTGCTAGGCAGCAAAACTTTAGTGCCAGCGCAGGGAGAAACGCAGGGGTGCACTGCATTCTTGTGGACGTGGTGCATCCCTGTGTTTTGAAAGTGACGGAGTGTGGCGTTAGCCTTCTTGGCTTAATGCTGCTATCCACCACTTTCATTGTAAATATTCCCCTTAATGTCAAAATCATCCGGTTTAGCAAAGCAAAACTGATTCACAAACCACATCTGGGATTAAATTTGCATTCCATCGAATGTAACACAGTATTACTAATTCTCTTCGATTGCTCACTAAAGAAAAACTTGCAGCAAGAACTACCAAGCAGACCCCTGGAGAAACCCAAACTAATTAAAAAAATTGGATACATTGTAATACATTATTTGACACCAAAAACAAAAAAAATCCAAACGTAGAACCAGAGTTATGAATTTTTAAAGATTTTAGTGCAATCTAGTGCATACTACATCAAATCACCATCCACAGACATCTAGTCATGCAAGACAAGGACAATGTTGAAAGTTATGGCCAGCTCCAAAGGACCGTGGTCTGGATATAAGCTTGGGTTCTTCCTTAGTTTACCTTCATATTTAGAAGAAATTTTTAAGAAAAATGTCTGAGAAGGTAAATTTCATCAGGGAAAGGCAGCTGGCGTTGTCCAAGGAGCAGCTGGACAGAGTCACAGTGAAAATTTCTATGTTCGGACTTACTCTCTTTTTTCTAGGTCAGTAATCTCCAGTGGGATGAAGGTGCAGGCTCTTGTCAACTAGAGCTCCAGGAGGCTGGATATCATTCCAACAAAGAGTCGCTAAACAGGATTTGCTGCTGCAGAGAAGAACGTAGCAGAGCTACCAGGAAGTCAGGCCAACCGGCAATGTGCCATGGGCGAATCGGTGAGCAGGAAGGTCTTCTTCTCTTCTCGGTTCCCAGAGCACCTTTTATTTTGGCTGATTGATCACCTTTGTCCCCAGTAAGGGTTGCCATTGAACTGCTCTGTGCCAGGGTAGGTTGTGGAGTTTTGTGGACTCTGCGCTCCACTGGGAGCACAGAGTTTGGCAAAAAACTCCAATTACGCTGCATGGTGGAGTTTCCCCCGCTGCCCGCAATATGGCATACCTGTTGTGAGCTGTGTCGGGTGCCAGTGGGTGATTTTGTTTGGATTTCTCAGAGGGTGGTGGCAGTATGGTAATGGTATTGTGCATCGTTAGTAGGCTCAGATGCCAGACATGAGTCTGTGTGTTTCGGTTCACTGCAAAGTGGTGGTGATGTGTCACAATGCCTTATGTGTAGTGGCAGGTAGTGGTCACAGTGGTGGCCATGGTGTTTGGGAGGGAGTGCCGGTGACATTGAAAAGGGACAAGCCATTGTGCTAACACCGCCCTCAGCCCTTACAGCACAGTTTCATATCCCGCACCCAATTAAACAGATAATACAGAGTCAAATTAAAACAATCATGGTATTTTTTATTTATTGTACTTTACATGTAATTTAGAGTATTCCTAAGCGTTCAATACTGTAAAATCTAATAAAGCACTTTTTTTCATGGAATACATTTCATCATAAAGTTATTGATTATATTACAAGTTAAGGTACAGTAATAAAGGAGATTGTGGATGCTAACTTTACAAGGTCCTTATAACCAGAGTAGCTGGAATTATGTCCGGTTTGCATTCCCAAAGTTGTCTGTACGCACCTTTCTTTTTCAACATTTTGTATCAACACTTTCTTTGGCTGCTGGAATCTGTGCAGTGCCCTTGGGGAGTGACTAAAAACTCAAAGTGCATGATGAATTTGCTCAATACAGTCAGTCATTGAGTAACTGCACTATGTTTCTAAGAATACTGTTTTTGTCCATGTCGGGGAGCACTAGAGTGGGGCGCAGAGTTTGATATTACGTAAATCAAGAGAGATCACTCCTTCTTTCACGAAAGAAGTGGAAGTGAAGTGACCTTTACCACACGACTTCATTCCAGCAGTCCCTTGTAAAAGAAAGAAAACAATGTGCTTTTGTGAGGAAGCAGGGGCTAGCCGCACTAACGGCACTGTTTCCTTACCTGGAATAAAGGATGCACGTGCACTTTTTCAAGGCTCTTTGACCTGCCCTAACTGAAGGCCTGACATGGCTTCCAGGGCACCTACATCAGTGACACTGCACTGTAGGCTGTCTGGACAGAGCGGTTTTGCAAGCCCTGCCAGCTCCTCTATGTGTTCTTGTTGGCTCGGACAGCTTCAGACTACAACCGCTGCTTTGGATTCCTGCCTAAGGGGCGAAGGTCCTTGTCACACAGCTCCTCACTGCTGGGCGTGAGGGCCTCCCAAGGTCTCGTCACACAGGGGTGAGCAAATGTAGGGCGGAAAAAAACTCTGCAGAGTGCCAAGGAGTTTTTATGCAACGCTGCGGTAGTCCACGTAGTGCAAATCCGCGAACTCCGCCCGACCTTAGTACCCAGTTCCAAGGGTCCAGGACTGTAGGGACCTACTTGGCGGGTCAGTGCTCACTTCAGGCTGGTACAAGGTGCACTTTAAAATTTGTTGTTTTAGTGTCCCTGTAGCTCTGAAAAAGAGGTCAGCAAACTAGGTCTTTGAGTCATTCTGGTTGTCATGGGTGCAAGCAGAAAATCAGGTTCCAGCAGCAGGACAGTCCTTTGAGGGCACAGGGCAGACTTCATGCAGCATAGAGTCTTCTTGGAGTTGCAGGACAGTCCTCTGAAGGACACAGCAGGCCACAAGCAGCAGGGCAGTTCTCTGAGATTATTTTGCACGTCCAGAAGTGAACTGAAGAGCGGGTCTGAGGACCCTATTTTTATACCTAGTGCCAGCTTTAATGTGGAAGAAACTTCCAGAGCCCCCCCCCCCCCATATAGATAGCTATGGAATTTCGTGCTTCCCTGTCCAGGCTCCACTGTGTCTGGGGTCACAAAAGGCTAGTGTGAAGTTTTATGTGTGCGCTGAGGCCTTTGGAATGTAAGTGGGGCAGTGCAAAGCACCTGCCAGCATGGCCCATCCTGCCACCACCTAGACCCCCTTTTGTTACTGTCTGACAGGAATACACAAAGGCTGGCTGCCAACTACACCTAGTCATGCGACCCAGGATACAGTCTGTAGGCACCAAATGGTTAGGACAATAAAATGCCAACTTTCTAAAAGTGGCCTTTTTTAGAATTCTAATGTAAAATCTGACTTGACCATTAAAGAAGACTTTCAAACATGATATTTCTACCTGTTCCCCAAAACACATTACCACGTCTTAAATGTAATAAGGCAACCCAATGTTATCCTATGGGAAAGGTAGACCGCACAATAGTGTAAAAACAAATGTAAGAGTTTTTCTCTACCAGCACATGTAAAACCTAAAAGTACATGTCCAACATTTTAAATACCCTGCACCCTGCCCTATGGGCTGTGTACGGCCTACCCTAGGGGTGAGTTATATGTATTAAAACAGGAGTTTTAGATTCAAAAACATGTTCATTTCACCAAGTCGAACTGCACGGAGGCTGGAATAGCAGGCCTGAGACGTGTTTTTAAGGGGCTACTTTAGAGGGTGGCAAAATTAGTGATGCAGGCCCACTAGTAGCATTTAATTTACTTGCTTCGTGTATATGGTATACCATTTTACTAGAAAATTATAAGTAAATTAAATATATCAGTCCTGTGTAAGATCAATTTCCCATGTTTTAGGGAGTGACCACAAGCACTTTACCACTGATTAGCAGTGGTAAAGAGAACCGAATCCTAAGACCAACTAAAATGAATTCAGCAAAACAGTAGGGTAGAAGGCAAAAGGTTTGGGGGAAGATCACCCTAAGGCTGACAGGTCTAACACTCATTGAATATACTCTCCAGCCGGAGGGTCAGCTGAACTGACACATCTGCAACATCAAGTTCTGGGGGTAAATGACATGTAGTAAGCGGTGTTTTTTAAAGTTATTGAGATTTATAGGCATAGTACTCATCATTCAATCATGCTTTAACACCACTCACTCAAAGAATTAGCAAAAATGACCACTCTAATTCCATATTTATTGTATGTGTTGCAAATTGGATATTATTGAAATGATATACGTAGTTAATAGTGCACATGATTGTAAACTCCAAGGCCAAACAATGTAATAAAGTTGTGTATCTTTCATGGAAATAAACTTTGCATTGTTGTATCTGTGTAGCAGTCATACATGTTTCCACACATTCCTGGTTCCTATTTACTTTTAATGACTTTATCGGTAGCATGCTTCCTTGTTTTGGCCTGTGTGAAAGTATACATTTATGCTTAATCAGATGCTTTTTACACTTGTCACTGACTTGTCACCTGGTCTGCCTTCTTACAGATAAGACAATCTCTGATGTCATTAAGTACACAGAAGTACAATAAACAGGAAAACTGTAGCCCAGCACCTGAGAGAATCAGCTCTGGGGATAGAAGCAGAGAAGGTGATTTACTCACAGAAGATCATGCTGCTCTAACCCAAGGAGCAGTGGTAGCTGGCATCTATGGCGAGAGGTGAGACAGGCAAATTGGTGGTGGGTAAAAATAAAAAACATAAAACACTTACCTGCGACTCATTCGACTCCAACCCGTTCTTCGTTCACTTCTTCCTCCTGCAGCGTGAGCCCTTGAGAAGTGCCTTAACCAATCTGGGCACTGCTCTCATGCTGTGAGAGCAGCACCCTGATTGGAGGAAGTGTTGTGACTCACCACTCGGAAGGACACTGGAGCCCTGCAATTACTCAAACCCAGCTGTCTTAAGACAGCTGGGTTAGAGGTTTCAAAGTACGCATGTCTGGCTGGCCATAGAAAGATGGCTGGCCAAAAAGACATGCACACATTGAAAAGTACTGAGACAGCCCACCCTACTCTTTGCTGATGTCACTCAGCAGCGGCCCCGCCCCCATCCAGATGCAAGCGTCAGGACGGGGTTTTATTGAAAAACAAAAGGGTAATAAACCAACTTTATTTCCTTTGCCACTCAAACGGAGGAGCAGCCCCTGCAGGGAGGCAGGTAAAGTACTATAAAAACTGCCAGTGCAAGAGACTTCTCCCCATTCACTGTAAGACCAAGCACATTGGTTTTTTCCACACATCCCCAACCATCAAAAAGGAGAAGACAAGAAAACACTCAGAGTAGCAATAGAATAAGTCAAATTCGACTTCCCACACCTTCAGCAGCAACGCCTTAATCCTTGGTACCCTTTAAGTCACCAGCCCTTCAGTAGCAGAATTGAAAGTGGTCAAAAGCAGGAAGCTCAGGGTGCAGAAAACACAATAGGCACTGTTTGAAATAAGCCTCAGGGCTGGTGGCTTAAAGGATACCACATATGGGGGTTTTCTGCAGTGGCCCAAAGTATTATTGAAATGTCTCAGGCAATAATAAAACTTTCCCAGTCTTTAAGTGAGGGATTTGCCAGATCAGGGGGCTCAGGAACAACGCAGTACAAGACATTGCAAAGAAGCAGCTGTAGATCCACAGAGTTGCTTGCCTCTTTACCAAATATCCTATGCTGACATGCAACTAACCGATATTTGTGGAGCTTGTTAGACATAGAGGGGGCATAACATGAATCCTGTCCAAGGTCTCTCATTTTCTAGAGGAATTGCAGATATCCAGTACATCTATGCATCAAGCACTTCTCCCTGGCGACAATGAGGAGACACCAACTACGAGCAGCACATCTGTAGCAGAAGCTGCTGGTCCAAGGCAGAGAATGACTAGGAGTGGTGACACTTAGTTTAGAAAAAACAGCAGCCCACTCAGGAAAGATTAAGGGCCATATGTATCAAGCAAAATTGCGATCGCAAATGCTGAAAGTTGCTGAATTTTGGCGTTTGCGATCGCAATTTAGCTTAGTGGTATGTATGAGGCAAATCTGCGTGCAAAATAAGGAATCGCAAAATTTGCGATTCCTTATTTTGCAATTGCATTTAAGGAATCGCAAATTTTGCGATTCCTTAAATGCAATGTAAGAAGCACCAAAAAAGTGCAATTTGGCCTTAAGGAATCACAAATTACCACCAACTTCAAGTTGGTGGTAATTTGCGATTTCTTTGAAAAATTCACTTTTTTGCATTCTTCAAAGTGCAATGTGAAGCACATACATGCCCTTAGGGCATGTATGTGCGCCACATGTGCACCCATGCTTATTTCAGGGGTGCAACAGGGTGTCCTTTTGACACCCTTGCATCCTTGAAATTGCATTCTCAATTTGCGATTCTCTAATTGCTAATCGGAAATTGAGAATGTCTTCCCATTCATTCCTATGGGCCTCTAGGCCCATAGGAATGAATGGGTAGGTATTCCTTAATTGTGAATCGCAATTTGAGATTCGCAATTAAGGAATATGTAGAATTCGCAAAATGTATTGCAAATCCTACATACATAGCATTTTGCGATTCTCAAATAGCGATTAGCAAAAAATCGCTATTTGAGAATCGCTATTGAGGATTTTGATACATATGGCCCTAAGTGGCAAAGGAAACGTAAAATACGAGAATATTGGATTTATGTGGGAAATGTCTGTGTTTTGTTATTCTATGTGATAAATAATGTTTTCATTAGAAGTTCAGTAGAAAAAATACTTTGTTGTCTGCTTTGCTTCAAATATTGCAATTTCCTTTTATCTGTCGAAAAGCAAGATTATGTTTCGATCATGTAATAGCTCTGTCATCTTAAATATACTTATTGGTGATGTGTGCATGCATTGCCCTCTGTAGGCATAGCTATATCTTGTCCAGGTTGTGATAGGTTAGTTGCTGTGGGATTTTCATCGTCATCAGATTCCTCATTCTCAGCTTCAAGTGGGAGGCCTTTTCTTGTTGCTATCTTGAGCAACATAGAGAAAGTTGCTATTATTTTACAACAGGTTTATCAGGTGTACTCCAATGGTCTTTAGTTTTACATGGGCAACAAAATCTTCCCTTAGTTATTCCAAAAGAGCCCTCTGTGCAGATCTGGGGTTGTATTTTACAGTGTTCCGCAGGAGCGCAACCAGCGTGTGCTTTGTGCGTCCCCGGGGCCCAATGGTACACAGAAGGGGCCTCAGAAGCTTGTACGGCTCCTTCTGTAATACTGAGAGTGCTGGAGCACATGTAGTGCCATCACTATCATAAGAGGGCATTCCCTAGTTTGCAACAGGCCATTACGAGGAGGACTGACAGTGTGCCATGAAACAGGAAGGTAATTAATGACTATGTTAAAGATGCCCTCCCCACTAGAATAAAGCAATTTTGTGGCTGTGGCATTTTACAAATAATTATGGATTTGCTGAATTGCCTCATAAGCCACCATCAACTGCATATTCTGCATATTCTAACAAAATATTTTTAGTTTCTAGATGAAACGTATCAAAAGTTACAAAAAGCACAGCAACACCTGTTGCAGTGCAGCTAGAGGCCTTTTCTCAAAAATAACTGGCCCCCTTTCTGTTGCTTATTGTGTATTTGGATGTTAAACTTGAACTAATGAGTTAAAACATTTGCCCAGACAATGTTAACCTGGGTAGAAATGACAAAACAAAGAAGTAATACTGTCACAGAATGTGCCAAATATTTTGACTTTACTTGCCACATCGTGTGGTCCTCCCCTGCAACATAATGTGGTCCTCCTTCCCTCTTCCAGTGGCCCTTGTCATAATAGACACACATATCAATGATACTAAACTAAATAAAGTCCAGGTGCCAATCTTTTCAAATTCTTCTTAGATTTATTTCACGTATTTTCATATTTCGAGCAAGTCTTCAAACCACACTGGATGCCAACACGTGTTTCGTCCAAATGACTGTAAGTCAAGGACTTCCTCAGGGCAATATCGCAAAAAATAAATCCAAATAGAATAATGCAGAAGATTATTCCAACTCCTGCGAAATGTAGTTCAGTCTCTTATATGTCCGTTACTGATTATACGGATGTGTGTTCATCAAGATAGCCATATATCCTCTAGGTCCTGTATCTGAACCTCATATATTTTCGTCGGCGTGTTGTAAGCTGTGTTGTACAGACTGATAGGCTGGTAAAAAGGGAGCGCCCTGCTGCAGAAAACAGTTGCTGTGTTTAAATAATGCCTGAATGTGTAATGTAAATACGGTGCTATGTAAAGCGCTCCAATACCTTCGGGTCGAGTTCGCGCTCTATAAATATGCAACAACAAAGCAGAGTAACAGCCATGGGGAGTGAAAAGCATGAGGAAAAGTGGTAGGAGAGAGTGCAGGACACAGTGACAGGGACGCTAATTGAAACAAGCGATCAAAGCGGCCGTGCGGCTGCCAAAGTGAAAGTAATCGCGTCAAGCGCGGTGCGGCACATGCACTGTAGCTCTAGGCTGGCCTGGTAGCACTTTTTGGAGCCCTCTCAAAAAGTCTCGCCAGACCAGCGCATGCGCTGGGTCAGGCGAGACCTAAAAATTGTGGTTTACAACAAAATACCAGGGTAAAGTGTAGCTGAATGCTGAACAATGCCAATATTTGTCTTTTTTATATTTTTGTAAAGGTGTTGTATCAACAATACTTTTGGGACATATGCACTGATCATTTCTATTATTGCCTGTATTCCCTTTCAGGAGACAAAGGTGGCCAAATATACAAGATAAGGAGAAAGGAGGAAGAAGGACGAGATTCTCAGTTGCTGGGAGGTCACCTGAGCTTCAAACCACCAATGAGTATGAGGCTCCTTTCACCAGCAGGGAGAATATACCACCCAGAGACTAACTCACTCTGCAACAAACAGAACCTGGGCAGAAAGTGTAGAGCCCACTGAGGAGGTGGGCAAAGTTGAAACTACTGTCAGGAGGGGGACAAGGTGAAGAACAAACAATGGTGTCCATGGAGCAGGCCTTGCCATCATCTGGACCTGCTTCAGCACCCACCATCATTGCAAAGCATCCCTGCCCCCAATTCCAATGGCCTCCACCCGCCTTCCCTGCTCTTTTGCCTCCTTCTCCTCCAGGAGGCAAGTTGTGTTCAACCTGCCCAGCCTCCTCAATATTTAACAATGGCTGCCATCAAGTAGGCCATGAGTAGCATAGTTGATGATCCAATAGCAATGTCCTGGGATGTGAGGGAGATGGCTCGGAAAATTAGAGACATTCAAGACAATATGCTCACATCTGACCTTCTTGATTGCAGGCTTTATTTCTCGTCTGCTTCAAGAACACTCCCTACCTTGTGTTGTCAGGTCTCCTGGTTTGCCCACCTCCCACTACCCAACATGTTGCATTTCTCATGGGGTGTCACGTCCTGTCCCAGCCAGCCACATCTACATGTGAGGAGGAGATAAATGTTATTGTGGTGAATCCTGACCTTGTATTCTGTGGTTGGACTGGTTCAGACAGAATTCATTTTTTAATAATGTTTTCCGTCATTTTCCTGTTCGACATAGCCTTTTCCCAACCTTTCAGACATGTTTTAATTATGTTTCCACCCTCTCCAAATGTAACTTTCTCATCTGCCAATAGATATTGTTTTAGTAAAATTGACCCGAATCCAAGCACTGCCTCCAAACCTTTTTAATTTTATGAATCCATAATTAAGAAAAATCATTTATGAATCCATTATAAGTTAGGAGGTGTACATGTAGTGTATGCAACAGCTTGACATTAGAGTGAAATAGTAAGATATATGGAGGGTTTTACAAAATACCTTCATATAAATAGCGAATACTAACACTTTATGTCCAACACTGCTGAAAAATGGGTGAAAATAACATTGCAACAAGCAGAGCGTGGTTTGATTTCTGAGGAATATGATTGATTAATCTATGTTAAAGTTCTCAATGTTCTCTTAAATCGCTTTGTCAACAAAAAACTGTGAATCACAAATTAAACCTGCATTCAGTGTCCTCCTCCTGTTTCCTCTTGCCTTCCCTTTTATCCAGAATTTGGCAGTCTTGTGACCTTCTCCCTTGGCCTTTGGAAAGAACAGTGGTAAGTAGCGATGAAAATTAAGAAAATAATTTATATCTATAGTAAGGGAAAGCAAGAGAAGACAAAAATAAAAACCATAGGAAAATGCCAAGAAATATAATCCACAAAGAATGCCCGATGCACTGTGAGAGGTACTATTATAACTATATGGTGATCAAAATTTGTATTTAACAAAAAAAAGGATGTTGGTCATTAGAATAAAATAGCAGGAACATGCTAAAATGCTGTAGTGAAAACAAGCTGAATGAATATGCATGAATTACATTTCATTTGAATTTAAGATTGAAGTGCAACGTTTTTTGAATGTTGGTGAATAATGCATTGTAAACCTTAGAGTCTTTCTTTCTGGTCATTTGAATAGAAAATATATTTAAAATGGCACCTAACCGCCGCACATGTTGTGTGAACAAGGTCACTTTGTTGACCGAAATGCGCTATGGCAGAGTTGGCGAAATAAAGATATTTTGAAGAAGAGTGTGGTCTGTCCCTGGTGGATGTCGAGACAACCGACTAGGAGGTGATTTCTATATATATACATATATCTATATCTATATCTATATCTATCTCTCTCTCTCTCTCTCTCTATATATATATATATATATATATATGTATATACATGCGGCAGGATGGAGTACCAACTTGAACCTGCAGTCCTCTCTCTATGACCACATAGTTTTATCCAATGGGAGCCAACGTGAGAGTATTTCAAATCCCTGATGGCAATCTCTGTTTCACGAAGCTGGCACTGAGGAAGGCATTCAGCCGAAACGCATCTGCCAGGTGTTATAGAAATGGCAACTTTTTAAGAATGCATGATGTTCCAAGATGGTGAAATACACCTTACCCAAAGCCAACCTGAGCTATGTCAGACCCGTTTTTACCTTGGAGCGGGAGTTGATGTTTATTCAGGCGGTCAGCGCTTAAATACTGACGCGCCTCTCAGTCTGGTGCACCACAGCTTGCCGCCAAACTTGGAAAGAGTGTATGCAGCACACACCGCGGTGCCCCCCCACCCTGGCAGTGACATCCACAATGTTGCAAAGGGGAGACAGCAGCTGATTCTCTTCTGAACAGGTCGCTGAGTGAGTGAGGCAATTCACCATCGAACCTGCTGCAGCTGTGGGAATGCAGTCTGACAGCTGACAAAGTCAGGGCATCATCGTGTGCATGAGATATAGTTACTAAACTATGCTCACTGATTTGGACTGTTTTTTATTCACATGTGGCAGGACATGGATCACATTCTGCTGCATTTTCAGAGCTATTGGAATGATACGAGTTAGAGGGGACAGTATTTACAGCTGGTGGTGATGCAGTACCAACTTGAACCTGCAGTCCTCTCTCTTTGACCACATAGTATCCTCCAATGGGAGCCAACATGAGAGTATTTCAAATCCCTGATGGCGAGCTCTGTTTCACGAAGCTGGCATTGAGGAATGCATTCAGCCAAAACGCATCTGCCAGGAGTAATGGAAATGGCAACTTTAAAAAAATGCATGATGTGCCAAGATGGTGAAATAAACCTTACCGGAAGCGAACCTGAGCTGTGTCAGACCCGTTTTTACCTTGGAGCGGGAGTGGGAGTTGATATATAATCCACCAGGTCTCAACGTCCAAAAACAATTATGAGAGAAACAAATGAATCAGCTTCCACCTCGGACATGAGCTCCATAGTGAGTGAAACGGAATCAGAGGATGGAGGAACAGCAACAACCAATGCAAGCATGGATAAGGGGAGATTTACGCTGGCTGAAGAGCAGAATTTTTTAAGTTTGAACAGGAGATAAATGCTACGTCCGCGGAATCCTACAAGGACACAAGACAAATGAGAAACAAAAGGTGAAGAGAAAGGAGAAACTGCAGTAAAACCAAAAAACAAAAGGCAACAATGGAGGCAAAAGTAATGGAGACCGACAATACGGTCATTAACCTGTCAGAAGTCATGCTCAGTAAAGAAGTCCAAATTCTATCATTAAGACTATCATTTTGTACCAAAAGCAAATTCAATTATGGACAAACAAGAGTGGACATCTTCACATTTATCAGAAAATTTAAACTTAGGAAGTATTTTACAGTTAAAGAAGGTCTCCAACTGAGAAGTGAGGAACAACTAAGTAAGGATACAAATAGGGAAAACCTACAGGGATCTGACGCCAATATTTACTAACTATGTACGAATTGGCCAATGAGGCAAATGAAATAGAAAAGAATGATGATGTTAACTCAACACAAGCAAGACTACGGGATTTAGCAGTCAACACTGCAGTAACTGCCAGTAGTCCATTTAAACCAAAATCGACTTTTTTATCTATGATGCCAAGAGATGCCATAGATGTATTCCATGACCGTGTCATTGATGATTTGAAAAGATTGTATATAGAATACTAGGTACAAAATGGAAATATCGACAGCAACAGTATGACAAACTAATGAAAAAAATTGAAAGAAAATAAAGATGTTGTAATAAATAAATCTGACAACGGTGGGAATATTGTAATGTGGCCCAGGGAGCAATATACAGTAGAAGCCTACAGACAATTGGATGGCAAATCATGCTATGAATGTACATGTATTAGAAAGTACAATACAACGAAGGAACAACTGAAAAAAGATTTACTACAATATAAAAGAGAAGGTTTAATTACAAAAAAAGAGTTTGGCTTTCTGCATAAAGAACATCCAGTTCTTCCAATCATGTATCCATAAAGAGACATCACCAGTACCAGGAAGACCAATTATCTCTGCAAGAAGTAGCGTGTCTGAGAACATATCGCAATATGTGGATTTTTATTTGCTGGAATTTGTTCAACAACTGCCACTGTATATTAAAGATACGGGAACACTTTTAATGAAATTGCAGGACATAACATGGAGTGATGAATAAATCTTGATCACGCTAGACATTACTTCGCTCTATACGAGCATAGATCACCTAGTGGGTCTAAATGCAGTACAACATTTCTTAAACACTCATCCAATAGGATTGTTAACACACAATAAGATGATGTTGGAATTAATAACATGGTGTTAATATAACAAATTTTTTCTATTTGAAAAATAAATGTTTAGACAGGTAAGAGAAGTGGCGATGGGGGCCCACTTCTCCCCCAGTTATGCATGCTTGCATGTAGTCTGGTGGGAGGAGCAGGTCCTCAGAAGGGTACTCTGAATTGGTAGAGAGGCATGTTGTACAATGGATGAGGTTCATAGACGATATTTTCGTAGTGTGGCATGGCAAGATAGAAAGTGCAAGTAGCTTTGTAAAAACAATGAAAGTAAATTCATTTAACTTAGAATTCACTGCTCACATTTATGAATACTCAGTGGATCTAGATGTAACAGTTTATAAAGCACAACACAAAATGGGAACAATACATTGCAAAATCACAGCAGGAAACTCAGCGCGTCACACAAAAAGTTTCCACCCAAAGCATCTCATCAACAGTATACCTTGTGGTGAACTATTAAGAATAAGAAGAATATGCAGCACTGAAACTGAGTTAGCGAAATGCCAACAAGAAATGGTCACTAGAGTCTCACAGAGAGGATATAGCAAAACCACACCCAATCATGCTATAGCCAAAGCGGATGCAAATTCTAGTGAAAATGCGTAGGCTAGGAGGAAAAACATGAGACAGCTAACCCAATCAAGTGTCAAACAGAATGAGAATGTATTTGAGGACTTCACTGTCAGGCTCATAACATGCTACAGCTGACAGGAAAACAAAATTAGTATCATTATCAACAATAACTGGCCAATTGTATTAACAGATACAATTATGGCACAGACAATCCAAAAAAAAAACATATTAACATTCAGGCCGGCTTTATCTATGAGGTCAACCTCGGTAAAAAACAGCCCACAGATTAACCCCAGTACTTCATGGCTTAAGCCTAAAAATGTCTTTTTTAAGTGTACATCATGTAGGGTACGTACATTTGGGGTGAATACTACAGAATATACTACCCCATTTAATTAAGAACCGACACTTTTGAAAGACAATTATAACTGCCACACAGAATATGCAGTCTATGTGCTGACATGCACCTGCGGATTACGCTATGTGGGTAGCACGAAGCTGCAGGTGCATGTAAGAACACTTCAGCACTTAAGAGCAATTGTTAACTCTGATCAGACATACCCAATGGCTAGGCATTTTAAACCTAAACATCAGAATAATGTTAAATGCCTAACCTATTTTGTAATTGGGTCTATACCACCACTCAGGCGAGGTGGGAATAGTGAAAAACTACTCCGAAGATTGGAATCCAAAATGATTGTAGACCTGGATTCCAAGTCGCTTTTTAGTCTGTATAACAGTGAAGAGTTACATAATTTCTTGTAAATTTCATGTAAAAATTCGGTGTGGATTTGTGTGGCAATATTATTATAATATTATTATGATTAATTTTATGAAATTTTTACAAAATTGTAATGACATTTTTATGGACATTTTAATGGAAATGTTATGGAAATTTTTATTGAAAATTTAAATGGAAATTGGTATAGATTCTATTTACATTATAAATATATTCATGTCCTACAGTCTTGCATAACACACCTAGACAAGTAACCTTGATCAAATAACATGGTATAGGCGTATATCATTTACTTTCCTAACGGTCAAAAGTTTGACAAAATTGAGAGAAAAAAAGAAAAGAGGAGAGAGAGGAAGAAAAAAAAACAAGTTTGTGTTCCTTTATTTTGCATGCTCTAGTTTCCAGTAAGAAAAACGAGGAACTTGATGGTCCACTGCAGATCTACTGATATAAATATCTTTTTAGCCTCTGCATGTAACATCTAGCTGCATCACAATATTTGTTATCCTTTTTTTAAATCTTTTTTTAACACATTTATAGGAGAAAACAAGCACTTTATAAATATAGGCACAAAGCACTTTGGGCAGCACTAAGCACTTTATGAAATTGTTGACAATTTTTAGTCAACAGATTAATAGTACCTTGCGATTAAAGCTACAACATGATTTATTAAGACGTTGGTGGTTAAGCATTTAAGCTGATATAAGTCCGAATACATGGCAAAAAAAGGAAAGAATTCCAATCAAACCAGTAAAACAAAACAATCACAACAAAGTGGTTAATCATTGTCTCTGCAGAGGTATGACAATCACATTATATGCATTATGCAGTTAGGTAATATTCTCCCACACAAGAGCAGTGAAAATATTTATTTATTTATTGTATTGAGAGTTCTAAGTATATATTTATTCACTGAAAAAACCATAGGTTTCACACATGTTATAGTTAGCTGGACATTTTACTGATAAAAAACCAATGAAATTCCCCCGTTATAGTTAGTGCAGGCAACTATAACTCACGCGACCGCAATCCTCTGCTGATGCTAATACTGTATTTAGACACTTATTTGCCCATGTCTTCTTCCATTAAATTTTAGCTATACATATATTACAAATATTTTTTTTTCATAAAGACACATATGTCATCAGCAGAGGATTGCGGTTGCGTGAGTTATAGTTGCCTGCACTAACTATAACGGGGGAATTTCATTGGTTTTTTATCAGTAAAATGTCCAGCTAACTATAACATGTGTGAAACCTATGGTTTTTTCAGTGAATTTGCAAGGTTTTTTAAATGCTAATTCCTAACTATAACGTGTGTGAAACCTATGGTTTTTTCAGTGAATTTGTACGTTTTTTTAAATGCTAAGTTACTTTACGCCATTCGTGGCGTGCGCGCCCACTTAACGCAGTTCGTTCCGTGCGCGCACGGTGCGCTTCGCGCACCGCGCGCCCACTTTACGCAGTTAGTGCCGTGCACGCACGGTGGGCACGCGGTGCGCTACGCGCACCGCGTGCCCATGTTACGCTGGATGGGCCATGTACGCACAATGCGCTTCGCGCACCATGCGCACATGGAGGACATATTATGCGCTTCGTTGTGAAAGGTAATCATTTAAATTTTCGTATGTTACATATGCCATGCTCAAATGGTGCACTTCGGGCACCATTTCCACACGGGGTGGGGAGAGTGTGGATAATTTTTTTTTTTTAAATAATTTTTACCGTACGCGTACGGTAAGCGTAATCGGCGATTTTTCAAAAAACAATAAAATTGAATTTTTGGCCTTGGGGGTTCTTTGGGGACACCTTCATCAAGGCTAGGTGGTTAGGAGCTGTCTAAACAGCCCCTTTACATGTTTTTTGCCTTTGTTTTTCCTCCC
This sequence comes from Triturus cristatus, assembly GCF_964204655.1. Classification (NCBI taxonomy): domain Eukaryota; kingdom Metazoa; phylum Chordata; class Amphibia; order Caudata; family Salamandridae; genus Triturus; species Triturus cristatus. The sequence continues at coordinate 192,975,453 of NC_140582.1, forward strand.
CCCCTCAGAGTGCGAGAGAGAAAATGGCGGCCGCCGCTTCCTGGTTTCGACCGATTCGAATGTTTACTAAGATCTAACAGCCAATCAGAATCGCGCTCGCGCACGGCACCGTACGCGTACGGTAAGCTTACCGTAAGCGCACGGTAAGCGCACCGTAAGCTGCCACAGATATATATATTGATTTAAATGCTATTTTCTCAGGATCTACTGAACAGATTTACACCAAACCTACAAAAGGCACTTCCTTGACCTGTAGACTACCTCTCTGCCAAATTTCAAGTAACTCTGTTCAGCCGTTCGGGCTGTAGCTTGGACTAAAGGTCCTATGGAAAAATGCATGGGAAAAACGCGTTTTGGGACCCCCCTTTTTTCTCAGCCCCCGCTTGACGAATCCCCCCGAGACTTTCAGGGTAGGAGCGGAGCGTAGCGCCCCATTCGTTTTGAAAATTTCGCGAGGATTCGTCGACCGGCGCCAAAGTTATTCCAAATAGAATGTTGTGGATTTCCTATGGTAAGAGGGTCCTAACTATAACTACCTACTGGCGACCGCCAGTAGGTAATATTTCCATATGGATACATACATCTGTGCGTAATAATGCAATGCCCTTTGTAAATAGAAAAAACACATTTGGTGAACTATGGAGTTCAATGTGCTGTAGTTTTAAATATCGCAATAAGAGACTCACAGCCACACAGTATGTTTTTATGTTGATTAAATGAACTGCTGTCAGGTGACATGTTGATACAATGGATTTAAATGCACTGATTTGTGGCGCTTCATCATGTGATCAAAGTCACGTGCAGTGACCGGAACGAGTAATGGCGAGTTGAAGCGAGTCAAATAAAGAAGATTTGTTTGCACTTATATCGGAGTCCGTACCCATTTATCCGTGCAGAGTGGATGTTGGATATATATATATATATATATATATATATATATATATATATATATATATATATATCGAAACAGTTGATTCCTGGCCAAAAAAAGAATCTACACGAGCCCACTCGATCATCAAAGCAGCTTTATTCCTCACAGGGCAGAAGAGGACGACGCGTTTCGACCACGTCCGTGGTCTTGGTCACATATATATATACACATTTCCTTTATTTCAGCTTAGCTGAACCATAAAAGGCGCAAAATAAAACATACATTAGCTGAACCATAAAAGGTACAAAATAAAACATACATTAAAAGATAGGATAAAAGCAAGCAAGCTCGTTGCAGAACAGACATACATATATCATTAAAATACAATTTCATTCAAAAGTTTAATTCAATAAAACAATTCTTTTTCAATTTATAAATTTCAGTAAAATTAGTAAAAACAACACCCTGTCTCAAAAAAGACAGCTTCCTAAAAATCTAAATAAAACCCTTTCTTTGGATAAGATAGAATAGATGTTTTACTATATATAACCCCCGTCTCCTGATCTAGAAAAATGATACAAATTAAAAAATGGTCATTACTTCTTGTTTAATACGTTCATCCTAATATGCCATATTGAAGACAAGTCCCTCGAGAGTGTATAAACAATGCAATCTTTAGTATTTGCTTTACATACTCTTAGAGCGGTATGGTACTCACTAAAGCCAAGAAGTCAGCAAAGAGGAATAATCCAGTATGAGTGCTGTTTTGCTTAAGCCTTATAGAAGGAAAGGACATTTCTCGACTGCCTGGCAGCCCATCTGACATTTATTTGATGAGTCTCCCTTATTGGTCTAAAAGTGAGTTAAGGAAGCCAGAGGTTGAATCCCTAATCTAAATTTGCCTATGGAACTGGATTAATAACAAAAATCATAAATGTTTCAAAATCTGGTACAGATTTGGTCAGTAGGTAGTAATCTACAAGCCTGCCTGAGAAAACTACAGACATTTTGACTCCTAAAACAAAGTTCCAAAAACATATTTTTAATTTATCACGAGAATCTCTGGGTAATGCTGTAGGGTATGACCAAAAATCATTCAAGCCCAGCTTTAATAGCCAAGTTTATATATGTAATTGCCAGGGAATTTTTACTGACTGAATGACTGCCTAGTATAACTCTGACACAATCCCTGTAAAGACCCAAATCCTGATCCAATAATAGATGGCTCTCAGTGCAGCAATATCTAAGATTCAAATAAAATCTTATTGGAAGGCTAGGGGTGCAAGTGGGGAGTGTCAGAAGGGTCTTTATAAAAGAATTTTCAAGAGTGCCAAGATTACAATGTCCCTAAGCGCCCACGCACACAAGGCTTCCACACATGCTTGTGTCCTATATATCTCAATGGGAGGTGTGATGGTGCAAGCTGACACCCTATGGGCAAATCTTATGATGGACGCTGTTCTTTGTTAGTCAGAACACTTTTTCTATCTGGGGTAGTCATCTGTGGGAGTCATTCATTCTAGCACCCAAATAATCTAATTCATGAAACCTATCCAATGCCTCACACTCTAGAAGTACCTTACCCTTAGTTTTTTTCCAGCACTAAATACCATGGGCCTTATTTATGAAGACCCGCAACACTTTTACACTGATGTTCCTCACTTTTTGTGACGCAGCGGCAACGTAAACAATGCGCCACGTTACGCCATATTTACAAGGTGACTGAAGGACTGGGTTATTCTAAGACCCAGCGGTGCCAGGGGACAACACCTGAAACCTTCGTGGGTTACCTGTTCTGGCGTACAAAACACAGAGACACAGGACACTTCCAGCGACGTCAGAGATCAGCGTTTATTTACTGCAGGGATACAGAGATCACAAGAAGTACACAACGTGTAGGTTCTCGGAGACTGCTTCAAATTGCAAAAGTGGATCGCTCCTTTTATACACGTTTTTGCCATTGCACAGTATGGCGAACAAAAGTTACAACTCAGTTCCCACAATAAACTTCAAAAGAGTCGTGTTCATGTTTCAGGAGGCCGGAACATAATTACAGCAGCATTGCCGGTTCCCAACTGTAAAAACATATCTACCCCGTAATAAAACACATTCCATTCTGACCGTAAACACATTAGGAGAGAGGACAAAAACAGATGCAAAGAAAGGACAAGGATGCACAACAGGTTAAAGAAGAGTGTCGGGAGTTATAAAGGAAACTTGATGACAGGATCAAAGACCTCGTGTCCAACGCATGCATGACTGAAACAATAGGCTAGCACGGCAAAATGAGTCCCAAGCGGGGCCATCTGCCTTCGCCGTGTCATTTCCCTTATCGTAAAAGTCACCCTCAAGGAAACACGTGTCCCTCATGTAAGCTTGGGAGTCCCAGGGTCACGAAGCGGGCAACGTCCGTTCGCTGGCTACTTGAGGGCAAGAAACAAAATGGATGTCGTATCTAAAATGGAACCCGAGGGTTCGGATGAACAAACCCAAAAATGAGACGAACCATACGTGGTTGCGTAGCGAAACTGCGTACACCCACTATACTCGTCATTTGCGGTTCGTAGACACCAAACTCATCCATATTCGTCACCACTCAAAAAGTGTCGTTCCGTCTCACACGGAACCTCAGACGCTCCTTTTGCCCTCAGGTAGGCAAGCACTAATCAAGATCGGAATCGATTTCAATATTCATCAGATCGCTCATCTGCTGCTGGAACATCATTCTACTCATCAATGTCTCCTTGGTAACAGATGGCCGTCTTATACACGTTGTAGCACAAAGGCCACATAAGGCAGGACCACACTGTACACAAAGACAACACGTGAATAGAAACGTGACAACAACCCCTACGATCATCAGAATTTTCCAACCCCAAGTGGATATCAAACCCGAAAACCATCCTAGAAGTGTCCAATTACCTTCGTCCACATGTATGGACTCGGAAATCTTGTGCAACTTTGAGATGGCTTGGTAGACAGTTGGAGCATTGTCAGGAATGAAAATGCAACAGCTCGAATGGATAACTTTACACACACCACCTCTATCTGCGAGAACGACGTCTAGAACCATCCGGTTCTGCAACGTCATGAGTCTATCCGCCTGAAGTTCAGCTGTTAAGTTACCAAGGGCACTCGCGGTAATATTAGCAGTCGACTCGACTACACGGGTCAACTGTCTTAGGTTCCTACTATTAACCATAGGTCCCCAAAACGACAGGAAACCCTTAAAGAAATCTCCTGCTTCTTGACCGGCAGTATCCTCTTTGCTAATAACGCCTCTCACAACTCTAGTCTTGTGATAGTCTGAGGCAACTGTAAAAGTCGGTGGTAAAAGATTCGCAATATAACAGGTACCCGAAAAATCACGGGGTAACCATGTATATGCACGTTCATAACATATGAAATAAGTGCCCTTAGCAGTCAGGAAAACAGGGGAAGAGAGCATCGGTAGGACATACGTGTCAGTACAAGCACTGTTCCCAAGTTGTGCTCTCGGATTTCGACCCAAACCTTTCAAGCAGAAATTACCGAGATGTGGTACAATCCATATTGGGGACGAGCTCTTAAGCTGTCTATCACCCACTGAAACACTATACTCAGCCTCACTCAGATCCTTATAGGCTTGCACCTCTATCGCTATCGCTATCGCCAAAGGCTTGTGGTACGGACCGGGACCAAAATTAACAGAGCGTGGCTCTCGACTGGGGTAGGAATCTAGTGCACTACGAAACATAGTTTGGAATGCTCGAGCGGAACCCTGGGAGCTGTAAGGAAGGACCAAATACGGAATACCCCTATCCATGGTATGTGGCATTAACCCACACACCCAACAGTTGGTAGTATTCATCACCAACTGATGCTGATGTAGGAGTTGAACGAAGGAGTTATTCATAAATTCCGCACGTCTAACCTGTTCGTGTTGAGGCAAAGGATGAAAAGAATGTGGGGAAACAGTGGTGATGGAGCTTAGTTTAGGAGAAAGGGTAGGTGAAACAGAAGGCAATAACAACTGTATTCCAAAATACACTCCGCCCACCAATAGCACAGTCAGAAACAGTAGGAATACCTGAAACCGAAAACATTTTGTTCGTACAACCCTATATAACTCTGATCTCTGCGCCGACATCCTTTCTACTTCCTATTATGAACATATGTTTGCCTCTGAACCCATAAATCAAAACTATATTAGATCATCAGTCCTTTTTATTGACTGAGAATCCACTCTACGAACTCTGTGGTCCCTGCCACCAATAAAAGGCCACAGAAAATGCGGGAACTGTACCTCATGTGAAAGTACCATTGAGGGTACTAAATTCACATATGGCACGAAGTATGTAAATCATGACAACTTCACAAACTGCAACACCCACAATGTAATATACTGTGTGGTGTGTCTGTGCTCTTTAGCATACATCGGCAAGACATCACAAGCCGTCAAAAACAGGATCTCTCAACACAGGTCACGAATCAGATGCAGGACACCCAACATGGTGTCACATTGTATCGAAAAAAATCATGGACCAGATGAAATAAAATGGACAGTATTACGCCACATAAAAGGAAGTAACACGGAATCACGTTTGTCCAAGACAGAAGCCAGAATAATAATGTTACTGAGTACAATGGACAATGGTCTAAACGAGATGACAGAACTCGGAAATATAATATAGAACAATTGCCTGCACGTTCCGTTTTTTTTTTTTTTATTTATTTATTTTTTTTTTCCTCCACCCTATACTCTGATTTACATCCTCTCAATACAGAGCATTCAAAAGAAGAGGACATGAGTTATAAAAATCGTTTATGAAGCCATTTACACTAAAAAGGCACTCTGGGCACCACAAGATCTCAATCCAGCAACAAGGAAGCCCAGACGCCTCCATAACAAAATGAGAGACGATCATTTGATGACGCTACAACTAAAGATTAATGTTAGTAAAACTTTATTGTTCTCCCAGTTCAATCCGCTATAACAACATAGTTGCCAGTCTAACCAACTGAGAGAAGGAATCCACACAAGAAGCCTTATAATATTTTAAAAGCAAAGATGCCTTATGGCCAAACATCATATTTGGCTAATAACGAAGACAGCGCTCATAACACTTTATTGTTCCCCCTTTTCCAAAAAAATACATCGCCATAGTAACACTGACGCCAAACTCCCGCTGTATAGTGACGAGAGCCTAATCATCTCCCGGGTAACAGTAACGCTATGACGTAGCTACGTCACGCACCTCGTAAAACCACTCAAACGAATCCACCCCGGAAGCGCCGATAGCTCCACAGTGGCGAAGACGCGAAGATTACGAAGAGCAAGAAAAGGAAATTCAAGCCTTCTCCTTTCGAAAAATCGTAAGTTTTTACTGGCAGCAGAAGCGAAACTTTAAACTAATCTCACGGCGGTGTATCAAATGGTGGGAAAAGAAGAACAGAACCCCCAGCCCACACCGCGTCATACTAACGCTAAATGCACTATCTAGGACAGAATCAGGAGACGCCAAATACGCTGTGCGCACATAATATAGACCACAATTCCCTTTTTAGAACACGGGTGGTGGAGCATGAAAATAAAGCAATACAGGAACTAATTATTGTCAGAACAACGTCTAAACTATGAACCCTTTTTTAGAAAACTTCAAAAGGCACTGGAACCCACTAAAACAACACAAGTGCAAACCAGTAAAGAATCGAACAGTCATATCCCATCAAATTGGAACACAGCCGGGTAGGTGCTCACTTGCATTAAAGCAACAGAATATAAATCATATTACTTTTTTGGTAACGCAGCACTAATTCAGATATACATACAATATTACAGGACAGAGAACATTATCGGTTCGAGCCACACAGGCACAACAAAGATTTAGGTACGTAACTTTGACCCTGATTCATCAGATCAATCACAGTATTTAAGATTGCACATTGTAAATAAGGTCCACTGTTATTTTTACAGGAGACCAGTAAAGTTTATGGAGAAAGATGTCCACACTCCAGTAAAGCAAGCCCTGAAGAAGACCTTGCCAAGATTTTGTAGGTCCATATACAAAGGTCGGAACGCGTAGGCTATAAAAATTAGACAAGCAGAGATCCAGAACAAACAGGGATAGCGTAAATAGTGTTTTTTCTTCCCTAAGAAAAGGAATCCAATAAATACAAGGTTCCCCCGCGTAAAAACATTGTAACGATTGTTTCTGACTCTGCCTAGGACCAGTAAAAGCCAACTGTTTCGAGGAACAATTAGTTTAAGGTCCCAAAGGTGAAAAATATTGGACATTTTCATATAGAATTGAAAAAACTAATAGTGGAGAATTTAGCTACATAACGTCATATTATTTGTTTTATGTATATGTCTTTGTAAAAAATGTAAATATTATGTACAGGATATATGTGTGAATATTGTAAAGAACAAAGGAGTCTATTGTTGTAGAGTTTACTCTGTTTGCAGAAAATTGTGAAAAAAAGAAAAATGATATTGTTATTCTCAGTCAATAAAAAGGACTGATGATCTAATATAGTTTTGATTTATGGGTTCAGAGGCAAACATATGTTCATAATAGTTAACTGATTCTGGCCTCTGTTACCCTTATTGAATCAATCCCCTATTTTCATATCCTTTCTACTTCCAACAGCTTAGAGAATGCCATCCTCTACAAACCGTCCGTGACGTACTTGACGCACTTCGTTCTGAGTAGCGATTATCAATCCCCAGGAGTTCCCAGGAATCGACAAAAGTAACCGACCTAGCGTCAGAAACCTGCTAAACAGAAAGGAGTACCCGCACGGCCCTACGGTAACCCGGATGGTAGGTTTTCCTCAAAACGTTCAGTTGTAATACAAATCTCTTTAGCAGTGAAAAACACATAAAAACTCAAAAAGAAAGGATGTAACTGTCCATAATGCTCATCGCACCGAAAAAGGAAAAAAAACAAATATACGACTTAATTTTTATTAGTCCTTGAACGAAGAAAGTATCGACTTCTTCCAGGTCGAGTTTGCTCTGTAAACAATTGTTCAGCTGACCCAACAGTGTTCGATAAAGTGGACAACGAGTCGGACCTTGGGTTCTCTGCTACTGATGACTCCACAAGTGGGTTTGGCAGCGACAGATCATCTCCTACAGGTTGAGCGTCACTAAACGGCACAAAGTTTAAAGGAGTCTCAGTTTCCGTTGCCGCAATCCCAGTTCTCACCCAACCATCTGTTGGTGAGGGGATCGGTACCTTTTTCGTGTGGCCGGCATGAACCCAGTTCTTCCGGCCCTCCAATCGAATCGCAGTCCTCGTTGTCAACAAGACTTGAAAGGGTCCTACGAATCTTGGCTCCAAGTTACGTTTCCGACCAAAATTTCGGGTAACGACCCAATCGCCTGGCCGGAGCTGATGTCCAGGACCCTCTGTCTGCGCCGGTAGAGCTTCAAAGACCTGTTGATGAATCAACCGTAGTTTAGTGGTCAAATCATGAAGGTAATCAATTAGCATTGGATACTCAAGACTATCAAAGGCCTTAGGTCTCGGGACTCCCCAAATGTTCGCAGGGCGGCCGAACACAATCTCATATGGGCTAAGACCTACTCGAGAGTGTACAGTCGCCCTGGTTGATAGGAGAGCCGGAGGCAAGGCATCAGGCCATGATAGACCAGTGGAAGCTTGTATTTTTGCAAGTTTCAGTTTCAGGGTACCATTGTACCCTTCAACCAAACCCGCTGCCTGAGGATGATTAGCGCTATGGAATTTTTGACGGATTCCAAGGCCCTTACACACACTCTGCATCACACTTCCTACAAACTCACTTCCATTATCCGACCACACGATCCGTGGCATTCCATACCTAGGAAAGTATTCCTTCAGCAGGATTTTCGCTGTGGACAGGGCAGTATTATCCTTAAGAGGATAGGCCTCAATCCATCTAGAGAACGCGCAAACCACAACCAAAACATACTTCAGGTTATTGCATCTCTCCATATGGATAAAGTCCAGTTGGATCACCTCAAAGGGACAAACAGGGGGAGCAAAATGACCAGGTGGAGTGGGGGTGCCCTTGCCAGGATTGTACATCAAACACACCATGCAATTCTTAACCACTCTCTCAGCACACTTAGTAATACCCTCATTCTTCCATACAGGGGACAAGAACTTACATATCCCTTTTGCACTAATATGTGACAACCCATGAGCCATCGTCACGACAGCTAATACGTACGCATCTGGTAACATCCACCTCTGACATTCCGTCAAGTCAACCCAACATCCATGCATATCCAACCTTCCCGTACTTTCTTTCCACTTGATCTTTTCAGCTTCAGTTGCCTCGTTCTGAATTGCCTTCACACTCTCAACAGTGTCTTCACACATACCAGTTTCCGTCGGCCATCTCACTGAACCTGTCACATACATTCGAGTTGTAAGATTCTTAGCCGTTTCCTTAGCAATCTCATCCGCAAATGCATTACCACGACCAACATCATCCGTCACTTTCCGATGTGCACTACATTTAACAATCGCCACTTGTTTAGGCAAGGTAAGTGCATCCAAAAGATCATTCACGAGCTGCCCGTGTTGGATCTTCGTCCCATGCGATGTCATAAATCCTCTTTCTCTCCAAAGTCTTCCAAAACTGTGCGCAACGCCGAATGCGTACTGACTGTCGGTAAACACATTCACTCGCTTTCCTTTAGACAAGACACATGCCCTTGTCAATGCAATCAACTCTGCCGCTTGTGCTGAATTCTGATTCAATCTCGCAGTTTCCACAACCGTGCTCAACGTCACTACAGCATACGCAGTCGTCACATCGCCATTCGGCAATTTAAAGCAAGAACCATCAACATACAAAGTACCATCAGGATCTGCCAAAGGAGTGTTTTTCAGGTCCACACGACCCTTTGTTTCTTCCTCAGTTCGTAAATAACAATCATGTGGTGGTACATCATCTGATTCCGTATTACTCGGCAACAATGTCGCCGGATTCAGTACATTACAACGCTTGATCTGTATATGACTTGCCAAAAGGGTCAGCTCGTACCCAGACAACCTTGCACTCGTCAGATGTTGAGATTTTGTACGATTCAGAAGAGTATCAACTGCATGCGGAACCATCACTATGAGCATATTATCCATGACAAGACCTGCGGATTGTCGAATAGACGCCGCAGCTGCCGCCGTCGCCCTCAAGCAACTCGGCAACGCTCTAGCTACCGGGTCTAAAGTCGAGGAAAAATATGCACATGGGCGCTGCTTGTCACCAAATTGTTGCGTTAAAACACTCAACGCACAACCTTCCCTCTCGTGGACGTATAGTGTAAATGGCTTGCTGTAATCAGGAGTACCTAACACAGGAGCCGAACACAACGCATCACGAAGTTCAGAAAAACTTTTCTGACATTCCTCCGTCCATGGCAAAGGAGTCGAAACATCCTTGCACGTAAGAGCTATCAATGGCTTCGCTAACAGTGAAAAATTTGGAATCCACTGTCTACAGTATGACGTGATACCTAAAAAGGCACGCACGTCTCTCTGAGTCGTCGGCACAGTCATTCGGGCAATTGCTGCGATTCTTTCAGGGGTCAACTTCCTTCCCGCCTTTGACAATAAGTGACCTAGATAGGTAACTTCTTGACAACAATATTGCAATTTAGAAGGTGACACCTTGTGGTGTAAGTCACATAGATGCTGCAACAGTGCCACAGTAGCAGTCTTGCAAATTTGTTCAGTGTCAGCAGCTACCAACAGATCGTCAACGTACTGAATCAAGGCCGCACCAGCTGGCAGCACGAATGCATCAAGTTGGCTCTTGAGAGCTTGGCTGTAGATCGATGGGCTCTCACAGTAGCCTTGAGGTGCGCGTTTGAACCGGAAGCTACGACCACCTAATGAAAAACCAAACAAATCTCGACTTTCCTCAGCAATTGGAATGCTAAAGAACGCATTCTTCAGATCAATTACCGAGAACCATGATGCAGAGGCTGGAATCAGAGTCAGTAAAGCTGTAATGTCGGGCACCACAGGAAACTGCGGGACAACAATTTTATTTACCTCCCGTAAGTCAATAACTAGACGGTACACAGGGGGCTTGGAGGGATCAGTTCGCTTCAGAATAGGCAACACAGGACTATTACACACGTTACCTCGTGTCTCCTCAATAACATCTTTATCGATCAAATCATAGATGATCGCTAATAGTGCCCGTTCACCATCAAGGGAGATACGATACTGGGGTATGCGCGGTAATCGCGCATCAACTTTCAATTGAACAACATAAGGTGGTATTTCCAGCAGGCCCACATCATTGGGACCTGTCGCCCACAAAGAAGCCGGAAGAGAACTCAATTCCGGTGGGAGCTTGTCGATCGATAGATACATAGGGGAAATCACTCTCTGACCCAAGGTAAGCTCTACTCCCGTAGGAGAGGAGTACAAAGTCGCATGTAACCTTTTCAACAAATTTAAGCCCAAAAGATTCTCACCACAACCAGTAGTCAAAATCAAAGGAGCTTCTAACTCATGAGACCCAATCGTAAGGGGCAAGGGGCTAGAAACCGGATTGCTAACGGGGGCGCCAGAGAATCCAACGGAAACATTCGTTAAGCCAGACAAAGGCGCGCCAGGGAGTTCCGTATGCATGATGGAACTTTTTGCTGCACCAGTGTCCAACAGAAAAGGCTCAACGACGCCCAATGTGGCAACTGCGACATAAGGCCCTCTCTGATCTACCGGAACTGATACTTCTCCCTTCCTTTGTCTATGGCCGTCCTAGTAGATACCGTCCGTATCAACATCACGCTCGACATAATAGTCGTCCACATGATACTGCGCAGATCTACCAGACGAGAGATCCCGTCGATCGAAACAATTCTGCGAGTCTGACGAAGTTGCAAGACGCTCAGACTGAGTCTGAGTAACACCGCGACCTCTACCACGTGAAGCTTGTTGAGGACCACTACGACCTCCTCGAGCCGACACACCATTATTCCTATCACGTAGAACTGGGCAATTAAACTTCAAATGGCCCTCCCCTCGACAATATGCACATTGATTATACCCCAACACAAAGCGAGGTGCGGGAGAGTCATTGCGCACCTGTGATCTGGGAAACTGCGATTGTGAGCGATTTGGCTGTTGCGAGTCATTGGAATTTGAGCGCGGAGGATACGCTTGCTGCAATAAGACCTTAGTTTTAAGATCCTTCGTTTTCTTATCTGCACGTTCACTTTCTTCCTTTTCTCTGTTTTCATAATATTGGGCCGTAGCCAATATTTGAGCAGTGGTAGAAACAGCCCACGAACTCTCAGAATTCTTCAACTTGTTGCTGAGTTCGGGCAACAAGTTCGATACAAATTTATCAACGAACAACCGCTGACCACCCTCCGAACTCATGTCCTGACCACTATGATCAACAAATGCTTCCTCAAATCTCGTAAAGAAATCGGAGACACTCTCATCCCTCTTTTGCTTACACACGGACAATTTGTCCCAATTGACGCGCATCGCTGGCATAAGCGTTTTCATAAGAGTAATTATCCTCTGGGGCAAATCCACAATAAGCTGTTCAGGTTTAGCCCCACCAACTTGCTGGGCGTCTGCCGCCGTAAGGGCAGCCCAGTCACCGCCTAACGCAGCCGCGTGATTCTCGTGACGAATTTTCGCCCAAATCGGCTGAGGCACTACATTGCCAAACAACATGTCGATATCAGCAAGATTCATAACAGTAGCATCCACTAGTTGGGACAACTCCTTATAATAACCTGCAGGATTTTTACGAGGATCGGGCAAAGTTTGCTTCACCTGCAAAACTTCCGATCGCTTCCAAGGGAGGTGTATCCACACTCTCTGAAAACGTCCTGGGACAGCAGGATTAGCATTAGGATCACCTGGCATCCACACTGGGGGAACTTCTCGCATAGGATATTGACCAGGTTTTGCCATCCACTCTTCGGTCTCGTCTTTAAACAACGCTCTAGGTTGCACTGTACATCGAAAGGATAACAGACGTTCTAGAGCAGCTCGAACCTTATCACCTACAATCCCACCAGTTGTAAATTGATGCTGAAGCTCAGAAACCTCAGACGGTACATTGTCGACCACATTGTCGACCACATCATGATCCCATTCTTCCCTCAACGATTTACACATTTCCTCAAACACGAATCGTTGCGTGGGCGCATTAAACTGGGAAAATGTTTCAAACACTATACGCGAAGTGTACTTAACAGGATTACGAATCCATTTACGTGCCATTTTTACCAAGGATTCACGTTCCCTACCATCAGGAAGCTGGCTACGCCTCTGAGCAACATCAGAAAGAGTCGATCCAAGTATTGGCCCAAAAAGCGGAGAATAAAGAGTAGCAACAGCATTCAGGAGACGGCTACGAACAGAAGGAGAAGAAGAAGAAGGCACAGGAGGAACAACAGTAGGAGTGGAAACAGTAGAGGTGGACGCGGCACCAGGAGTAGCGGGAACGACAGGCTGAGGAGGGGCTGGGAAAAGCGCAGTAGGAAGAAAAGCCGGTAAAGGAGGATGGACAATTTGCGGCACAAGAGGATTCGGGGGAGCAGGAGGAACGACGGGCTGACCAGCAGCCGCCAAAACAGCAGGTTGAGGAATAGGAAGAATCATAGGACCCACAGTATCTGGAGCATAGGGAGGTGGTGATTTCAACAAATAAGATAGGAGCGAATCTTCTATCACTTCTTCTCCCGTCTTATCAGCATTAGACGGCAACACCGGGTAACACTTATCCACCGCCATATGATGAAGTCGAGCACTAACTTCCTGCTCTTTCTCATCTTTGTCTCGCTGATACTGTTCAGCATTTTGCATCACCGTAATGACACCTTCTCTCTTATTTTTCTTACTCTGTTTGATTTCTTTCTGCTTGGCCTCTTTTCGCCATAACCGGAAGGAATCAAACATGGCTGGTCTAGCCTTCTTCTTAAACAGTTTAGCTTCCAAATTATCTAAAACAGCAGTTTCGAAACTACCATGGGATGGCCAACTAAGAACACCATCATTTTTAGTATAACGGACCCAATATCCGTTATATACGATAGGACCCACGCCATGGCGACTATAGAGCTCATAAATTGGAGTTCCAACCGGAGGTATCGGACATGAATCCTCCAACCGGGAATCCATTCTGCAACATTGAAGAAACCCAAACAAAGTACTACGGCCAGGCATCATGCACACTAACCGAGTTTACAAACTTCAAGGGCTATCGAATTATGATGTCCTCGCACAAAAATGCGAGACCCTTGGTTTTGGCAATTGCAATCGTCAAATAAAACCCAACAACTAAGAACCACAAATGCTATGGAACCATGCAAACAACAAAGGAACACTGGGAGCGACCCACAAATACTTAACTGAAAGCGCAATGGCGTCACCAGGAAGGCCCGTCTATCGTCTCACCGTACAAAGGACTACGCCAGGCGCCAAAAACAGGTCGACAGGCAGGGCATCAGTCCGTCGCAGCCGTCAGGAGGCGGGGATCTTCGCGGGAAAAGACGTCGGGCCACTTATTTCGACAACTGGATCGATGAAGCGGGGTGCACCTTCCCTCGGAGATTTCACAAGAAGTTCCTCACGATCGACGGGCTTTGGACCGGTACCGCTGATGTCGCCCCACATTGGGCGCCAACTGAAGGACTGGGTTATTCTAAGACCCAGCGGTGCCAGGGGACAACACCTGAAACCTTCGTGGGTTACCTGTTCTGGCGTACAAAACACAGAGACACAGGACACTTCCAGCGACGTCAGAGATCAGCGTTTATTTACTGCAGGGATACAGAGATCACAAGAAGTACACAACGTGTAGGTTCTCGGAGACTGCTTCAAATTGCAAAAGTGGATCGCTCCTTTTATACACGTTTTTGCCATTGCACAGTATGGCGAACAAAAGTTACAACTCAGTTCCCACAATAAACTTCAAAAGAGTCGTGTTCATGTTTCAGGAGGCCGGAACATAATTACAGCAGCATTGCCGGTTCCCAACTGTAAAAACATATCTACCCCGCAATAAAACACATTCCATTCTGACCGTAAACACATTAGGAGAGAGGACAAAAACAGATGCAAAGAAAGGACAAGGATGCACAACAGGTTAAAGAAGAGTGTCGGGAGTAATAAAGGAAACTTGATGACAGGATCAAAGACCTCGTGTCCAATGCATGCATGACTGAAACAATAGGCTAGCACGGCAAAATGAGTCCCGAGCGGGGCCATCTGCCTTCGCCGTGTCATTTCCCTTATCGTAAAAGTCACCCTCAAGGAAACACGTGTCCCTCATGTAAGCTTGGGAGTCCCAGGGTCACGAAGCGGGCAACGTCCGTTCGCTGGCTACTTGAGGGCAAGAAACAAAATGGATGTCGTATCTAAAATGGAACCCGAGGGTTCGGATGAACAAACCCAAAAATGAGACGAACCATACGTGGTTGCGTAGCGAAACTGCGTACACCCACTATACTCGTCATTTGCGGTTCGTAGACACCAAACTCATCCATATTCGTCACCACTCAAAAAGTGTCGTTCCGTCTCACACGGAACCTCATGACGCATCTAGGCAAATGCTTCACCCTGTAAAGCCCTGTGTCACATTAAACCTATGTTGGGTATAATGTATACAGGGTGGGCATTCCCTCGCATCAAAGCATCGTAGAAGTGGCGCACTGAAATCTATAAGATTTCAGTGCGTCACATTAAACCTATGTTGGGTATAATGTATACAGGGTGGGCATTCCCTCGCATCAAAGCATCGTAGAAGTGGCGCACTGAAATCTATAAGATTTCAGTGCGCCACTTCTAGGACGCCATTGCGTCAAAACCTTACGCCTGCCATGTACGCCTGCCTTATGGCAGGCGTAAGGGTGACGCAGCGCATTGTAGATAGGCCTCTCACAAACATTGATGGAGTTGCGTCATGCTTGAGACACAACTCTAGCAATGCATGACGTTTGTGCCAACAGATACTTCAGGATTCCTGACGTATCTGTCTTTCCCTGTGACACGGAGCGCTGTACAATACATACGGCGCATCCATCGTGTCGCAAGGGGGGTTCAGAGAAAACGGTTGCATCGCTGTTTTATCGCAGTGATGCAAGAGTTTTCATAAATCAGCCCCCAAATATTTTGTTCTATTAGTGATATTTTCTAGGCCATCCACCTTACAGAAAAAATTAATTTTCTAAAGGGAATAAATAGACCCTGTGGAATTTTAGAAAGCAGCAGGGTGTTATCTGCGAAAAGACGGCCCAGGAGTTTATGTCCCACAATTTTAGGTGAATCATTTTTTCAGTCTAAAATATAGGGGATGCATCCATTTGTTTTATAAAAAGAAGAGTACAGGGGCAAGAATATACCCTTGTCTAATGCCTCTCCTAATGGGAAAATCCTCCGTCAGTTACGGTGCTGGACTCCACCTGACCCTTGCAAAATTCTCTGAATACAAAGCTAGTATTAGAAAAAGTAAACCCACAGGGACCCCGGCTCCATGCAGGACGTCCCAAAGTTTTGCCCTTGGGACAAGATCAAACACAGCTACGAAAGCCACAAATGATGACCTCTGATCAATAGTTACAGTTTTCCATTAGATGCAAACAAAGTACACAAATTGGTCAATTGTACTAACATTGGGTCTAAATCCCGCATGTAAATATGATAACACTTAATCTGAGGAACTCCAATCCCAAAGACTAGCTAAAACTTTTTATATGTTGTCAATGGGTCTGTAATTTCCCAAGGCAAATTTGTCTCCCTTTTAAAAATGGGGATTATTTCTGCCCTTTTCCAAGAACTTGGAATAGGGGCTTCTGCTTTTAAGGCATTCAACAAGGAGTTTATATAGGGTCCCCAAATTTGGAGCTCGGAGCGAAATAAGTCAGCAGAGATTCGTTCCAAACCAGGGTCTCTCTCCGGTTTCTGGACCTGAATTGCAGTGTTTGTTTCCTCTAGTGTGAATGTCTTGCCTCTTCTCCAGAAGATTCAATAATGGCGGTGGAGAATATCTATTTTGCCTTCAAAACAGGTAATATCGACATAGGGAGCTGAGAAATGTTTGACCGAGTCCCAGAATCAATGTGACAATCAGGGCGGATTAGATCTCTCCGCCCATTATGTGTGACCAGGGGCCAAAAGCGCTTAATATTTCTATGATTGGAAGCATCCAACTAGTCATCCCAAATACTAGCCCCCACAGCGCTTTACTAATTTTGATAGCCCTATCATATTTCCATCTTGCTTGAACAATCTCTGATCTTTGTTTATACTTTGGAGCATTTACCATCCTTTTTTGTGCTTTTGCAAGAGTCATTAAACAATTTGTTCACTCTCGTTTTCCGAGGGCCCCCACCATTTTTGCAAACTTTCACAGATGTATTCCCTAACTTAGAGAAGAGGCTTTCATGCAGGGTTGTGATCTGTGAAGGAGTCAAGGTTTAGTGCTCAGAAGTTTGGAATCTATCAGACACAATTCTATTGATCTCATTAATGGTCTTTTTTGAATTGGAAGGAAACTCCCATTTCACATTACGTTTATTATTAGTCAACACAATGGGTTTGGATAATAAGGTTGGATCTAGTAATTCCATATCCCTTATCGGTGTCCTTTCCCAGTCCAATACAATAAAGAAATAGTCACTATGATTGTGACCAACGACCGCCATATTTGCACATCCAAGAGCATGAAATCAGTATGACTTTTACAATTTCCCCTCCTAAACATTGGCTTAGCATCAATATCTGAAGAGATATGACTATTACACGGTCTCAAACCATAAGCAACCACTATATTGACAATTTGAAGGGCAGCAGAACTCATTCAGGGTGATTTCCTAGTGGCAGTAAGAGAAGGAATCCTCCAACATTTGTCTTCTCCCTTATTCAGTTCCAAAGAGGGCATAGGGTTTAAAGCATATGTTAAAGTCGCCCACAATTATCATGTTGTGACTGCAGTTAAAGTTTGCTAAGAGAGCATTCAGAGTTCTGAAAATCTAGGGGGTGAATTTAAAAGGGGTCGGCCTATGATCAGGTAAGGAATCTTCAACTTGGATGACATAGATGTAATAAGCTCCCCTGATGGTCTGCCGGTGGTCGATGGTGTTGCATCCATAATGTGGGTTATAAATCCCTGCCTATGGGCGTGAGCAAGAACCTACGTCTCTGGAAAGATATAGTTATGAAATGTATCTACAAATAAGCCCCAGTCCTCGTCTTCCAGTTTAGATCGAATCCCAGCAATGTTCCAGGTAACAAGATGCAGAGTGGATACAGAATTATTAGGGGTCTGATTCGTATTAGAAGAGGTAGTCGTTGGCTGCAGAAGATTGTTTATCAAATGTACATTGCTGGAATCCCTCTTTGAATCTGCAAATAGGACGGGTTCACCCAACCTGGATCCTGAGCGTATGTTCTCCGGAGTTGGAGAAAACAAGTGGATGGTTGTGGCAGATAAGGGAACATACGGGCTCTGCAATCAATTGATCCCTGCCAAACCACACTCCTGGGAACTGTCAGAATTTATCCCATATTCCTGTCTGGTTTCACTCCTTTTAATGGTGGAGTACACACATCCACCATCTTCCACAAACATATCTAAGGTTGGAGGTCTTATTTTGAAACAAGTTCCCTAACCATTTGGGTGAGAGGAACGTTGATCTGAAGAAATCAAACTCTTCACCAGCTCGGGGGAAATTTAATTTAGCTTCTATTGAGTTCCAAGGGACAGCAGGTGCCATAAGGCATTTTTAGCAGGGGCCACTGGTAGGATCTTTGAGGTCCTTTGTCCTTGTGGAACTTGTAGAGTCTGAACACTATTATACGGTTGCAGTGAAGGTCTTGAAATCCTTGGCAAATTGCTGAGAGTTTTGGCTATGCCCAGGAAAATTCCTTTCAAGTTAGTGACTTCATCTCTTAAAGTAGAAATTAATCCAATGGTTTAATGGAAGTAGAGGGTCCTGTGTAGGAGCTGGATCACATATTTTCTGTAATTCAGCTAACCTATTTGTGCACTCAATATTAATGTGAACTTTGAGTCCTCCTTACGGTCAGAGCTGGGAGTAGGCTTTTTGCCTGAGTTCTGTATAGGTGGTGACACCGACTTATGAGAGGAGTCAAATGCAGATGTAATTGAATTATTCTGGGACCTGTGTTTCTTCTCAAATAAGTCTAGGACCTTCCCCCTTTAGCAGTTTTCCCTATATTTATGTATTTGGTTTTTAGTATGGTCTCCACTTCTTCTTTTAAAGTATAAATCTTGCTTGTTACCCAATTTGTGGCCACATGGCAAGGCTGTTTAGGAAATTTGGAGATTTTAGGCTGAGCAGCTGCACCCACAGGACTGTTTTGGGCCTTTTGTTTCCCCATTCTTAAAACACCTTGAAATAATGCAGTAGATAAATGCTACAGTACATTCAAATTCTGAGGACATAGGGGCTATAGAACCCAGGGCCTGGGACCAAGGGGGGGTAGCCCTATCCTGCCTCTTCCTAGCACTGACAGGTGCAGGACGGGCCGTCCTTTGGCCTGGACCCTCTGAGGGATTGCAGAGGGTGCTTTTCAACATTTCGGGTGCCGGCTCTGCCCCTTCCTGAGGTGAATCTGCATGTGCACCCCCGGCAAGTGTTGAGATGGGGGTAAAGTCCCGGGTGGCTTGAAGAGTCCGTGGGGGCCAGGGACCTTTTTTGCTGCAAGTGATGTGTCCTGCGCTGTGGGATTGCAGAGTGCGCTTTTCAGCACAGCAGGAGTTGGCTCTGCCCCCTCCTGAGGTGACTCTGCATGTGCACCCCCTGGCGTGTGTTGAGATGTTGGATGAAGTCCCTGGTGGCTTGAGGAGTCTGTGGTGGCCAGGGACCCCTTTTGCAACGAGAGATGTGTCCCGCCCTATGGGATTGCAGAGGGCACTTTTCAGCGCGTTGAGAGCTAGCTCTAACACCTCCTTAGGTGACTCTGCATGCACACCTCCTGGCACGTGATGGTATGAGGGATGAACTCTCTGGTGGCTTGAAGAGTCCGTGGGGGTCAAGGACCCCTTTTGCTGCCAGTGATGTGTTCCGTGCTGCAGGATTGCAGAGGGCGTTTTTCAGCATACTGGGAGCTGGCTACACCCCCTCCCGAGATGAGTCTGATTGCACGCCTCCTTGTGCATGTTGAGATGGGTGATGAAGTCTCCGCTTTCTTGGTAAGTGTCCATGGGGGCAAGGGACCCGTTTTGCTTCCAGTGATGCTTTCTAGATGGGGTGACCAATGACCTCCTGCTCTTCCTCCTTCTACTCCTCTTCTACAGTGATTGCTATGATATAGCTGCTTGGAAAGTATTGTATTTTCTCCTGGGATTGTCCGTCATCCTCCATTAGTGGATGGTGCAGGATCATTGTCAAGCTCACTTTCCCCTGGACCTGCAAGAGCTAGAGGAAAAAACATGCAATAACATTTGTGATAAATAATTTATGACATTCCATAATAGATTTCTTAAAGTAGCCACATTTTAACTTAGTCATATGACAAGTATAATACTTGATATAATGGCACTATTTGAGCCATATACAGAGCGAATATTTAATTTAAGTGGCACCCCACCTGTTACTACCACAAAGTCTTGTTTTGTGAATCAAACTCTTGACATCAGATGCAGAACCAGCGTTCTTGAAGACTATGGTGATAATGATTTCCCTGATCCAGCAGCAACAGGAAAGAGCAATGTGATAATTGAGCTATACAAGTGTGGGACAGAGCAGAACATTAATAGTTAACACACATAATATCAACGTAGGTAGATGTACATGAAAGATGTATTATTTTTCATTTACAAACTTTAAGAAATCTATCAGCACACATTGGTAAGAAATGTTAATTGATGTTGAGAAAGGGGAAGGCAGAAACCAGAGTAGTGTAAGTATGTTGGTCAAACATTTCCATGACTGACATATAGTAGAGGGCTGAATGGCTGCTATCAGTATGGTCCCCGATGTTATCTGTGGTATTGATAGTAGTAAGGACACAAGCGGCTATTGTCTCGCAGTAGCTGACAAGAGAGGCATGCACAGGGTAGAGAGACAGCAAAAAAACATTATGAAACTACAGTGTTGTGCTGGATACACATAACGTCAACACCAAAATCACATTTCCTATATGTTAACAAAGTTAATTAAGAGGCCATTAT
This sequence comes from Triturus cristatus, assembly GCF_964204655.1. Taxonomy (NCBI): domain Eukaryota; kingdom Metazoa; phylum Chordata; class Amphibia; order Caudata; family Salamandridae; genus Triturus; species Triturus cristatus. Next base: position 192,996,478 of record NC_140582.1, read on the forward strand.
TCTGCTGACATTCCAATGAGGGTTAAGTATTGTGACAATGGGTAGCACATTGTTTGAGTACAATGTGGAAATGGGTGGATATATGAGTGACAGATTACATAAACATATCCTTACTTATAAACTTAGAAAAAATATGCATTAGATGTTAACATGAAAAAATAGATGTGACCTGTTAGTTTGTTCATCATAACTTAGTAAAATATAAATAACTTGTTGCCAATTTTTATGTTACATTATAATGAGTAATACATATCATATCACATATATAGAGATATCTAGTTACACAAACACAAAAGACCAAGTGATAGACTTAGTAGTCTCTAACATCTGTGCCAAATCACATGTTGGTATGTTGCTTGAAGCAGAAGTAAATGTGAACTTTGTTTTTTTAGTGGTTTTGTTAATTTAAAAAAGGTATGTTTTAACTTACATTTTCACCAAACTATAACGTCCTATTAAAGTTTGTTTGTGGAGTACATTTCTAAGGTTTTTTAAATGTAAAATATGATATCATTCCTAACTATAACATCACTTTAACATTTGTTTTTTTCTGTGGATATCTATGTATTTTTAAACATTAAGTAAGATGTCAATCACTGAGCATGGCATGGGGCTGGGTGCAGGACCTGGCCTGTGGCCTGGCAATGCACCCAACCCCCACCCGCACCTGACACCCCACTATGCCCAATCAAACATTGAACCCGCACCAGCCGTCTGAACATGACTATGACATGCAACAATATAAAGGGTGTTTATAAAAAGAGATAGGCTTATTGGCTTTATCAAGGGGTCAGCAGATCGCTATATACAGAGAAGACCTATTAGCTTTGTCTGAAAGTCACCAATCACTATAACCAAATGCATGTTTTAGAAATTCACATATTGTAATGTTTAACAATAGTAATTGTCACACAATATTTACAATAAATCATTTAAAAAACATTGAACATATTTTTGAGTCTTTTTAAAAACATTTTCAGGCCACAAAGTGCAGTCATATAACCACCCACTCCAGCTAAAGAGCATGTAGCTCCAGCTCGGATTGCTTTACAAAATATAGTAAACTCTCCCGGGGTCATGGATTAAATGACCCAGGAAAATTATTGTGTTTTTTTTAAATGTAGCTGGGGTGCTCATGCGCTTCCTGCATCCCTTCACGACAGCCACAAAATGCTAGGGGTACCACCAGGATTCATTATCGGGCACTCTTTGCTTGGAGCAGTGAATAATAAATGAGTGGCTCTCATGCTGCTCATTTATTATTATTTTTCTTGTTTTCATACTTTTTATGGGTGCCTTAAAGCCCACCCGGGAAATTCGCAGCATGCCAAATGTTGGAGGTTGCCACAAAGACCCAAGGCCCCTACAGCCCCTGCTGGGTCCCAGCCAACACCTATTATTGTTTTACAGTGGGCGTCCTGGTGCCCACCTGGGGCACCTGCAAAACTACCAAATGTGGGGGGGGCCACACGGGGAGCCCCAAGGTACCCACAGCCAGTGTTGGCTTCCAGGCTAGCACCGATCCTAGGTTCTGGGTGCTGCTTTTTTTCAGTGCTCCTCTCAGATGGGAGCAAAGTTGTGTTCTCTGCCCTAGAGAGTGCTGGCAAGGATTTAAATTTGTATTCCCTGCCCGCACTCTCCCAGGCAGAGAACAGCACTGAAAGACAGGGGGGTGGGTTCCCTGGAAAACTGCTTCTAACATGCTCCGAGGAATAGAGTTTTCTATGCCAGTCTACAACCCTGTGAGTAGGGGGGCCGAATTCTCTCCTCCCCATAAATAAACTGGCCCCAGGGAATTGGGTACCAGGGTCCTCTCGGAGGCTGAAGGAGGGAGACCACACGCCTCGTCACCAAAATGAATACTTTGATCCCAGGGATGGTCCCAGGGGCCTTACACAGGCTCTGGGAGGATGGCATGTCCCTATCGCAATAAAATACACTGCTCCCAGGGGTGGGTCCCTGGGGCCCCTCTGAAGCCTGGAGATGGGGCAATCAGAAACTGTCCCCTAAATTTAAAAATCCGATCAGTGGGATGGAAACCCAGTGCCTCCTAAAAGCTTAGGTAGGGGAGCCTGCACCGCCCTAGAAAATTAAATCCCTGGTTCCTTGCCCACCCAAGGGGGCTTATTTGTTTAAAAGAGCAGGAGCCCGCCCTTTTTTTTAAATCTGGACAATGGATCTGTGGCATTGTTAAAAAAAAGAATTATGTTTTCTGCGAGGGGGAGATCCTTCTTCCACCCCCCATCACCAGGCCTAGAGGGCAGGGTATTCCTACAATGCCCCCTATTTTTTTATGACAGACAGACAAGGACTAGAAACTAAGGGGTCGATTAGGATGGTGGAAGGACCGCCACTGCCAGCCATGCGGTGGCGATCCTTCCGTCCGCAAGTTTCCCCTGCCAAATTTGGATTGCGGGGGAATCAGCCCCTGACCACAGCAGACGGAAAGACCGTCCGCCACTTGACCGGCAGAAGCAATCATTCATATTGCCTGGCGGATGGTCCACGGACCATAAAATGGTGGCGGTGCCGAGCAGGCACCGTCCACCAAATTATGATGATGGAAAGTTCAGGCCTTTCCATGGCGGTGATGCTGCCATGGAAAGGCATGTGGGGATTACTTAAGGGGGCACGTTGTGGGCCCCCATGTGTTGGGGGAGGTGAGGGTGCACTTGGGGGGCACCCATGGTACCCCTCTACATTTCCCAGCACTACTTGACAGGCACTGTGTGGTGCCTGCCACGTAATGCAGTGAAATGCACAACATGGTTTTTCGCTTCGCGGCGGCTGCTGCTGTGAGCAGCATCCGCCGCAAAGTTAAAAACCACAATGCGATCACCAGGGTGGCAGTCGCATCCTGATTTGGTATGCAGGACCGCCGCATGTATTGCAGACAGTCCCAGTTTACCACAGGATGGTGGACGGACTCAAGTCCGTCCGCCATCCTAATGACCCCCTATGTTCCAGAGTCCTAAAATGGCTGCTGCCACATCTCTCTTGATGTGGTGACAGCCAATCAGATCTTATCTTTAGATCTGTCAACTTCATGGGTACTCCATGGCGTGGTATGCACATACGTTTTGAACCTTAGTTTCTCAAAAACTACTAAACGGATTAACATAAAATCATGAAAAACATGCTTTCGGGACCAAAATCAGCTTTCTTCCAAATGTGGTGTAATTGTGTTCAGCCACTTTGGCCAAAGCTGTGTCTAATTTTCTCATGGAAAATTGCATGGGGTTAAACATTTATTGGGACTCCCCCTTTTTCTCAGCCCCTGCATGCCCAACTTTTCCAATGGATCACCCGGAACCTTTTTCAAATGGAGCCAAAGTTAAAAGCAAACCAAAAAATCAATTTACCTATAACTACCCATTGGCGACAGACAATGACAATATATATATAAATGGCACCAGAGTGGCCATAGTTAGGTCCCAGTTTCTGTAAAAAGGAATTTTTTTGTTTTCCTAATAACTTTGGTGCTGTTTGATAAATCAGCATGAAACATTCCTAGAAGAAACAACTTGGGTCCTTCTAGGTAAGTGTTTCACAGATCCATCAATTGGGGCCCATGAATGGGAGTCTGAAAAGTGGTGTTTCCAGTTCCAATTTCCATAGGGTTATTTGGTCTTCAATACAATAAAAATGCCTGGTTGAATTTCAGAGATATCTTGACAGCTGTAAAATTGTATTTTTGATTTTCAAATAACCTTAGAACAGTTTGATGAATTGGCACAAATATAAGCAGATGCTGCGTATGTTAGCTTGCTCTTTGTATTTTTTGTATTTTTGAACTTATGTTGATTCGTAAAGGAATGAGCACTTTTAAAAGGGGAGTTAAAATGTGCTCATCCGCTAATAAGTATGGCATCATTTGACAAATTCACATGAAATGCGGCAGATGTTTTACTTGTTTAATCTTTTGTGACGTTGGTAAGTTTTGTGCAGATCCATCAAAGGATGACATTATTAGATGAGGGAGGGCAGAAAAAGTATCATGTAAGTAAATAAGTAATCGTCTTATAGAGCGCACATGCCAAGGTTTCTTAGCACTAGCAATTCTGAGATACACAGCAGACTCTTTACTTACTGTAATTAGAAAACAGTAAAGGTTTTAGCTGCTTTCTAATAGAGGATTGATTAAATTGTGAATTGTGACCAATCTTGCCACACCAGATTTCAAATTCCATCCAGGCACATACCATTTAAAGGTCTTCTTGAAGTAGACTGGGCCACTGCTATGCACAGCTTTGTGGACTGTGCCCAAAGCCTTAAATTGACTTCTGGCACTGATGGGCAGCCAATGCAGATCCCTAGTTCGTTTGGAGATGGGACACATTTTGGGAGTTCCAAAAGCTGATGCGCTGCTGCATTTTGCCAAGAATTAAGCTTCAAAAGCTAATTTCTTTGAGTGCCCACATATAGCACATTACAATCGTCTATACATGACAGTACTAAATTTACCACCACCATCTTCTGCATTTCGATAGGAATCAAAGGAAATAATTTTCTGAGTACCCTAAGAAGTTAAAAACAAGATGAAGTAACCTGATTGACTTGATCAGAGAACATCAATTGTTTGTCAAATAGAACTCCAAGGATTTTGGCTTTCTGCATGGTAGAAAGAAGAGGCCCCAAATTAATGGGCAACCAAGACCTATTCCAAAAAGAAGTGTTGACACCAAAAATAATTACTTCTATCTTATCTCACTTCAGTTTTAAACGGTTTTCCTGCATCCAGATAGCAATATTTTTCAAACAGTTCTTAAATTTGCTTGCAACTTCTTCAACATCTGATGACACTGCTACCACTGTGTGTAATAATTGTATGATACAGCTGTACATCCATATAAACAAATGAGTTTCATCAGGGCAGTGACATAGATGTTGAACTAAGTGGGAGATAAGGATGAACCCTGTGGTACCCCACAAGGAAGAAAGAACAGCTTTGAAGAAACGTCTCCAAAGGAGAACTCCCATTCCAAAGGCCTCCAACAAACTAACGAGTACGGTATAATTGACCTGATCAAAAGCGGCAGAGAGATCAAGTAAAGCCAGTACAGCCCTTCCTCCGTGATCTACCTGATTGCAAATCTCTTCCATTGATATCAAAAGTGGTGTTTCAATGCAGTGTTGGGGTTGAAACCCGGTTGGAAAGAGTACAAAACATTATTTGCCTCCAAAAAGGACAGGAGTTCCTCATTTAATGCCTTCTCCAGTATTTTTGCGGAAAGAGGGAGTATGGATATGGGCCGATAATATTTTGTCTCACCAGAGTCCTGTGAGTGTTTTTTCAGTAATGGGTGAATTATATCTTTTTTCCAAGCTATTGGATAGATTCCAGAGACCAACACCTTATTCAGAAGGGCAGTAAGATGGCTGGGGAAAGTGCTTCATACCATGTGCAGCACATAAGGTGGACATGGATCTCTTGGAGACCCATATTTCGTAGTCTTCAAAATGTTTTAGTCCTCTGTCCTCCTCCAAGATGGAAAACATTTCTAAGGTGCTTTTATTGGCTACAACTGATTTTTGCACGGCCACAGACATTCCGGAAGTATTGTCTACATCCCTATATGATCTGTCCTATGACTAGATGAGAATTCCTTGTATACATCATTGACCTTGGCTTGGAGAAATTCTACCAACTTAGAGCAAAAAACTTGTAATGGATAACAGTCTGAGTCCAATGGCTTGCCCCTGTGTCCTAGCTCTAAAAGCTCTTCCCTCTTATAGGTTCAAACAGGAAACAACCAGGGTTCCTGACAATTGGCGCTGTCTGGCCACGGACGGGCGCAGACGGACTTGCCTTTGGCACGCCAGTTGTCCGTCTGCTGTGTGGATGCACTGGTCGGTTTCCTATCAAGGCAGACATAGGGGCGTGGTCAATGGGAGTTGGAGTGGACAAGTCTCGAGGAGTGAAGACACATGAAGCAAACAAAAAGGAGAACGGAAAAGTCAAACTTGGGTCCGGCAACCCTGTACTCACCACAACAGGCTCCCCTGCCGGTAAGTATACTGGTAAAAAAAATGGAAACTAAAATAATCATGTGAAAATGCTAAAGTGTAAACCGAATTTCAAAGGACATTACACCCCTAGAGTGGCACAGTTAAAAGTGGGAGCCAGTCACCTCCCAAGCTGGCTAATATGCAAACCTATATTGAACACAAAAGTGAAGAGGTTAGGAATAGGGTCCCCTCTACTCTGGTCCCCTTGGGCACAACTTTAACACACCAAAAGGAGTAGAGAGCGATAAAATATCTCTGTGTGTGGTTGCACGTGCTCTGTGTTCAAAGACTGCCCTCACTCACACAGTTGTGTGACATGCTTCATCATAGGGCTGCTTCAGTACACCCCTGCGTAACCCAACGCCTGGGGTGGAGCAATAGGGTAGGGGTAGACAAGACACAACACAAAAGAAAAAGGAATAATATAAGTTGACTGGGATCACTGGAAGGGGAAGTGCAGTGTGAGTTAAAACTAGCTTTGAGGTGTCGCTATGCGTAGAATGTATTCCTGAACCCTCCGTCCAGGATTACAAATGTGAAGGATGGTGGTGACTGGAAGAAATAATGAACTCATTACACCCCTCCTTACTACCAGGCCTACCTACACAGTGAGAGCAGACAAGCAGTCAGAAGGAGGAGCACCCACCTTGATGTGTGACTACAGGGGGTCTCTCCTTGTCTCTCGCTATTTCTAACAATATTTTAAGGTGAACACATACTACGGGAGAGTGTTACTTAGGGGATACCTCGGTGCAGGAACAAACTGTACTGGCAATTCCGCACTCCAGGAAATGAGGTGATCTAGAACCTGGGATCGGTAAGGTCCTGACGAAGGCCGGTGTGACCCTGCACTATGGGCCCATAATAACAGCTGAAACATGTCGACAAACTTTCAGGAAGGAGGGGTGTAAGGGGTTCATTATTTCTTCCAGTCACTACCCTCCTTCAAGTTTTTAATCCTGGCTGGAGGGTCCAAGAATACATTTTACACATAGCGACACCTCCAAGCTAGTTTTAACTCACACTGCACTTCCACTTCCAGTTCTCCCAGTCAACTTATATTATTCCTTTTTCTTTTGTGTTGTGTCTTGTCTTCCCCTAACCTATTGCTCCACCCCAGGCGTTGGGTTGCGCAGTGGTGTACTGAAGCAGCCATATGGTTTCAGAAACCGCTTTGCAGACACACTGGTCAGTTTCCTATCAAGGCATGACCAATGGCAGCAAATGAAAAGGAGAACAGAAAAGTTCAACTTGGGTCCAGCAGGCCCATACTCACCACAACAGGCTGCGCTGCTGGTAAGTATACTGGTAACAAAAATTCACATTAAAATAATCTTGTAAAAAGGTTAAAGCATAAAACAAATTTGAAAGGGAAATACACCTATAGAGTGGCGCAACTAGAAGCGGGAGTCAGGCACCTCCCAAGCTGGCTAAGATGCAAGCCTGCAAGGAAAAATAAAGTGCCCAAGTCTTAGATGTCATATGGTTCAGATACCATTGCGTGGATGCTCTGGTCGGTTTCCTATCAAGGCAGACATAGGGGCATGGCCAATTGGAGTGGGAGTGACCAGCCTTGAGGAGTGAAGACACACCTTACATGACGTAAACGAAAAGGAGAACAGAAAAGTCAGACTGGGGTTGAGTAACCCCGTACTCACCACAACATGCTCTCCTGCCGGTAAGTATACTGGTAATATAAATACTAGTGACAAAAACTTTGGTGCTCTGTAATGAATCTGCATGAAATGTGGCAGGCATGATAAGCCCAATGCAGGAATCTCAAGTTTCAGGAAGATCCGAGAAGATGGTTAAAGTTAAATAGGTGGGGCTAAAATAAAATCATTTTTTGCTAATAGTTTGGGCACACTTTTCCAGATCTGTACAACACTTGCCTGTTATCATGTGTTGTGAACCTGTGAAGCAGGACACACTTAAAAGGGTGGTCAAGATTGAAGTATTTTCCATTTTAACTCCCATAGAAATCTTTGTTCTCTTCTACAGAAAAATCCCTTAAGGTAATTATAGCAAAATTACCATTAAACTTAAAATTTACTTGGGGAAGTGCCTCTGTTTTGTTTGGGCTAAATTAATTCAATAATTTTCTATCACAATGATAAGTCAGTGGGCTTGAAAGGGTTTACATGCAGGGATATCTGGATCCTTGTGGCCAGATTTATCAAGGTTTTATGTCATCCTTGCAAGGGGGTGGAAGGGTGGCACAAAACCTAAGTGAGATTTATCATGCTCATGCAAGGTCACCTTGTGTGGCTCTGCATGGCTTGATAAATCTAGAGTAACGCAAGGCAGCATAAATTGCTGCCTTGCATTGCTCTTCAGCAGGGAGGTGTTACATGGGTGGAGCATGGGTGTTCCTGATGCAGCGCGGAATACAAAATCCCTCCCTACTGCCACGGACCAAAAGATCTCACACACGCACACTATCCATACATTCGCTGGTGGGGCCCATAACACCAACATACACTTACCATTAGTCCGTGCGAGAGGCGATTATCCTCCTAAGCACTGAATAATGAGGGAGGAAGATACCACTTTACCCTAATGAGCAACAAACCTACAAACCCTTCTTATACTCATTAGGCCCTAGATTCCACATTTGGTATTACCCTCATAACCGGGATGGATCTGCTAGTTGCGGTTTAAGTGAAATAATAATACTCTAATTAACCTTTACATTAACACATTTCAATGAATAAACAACCCAACTCATTTCTGTAGATGTTCAAATCCAAATTTATATTAATATTGCAGATTAAATCATTCATTTGATCAAGTTGCCATTCATATTTACCTATTCTGGCTAAAGTCGTCCTCTATGTCAAATCTGGCAGTCTCGCAATTCTATGCCCATCAATTTAGCAGGTTAAGTTCATCAGGGTTTTGGGCATTAATTCAGTCCGTCAAAGATTCAGGCTAACAGCTGTCCTGCAGTGTCACCGTCCTCTCCGTCAGCATAACATCAGGAAATCGAGAAAGGCCAGAAATGAACCCGCGCCCACCTCTCTATTCTACCATAATTTATAGTAAAAATCATTGACAATTTGTATCAAAAACGGGTCTTCAAATGTTCTGATTGGTCCATTGGAATGGTCTGACAGGATTCTCATCGAACTAAAGTCTCTGATGTCATTGTACTTGAATTACCCATTTTTTAGTAGCATTATTATTGTTCATTCAGAAAAGCTGGCTTGCATCCCAGAGCAACCTTGAAGGGTACATGTTCATCTGGGGTCAGGTCCAGGCCACTGTGTATCTGTTATCAGCGCAGGCGCACTTAACCCAAGCCCTGTTCAGCGTTGGCAGTCGGGTTAGGCATCAAAGTCAGCCATCTTTCGATAGGCCAAAATGGCCAACTTAAGCAAAGAAACACAAAAACGTAATTAATACATAGAAATGACTAATAAAATGTTATTCCCTCGCAAATACCCATATGTGTATGTATTTATCTAGACAAAAGCAACACTCAATGCAGTTTATACTTACAAAATAAAGCACGAATCACAATTAAATCACTAAAGCAACATATATCATGCAACATTCTATTTATCAATCATTAGTATGCGTACGGAATTTAGTTCACGTAATTAATTAGGCCATGCAGATGCAAATCCCACATGTATTTCGGTCATTAATAAGGTTGATTAGTTATTTCCACATCACTCCAAACCATTAGTACAATTATAATTAATTAATGGGGTGGGTATACAAAAATTTGCATAACCCGCTCCAGCATTCCCGCACATCCATCCATGGAATTCTGGGGGGTTCCCTGTTTTACCATTAGTGGTAAACCTGGTAATGCGTCAAAATGCTATGCCACCCCAGGTGAGGCGTAACAATGAGAAATATCTTCATTTCGCCATTCTGCAGCACATGTAAAAAGAGGAAAATGTCTCTCACAATTGTTTTTGTGCAGGAAGGTGTCCCTTCCTACACAAAACAATCGTTCCTAAATCGCAGTCACCCTTGCACCATGATGCAAGGATACCTGCATTGTCGCTAGGCAGTCAAAGGTGCATCAGGAAAAGGACAGGAGTGCGCCTATAATGGTAAACATGGTGCCTTCCTGCCCTTTCCCTTTCATTCAGCACAGCAAGGTGGCTTGCTGCATTGCACTGTGTGAAAGAAAAAGTAATCCTGGCCCTTAGTGTGTAGACGGACAGTCCTCAAACCCAGGTTTATAGACCATCACTGAACCTACATAAAAAACGCCATTACCCCCTGTTGTTTATTTCGATTCTGTGGTACCAAAGTTTGTCCAGCAAAAGTGTTCAGGACAGATGCTACTTCCAACCTGTGCCACTCTGGTTTGAATGGCTTGTGTAGCTGGGGTTAGCAGTCTGTGACTTGTAAACAAATGTATTTGCAAATAACACATTTTTGCCCCCTCTGGAACTCTGCCCCCTGCTGACCAATGTGAATGAAACTCTATATACTAGTTAGAAATGCCACGGTTCTGACAAATTTCAAACCAGTCCAAAATATGACACCAAAGATGCTTGCATTGGCACTACATCACGAGGTCATATTTATAAAGAAATGTTTTTCTCAAAATGCGTCATTTGATAAGGCTTGCGTGGGGCAAAAATGGTCTGGAACTAACTGTGGCACTCATATTTTAATATATTCAAGGTAGGCGTTCCATTTCAAAATCAGTTGAAAACTTAACACAGTCATATTTATGGGTTTGGCAATGTGTCCCACATAGTTGGGAAATCGCATCGCAAAGCCTAAAATGCATCAGAAGTGCTGTGCATCAGCAACCCATAGGAAATTACGCAGCGGCTGTGGTACAAAAAGAGCAATCCAAATTTTTTTTTTGTCAAGGTCAACTTTTCCACGGCAGTCGTTATCCTGCAGTTAGTCGCAAGAAGACCAACCACCACGTAAGCAGTGAAGGAGGAGGGAGCATGTGTTCTGGCACTGCATATCCATCAGTATCCAGCCCTCAACTGCCAGGCCCAAAAGCATTCCCCCACTGGTCAAACTGATAGCTGTGTTCCATATGCTGGTATCCAACTCCTTCCAGATCACAACAGCCAGAGTATCAGGAATCTTGGAGGCTATTTTCTGCCTTCCTACCCTCTGTCCTGGCTGCCATAATCTGGCTCACACCCCAGTACCTCCTCTTCTCCAAGATCCAACAACAACAACTGGACACAGTAAAACTTCTATGTCATTGAAGGGATTCCCACAAGTCCTAGGTGCAATTGATTGCACACATGCAATTGGTGCTGAAATATCCCACCTCTTCAGGAACCGGGAGCATACCTATTCAACCAATGTCCAGGTCATAGTGGACCATCTGGGGATGTTCATCAATGTGCTGGACAAATATCCAGGGAGTGCATATGATGGCTACATCTTCTGGCATTGCATTATTTATGAGCAATTTCAGAATTGCCAATATGGGAACGGCCTACAGATTCGTAAGAACAGCTGAAGTATACATAATACTAACTACAATTTAGAAATGTATAGTATAATAGCCATCTCTGTGTAAGTCAATGGAGCCAGGGGTATAATTAAGAGTGTGTTACATCATGCTTGCACCACGCATCGTGGTAGATACATGAAACTAACCTCCAAGTCTGATTTTTTTATGTCAAGCAAAGGCACTTTATGGCTTCACAAATCTCAAGTAATGCAAGACAGCGCAAATGGCTGTGTAACATTTCTTAGTGTAAGGTAGGTGTCCCATGTTGTGTGTGTGTGTTCGTGCAACTCCCATGGTTCATGATGCATTTCTAGATTTTCTAAATATGGCAAAGCAGGGAATGCACAAAAAAGATAGGCATCCCCAGATGAGGCTTAACGAGGAGAAATATCTTATTTCGCATCTCGTAACTTCATTTTTCTGTGTGTGCTGCATTCTGCAGCACACATAGATACAGGCATATGTCTCTAAGGATTGTTTTTGTGCACACAGCTGCCCCTTCCTGCTCAAAAACAATCCTGCATGCAAAGCTGGCACCCTTGCATTGATGCTAGACAACCAATTGTGGGTCTGTGCTGGTTGGAAGGACAGGAATGAGTCTTATCTATTGAATACCGCCTGTCCCTGCCCTTTCCAAGTGACGTAATGCAGCACAGCAAAGTGACTTGCTGCACTGTGCCACGTTGCCATAAATATGGGCCCTAGTGTCATGTGCACATAGTCTGAAGTACTTACTGTATTATGTACACAATGATGTTCCAATGGGTCATTTCCTCACTAAACACGAAATGTCACTAGCAGCACACCAACTGGGTGTAGTATTGTGTCATCTCACACTGTGTGAATGGACAGAACCACATCATCTGCACTGGTCAATTAATCAATACAAAACTAATGTGGTACACAAGTCAAGTTAATATGAGTACAAACGGTAAATATTAGCTAAGTGTGAGATGAGTGTTTTTCCAATGGTGTACCTAGTTTTCTTCTCAGTTAAAGTTCCTTCAAAATAATGGTGTGTGAACAACATCTGTTCATAAGTGAATGTGTCACTCATGGCAGTATACTTGCATGTTACTGGAGCAACACTGGAAGAAGTAGTTGTAAATGCCATTTGTGTCGTGCAATGTAAGTGTAGGCCCAAATCATGTGTAAATGTCTATTTCTGGTACCAATGTGAAACCAACAGTACAAAGCACACATATGCCTCAGCTATACTTACAGTCTAGGTACAAACATACTCATTGGCTTCAAACCACATTGACATATTCATCCAATGTGGTAGCTCACCAGTTCTGTGGTGCAAGTTGCCTACATTTTCAGCATCTGAATCTATCCATGTAAAACTCACAAAGTCATACAATATGCTGTCAAACATGTCATACACCAGTACTAACATACAATAAAATGCAACCAGGCAAGGTATCACTGTGTACTCTAAACATTCTCTTGCTGCATCAGTGATGACAAAATCAATGCAAATAGTTACAGATTCTCCTACACGTCTAAATCACATACATATACATGAAAACCTAAAGCCTTGTGTCCAGGTCTGTAGTAGAAAAATACTTGTATCTACATCAGTTTGCTCTCCCTCAAAACAGCACACATTGTCATATCTACTTGTCAATCTACGTTCAGTATGACACATTGTCCAACAAAAACTATTAGCTGGAGGCTGACCACTAAATATATGGCTATCCAAGCCACATGTTGGAAATGCAGTACATGTACAAAGCAAATACCCATCCAAAATTAAGTGTACAAATCAAAGGCTGTGCCAATGAAATGTAGGCTAGCAACAACATCACAGGTTTAAAAAGGGCATATTTATTTCTGAGTGTCAAACATGTTGGCACCATCACAATCTACCTAGCGCTGAATATATGCCTGAAAATCGAATTATAAGTTTGTCACTTTGTACATATAGTGAGTGCACATAATATAGAGAGGTCAGAAACATTTCATAATACCTATCATAGTTAAGTAATGCCTGGACATGAAAGTCAGCATGTGGAAGTCTCCAAAGTGCCAGGACATCTTCATCATTTGCAATGACACATTAAACTGGAAGAGACATGTGTAAACCAATGGTCAACACATATTGATCTATACAATAAGAATTGTTTTAGAGTTTGCCAATTTACATAACTTGACAGGTCTCACAAACAATGTGCGTAATCATTAATAGTAGTATTTTGCTACTTTCAGCTGACCAAGTATATGTTTTGCAGCCATGGGTCATGACCCCAATTATCCATCCCCAGACTGAGGCAGATAAATGCTACAATATGTCACTGATAAAGAAAAGGAATGTTGTGGAGAGGACTTTTGGAGTTCTGAAGTCCTTGTTCAGATGCCTGGACAAATCAGGGGGAAGACTGTTGTACTAATCACACCTATGGTCTGAAAAATTATTCTTGTCTTTGCTATCATGCATCATATATGTGCTACAAACAAATGTGTTGTGGGTCTCTGAGACAGAACATACAGAGCAAATGGAGGAGGATGAAAATGAAGGATAGATCCAGCACACATTGGCTGACCGGCGGAGACACGACCAGATTGTAGCAAACCTTTTTACACAAGCCAAATCAAATGATGGATACAAACCCTGAAATTATGTTTATATTCCAAAATATGAACACATTGTGTTGTCCTCATGTCGAAGTCAATGTTAAAATCTAGTCACTCACATCTGCTCAACTAGATGTAGGCCTCCACATGTAGCAACCATGTTGTCTGAGCTGTTGAGCAACATTGGGCCATACCTCTAATTAATAAAGCAACCAATGCATCAATGTAATGTTATGCAGTGACTGTGGTAAAGTGGCAGGCCAGGTTTACCACATTTCTACATCTGGACTGTCTATTTCTGTCCTCATGCACTGAAGCAGTGTAGTGCAGCACAGCTAGCAGTCTTGCTGTGCTCTACAGCAGCAAACTGTGTTTTATATGGTGACCACTGATTGATAGAACACAAATAGGGTAAAATTGCTCTGCTTGAGGCTAACCCCTCATTGTAGTGTGTCTCACCATTGGACATGCATGCACATTTTCAGCACTTTGAGGGGGTAATATGTTGCAGATACTATCATAGACCATAAGTGACAGTTGTCATGGACAAAGGCCTAGTAACAGGTGCAGATGTAAAAAATGTCAATTGTAAAGAAGGCATGCACTCAAATAAATTACACACGTGACACCTTTCTGGCGCTGATTGATGTCAATACCATATCTTGCCAAATTTGACAAATTACACATTCACCATGATTACCACAACAATGCAAGCAGGCTCAAAGGCCTCTAAGAGAACAGAATAACTTGATGAAGTCACAGTATGAGGTAGTAACTAGCCAAACAAGACAAGAAAGATGTTTGCCTAACATCTCATTACCTTAAGAATAGGCTTGGGCGTAGTTGCATAGTTTTGCTACGCGGACCCCCGCGAAGTTACAAACAAACTCCACAAAGTTCCGCAAGTGGGGGAACTTCGGGCGAACTACTGTTCGCACTGGTCTTTCTGCCGCTCGGGTACAAATTCTACCCGTGCTGCAGCTTCTGCTCGTGAACTTACCGCTCGCGAGCGCAAGCAGGGAAAGAACTGCACTACGCGAAGCGGAGTTTTGTGCACTTCGCGAGCTCTGCAGAGCGTAGAGTGCAGAAAGCTCTGTAAACTCTGCAAACAGAGCGGAGTTCACGCCCAGGCCTACTTAAGAACAAAGAGACAGCAATTTGTGAAGCCTCCATTTCAAAAGTCAAGCACAAACATATGTTTACATTCACTCTCACTGAACATGGTGCAATGGAGGTCTAGGGTGTGCAATTAACCCTGCATGTAAAGAGTACTGTACCCCTGACCTCAAGGGAATAGATTGAAAATCACATTACCCCCCACTTCAAACCAAAGCACTTAGCAAACAAAGCAAGTCATCACATCACTCCCTAGAAGAGATTGCTTGTCTCTTCCATCCAGATATCTATCTATTCATCCAGTCATCATTCCATCCACCTGCTGATATAAATTATTTTCTCCTATTATTAAGGCATTCATTCATACAGTCCGTCATTAATCATTTAGTCTTTCACCATTCCACCCGTCCGTACTTCCATATCTAAACTTATACATCCTTCTCCAAACCTTTCTATCTATCTATCTATCTATCTATCTATCTATCTATCTATCTATCTATCTATCTATCTATCTATCTATCTATCTATCTATCTATCTATCTATCTATCTATCTATCTATCTATCTATCTATCTATCTATCTATCTATCTATCTATCTATCTATCTATCTATCTATCTATCTATCTATCTATCTATCTATCTATCTATCTATCTATCTATCTATCTATCTATCTATCTATCTATCCACAATTTTACTCATCCATCTCTCTATCCATTCACTCACACACCCTTTCTTGTTAATAATTAGTCTGTATATGGCATGTTCCAGAAATAAGATGCCCATCAAACAGAAAACTCCTGCTGTTACTGCTAAAGGGGGGGGGGGGGGGAGCTGACGCCACCACTGCCTGTCCTGAGGTTAGAACTGCATAGTTCCACCAACTCTGGTAAATGCTAAAGGGGAACTGGGAATATGGATGTGCGACATTACCTAGACCTGTTTTGAGAATTGCAGTCTGCTCCTTTGCCAGGTTGGTCACCAACACACCTGCCCTCATAATAGATGTACACTACTGCCTTTACCAGGATTAAGACAGATAATGTGGGGTTGGCAGCATGTTGTGTAGTGAACAGTAGTAGTGCAAATTAGCATTCAACATTAGGTCAATGCACTAAGGCCCACTGGAACACATACCTACTCAAAGGTTCTGGAGCTGCGAGATACACTCACCCTTGCCCAACATCATGCTCATCATAAAAAGTGTGCATGATACATACATGTGCAGAGTGCATTTGCCTGTGCAAGAAATACACAACACTTAGGATCAAAAGTGGAACAGTGAGCACATTTTTCATATGTGTGAGCTGGGAGTGTGTGTTCACCTTCACACGTTCTAGTACAGTCAAATGGGAGTTTTGAACTGAACAAAGTGCAGTGACTGAGTGTGTGTGCCCCAGTCATAATGCTGTTGGTAGCCAGATATATTGGGTCACCTTATTGCTCCCCCAATGTCATGTAACTGTAAAAAAGAGTGGCATATTTTGAGCATGGTCACACAGTGCAGCACAGAAAGTTACCCTACTGCACTGCTATTTGTGAAAGCCAAAGGGCAGGAATGTGATGTATCTAATAGAAAAGAAAACATTACTGCCTTTTCCCCTGCACCAGTGCCATTTTGATTGCCTAGGGCCAATGCCAGCACCCTTCAAGCATTGTCAAATATGAATGCTAATACCTGTTTCTGTAGCTGTGTGTAAAATTCAAATCCCAAATTTCAAAGCTTGTATGACCATGTCAGACAGCTAGCCATCACAAACAAACCATTATTCCTATGTTAGATGGTGCAAATGTTGTTGTGATAGGTAATAGATTTTTTTAATCATTTATTTAAGTCATGTTAGAGGACATATGGCATCTCAACATGTGTTGGTGTAAGGGTGTTAGAACATTATCAGTAGTGGATTTGTTTCTTCATTTGCTTCCCTTAATCTGAGGTATGGATGCGGTAATCCAGCCTCCGGGTACTTGTACATCTCTCAAAGTAGTCCATGTCATACATATCTGAAATGGAGTGACAAAGGAACAATTACACAGACACCATGGAGGCTGTAAGGAAGCAGGCCTGCAGTTGTATTTAGCCAGTCGGATAAATCATTACCAGACTGCCTGACTGATGTACATTGTGAGTGTGTGAGTGTACACAGGTTGTGACAGGATGTCAGGACTACTACCTCAATGCAAACAGAATAATTTGGAGCACATTGGGAAAATTTCACTAGTCTGCAGATGGATTTTCATTGAATCCAAAAGTCATGACCTCATATACCCCTTGCCCTATTTCATGGAGGCATTCATACAATGCCAGGTAGTTAGTAATGTTGCTGCAATGTGTAAAATTAAGTATTAAGAAAAGTGGGAAACCCACTATACCCTTGGAGGCTAGGGCAATTCAGATATTGCCAGATACGTGTGCCTACAAGGGATTTGTTAAACGACAAATTCATATTAGTTTCTGCAATCAATGTTAACAAGCTCTGTCCAGTAGCTTACAATTCAATTTTTACAGATATAGTTACAATTATTTCAATATGAACCAAACTTCAAAAGAATTCTTAAACACTAGTATATGTATTAAAAAAATTGGATGTATATTAGCAAAACTATTTGCAAAGGGTACAGAGACAAGTATAAAAAATATTCCATAAAAAACGCAATGTAACCAGAAGTTTACAATGATTCAATATCACAAACACCTCTTTGTTACAATTGTGAACACCTTTTCAAAGACAGTCATAGTAAAATGTGACCGACTAAACGGACAGCATGTCCCTCAATCCAATAATGCAAGAAATAGGTGTGAAGGTCGGTGTTTTGGTCTAATATTGTATATATCCGCTAAAACATCTTCAGGACATTTAGTATAGAGATGAATGACTCTTCAAGCGTGATGTGGATAAAATTGAGCTTTATTTTAATGGTCCACAATAAAAAAGAAGTGGTGGCTGAATAGCTTCCCACTGGTACCAGCAGTAAATGCAGATAGTTAGAGAGCCATAACATTAAACGTGGTCTTTATTTCTTATCCCTCTTGTCCAAAATATGCATCAGTCTGTATTTCCTCGAGGCTCGATTCAACCGTCGTCCCGCTGCCTTCATAATCGGCGTGACACAATGTGTAAAAGTCCACATGCAGGAATGCACTGTGTCAGCGCCATACAGCCCATTACACCGCTCACCTACTGGGGGGATAACTTATACTGTCTTGCACCAATGCAGTCGCCCTTGACTCATGGTGCAAGGTTCCCTGCATCATACACCACAATGTACTTGTACAGATGAGTACTCCAGCATGAATGCAGACACTCTTGAGATGCATTGCCTACGGCATAATGTGTGTTGAGGAAAGCAGCATTGGGAGAGTGTGTGTACAGACAATTATGTTAAGGTCACCATGTAATTGCTACAACTGTATATCATAAGCTATATGTTAGATTTCCTAGTATTTGTCTAAGTTTAAACATAAATAGGTGAAGTGTACAATAGCCATGTCTTACAGGAGGTAGCTACCCACCCTCCATCCATATTTTTACTACCTGGCACCGTGTAATTCAAGATAGCAATGTGATTTGCCTTGTGTAGTTCCAGATTAGTAATGTATGCACAGGCAGACTACCTGGACTTGGTTAAATACACTCATTTCATATATGTTAATGAGCAAATTACAAACCCAGTTGCATGATGCAATATCAACACCACATGTCCATATGTGGACCATGTGTCCTATTCCATATGGACACATCATTATGATTGTGACTGTGTCAGGAATGATATGGTTGTAAGAAAATGTGTGACTACATTTCCATATGGTATCCCTACACTGCCAGCACTTGAATCAGTTAGTTTGCCTTGTTTGATTTGGAGATGTATTTGTACAGAAGGTATATTTTCCACATCTCTTTCCCAATATTTGATGATCGGCTTTCCTGCCACATATACTTGTATGATAATATAAGCCTATTATTGCAAACATCATGTGCAATTCCAACTTGAGCTGATATGTTCAATTACCTCATTAAACAACATGGCGGATGAACAGACCAAAGAGCACTCAATGTGATTGGAGCGCTACCACCACATCTGGCATGTAGCAAATCCCTACAAAAATATAGGGGTGCTTTATGAAAGAGCCAAATCTGCAGGAACCTGGAATGCAGGAAGACGGAAACAAACAGGCCATGCTAATGGCCAGAAACCACAGGAGGGTGCCCACCAGCAGCCAGATCTTACTTAGGCCTTTCCAGGCCCATCTACTGCCCATCAGGTGCAAGCCACGCAGGCCATGGTCCCAAGCCCTACCACCCACAGGATCTCTGTTTGAGGCCCAGGCCCTGAAAGACCTGCAAGAACTAAAAATAAGGATTCATGGAATAATGGATGAGCTGGCAGGACTCCGTGCCGTCATGCTAAGATTTCAGGAGGCCATGGAGCTCATCAGTGCGCAAATGTGAACTCTCCCTCAGACAATTCCCTTTCCCTTATTCATTTACCTGATTTTTTATAGTTTCAGTAATTTAGGCATAGTGTTAGAATTTAGTATAGGTATAGTGTAGTTTAGTGTTAGTTTTTACATGTTTCATTAGGTATTAGTTTTCAAGTGTGTTTTTAGACTGGGAGGGTTTTCAGTGGGTGGGGGTTGATGTTTACTGTGTGTTATTA
The DNA here is from genome assembly GCF_964204655.1 of Triturus cristatus. NCBI lineage: Eukaryota > Metazoa > Chordata > Amphibia > Caudata > Salamandridae > Triturus > Triturus cristatus. Next base: position 193,016,292 of record NC_140582.1, read on the forward strand.
ATGAAAATATATATACATTTGTTTAGAATTATATGTATTGGTAGTGTATGTTTAGGATATGGTTGTTTTCTGTATTGTGCTGATCTATGTGTATTAAGGGGCGGACCGATGTTTAACTTGTCATCGCTGTTTAATAGGTAAGATAGTTTAGGATAGGTTAAGCTAGTGTAGGCTACTGTTAGGGTTAGTTAGGATAGGGTAGGTAGGCGTAGGTAGTTTAAGATAAGTGAGGATAGAGCACAATAGTGTTAAGGTTAGTTAGTTTAGCCTAGATCTGCGTAGATAGGTTAGATAATTTTTATAGATTAAAATGTTTCTACTTTCACTACTTCATCATCATTTCATATTTATGAGTTGCTATAATGGTGTAAGTTGAGTTGAGTACATGATGTAGCTATTGACTTGCAGTACTTGTAGGTACTTTTTGCTTTGTTAGAGATCTATGGAGAATTGATAGTCTACCTCACAATTGAGTCAAGTATGGAGTCTTTTCAAACTTTAGCCACTGTAAGTGGGACTTTTTTGGAACTTGTACTCACAGCACAACACAGTCAGCATACTACTGTTGCACTCTGTGTGAAAGTGATAGGGAAAGCCTAGTTGGAATCATTTTGATTCCACCGATTACAGATTCCAGGCGGTGGTGGGGCACACTCGTGCCTGCCAGAACAGCACACACCCTTGCACCATTGTCCAAGTGAGTCATTGTTTTTGGCTGGTTACAAATCATGAATGTATCCACACCTGCCCAAAGAACCTCCGTTATCATTGCCATTGACTACTTGGTAACTGTTGCACTACATGGAGCTCTCTGTAGGTGGCTACTTTCAATGATTCATGCCAATAGGTCTGCCAAGTCATCTTCCCCTGGGGAGGTGTTGCTTTGTGCCTGCTTGTGTGCTCTGTCACCCATGCAGCAATGTGTATGTACAATGTACCATAGATGCAATGTGTGGTTACACTTGCACTCAAAACATACTAGGTCTCTCGGAGTCAGAGGGGCACATTTACCCTACTTATTCCAGTGTAGCATTATTCACCATTTACTAGTTGATACTTGGCTCCAACAGTAAGCCCTTGTGTTTCTTGCACACTGACATCCAAGGTATTGGGTTGGCCTTGTGCATTCTTGTGTGTCATAGGTATGATGCTAATTCAGAAGGAGTATGGGCATACGTATTTGCACTTTATGAGTGCCACCATGGTAATTTGTGTACTATTGAATGTCTTCATTGTGAGCTTTGAGGCTATTATATTAGGATGATGACATTGTCATGTTCACTGAGCTAGATATACGTTGATGAGATGAACAGTGTTATGGGCTCACATGCATCACAAACACCATTTATAGCAGGTAAGCATTTGTGTGTATAGAATGTGTTTTTCTCTGTGTCACTTAACTAACTGCAGCTTATTGTCACACCCTGATGGTCCATTGGGAGACACCACATTCCTCATTATGCCATTGCAGTGGATGTACTTGTTGTTAGTGCATTTCCAACAATTCCAACAACAGCAAGTGCTGGGGACTTTAGCTCTCTTTCCTTGCGCTGCTAAGAAATGGGTTATGATAGTACATATTCACCAGTTGTTTCCGCTACAAACAAACAACACTTTGGTTTGTATGATGGAATTTATTTACAATTGTGGGTCGGTCAACACAAGCATTTTGGCAGTGTTTAGGACAATAACACCAACATTGATTGTGAATAAATGATGACCAGACAGAGTCCATTAGTTATGCAGCATATAGAGGCAAGGAGACTTTCAGTGAGGAGGGACAAATTGCCACTAGGGAAGGTAGGCTTCCTCAAAAATCCATAAGTGGATAAGATCAACAGGTGCACAAACAAAAAGGTACAGTACTGGGGACAAAGTAGGTGGCATTATGATAGAAACAGGACCTATAGAGAACTGGCCAGGAGGCACGGACAAATATTACCTGGCAGTTTTGGGAACTCCACATCTTCCTCCCCTAATGGGTGTTGTGCTTCCCCTGTAGTTGGTGTTTTTTGTGAAGGAGGTATCTGAGGCACAGACACATCAGGGGCAGAAAATATGGCTCCCCTGTCCCTACCAACATGTTTCTGTGCCAGTAAGGAAGAAGGCACATTGCTGAGAAGGGTGTGATGGCTTCTCAACAAGGCAACAATGTCACAATGGAAGGCACCCATTGTTATTCTGTAGCAGTCCAACTTGCACTCCATAGACTCTAAGATGGTACGGATGGTCCCAGCTGGGTGGCAACCTCACTGGTGTCAGATTATGTTTCTGTTGTTCTTGACTCTCCCTCATGACACCAGCAATGTCAGCGAGGGACTCTTCCATACAGTGGATCCAAGGGTAGGTGTCACCTGAGTCATTTCTTTATTAGGACTGAGACACCTACGGACTCCTTCTAGGGTGTCTACTAGGGTCTCCAGCCCCTTCGCACATCATCAGTCATTTGCTGTTGTACTCCTACCACTCGCCATTGGAAGTCAACTTGGGTCCTTGGAGGCCGCAGCTGGGGTTGGACTGGCAGATGAGGCATGTCCTGTGGGTGGTGGCTCCTTTGGAGACCCTGCGATCCTTTCAACCCTTGCCATGACCAGAGAAGAAGATTCCGAGGACTACAGGAGTTGCTGGAAGGTGTCATCATCCATGGGGGCAGGAAGGCATCTGGACAGTCTGCTGTACAGGAGGTGTTGTTTTTCCCTCTGCAATTGAATAGAAATAGGTCAATGATGATCTATGGTGGATGTTGACATAAACAATTTAGGGGGCATTCAGGCTTTATTTGTATACACTTTATATTACACATAGCTGTGTAGAACATATCTTCTTACAAGTCCATGAGTCCATGTTACACTGTTGCTGCCTTTTACCTGTCACTATCTTTACAATATATACACAACCACTGTATGGGATGTATGTCGTTACAACGCACACTTTTACAACGCATGCACATACAACGCATTTTTTACAACGCAAAATCCACTACAACGCATTCCATTACATCGCATGACACTACAACGCATTTTTAAAAACTACCTTTACAACGCATTCCATTACATTGCATACTACCTTTACAACGCATACCATTACAACGCATAATATTAAATTGCATTTAAGGTAAGTATTAGATAGTATAGGGTTAAAAATTACTATTCTAACTCCAGGGGGTGCAACAGTAGGGTAATTGTTGGATAGTATAGGGGTAAAAATTACTATTCTAACTCCAGGGGGTGCAACAGTAGGGAAAGTGTTGGATAGTATAGGGGTAAAAATTACTATTCTAACTCCAGGGGGTGCACCAGTAGGGAAAGTGTTGGATAGTATAGGGGTAAAAATTACTATTCTAACTCCAGGGGGTGCAACAGTAGGGTAAGTGTTGGATAGTATAGGGGTAAAAATTACTATTCTAACTCCAGGGGGTGCAACAGTAGGGTAAGTGTTGGATAGTATAGGGGTAAAAATTACTATTCTAACTCCAGGGGGTGCAACAGTAGGGTAAGTGTTGGATAGTATAGGGGTAAAAATTACTATTCTAACTCCAGGGGGTGCAACAGTAGGGTAAGTGTTGGATAGTATAGGGGTAAACATTACTATTCTAACTCCAGGGGGTGCAACAGTAGGGTAAGTGTTGGATAGTATAGGGGTAAAAATTACTATTCTAACTCCAGGGGGTGCAACAGTAGGGTAAGTGTTGGATAGTATAGGGGTAAAAATTACTATTCTAACTCCAGGGGGTGCAACAGTAGGGTAAGTGTTGGATAGTATAGGGGTAAAAATGACTATTCTAACTCCAGGGGGTGCAACAGTAGGGTAAGTGTTGGATAGTATAGGGGTAAAAATTACTATCCTAACTCCAGGGGGTGCAACAGTAGGGAAAGTGTTGGATAGTATAGGGGTAAAAATTACTATTCTAACTCCAGGTGGTGCAACAGTAGGGTAAGTGTTGGATAGTATAGGGGTAAAAATTACTATTCTAACTCCAGGGGGTGCAACAGTAGGGTAAGTGTTGGATAGTATAGGGGTAAAAATTACTATTCTAACTCCAGGGGGTGCAACAGTAGGGTAAGTGTTGGATAGTGTAGTGTAATATTATGCGTTGTAATGGTATGCGTTGTAAAGGTAGTATGCGATGTAATGGAATGCGTTGTAAAGGTAGTTTTTAAAAATGCGTTGTAGTGTCATGCGATGTAATGGAATGCGTTGTAGTGGATGTTGCGTTGTAAAAAATGTGTTGTAAGTGTAGTGCGTTGTAAAAGTTGTGTTGTAAAGGTTGTTCCCCACTGTATGACAAGGGAGGCTATTTGTTAGATACCACACAATGCAATGCAGCCAGGCAGCTTGGTGGCCTGCCCTGCCTGCAAGAGCGAGTACAGGTAAGGGGCCTATTGCACAAATTGATTAGCTTTGACATTTTATGTCAGGATTGATGTAATATTCACTTATTGACACCACTCCTGAGAACATTGCACCATGTCACCAGGGTGTCTGCTTTCCCTCTGGCCTTCAGTTAGCACACAGCACTGACATAGTAATGTGATTTCTTCACCTCTGACTTTTAATCCAGCACTCTGCCTTTTACACAATAAACCATGCCAATCTGCCTTGCTGTGCTGTGTCGCATACAGTTTGTGCAATCATGTGGGCAAAGGGTCATATTTGACACACATACAAAAAAACTCTACACAGCAAGCTACCTTGTTACACAGCAGGAATGGATAAGGGCATGAATCTGCCATACGTTCTTTATTTGTGTGGAATCCAGTGTTTTCCTTGCACACATAGACATCCCTGTAGTTCAGAACAGTAGACAATGATACCCATTTCTGATGGGAATAGACAATGTTACATTTGGAAATATGCAAACACTCATTTTCATGCTGTTTCCTCATTACCCAAGATGCTCATCTGCAGAGTAGCACAAATGTCTTCACTCAGCTCTACTCACTTGTGCTTTTACATGGCCCCTCTTTCAATCATCATTCAGACCCAGGGACTCTACTTCATCTCACATCTGATGACACCCGGATCATACATTAACTCGCAGGAGACTCCAACAACACCAACATTTAATACATTATGAACTTGATCAACACACCTAGCTGTATGTGAGCTATGGCTTATGCTGAACCTCACAAGATAGTAGTGAGGATATTCTGCAGCATGCACCTACCCTGGTTGCCGTCATAACTGGACCCACGTATCTCACCCTCGAACCATCCCAAAGACCTGCCTTTCACCCTGTACTCCTAAGTCACCCTGTCACTTTGCAATTGCCTGTTTCACCTCCACCTGCTTTATGATATGTAGCATAGTCAAACTTTTCTTCTTATGGCTCTGTCCTGATAATTGCTACACCATTACCCAGGCCCACATCACATGTAGTATGTAGTAGATGAATAGGCTCTTCTATGGCAACACTGCACAGCTGTTATACATGTGGGAAACTATCAAACACAGCAGTGACTATCACTCACTGTGCCTTGCAGCACAAACATCACATCTCACCTCCTTGAGATAGAATGGCTCCCCATTCAGAAACATTACCAGTTCAATGTGCTCAGCCACACCTACAAGTCACTAAGCTATCAGGGGTCCACCTTGCTCACATACCATATATGCTTCAGATAAACACTCATGGACGTCTGGTGTGCATCGCTTGCATTCACCTCCAATATTCATTTGAGCAAGACAGAATGTAAGATGATATCTAACATGGCAGACAACACCTGTTAAAACCTCATACATCACATCAGGACAACTGCATGCAATATGGTTTAGTGCTAGTGACTGAACACCTGCTATAAAGAACAAGGGGACCCAAATAAAGATTGGTCAGCGACCTTGGGTGAATGCTTGTTTTAGACACAGTTGTCCCTAGACAAGTGCAGTTAACAGAAGCGTTGAATATAGGCTCAACATCAGTCATATATTTTAAAGCTGTCCAGCCGGACAGGGATAATTTAATATTCAAAAATTTGAACCAAAACAATAAAGTGGGACTCAAGCCTGCGTCCTACTAGACATAAGAAAACACAAACAAAATACAAAATGAAGAAACAAAAAACCAAAAAGGCTCAGGCAGATTGGCTTGTTTGCCTGTTACACATTCTGATATTACAAACAACGATAGGGTAGGGGACCATTACAAATACATAGTATTTCAATAAAACAAGTGTATATGGTGTAAATTAGGTCAACAACTTTTCGATCCCTGTTATGTATATTGGGATCGTGAACACCTGGCACTTCACATGATCCAACTAGGAGAGCCTTTGCATACTCAGCACCAGGATCCCATCTCGGGTGAGAAGTTGATCCTCTGGCAACCCTGTGACTTTACACTCCACTTTTGGCTGCCTACCCCTAAGACAAGCACACTTACATCATGGTGCAAGGAGGCTTGCATTGTCACTGACAGATGTGTAAGCTTTCCAAGTTCCATACATGATGTTCTGCTAGAGGCCAGATTGTTTTACTTGGTATTGTGGGAGTTGTAGTCCTGTGTCAGCCATGTTGTATCTTCTACTACAAGTCCCTTTATTAAGGGACAGCCTGGACTGGGGCAGCATATAATGCATGGACCTAAGACACTTGGCAGGGTGTGACTGGCCTGAATGAATAGTCACTGCTGAAAATATTGATGTTTATGTGATGGATGAGTTTACATGTGAGACATTCCTGCCTTTTCCCTTGTACACAGCGCCGTGCAGCACAGCATAACAAAGGGTGTTGCTGGGCTGCGCTGCATGACAGTTTTAACCAAATTATCCCTTGTTTTCACTTACCCTGTAATTTTTCCAGACTCTCCACTGCAGCACTGTCCTTCTTCTCCTGGAACCAACTCTGTTGGGAAGAGTGACGCCACATGCTCCTCCAATGGGTCTAACTCCTCCTGGAGAACTGGTCCTCCTCTGGTCTTCTGTGTTGCCCTCAGGGTCTTGGCCAGTTTCTCTTTGGTCCTGCACTTATAATCATGCTGGCGCTTCTTGAACTCCAGAACTGTCCTTTTTGTTTGCCCTACACTGCTAATCTTATCCAGTATGGACTTCCAAATGTCTTAACGGCCATTTGGATATGACAAAGAAAAGGTGCTCATTCTTTGTCACCTCTGCTATTAATATCTGGTTCTCCTCCTTACTGACATTGGTCTTCCTCTTCCCCTGGGCTGTTGTCTGGTCATCTTGGTTGAGGTTGGTGTTGTTAGGCTCCATTTAGATGTGTTGTTAGTGGTCTAGCAGTGCAGTGTATGCCAATGCAGAATTTTCCCAGTGTATGCCAATGCAGAAACTTCCCACCACGCAAAGCACTCCTATGTGATGCAAAGCTGATTTGCAGCAATTTACGACATACAAATTAACTTTGCGTCACGGAGATCGCAGTTGCCTTATGACACCTTGAGTCGTTTTCATCTCCAATGTGTCAGAATTTCTGACGTGCTATCAGGGCTTGCGATATGGTGCACCGTCCCATAAATATGATGCAGCGATATCACACAGAAGTAACGCACCACTGCACGTTTTATTTACACAATGCTTCTGAAACGTTGCTTCCGTTCTCATAAATATGCCCCTAGATGAGGAAGCTGAAGTAAAAACCTAAAACAGTCATTTAGCTTGTTACCATGTCAGATGCTGAAATCCGTATATTTGTTTTGAATTCTGCACTGCACTGCCTACTATTGTTGTAGTATGGACATATAATTTAAGACTGATCTGTTCCAAATCTTTATAGACTTTTTTTGTTTTTACTGTACATTTTTTTAAAATAATGAATATCAACTCTCAGAAATATATATGCAAGTGTGCAGTGCCTGCAGAGGAATGAAACACCGCTCTGTCTAGTCGTACAGCGCATACATCTCATGGAAAGCATAAAATATTGAAATGTACAAATTCAAACCTCGGGTCCTGGCTGTGTCATCCCAAGCCTCTTATCTGCGCTCCTATTTAACAGGCATCGTCTGGCATTCCTCCAACCCCTGCCTGTTTTATTGGGTCTTCATGAAAGGATTTAAATACAAAGCACATGAAAGTATACACCATTTTGTCATCTTCCCAGAACATTTGAAAGAACAGCAAACATCAAACATGAAAGAAAAACCGACTAGGCTGAACAATATAATGCTAATATTATTATAGCTCTAAAGGATAACAATATGTCTAAATCAGTGCTCAAGATAACTGCAAGGCGAATATGAGACAAGAAAATGTAATCTTTGTGTTTATAGAGAAGCACATTCATCAAAGTGTATCGGGTGACAATGCATTCTTTTCCATGCATAGCCGATTTACTTCACGCTGTTATTGGGTTAGCCATTGAATTGCTGATATTTTATCTCGAATATTGGCTTTTATATTAACTTGTGTAGGAAAGTGCCTTTTTTGTATGGTTAACCCCCACACACTTTTTGCTCCATTGCTGATGGTTATGACTATAAAGCGCACTGGTGCCTGCTGCCCAGTTCCCTGCACCAGTGTTGTCTCCCCAAAACTGTTAGGTGTAAATTGGCATCCCCAATTGAGAAGGACTTTACCCCCTTATAAGTTTCCAGCATATGGTACCAGTGGTACCCAGGGCATGGATGGTAAAGGGGTCCCCTGGGCTTGCAGCACTGTCTGTGTCATGCTGAGTGACCCAAGAAAGCTACAGACAGCAGGCCTGCCACTTCAGACTGCAGTAACAGTTCAAACTGCTCCATTTTGAATTAACCCCCACCATGTGTGGCAAAGTTATTGCACTGCTTTTAATATATGTCAGTCATTACTACGGAAGCTCTCCTGAGCCCAGGAGGCAGGGCAGTTTAAATTAAATGTGTGGGCATGTAAGCGCAAGCTTAAATGTTCCTATAGTGGCCTTTACCATTAAAGTACACTATAAATGATAGGCGGCCCATAGGATAACATGGGCGGGCACCGTGGCAAACCCGAGGTTGGCAGCTCCATTATGGTACCACCTAAATGTGTTGTCTTAGGTATCAAACAACGTGCCTTCTCACCCCTGACGTGAACCTCATGGTGAGAGCAATGTGGCATGTACCCAGGTGGCTACCTTAGAGGTTGCCCACTTAGTTACCCCAGCTTCTCTGTACTCGGATGTATGACGTTACAACGCACACTTTTACAACGCATGCACTTACAACGCATTTTTTACAACGCATAATCCATTACAACGCATGACATTACAACGCATGACACTACAACGCATTTTTAAAAAATACCTTTACAACGCATTTCCATTACAACGCATACTACCTTTACAACGCATACCATTACAACGCATAATATTAAATTACATTTAAGGTAAGTATTAGATAGTATAGGGGTAAAAGTTACTTTTCTAACTCCAGGGGGTGCAACAGTAGGGTAAGTGTTGGATAGTATAGGGGTAAAAATTACTATTCTAACTCCAGGGGGTGCAACAGTGGAGTAAGTGTTGGATAGTATAGGGGTAAAAATTACTATTCTAACTCCAGGGGGTGCAACAGTAGGGTAAGTGTTGGATAGTATAGGGGTAAAAATTACTATTCTAACTCCAGGGGGTGCAACAGTAGGGTAATTGTTGGATAGTATAGGGGTAAAAATTACTATTCTAACTCCAGGGGGTGCAACAGTAGGGTAAGTGTTGGATAGTATAGGGGTAAAAATTACTATTCTAACTCCAGGGGGTGCAACAGTAGGGTAAGTGTTGGATGGTATAGGGGTAAAAATTACTATTCTAACTCCAGGGGGTGCAACAGTAGGGTAAGTGTTGGATAGTATAGGGGTAAAAATTACTATTCTAACTCCAGGGGGTGCAACAGTAGGGTAAGTGTTGGATAGTATAGGGGTAAAAATTACTATTCTAACTCCAGGGGGTGCATCAGTAGGGTAAGTGTTGGATAGTATAGGGGTAAAAATTACTATTCTAACTCCAGGGGGTGCATCAGTAGGGTAAGTGTTGGATAGTATAGGGGTAAAAATTACTATTCTAACTCCAGGGGGTGCAACAGTAGGGTAAGTGTTGGATAGTGTAGTGTAATATTATGCGTTGTAATGGTATGCGTTGTAATGGTAGTATGCGTTGTAATGGAATGCGTTGTAAAGGTAGTTTTTAAAAATGCGTTGTAGTGTCATGCGTTGTAATGTCATGCGTTGTAATGGATTATGCGTTGTAAAAAATGCGTTGTAAAGGTAGTGCGTTGTAAAAGTTGCGTTGTAAAGGTTGTTCCCCCTGTACTCTGGCTGGTAGCCCACATTTGCTACCACCGAGACAGGATTCTGGCCACCTGCCAGGAAGTGTGATCACTCCCAGGAGTCAGGAACAAAGACCTGGGCAGGATGGAGGTCATGGGCAGGATGGAGGTCATACCCCCTCCCTCCCAGGAAGGCAATTGAAGTGGCACATCAAGTCAGTGAACTTCAAAGACTACGCCGCATCTGATAAGCATCAGGGCTGACTCCAGAGGAGAAAACAGTCCTCCCCCTGCCCCAGGCACATTTACACCTGGGCAGGAGGTGTACACCCCCAGGTGGCTAGCCACACCTACAAGGTGGGCTGCCTGGTCTGAACAGCTAAGGAAGTTTTCTGCCATTTTTAAAAGTGGTAGAAATAGTAGTTTTTTGGTGGAGAAGGTGAGCTACACACCTCAGGGGTAGATTAGTCGCTGGGGAAAGCAGCCTTTTGGCCAATTGGACCCACACTCCTAACATCCCTAATTGTAGGATTTAAGGGTTACCCATGAAACAAGAATCTCAGTTCTGAGCAACCTACATCAAAGAGGACAAAGAAGAGACCCGTGTCAGCAAGAACAGGACTTGCGCAAACCAGAAGAGGAATGCTGTGCACATGTGGCAACACTCCTGGAACCTCGAGACTCGTCCTAGGCTAACTCTTGATTCTCCCAGACAGAGAGACTCCTGTGAGAGCCTAAAGCACCCTCAGACTCCACTGGACTAGTGGCACTAGTTCCCTGAAAACTGCAGATAAAACAGCGCTCCAGATGCAAAGAATCACTGGCTATCAGGCCCTCCGTGGGATCGTATAAATCCAGATGGACTAGTGCATTATGGGAACTGTAGTCCTGCCTTTCATGAAGTAACAAATGCACAAAAAAAATTAATGAACAGAATGCAGAGCAATGTCATACTTTCACCCTAGTACAGAGATATGGACCTAAATCCATTGTTTTTTTGCTCACCGTGCCATTCCATTTTGGGCCCAGCCATATGCAAATCAGTCTTGACCCTCCACCCAATGGGAACAGTCCAGCTCGAAGTACCAGGCCAGGTCCTGCCTGGACTGGAAACAAGCATCCTAGGACAGGTTTCTGGCTTTCAGCCCTCATCAGCCAGGATAGCTTGACTCCAGTGGCATGGAGATCACGGGACCCACATCTGGGCATACCCGTCCCACTCGGGGTGACAAATGCAAAAAAAACAGTTGATGGACAGAATGTAGAACAATGTCATACATTCACCCCAGTACAGAGATCTGGGCCTAAATCGATAATTTTTTTGCTCACCATGCCATTCCAGTTTGGACCCAGCCATATGCAAATCAGTCTTGACCCTGCACCCAATGGGAACAGTCCAGCTCGAACTACCAGGCCAGGTCCTGCCTGGACTGGAAACAAGCATCCAAGGACCGGTTTCGGGCTTTCAGCCCTCATCAGCCAGCCAGCTTTACTACTCCTAAACTGAGAAAAATCCTAACTTTAAGACTTTCGGTATTCACAGAAGGCATTTAGGAGTCCTAAAGTTAGGACTCCTAACTTCTGTGAATACCGAAATGAGTAATTGCCTTCTGTGAATACCAAAATGAGTAAGTGCCTTCTGTGAATACCAAAATGGTAGTAAGTTTAGGAGTTTGTCTTAAGTTAGTTCTGTGAATCAGGCCCTGAGTCTCCAAAGTGGGATCAGCATACAGGAGTTTAAAGGAAGACAGTGAAGGACCACATAGGCCCCAAACTCTGACCCAGGATGATATAGAAAGAACCCTATCAGAGGTATGTGCTGAGACACAACAGACCTTTTGGTGTTTAGTGAGAGGTGTACCCCTGCTGAAGATGGCTGCATACATGGTCCCCATCACCCTCAAAGCCCACAAAGCCAGAGGCTCAAGAGTCAAGGAAAACGCATCCATCCCACAAGGAGACAGATGAGACGATGGATCATTGTGGAGTAAAGAAACTATAAATTAATGTTAAGGTAATTGTTTACTTGAAGGTGGGACTGAAAGAGGTGAGAAATTTCCAATATGATGTATCTACTAAAAGGAAAGAAATTATGTGTGTTGCTTGTAAGAGAAAGACAACTAGAATTCCACCTATTCATAATCCTACATGGATACCAAAGTAAGTTAACCTCACCTGGCAGGACTCCAAAAATGGAAGAACAGGTAGCACCTATTATGACAATGGAATGCTGTAGGAAATGCTGAATTTGTGTGGGTCAGTTCAACCTAAGGAGTTCATAAGTGCCTTATTCATAACTGATGCAATCAAAGCACAGTTGCATAGAGGTGGTGAGGTGTGGAGATCACTGCAGAACATAGCAGAAAACACTCATGAACTCTGGTCTTCACTGTGTTCTAGAAGAGGAGACAGATTGGAAAGTGTGGTTAGTTCAAACAGCAGATACTACAAACAATAAGAGCACCACCACAGCAGGATTACCCTGATTAAGTGTGAAAAGTCTTTGAGTAGCTCTTGAAATACACACATCGCGTTGCCACTGCCTGTAATCTAGCCTTCATAGGTAACAGAAGCTATTGATGCACAATGTATCTCAGGACAACGTGTGGTTAAGGCCATTAGGAGAGTATGGCTGCTGGGAAGGGAAAGGTAGAAAATGAGAAAAGAAATTAAAAATGTGGCTTTTTACCATCCCTAAGAGTAAAGATAAGTACATACGTGTGAACCAATATTTGACCGTAAAACATCATGCAAAAGCCCTTAAAGCTGAATTAAAATGTATACAGGAGCTGAAATAGATGAGGAAATTACTTGGCATGCCAGCAGCAACTTGAATTTGGGCCTAAGATTTCATTATCCACACATGCATTAAAAGTTCCCAGAGTGAGTGAAGAGCACCATGTTTAAATGTATGGACATAGTATTTTTTTTTAACAGAGTTTTATACAGCGCAAACTTGACCCGAATCAGGTATCAGAGCGCTTACATAGCACCAGTTGCATTACATGAGGACACATTCATTTTTGTTAGGCACAGGGAGATTAAGTGATTTGTCCAGAATCACAGGATGTTCAGCGTCATTGCCGAGACTCAAACCCAGTTCTCCAGATTCGAGGTCGACCGCCCTAGCCGTTAGGTCAACTGACCATCTAACATACTGAAGGTACCATAAATAGTTCCAGGCATAAATAGGTTTGGCACATTCTAGCAAGAGCTCGGATCACATATGGACACGTGTGTCCATTATATACTGCCAACTCTCCCATGTGAATTATTTCACATGATGAGTTCACCACTCAGTCGGCCCTTTTCAAAGTGGTTTTCCTGTGGTGGTTATTGAATTGTGATCCATAGTTAAAGAAACACCAACAATGTGCTAATTAGTGCAGTTCTATGTGAAACAAAGATACGATGAAGCTATTTGCTTTGTCAGAGCTGAATGCAAGTGGTTAATGGGGATGTAAGGGCATTAACTAACTTGAAGTCACCCTAGTGGGTATTTTTTGTAACTGTATGTTAATGACCTCAATGAAAAAGGATATAGGGCCAGATGCAAAAAGTAGCTTCCCCAGTCATAACAGCCCAATTTGTAGACCGTTTGCCATTTGCAACCAGAAAAATGCTATTTCAAATGTGCAAAATACAATGTGTGATTCAGCAACTTGCCACTGAATTGCAATTTGCATTTGCAATTAGTTATTTGGAAGGGACATGCTTTGGGCTTTCCTTCTGAATACCAAATCGGTATGGACTGTATTATTGTTTTGTCACCGAATTACGTTCGCAAAACAGTAATACTTTACCACTATTTTTAAAGTTGGAAATGAGAAGGGGTCCCCTTGAGAATCTTGAAAAAATATTGTTTAAGAGCAGGCAATTAAACTTCAAAATTGAATTTTTTACTTTTTAAATTCAGTCCATTTGCCTTTAAGGAAAATTGGCTGCTTTTAAAAAAAGCAATCACAGACATGTTGGTCTGCTGACCCCAGCTGGCAACCATCCCTGTGACGGCTGAGATTCCTTATAGGATAGGTCGCAAATTGCAACATACCTCATTATTATTCATAAGGTAGGCCAATTTGCCAGCTACTAGGAATCACTATTTGGAAATAAAAAGGTTCATACATTAGGAATACTGACTTCCGAATTGCAATTCGAAGATAATCAAAATTAGGAAGTCAGAATTCTTAATGTTGGTACATCTGGCCCACAATCCTAAAAGCTCTGGGGGTAGTGCCAATGACCAATAACATTTCAGGAGGTAGCATGGCAGTGTTATTCATCAGTTAATTCTACGAGTGAGCGTCTCTGTTTGTACCTCTGTTATTACCATGTCTTGTAGATTATGCAACAGGGGCTGCCCTTTGACCACTTGGTACAATATGGTAAAATATGGCACACCACAAATAATATACACAGTCTTCTCAAGGCAAGCCCACTAGTGTTCCCATGTGCAGCTTCTCAAATCCCTCCCTGTATAAGGTCCATTGTTATTTCCTAGTTTCATGAGATAACATCTAAGCTAGACCTCATTAGTGAGTTCATGTCTTAAAAATTCCAAACTGGCTTGGCTTATGTCAAAGTGTCCATGTGCCATACCCCGTAATTCAGAGCAAGTTCCCCTGAAGCCCCGCAGCCCGATATGCAGTCTCACTGCTCATGTTGGAGTGTCAAGGAGGAGTGTCTGAGCATGTGTCTGTGACCCAGCAATGAACAAAGATCCATATACTGAGTGTCAGGCTTCCACAATGCTCCTCCGGTCATATGGTAAGGCTTTGTGAATCAAGCAACAGGTCTTGGGTTCTCCTGGATTCAGAAAGTTAAATTGTTGCTCTGCATGGCTCATGGTACATTCCCTTTTTACGGCTGCACGCTGGTGATGGCCCTTTCACTTCACCACAGCACCCCCCACTCCCCCAGCATACCTGGGCTCACAAACAGCAGCACACAGGTCAAAGCACTGCACAGATCAACACGCCCTCCTCTCGTCACAGAGTGGCTACAAGGGCGATGACTCTTATTCTTCACCGCAGCCCCCGCCCGGCATACTTGAGTTGTGACAGCACACAGAGACAGATAACGTGATCGGTGCAGCTGTTCCGATGGACTTAAATCTTACACCACGCTCCCAGGATCCACTCAGCAGGATCCCCACTGTATCTTTCTCAGATCAGACGATCTCCTTCCCCTCACAGGGGCCTTTGGTTTTGGATCAAGTAGAAGTTGGTGCTCCAAATGAGTGTTCTTGATTCTCCTGGGAATGTCTTTCACCCACCATCGGAGACTGGTATACCCTTAGTCCCCAGTCCCGGTCACATAGGCGGAACTCATACTGAGCCTCTCCACACTGAAGTACAGCTTCAGTTTAACCATTTATTAGTCTCTAGCTCCCCGTCTTATAATTCATTTCCAGACACAAATGTGATTTAATGTCTCTGTCTTTAAAGTTTGTGTTGTGGGTTGACCACTCTGAGGTGCCTAACAAATTGTTGTGCTCTTCCTATAGAGAGCAGTATTTCACACCAGGACAGTCTCCAATCTTGATAACCCTAAACACAGGCCATGGGAGTGGCTAAATGTAACTTTAGAATTCTCGCCCGCCCAACACAGACCCTTACATTTCCTTTATGGTCAGCCATCTTGGTAAGTGAGGTAAAAAGTTGGCAGATAGGTCACAAGAAAAGATACAGAAGGCGCCGCGGCTGAAAGCAACGATGGTTCTTCCCAGGAGCAGGCGACAGCCAAATATTTCACTATCAGAAAGCAAGTGAGCAGAACGTCATTTCAGCTTAACGGCCACTATCCGTGGTTCATTACTGGTATAGCGATTGGACGAAATGGCGGAAGAGATTGCCTCTAAGGGTCTGTGTTGGGCGGGCGAGAATTCTAAAGTTACATTTAGCTGCAAAAGCAAATAATCTCATCTGTAAATGTTTGCTAGTCTAGAGAATCGTCAGTGGATCAACCAATGCATGCATCGGAAGTTTGCACAAAGGTGAATGTGCAGGAATAAATCAGCTAGGGCCAGATGTATCAATATTACATTTTGCGAGTCTATAAGCGAATTTTACCGATTCGCCATTATAGACTCACAAAATGCAATGCATGTCGGAATCTGTTAATATTTTGCGATTCCTACACATTCCTTATTTGCAACTCGCAAATTGCGAGTCCCAAATAAGGAATGGCTTCCCATTCATTTCTATGGGCCAAGAGACCCATAGGAATTAATGGGAATTGCGTGCTCAATTTGCGAGTACCCAATAGGTACTCGCAAATTGCGCACTCAATGTCAAGAGTGCAAGGGTTCCTAAAGGACACCCTGTTACAACTCTGAAATGTGCATGTGTGCACACGTGGCGCACATACATGTCCTAAGGGCATGTAAGTGTGCCACATTGAAAAATACAAAAACGTGAATTTTTCAAGGCAATCGCAAATTACCACCAACTTGAAGTTGGTGGTAATCTGCAATTCCTTACAGCAATTTCACAATTTGCGATGGCTACTGGAATAGCATTTAGGGAATCGCAAATTGCGATTCTCTAAATGCTTGCGTAAAATAGGGAATCACAAATTTTCCTTATTTTGCGAGTAGGTTTTTCTTTCCTACATTGCACACAGCTAAATTGCGATCGCAAACGCTGAAATTCTGTGAATTTCAGCGTTTGTGATCACAATTTAGCTTGATACATCTGGCCCCTAGAATTGTAAACCAATGCATGTTTCTTTTTTAAACGCAGAATGCATGTGTGTGTGAAAATATATGAGTTGGAATGTTTAGTATTCCAAACTGATTTTGCATGTTAGACATGTTCAGCATGGTGACACTCTATTGTTATTCTTTTTAGGTCTCTCTACAGACAGTTTTATAAGAAAGTTTGTCATCAAAACCTCAGAAAGAATGATAAAGAAGTATAAAGAGAGTGTGGACATTGGGCCAGTGTTCTTCAGCCATTGGCTTTCATGTGTTTTCCTTTCTTTGCCATTGCTTGGAATGGCTGTTCGTGTAGGCCATGACATTTTGAGGATAGTTACATTATCACATTTGGGTTCCCATTAGCATCTAGTGATGGGATGAAAAGTAGCTGTTTTGTTAAACTGCAGATACAACATGACATGTAGCTTGAAACTGAGACCTTCCTGTACATAAACAATCTTTCCCCTGCACGCAGACACCCTTGCACTGTGGTGCAAGGGTGCCTGCGTTGGCGCTACGCTGCTAAGTGTGGCCCCAGCGCAGGGGGAAACTCAAGGCTGCACCATATCATTGTAAATATGGTGCAGCCTTGCGTTTCTGAAGTGGCGGAGTGAGGCGTTCAGCCATGACGGCTAACGCCTCACTCCACCACTTCCTTGAAAATTTGCTCCTGAATGTTTGTATTTCATGCTGTGAAGTATAAATAACAACCATGCATATTTTACAGCATTGAATATATTAAGCACTAATCTATAAGTAAAAAAGTATTTTTATTAATAAAAGGTACTTTTTTGCTTCCCAATAACAATGCTTTGGTTTATAATCACAAAGTCTATGAAATATTTAAACAGCACAAAATTATAGATGCTCACAGAAAGTCATTTTGTCCTACCACACCTGACCTAGCATGCCATACCTAACCTATCACACCTAACTATCTACCTACTATACCTAACTTACCATATCAACCTACAATACCTATCATGCCTACCATGCCTAACCTACCTCTCATACCTACCTCCTATATCTACCTACCATATCTAATCTATCATACCCACATACCTATCATGCCTACCTAGAGAACCTACCAACCACATCTACTTACCTTTCTTATCTCCCATACAGTACATACTTTACTGAACATACCATAGCCACTGCAACTAGCCTATCAGACTTTGCACACCTATCTACCATACCTGACATATAACACCTAACCTACCTACCGTAGTTAACCTAACCTTCCTTAAATACCATATCTACCAAATGTGTTTCGATACTAACTTACCTACCATACCTACTTGTATACCATACCTTCCTACCATATTTACCTTCCATAAGTACCATACATACAATACATTACCTACCATAACTACCATAATTTACTAACCATCCGTACGTAACCTGCCATCAGTATGTACCTTCCATTTCTACCTACGAAACCTAGCCTACCACACTTGCCACATCAAACATAGCCTGCACCACCTAAACTACCAAACCTAACCTGCCTACCATAAATAACCTACAATGCCTAAAATACCATATCTACCATACCTAACCTACCTCCAATTCTGCAGTGAGTATATCATCTCTCCGCCCTAAGGTGACAGGGTTATGAAAAATAAGCCTATGGGACCTCTAGTAAGGCCTTAAGCTACTGCAGCATGCACCAAGATATATTTAGTAACACACAAAAAAACATAGAAATTAGGCAGCTATAGTTACCTGAGCTAACTATATTTTACGCCCTGCAATGCACTGCTTATGACCTCACATATTACATCACTCATGACAGTATCAGTGTAATCACTGCTGAGATCTTAAATGACATCACTTATGACAGTGTAATTTTGTGTGTGTACAATCTGAGCCTAACTATACCATCTTTGTAACCTTTCTTTTTCGTTTGTGTATATATATATATATATATATATATATATATATATATTCACTGAAAAAACCATAGGTTTTAGGGAAAGTTATAGTTAGTAGGACATTTCACTCGTACAAACAAAACCAGAGAAATTCCCCCGTTATAGTTAGTTGATCTAACTATAACTCGCACCCCCGCAATGCACTGCTGATGATGTCACATATTACATCACTCTTGACATGGTCTGTGACATCACTGATGACATCACTGATGACATCTCAAATGACATCACTGATGACATCATCCAGTGACTGTGTGTTTCTGTAAAGTTTAAATATGCATAATATATATAGGGAAAGGAGTATTGAAGAATGAATGGGTGTATAAGGGTCTGAATGGATGATTTATTAGGTGCGTGACTGACTCTATAAGTGAGTGATCAAACGTATCTTACTGAATGCATGGGTTAGTGACTAAACTGTGTGAATGTCTGTATCCGGCTGTCTGTTGGTGTGTAAGCGGCTGCATGGGTTTGTGAATAGCTACATGAGTGTCTATATGGGTTATTGATTGGTTGTCTGAGTATCTGTATGGGTGCCTGAGTGTTTGTGTGGGTGGGGTGTGTGTGACTCTGTGCATAGATGTGTGAGTGGGTGATTCACTGTGTGCATGGTTTCAAGAGTGCATCTGTGATGGACTGTATGGGTAAGTGAGTGTGTGTATGGGTGTGTTAGTGAGTGAATGTATATCTCAGTGGTTCATGTGTGAGTAACTACATATGTGAAATGCAGTATATATGTGTGTTGGAGTATATAAAGGACAATATGTGAGGGTGTAATTGTGAGAGTGGCTGTATGGATGAGTATGTGCTTGTATCAGTGATTGTATAAGAGCGTAAGAATGTCCTAGTATTTGTATGAGTAAGTGAGCTGGTGTGCGTATAACTGTATAGGTGAGTTAATGGCAGTGTGAATAATTATTTGCATGACTGACTAGGTGTGTGAGTACCTCTATGGATATGTGGCTATGTGTGAGTGTCTATATAGGTGTATGAGTGCATATGATAGTCCTGTACTGAGTGACCATAAGTATGAGTGACTGTACAGATGAGTGAGTAGATGTGTGTGTAAACCGAAGAATCAGTGAGTGGGTATGTAGTTATTGGTGTTGGAGTGTCTATAGTTTTGAGAATGGCCGTCTGTAGTTTAGAGTGGGTGAATCAAAGGTTATATTAGGGTGTGAGAATATGCATCAAATTATCACGTGGATGATGTCATCAGTGATGTCATCAGTGATATCATTTGAGATGTCATCAGTGATGTCATCAGTGAGGTCACTGACCATGTCATGAGTGATGTAATATGTGATGTCATCAGCAGTGCATAGTGGGGGCGTGAGTTATAGTTAGCTGAACTAACTATAACGGGGAATTTCTCTGGTTTTGTACGAGTGAAATGTCCAACTAACTATAACTTTCCCTAAAACCTATGTTTTTTTCAGTGAATTTCAAAGGATTTTTAAATGCAAATTTCTAACTATAACGTACCTGAAACCTATGGTTTTTTCAGTGAATTTCAAAGGTTTTGTAAATGCTAGTTTCCAACTATGCCTACAGAGGTAGGACATGTGAAGAAAGAAGAAAAAACGCACAGAAAGAAGCAAAAGAAATGCAGAAAGAAGCAACAGAAGTCCACAAAAATTAAGAAAAGTGCAGGAAGAAGCAAGACATTTGCAGAAAGAACCAAAAGAGGAGCAGAAAGAAGCCTTGTCGCAAAATCATCCTGTGCCCACAACATTTTCAGACGGGTACTGGTGGTAACTGACTCTGACTAGCCAGGCCTAGAGCCAGTGCTATGCTAAAAGACACTTAGAATACAGTGAAAACACCTACATACACAAGGAAACACTATGCGTTGGGGTACACCTGTGATTAGCATGACCTCCTCTGTAAGACCCTAGTACATAATAGGGCAGGGGGATTAAAACTACCTCTTAAAACGCACCACGGGGCGCGTTTGCACACTGGTGAAGGGAGGGGGGGCCTGAGGTGACATGTGTGCAAACACGCCCTGTGGCCATTTTAAGTTGGGGATAAAGTCCCCTTGAATCCTGAGGGTCCCTGGGGTCCAACTAGCCCACCAGGTACCTCCAGTTAGAGCCACAGAGCTGCGTTGCAGAGAGGTGTAAAAAGGGGCATGGCATGGACCACCTCTCTGCAACGCAGTGCAGTTGCACTTACTGGAAGCACCTGGTGGGCTAATTGGACCCCAGGGGCCCTCAGGATTGAAGGGGAATTAATTCCCCAACTTAAAACGTTCCACAGGGCGTGTTTGCACACTTCACCTCAGGCCCCGCTGCGTTGCAGAGAGGTGGTCCAAGGCCATGCTCCATTTTACACCTCTCTGCAATGCAACTCTGTGGAACTTACTGGACATAACTGGTGGGTTAGTTGGCCCCCAGGGACCCTCAGGATTCAAGGGGACTTAATTCCCCAAATTAAAACGCGCCTGTGGCACGTTACCACACTTGTGACATCAGGCCACGCCCCCTCCCTGCACCACTGCGCAAACGCACCCCCTGGTGCATTGTAAATTGGGGGATTAAGTCCCCTTGAGTCTGGAGGGTCCCTGGGGGCCAACTAGCCCACCACTTACCTCCAGAAAGCGCCACACAGCTGCGTTGCAGAGTAATGTGAAAAGGGGCACGGCCTGGGCCACCTCTCTGCAACGCAGCGCAGTGGCACTTACTAGAGGGAAGTGGTGTGCTAGTTGGCCCCCAGGGACCCTCAAGATTGAAGAGGAATTAATTCCCCAACTTAAAACGCGCCACAGGGTGTGTTTGCACACATGTCATCTCAGGCTCCACCCCCTCTGTTCACCACTGTGCAAACGCACCACATGGCACGTATTTAGTTGGGGATAAAGTCCCATTGAATACTGAGGGTCCCTGGGGTCCAACTAGCTCAACAGGTACCTCCAGTAAGCGCCACAGAACTGCGTTGCAGAGAAGTGTAAAAAGGGGCGTGTCCTCTGAACACTTCTCTGCAACGCAGCTCCCTGGTGCATACTGGAGTTGCCTGGTGGGCTAGTTGGCCCCCAGGGTCCCTCAATGTTCAAGGGGAATTAATTACCCAACTTACAACTTGCCAGGGGGCGCGTTTGCACAGTGGTGCAGAAAGGGGGTGGGGCCTAAGGTGACATGTGTGCAAACACGCCCTGTGGCGCGTTTTAAGTTGGGGAATTAATTCCTCTACAATGCTGAGGGTCCCTGGGGGCCAACTAGCCAAGGGAGCTGCGTTGCAGAGAGGTGACCGAGGCCATGCCCCTTTTTACACATCTCTGCAATGCAGCTCTGTGGCGCTTACTGGAGGTACCTGGTGGGCTAGTTGGCCCACAGGGACCCTCAGGATTGAAGAGGAATTAATTCCCCAACTTAAAATGTGCCACAGGGCGTATTAGCACACATGTCACCTCAGGCCCCGCCCCCTCCCTTCACCACTGTGCAAACACGCCCCGTGGCACGTTTTAAGTTGGGGGAATAAGTCCTCTTGAATCCTGACGGTCCCTGTGCCACAGAGCTGCGTTGCAGAGAGGTGTAAAAAGGGGCGTGGCCTCTGAACTTTCTCTGCAACGCAACTCCCTGGCGCATACTGGAGGTACCTGGTGTGCTAGTTGGCCCCAGGGACCCTCAGTAATCAACAGGAATTCATTAATTTTTTAAGAAGAAGAAGGGTTGTGTGATCCCCCTTCTCTTTGCTTTTTTTGTGCCCGGGGGACCCATCCCCCAGGCCCTGGCCCCCTTTTAAAAAAAAATAAAGAAGTAAATGGGAGTGGGGCTGCGTGGGCCCCCCTCCCGTGGCCAATTCCGGCTCCGGGGACCCCATCCCCCGGGTAATGGCCACACACATTGTTTTTTTATAGAAGGGAGCTGCATGGCCCCCCCTTCTAAGGCCTTGATTGGCCCCGGGGACCCCATCCCCTGGGGCCCACCTTTGTTTAATATGTTTTTTTGGGGCCAGGAGGCCAGCGTGGCCCCCCTCCCGGGCCACTTCTGACCCCGGAGACTCCATACCCCGGGGCCTGGCCATCTTTTTTTTTTTTTTTGGGGAGGGGGCCGTGTGGCCCCCCTCATGAGGCCAAATATGGCCCCGGGGACCCCACCCCCGCTAACTAATTAATGACAGCCCCAGGGGGTGGCAGTCCCTGGGACTCCCCACAGATTAAAAAGAAAACCCCGGGGGGTTGTGGTCCCTGGGGCTGCGGGGGGCCATGTGCCTCCCACAAGTATTTTTGAAAGGCCCCGGGGGTGGGGGTCCCCGGGGAAGTGTGGGGGGATTGGGGCCCCCCACACATTTTCTAACTGCCCCCGGGACTTGGCCCACCCGGGGGCTTAAATTAAACGAAGGGCGGGAGCCCACACTTCATTTTTGCGGCCAGATCTGAGGATCCTCCACGCATCTCGCGATTATTTTTAAAAAAATATGCTTTTTTGGGCCCTGGGGGTCCTTGTGGGACCCCCTAGGCAGGCCTAAGGTGTCAGGGTGTTTTACCCTGCCCCCTTTTCTTGTTTTGCGCCTTAGTTTTACTGATTTATTGTGCCTCGGTTCTACAGAGGCACAAGATGGCTGCCAACACTTCCTGGTTTGAAGTGTTGACAGCCAATTAGAATGCAGCTCGTGATCGGCAGGGTGCGCGAATCCTCTGTGCCTCTAAAGATCGAAACTTTTATTTTTGATTTTCTCAGCAACTACTAAATGGATTCACACCATTTTTGAAAAGGTTGCTTTCTGAGCCAAGCAGTACCTTTTTGCCAAATTTGGGGTAAATCCGTTCAGTAGTTACCGCTGTATCCTTGCATAAATTTCCTATGGGAATTGTATTTTTTCACTCTTATTTTTTAAATCCCTAAGCAACTACTGAACGGATTCACATCATTAAAAAAAAAAAAGGTCTCTTTCTGAACAAAGGGCTACCTTCTTGTCAAATTTGGTGTAATTCCGTTCAGCAGTTCGGGCTGTGGTCGTGTCTAAAATTTCCTATGGGAAATAACATGGGGAAAACGCGTTTTGGGACCCCAATTTTTTCTCGGCCCCCACTTGGCGAATCACCCCCGAAACTTTCAGGATAGGAGCTGACCGGAGCAAGACCAACGTTTTGAAAATTTCACGAAGATTCGTCAACGTTATTGGGAAAAGATAAAATGCTTTTTTAATAGAAACAAGGTCCTAACTATAACTACCTACTGGCGACCGCCAGTAGGTAATATATATATATAGACATATAGACATATATATTCTCTGAATATTCACTCCTCCAAGTACCAGACATGCAGCACATTTGGGTCTTAGTATCCCTCAATTGCTGACTCCAACATCCATTGAAATCCATTGGTCAATTTAAAATATAGATTTAAACTACAGGTAATGGCTTGACGCCTCCTACTGGGCCAATCTCACATACTGTGACATACTGTGGCACCACATTTAACTCAATTTAAAATGTCCTGTTTTCTTTGTAGTCACATTTAAATTCTGGAACAACAATCTGTTTGTTACCTTACCATGACTTTTGTCACCTGCTCTGTACCTTCACATTC
This sequence comes from Triturus cristatus, assembly GCF_964204655.1. NCBI lineage: Eukaryota > Metazoa > Chordata > Amphibia > Caudata > Salamandridae > Triturus > Triturus cristatus. The sequence goes on from NC_140582.1 coordinate 193,040,625, forward strand.
AAACACAGATTCCTATCATACTGATGCAAAACATTAAACAATTAAAGTTCGCATTTCACTGGTAATTTTTCATATGTGTCATAAGTCCCCAATTCACATCAATTATTTATTTAAAATAATCATTTAATAAAGGGCCTGAAATATTGTAATAAAAATAACAACTCAAAAGCATGGCACTCATCATTGTCAGTATTGCTTAATACATCGTTGTTCCAACAGCAATTCTTCATAACCTACCTGACTCCTAATGTGCATCCTTGTATAAATATATTTCATCTTTCTGTGTACAGCTTTCACAATCATGTTATGAATCAATTTATGTGGCTACCCTTTTCCCTTCTGAAACTCCGTTTCAAAGTGCTGGTAACCGAATGCCTCGTTATCTTCCTCAACCACACTCCCAAAGTGATATGTGCTTCAAACTACTGATTGTTAAGGGGTTAGACACTAAAGTGCAAAGCATGTCTGAGTGCAATTCCAAAGTGCTGTTGTATAGAACTTTGAGAATAAGTATCATGGATTCATACATACAATAACATTTATAAAGTGCTATTCTAGAGGGCTTAAAAAATAATTTTGAAAATCTAGAGTGGAGATCTGATGATCATTGTTTCGATCACAACCCTGTGAGGCTCATCATCTCATATATTCCAATTCATTACAGATTCTTCCCCACAGCAAATTATTTATCAGTTTTTTTAAATGGAGGATACTACCACTAAAGTGCATAGTGCTAAAATACCCATAGGATATTGAACTCATGCCCAAGACCACAGTCAATTCATTAGTGAATGTTCCCATCCTTAAATTCACTTAATTTAGTGATAAATCAGAACTATCTGGCAACATAATACATAATAGCACATTCAAGGACATAATTAAGATGTAAAGTTAATCACAAAGTTCCAAAATGAACATAAAGCCTGCATCTCTATTATGACGCCATTAACTCTCAGTACCAAGCATTAAAATCATTCTTGAACTCCTGTCTTCACAGGTCAAGGTCCTCATCACATTTCGAGAAAATCCTAATGTCCGCCTAATGAAGTGCTTGGCCATTGGATAACTTCTGTCATGATATTTAATGGCTAATATGTAATATTCATATTTTTAGTCTTTTGGTCAGACTGCAACATTTAGCTTTTTGCAATTACATTCATCGATATAAACCAATATTTCTGCATTGCATGTAATTCTCTCACTGATTCTCATTTTGTGACCTTCAAAGTTGTCATAGTCTTTCTTATTTATACCATATTTACGTGCTTTACAGACATCACATTTCACAAAAACTTTATTATTGTCTTCCAGCCAATGTCTGAGCTAGTGATAGGGTCATAGTAACTATTTGGTAAAATATCAACCAAAGTAGCAGTTCTTCAATATCTCTTGCTGGGTTGATGGCCCGCATAATCTTATTGGTGTTTGTTGTATCTTAATATGTGACAGTTCTTCTTCAGAATCACTCTCAATTTGGGATATGTCATATTATATTCCATTAAGAATCTACCTTTCATGTCACATTGCCCAACCCCTGTATTTATGTTCTTCTTGAATCTCCATTTTAGTATTTCATATTGCCAGCTTCTGAGTGCTCGGAGGATTAGCTTGGCTGAGAAAGATTTTGAAAATGAAAAAGCTACAATGATAAAAAGATTCACTCTCTGTGGATATCCAGCAAGCGTGCTTAACGATGCCCTTATGGTACTGGAGGATAGGGAATCTTCCCTGAATGATGATGAGAGACCCAAGAAGATAATTATTTTCTACTTCAGGTTGAATCTCACTTTGCCCCGGATTTGGGTCTATGGAGGCACACTGGAATTGGCCAGAAGATTTATGGAGGGCTTCCGGGGGGTTATCTGAGGGTGAGGAGCATGCTGGGGGAATAATTACAAAATAGTTGTCCTAATCACGCAAGCAGTACCTTCTCTAGAGATGATGGTAAGATGATACAAGTAGGCAAACAGTTATACTAATATCCTAGAAGGTAAATGGTCGAAGGACTAAGAAAAGGCAAAGATCTGTTTTAGAGTTTTTGAGAGTGAGTTGGGCCCAATTCATATTATTACAGGAAACGCATCTTACAGGGGATATAATGACAGCGGTTGAGAGTCAGCATTGGGTCTATGATGTGCTGTGTATCGCGTAGATAGAGTTTAATGAAGGGTTTGCATTCTTGATGGGGAATAATGTTAATATCTATATTACACGTTCAGATGTTGATTCAAATGACAGATGGGTAATCATGCTATTTTGATAGATTGGCGTACTTATGCGAGTTGGTTATTATAACACAAATCTTACTGATCCAGCATCCATCACAAAGCTGTTTGTTAAAGTGTTAGATTATAATCCTTCAGTCATATGCAGTGGAGATTTTAACACTTTACTAAATTACAAACTGGATCCATTATTACTTAGACCTTATTGTAAATCATCTAAGTCAGCTACTTGCCTGAAAAGTATAATGCAAAATTTAAGGCTGGTTGATGTCTGGAAGGCAAAGAATGGACAGAAGAGGGCATATTCATTTCATAGCAAAACAACTATGGGCACAGTTCTAATAACATCTTTTGGCTGGGTGACAGAAGTATTTTAGGAATGTGACAAACGTATCATATGACCCATCTCGGATCATTCATTAGTGGTAATAATATTAGACCCTGGGACAAGGCAAGCAAGCAAGAGATGAACAATGGAGGAGATATTAATCAAGCAACCCTCCTTCTCTGTGTTCCTGCAGCCACAAACACAGCTCTTTCTGGAAAACAATCTAGCCAGTGATCCAATCACTGTGGTTTGGGATTGGTACAAAGCGTATTTGAGAGGAATGATCACCAGCTGGGTCATAAATTACACCAAAAAGGAGAGGCAGGCAGAATTAGCACTTTAAAGAGAGATCAGGGAACTGGAAAATCAGCTGATAAGTCCAACGCAGAAACAGGCGTATGATACTCTCAGAAGTGCACTTGAAGAGTGCAAATTCCCAATCGGAGCATGATTAGAGCAAACATTGCAAGAGCAATGGCAGGCTAGAAATATCCAGCTGTAGTAATATGGGGAAAAAGCCGGAAAAATCCTGGTGTGGACTGTTAGAACGTAACAAGCTCAGAATAATATTATAGGTATCCAGAATGCCCCGGGCAAACCCATGGTCATTAAAGATCAGGAAATTGAGGGCGCCTTTCAGAAGTTCTGCCAGTCTCTTTATAGTGAGGCCCTGCAGCCAGGTAGAAGAGGTAATTTGAACTGGCACAATGCTCTCTATTTGCCTTTGCTTGGCTTGCAAAACTAGCCACCTATGATCCAAGAAATTACAGAAGAGAAAATAACAAAAGTTGTTTCCAACATAGTGATTGAGAAGGCAGCTGGCCCAGATGGTATTCCAGGGGAAGTTTACAGGCTGTTGTTTGATCAACTAATTCCAATTTGGAAATAATTCTTTAATAACATTTGAATCAACGCCCTAAATCTGACTACTTCCTGGGGGAGGTAAATATAGTGGTTATTTTAAAGCCCAATAATTATCCTGGTAAATGTGACTCCTATAGGTAAATGTCATTGTTAAATGCTGATTACAAGGTTTGTGCATGTGTATTATCAAAAATGCTATCTGTGATCATCTGGAAGTTGGTCAGTGGGGATCAGAAAGGGTTTATCCTTGGGTGACAGCTTGAAGAGATGACCCAATAGCTTATAAGAATCATAGATATAGTTGTTTTGCAGAGTCTCTTCCCCAAAATTGTGGCCATTGATGCAGCAAAGGCATTCAATCAGGTCTGCCGGGAATACCTGTTGGTGTGTTTAGATACATTTGGAATCCCAATAAGTTGGAATACATCCACATTCTGGAGAAGTAAGATGGCGGAAGGCTGAGGCAGCGCTGAGGCACCGTTACAGAGCCATACCCCCCCCCCAAACTGGATTCCCGCTCCAAAGATGCATGGAATAGGAATAGGAATAGGATACGATGCTGAAGGAAATTGCTGATGCGATATTGGATTTACTTAAAACTAACTCTTGTCAATGTACCCCCCCTTGCTCCGTGATAGTAAGGCAGCAGATAAACAAACTGAAACGTACCAGTGGAGAGCAACAGCTGAGAACTTCCCGGGACCGTCATTGTGTTCGTGGTGCTCAGGCTGACATGAAGCCGAAGGGCACCGCGGTGGTCACGACAGTCCTGACACGAGGGAAGGCAGCCGCAGTGGCTCAAAGTCCGCTGGCGCCAGAGACTCTGACGATGGATGCAACAACACCGGGAGCTTCGAGGCAACAAGGATGCCGTGGGCCGACGTGGAATCGAAAAGATCCCACTGAAGAAAAAAGACGAAAAGGAAAAAACAAGGTCGATAGCCAGCCGAGGGCTATTCCAACGATAGCGGAGCTGCTTTCCGGGAAGAGGAAATTGACTGCTGCCACTGGTTTGGTGGGTCAAAATCAGCAAGACGCCGAAAGACTAGAAGTGGTGCTCGCAAAGGATATTCTTAGGGACCCCAATCCTCAAGCGTGGATTGAACTCGTAACAGAACCTTCGTCAACCCAGCAAACTGAACAGGCCGACCAGGCTGAGCAGGCTGATCAGGCTCATCGGGCTGAGCAGGTCAGAGGGGTGCAGGAGGGGGGCTATTAAACCAAACCTCTAGTTCGGAGGTTTTGGATAATGTAATGACAGCTGATACTGGGGAGGCTGTTCAATCGGCAGGTTTGTCAGATCAGCGGAGTAATACTTCTGGTCAGATCGTTCAATTAAATAACAATGTGAATTTTGATATTACTGGGATTGATTATTTTGAACCAGAGATACAAGCTGACACTGAAACAGTAGCATTTGGAACTAAGGGCTTTGACACGGATGTGAGAGGGAAGGAACAGGGAAGGAACTCAAATAGTAGTGTGAAAGCATCAAAAAGTGAAGGAAGTGGTGTAAAAAAATTTCGAAATAAGATTACCCTTAAAAATCGGAATAAGAAACCATCAGGAAGTTTCAGGCAACAAAGACAAGGACAAGGACAAGGACACAAGACTAATAAAGTAATCCAGGACATGTTAATATCTAATAAAAGACAGCATATAACGGACATTGAGAAAGAAATGTCAGAGCCTTTTTTTTTCTTTTTCTGATGGTACTACTTCAGTTGAGGAATAATTTATGACCTCTAGCTCAACTGATGATAAGAGTGATCTAGGAAATATATCGGATGTTACTAGACAAGATTCTGCTTCAATTAGTAGGAAAAGTAGCCAGATGCCTACTCTCCTGGAACCGGAAGGACACGAATTGCAGTGGGATTATACACCCACAACTCAACTCACGGGAGAGCAGATGTCAGGGCTAGGAAACAACATAAATACAACAATGAATATTATACTGCAATCTGTATTAGCTCATTGGGAAGAGAGCAAACAGGAAAATAAGCGGACACAAACAGCCATATGTAAGATGCAAGGCTCAGATAGACTCACAATGTTGGAGACAAGAACATAAAATCTGGAAACAGATGTTATAATAGCTCAAAAACAAGTTGAAGCACAAGAGGCAAGACTGGAGGACATTCAGTGGAAAATGGAGGAACAGGAAAATCGCCAGCGTCGGAACAATTTAAGATTTTTGGGCATACCAGAAGATAGAGGGGGGGCGGATTTACGTCTCTTTATGATTGAAATATTGGCTAAGGCTTATCCCGAGCTTACAGGCTGGAACTGGTCACAGGAAATTCAGAGAGCTCACTGAATTCCATTAAAGGTTAAGCAACATATACGAAAGGATGAAAAGCCTAGAGCTATATTGGTATATTTCAGGAACTTTCTTCTTAGACAGGCCATATTTGAGAAAGCGAGACCAGATAAAAAATGTCAGATTGAGGGGCTTGAGTTCTTCACGCATCCCGATTTTTGCCATGTTACTGTAGAGAGGCGATGGCGCCTCCGACAAATGATAAATGTATTTCAAGAAAACGGCGCCCAGGCCTATCTTATGAATCCGGCCAAATTAAAGGTTATGATTGGGGATAGATCGCGTTTTTTTACCTCGGAAGTCACAGCCAAGGAATTTCTAGATGAGTTAAAGAAATAAGGGACGAGGAATTGGAGGATTGATTAGTATAATGCAATGACATGGGAATTTAGGAGTTAACTCAAGTAGTATTCTTAAAAATAAAAGGAGATCAAAGGGGGATTATCAAAAGAGGGGGCGGGTCGGACCGGGGGGTCTTGGCTCTGTATTCATCTAACACCAGACCTAGGTCTGAACACTTCCAAGTGGAAGGGAGGGGGGAGGGCAAGGGTTAAACAGGGAGGGGATGAGGGGGGGATGGGAAGGTGGTGAAAAGAGGAGTAAAACCTAAGCAGGGCAGAGCAACTAGAGGGGGAGAGGTAGAATAAATATTTTAAAAGAGAGATCACTAGAGGGGAACGCTATGGGTAAAATTACGGTGTGTTCGGTTAATGTGGGGGGTTTGATTAGTAAGAAGAAAAGAGAAAGGGTTTTTGAAATTTTACGATTCTGGAATCCAGAAGTTATATGTGTGCAGGCAACACATATTTCGTGGGCTAATAAAAAACAATTGCAGATAAGAGGGTATGAAATGGTAATATGTTCTACACAGACGACAACAATAAGAAGGGTTGCGATATATTTGCGATATAATATAGGATCTGTTAAACGTATCTTGGCAGATAAGGGGGGTAGATGGGCCATTGCCACATTAGAAACGGGCTTAACAATAGTTACGGTGTATGGATCTAATCAAGACGATCCGAAAATTTGGGCAGATTTAGAGATAGAGCTAGCACCTTGGTCGACTCCTTTTATAATCTGTGGAGATTATACACATAAAGATAATATAGTTTGTAGTCAATATCAGTATCTAGGTAGGAAACCACAGGTTTATCGGGCGATAAAAACTTGTCAGGATTCGTATGGGTTAACTGATGCCTGGGTATATCAATATGTTAATGTTAATGATCCAGGAAATACATATTATTCGCACCCCCAATAGAAATATGTACCCTTAGATTATTTTATGGTCTCCGCTTCACTATTTGAAAATATGGAAATTAAGAAAATGCCACAAATTTTCTCTGATCATAATCCATTGATTTTAAAAATAGAATGGCTACAATGCAAAAATCAGGAAATACGACATTGGACATTTGACCGTAAACTATTAGTAAATGAAACATATAAAGGTTATATAAAAAGTTGGACGAAATAATTTTTTGAAATGAACAGATACAGTACCTCAAGGATCATGGTATGGGATGCGTATAAGGCAGGATTATGTGGGGAAACGATAAAATATGCTGGACATCAGAAAAAACAGAAACAAAACCTGATTAATGATCTAATGATAGAACTTGCACAATTAGAGACGGATCACACTAAACAGATTTTACATGTTGATCAGAGGATATTGGATGATATGGACTAAAATTGCCGTTGTTAAGAGCGAAATAAATAAACATTTTCAGGTGCAAGTAGCTCAAACATATCAAGTACATCAAAAAGAAATGTATGAGTATGGTGAAAAGGCAGGGAAATTATTGGCTCTTCGTACTCGGCAGAGACTGACTAGAAATAATATAGCACAAATACGTAACTCCGACGGTTTATTGGAGAAAAATACGAAGGAAATCATTGAGGTTTTTAGACAGTTTTATCAAAAGTTATATCAAGAGGATAAGACTGGGGTAACTATACAGAACAATGAGACAAGGGATATAGAGATTAGGAAGGTTGAGGAGGGAGTCAGACTAAAATTGGAAGAGGAAATTAAGATGGAAGAAATATTGATTGCAATAGCTTCCCTATCTAATGGGAAAGCTTGTGGTCTGGATAAAATTCCAATTGAAATTTATAAACTGCTTCAGCTAGAACTCTCTCCACTAATATTAGATTTATTTTTAGACGTACAGCACCGAGGTATACCACCTATTTCATGGCGAGAGACGGATATTGTCGTTTTTCCAAAAAAAGATAAGCAGCCAGAGTTACCGGGCTCATACAGACCGATTGCATTAATAAATTCGGATGCAAAGCTTTATTCTAAAGTTTTAGCAAATCGGTTACAGAAGGTGATTGCTCGGTTAGTTTCACCTTGGCAACATGACTTTATCCCAGGCTGGGGAACTACAGACCACGTTAGGAGGGTAATATCGCTATTGGATATTGCGGAGGCCAACGAGGAAAAAATAGCTATAATTTTTTTAGATGCCGAGAAGGCATTTGATCGTGTGGCCTGGCAATATTCATGGGATGTGTTATCAGCACGGGGGTTTGGATCACAAATTGTAACCGGTATCTGAGCAATGTACTATAACCCAATAGCTAAATTACAGATCATGGGTAATACTTCAGCAGCCATAGAAGTAGCTAGAGGAACAAGACAGGGATGTCCATGTTCCCCGATTCTTTTTGCCCTTTATCTAGACCCTTTCATTGAACAATTATTAAAAAATGCCAATATTAGACCTATCAGAACTAGTGGAAAGTATTGGCATATGCAGATGATATAGCCATTACAACTTCTAATCCTGAGTCAGCAATAAAAAAAATTGAAAAAATGAATTCGGAAAGAAATCAGGATATTTACTTAATAGTAGTAAGACTCAAATTCTTTGTTCAAAGAGGTGTAACATATTAGACCAACGACAAATTGAATTCGCAACCTATCTGGGGGTTAAAATAGGAGCTGACTTAGATAAAATATGGACAAAAAATCTGGAAAAACGCTGGATGAAATTGGGAAGGATCTAAGGCGGATAGATAAAATCCAGTTAACTATTGTGGGGAGGGTTAATGTTTTAAAAATGAACGCTTTCCCCAAAATATTATACTTATTTCGGTCAATTCCACTGGAAATACCAGGGCCTATTAGCCGGAGAATGGAGTCAATGTTCTCTAATTTTGTATGGCAGTATGGGAAAATTAGGAGGTCATTAAAATATTAATCACTTCCACAGAGTAGAGGTGGGTGGACAGCACCAAATTTACAACTATACTATTGGGCAGCTGTATTACAACAGATGGTCACGTTATTAAACGATAAGATCTCCCTTGAAAACGATCTACCATCAATTTACCATTTAGCTATTGGCAAGGAGGCTTCGGGTATGTTCCTGAAAAAAATAGAACCTAGCTACTACAAAAAAAACTCGATTTAAGTGTTTAAAATCTGCCTGGGGGATATGGAAGAAAATCACAAAAGAATTGAAAATCACGAAATATAATAGATATACTCCATTGTGGGGCTCATCATTATTTCCAGCCGGCATTGATGATGTTATGGCAAGAGGCTGGGCGTTGGCTGTGATAGATAGAATTAGGCATTTGTTTAATGATAAATTAGAGATTATAGAATTTTGGGAACTGGTTAGATCTAAAGGAATAGATGAACAATCGCAATTTAAGTACATCCAGGAGTTGGCTTAAAACACTCCCGCAGGAAATTTTTAAATTGGATTCTATACCAGTCTTAGAATTAGTCTTTCGAGGGAAAGCTAAGATCGGGGAATATTATAATATCATGCTAAATAATTTTCCGGATGATATTGGAAAAACTGAGGCTAAATGGGTAGAGAATTTAGCAGATGAGGAAATAGATATCGATCGGACATTGGAGCTAGCTCAAAAGAATTTTCTCTCGGCAAATCTCAAATCACAACATTATAAAACAATATTTGACCTATATTATACTCCGGATAAATTATTTAAATGGGGGAAACGGGAAAATGATGTGTGTCCTTGATGTCAGGTTGGTCCCGCAGATACAATTCACATGTTTTCTTCATGCAGCAAACTAATACCCCTAAAAACAGGTATAGAAGAAGTTTGGCTTAGAACACTTAATAAGAATTTTTGTTTAACCTCGACATTAATGTTATTTGGGTTTGATTATTAACTAGATGTGTTACCATCACATATAGATTTTGTATTTATGACAGTAGCAGTAGCAAGGCTTTTGATTGCAACAGCTTGGAAGGAGGAAGAAGCACCCAGCTATTTAGCATGGCTTTATCGGCCTCTCCATATATATAATCAAGAAATGGTACTGTATGAGGTTAAGGGACACCAAGCTAGGAAGAAAGGATCCAAGATATGGGCACCTATGACTAAATGGATGAAGGAAAGGAAATAATAAATGGAATAGTCAGACGTGGGAAACTAATACGTATATTATGAAAAAACTAATTATGAGTAAGGAAGTATACTTCGGAAGTGACTATTAGTGTATATGATTTGTCAATATAATATCTGATTTATTATATTACTGTTTTGTTTTAACTTCCTCATTCTGTATCTCTGCCCTGCTTAAATAAAATAAAAAAAATAAAAAAAATGGAATCCCAATAAGTTTTATTAATGCCTTAAAAGCGCTATATTGCAACCTCTCGGCTAAAATCTGGGTTAATATTCACCTAACTGGAAAAAAAGTATTAATAGGTAGAGGCCTGTGGCAAGGGAACCCTTTTTCACTGATTCTTTTTGATCTGTTCATTAAATCCTTAGCCGAGAAATTGGGAGATGAAAATGTTCTTTGAAGCACAGGGTTTGAAGAAGAAAGTAGGCCTATATGCAGATGTTTTGATATTGTTTACCAAATTTCCAGTGACCGCAGTAGAGAAATTTGAAGAAAAAGGGCATGGGTTTTTGGAGCTCTGATGAGTTTTCCATCAATAGGGGCAAAACCAAGGTAATGGCTTGGAATATTGTCAATTTGATGCCTGGTTACATTGAGGTCCCGAAAAGAATGAGATATTTAGACATCAACTTTTTTCATGCGATTGACCAAATTCCAAAAGAGAATCTAGCCAGAGTGGCAGAGGCAATTAAAAATCTTCTGGTGACATGGCACAACCTCCCCAGGGCAATTTATGAAAGAGTCAATTTAACAATGTATTTTACTCAAGGTCACTTTTATGTGCAATAATATTCCATACTACATTTTGATCCAAAAGCCTCTAAAAGTTGCAGTCCTGTTTCAATAGCTTTTTATGAGCCTCTAAGGGTATGAGGATAGCCTGGAGAAAATTAGGAACTAGAATAAGGAAAGGCGGGTTACAACTTCTGGATTTACAATTATTTTGCTGGGCTTTCCAACTCAAATATTTTAAGGTGCTAATGGGATCCTTGATTTAACAGATAGAGGAGGTTTGTATCTATCCATGATCTCTACGAAGAAGATTAATGATGTATTCTAACATAAATTTGGATCTCCCAAGTACTTTGAGAATGTAAGATTTAGGGTTTTGGAGGACGCTGCTAGAGTGTGATCTAAGGTGATGTCCAGGTGTAAGAGTTCATATTAAAATGAATTTGAACCATAATATGGTTTTGCCTGGTACTTCAGCATGCCTAAGAGATTCTCTGAGTCTCCCATTGAAGAAGGCAAACACTATTCTCTGGAGGGATCTAATTGGGGACTCTGGATTAAAATCCTGGAATTTTCTATGCTCGGAGACTAGTGGGAAGCTCTTCAGGTATAAAATGTAATCAAATTTCCTCATGGTATTAACCGCAAAGTTGAAGAAAGTGCAATAGTGAGGGCTTTTTGAAAGAGCTCCATTCAGAAGGGAAATTGAAGAAATAGGTTGCAATTTGGTATAGATTCCTGTGTGCTGATGAAGATATGGAAAATCCAGCAGTGTATTAAGTATAGGATGAATACTTGCTGGACAAGGAGCTAAAAATGGTATGGCAATTATCTATTAGTACACTTTATGCTATTGTCAGTCTAGCAACCCTAAAAAGGAACAACCCTCCATAATGTTTATTGGTCCCCGAAAAAGGATGGTGAAGTGTGTGAAGGACTGCAAATTGATCTAGAAGAGACGCAGTACTCCAGCTGCTGACAGAATGCACATTTTGGTCACCTGTCCGATGCTATTCTCATTTTGGAAAGCTGTAAATAAGATCTTATCAGCCGTTGTTTGTCAAACTATGAAGAGAAGCCTAACTAGTGTGTTGTTTGGTGTGAATATCCAAAATATTAATCAGTTGAGCTGAAACAAAAAATATACATATTTTATTTAATGCTGATCGCCAAACATTTAATTTGCAAAATGGGTAGAGAAAACTCTTCCAGAGGTAAATGACTGGTTGCAGGCGGTTTTGAGAGTGAACCTGCTGGACCGAGCTTGCTTTTTGAATAAGAGAACACAGTTTTGGCAGCAGTTAATACATTTCCCAACGTAAAGTAATTGGCCCAGTGATGATACCATTCTTTCTGCTCACCAATATATAGGCCGTAAAATGTGTCTGCCGGTAATCTAGCGGGATGCAGAGTTTTGGTGCAACATTGTGGACTGTTGTTGATCTTGGAGAGATGGTACAGTTGCAAACATTAGACATTGAATAAACGGTTGTGATGAGGACTTAATAAAAAGAAATATTCCATTTGAGTGTCTTTAGATGGCCACTTTTGGCATGAAGGATGAGGTTAACATCCTTCCCTTTCCTATGGATCCTTTGTACAGATCCCATCATCTGTACAAAGATGACATGAGGAAACTCTATTGCTTTTATACTGTCAGTTTCTGTGAAATGGATATTACATGAATTTGTGTTCAGGACGTTTAGAAATGAACTGCTTCAAGGTCACTTCATCCCCATCCCAAATAATGGAGAGACCATCAATAAACCTCATGCAAGTGACTACATTCTCCATAAAGTGATCATTTACTTCAGCTCAGACAACCTCCTTTTCCCATCACCGCATATACAGATCCAGGAACCTAGAAGTATTCTATAGTAGTATTCTATAGTAGAGCTCCAATAAAATGACAATATGTCTCCTTGGTGGGCATGACAGATTTAAAACCTTTTTGGCAGAAAATAGGTAGTAGAAAGTTCTGCAATTCTTCACCTTGAGGTAATGCATTTCACCCCGTTATAAAAGGTCCCCAACTATCCACTTATGGAGCATGATATGATAATTTTTTTCAGTTTCTTTCAGTGTGTTGTAATGATCTACTATATTCAGTTTCCAATAAGCACCAGCAATTTTAAATATTTTATCCATCATAATGATATTGCTTCCCTTGTCTGGTGCTTTAAATATCAAGGAATCATTGCCTTTTACTAAATTAATGTCCTGAAAATCCTCATTAGAAAGATTCTCTTTGCACCAATATGGGGGTTTACCCCTCATTCTATTGATCTCATCCATCATTATCTCTTGAAATAGATCAGTTTTATCACCAGAGGGCAATTATGGACAAAACATACTTTTTGTTCTGCAACCACTGAGTACACTAACATCAGTCCTGAAGCCCTCCTGCCAATGACATCCACCTCATTTACATCCACATGCTTGCACTGTATTTCCTGCACATTTATTTGAGGGGTTCTCAATCTCTATAATGAATATTTACTTCCAGAACTTCTCTGAAGACTTTGAGGCGTTTTAGAGACTGTTGAATAATACAGAATGCAAAGAAGATGTGGTTTATCTCACACTGCTGTTATAATCATGGTTATATGCAGAGCCAATGGAATTATGGAATTATGCGGCCATGGTGATTTTTCTCAAAATTATAGATTTTCTGCATTTGCCACCTAATCCATCATCTGCTGCATAATCTGAAGATGTTAACAAAAACATTTCTAGCTCAAACATATCAAACGTTTGCTAAAAAAAAACTGCGAAACATGTTGCCCTGCAGTGGAAGGCCCTTTGCAAAGGTTGACTGGTCACCTTTCTATAGCTCATTGCTGTGTTTGGGTGTTACCCGGTACTAATGGGTTGCAACTAATGCCCACACAGTGTTAACAAGTTTAAAAATGATACAATAATTAAGTAATACTAGCCTATATTGTGCCGCATAATTTGGCTTTTTTAAAACATAATTTACTCAATCCTACTGCATAATTTGGCCCTCCCAAGCCACATAATTCCAGTGGCAATGATTAGATGGTTGTATGCCATTGTATCCATCTCAGGAATGTGTTTAGTGTATTTTACCAAAGTGTGCAGTGTTGTCCGTAGGGCCTGGAAGAAGATGTCCTTCCCATAGAAATGTTTACCTGTCAACCATTTGACTTAAAATTGCAGTTCATGGGAAGTCTTTAATAGAGTTATTTCATGAAGAGGAATAGAAAAGTGTCTACAGATGTAGGGTGTTACATTACTTCAAGTCCACACACCCTTTAGAATGGTGTCACAATGATTATATGATGCCATCAGTGATGTTATCACTGGTGTCATTTGAGATGTCATCAGTTATTTCATCAATGATGTCATTTTACATGTTTTATGTTTTAGCAATTTTTCGCATTAGCATGGAAAATATTAAAATTCATTATATAGCATATGGAAATTCCTTTTTTCCTGGATGTTTCCTTGTCCTTTGCTTTGAGGAGATTATCTGTCCACTACCCATCATATCACCATGTTTTAATATGTTGTGGCAAATGAGGTGCCCGTGGCTGTTCCTTGGCTCTGCAAAAAATAATTGCCTCCAAATAGAAATGCATTATGGTTCAAGCAAAATTCCACTATTTCCATTAGCACCTTAGAGTACTCCGTAAAGGCTCATCTACCTTGATTTCAAATAGTACTACATGCATTAATGCCTTCAGCATGTTAGATCGATGTGTTAAGAGAAACCACATTTATAGTTACAAAGAGATAGTTGGATTGCCTATGGATACCATTGATCATATTTAAAAAATCAGGTGAATCTCTCACATACAATGGTAATGCTAATGTTAGTACAAATGGAAAAAGCAAAATATAAATGAATCAGGATGTGTTTTGAATAAAGAACCAATGGACCTAACAATTGAATGGCATGATGGATATTGTTAAGGATCTTAGATAGGAAATACATTGTAGCCGTTAGTTTGTGATCTGTTTCAGAAATCTGTATTCATCCTTAACTAAGAGACCTATTTCTTTCCTGGACTTCAACCTTCGATGGAATCCTGCAGCATAGTCACTAGAAGGATTTTTGTACAAGTTTTAGCTAGTGCTGTTTTGTATTCAACTGTCTTTCAGCCTCCAAAATATACTTATGACAATCTAAAATCTCTGGGCATGATTCACAAAGGTAAACTGAGATGAAAGTCTAACTTTACGACTTTCGGTATTCACAAAGGGGATTTACTACTCATGTCTGCCCTTTGTGAATACCTAAAGTTGTAAAGTTTCATCTCAGTTTACCTTTATCAATCGGGCACACAGTGATCACGCCTTTGCCAGAAGCTTTTATCACTATACTTTGGTCTTCCTAAAGATAATTTATTGCTGACCAGTCCCCTTTGGTCATAATTGATTTTCATTTTTTGGCTCTTCTTTTTGCTAGTTTATTGTGCTCTTCTGCCATAAGTTCTTGAAAAAGATACATTCTTTTGCCTGTAGGTAATTGCAAGAAAAAGGAGGTCTGAGATTGCAGTCGCTTCTCATTTATTCATGAGTCAAAATCCCCATTATCCTAAAGCACTCGGCCTCAGTTGGTTCAGTGGCAGCGTATTGAATATATCCATAACAGGATTCCTTTTCCAAACTCAGTAGAGCTTGTGAATTGTGGAATATCATACATGGTCAGAGTGGAAATATATGGTTCCTCTTTTGTGCTGGTTTTATTCTTCGCCTGTGCAAAATATATTTTTAGCTTTCATTTTCTAGAAAACTTATACAGGTCAATCCTTGAAGTGGCAAAGTTCATTTCTGTATCTAGAAAGAATGTTAGTCCCTTATTCAACACCCATAGATGTTTACACAATAATGTTTGGGATGACAGATTTATTACCAGGTTCCCTATTTATATTAATTCAAATGTCTCTCCTTTTCCACATTTTCCTTTTCCCTCCCCTCTTTGTTTTCCTGGTTTTGGTGTGTTTTTGTTAATTTTATTTGAAAATCCTCCTCCTCTTTGTCTCAAACTTATCTGGGATCTCCTCATCTCCCCAGAAAAGATCCAGTTTTGAAGTTGTGTTGGATGCTCCCTCGTCAGGCAAACTGAGTTCAGAACTAGCCTCAGTTGGAAGAACTATTTCTTTGTCCAAAGTCTTATCCATGAGACTCCTACTGCACAAAGAATCAATTTATCTTCCCAATGTATGTATTTGTTCATTTGCATAATCCAATCTGTCTCTGTTGAATTTCCCTGCTTTCTTTGCTTGTACGTCCAATTTATATTTATCAATTTGTTTCCCCATATTCTCCAGTGTGTAAGCCACCTTCCGCTTGCTCTTACTTTTGTCAAGTCAAGTCAAGTCAAATTCCACTTTATTCGATTAATTAAAATCATAAAAGCATTCTACAGCAAAAATCAAAAGTTCATCTATTAAACAGTTGATAAATTTAATACAGTATTAAACAGTTGATGAATTTAAAAAGCAGGTTAAAAGGGCGATAATTGCATAAAATACATTAAAAAAAGGCACTCGAATGAGCAATATAGATGGATCAAAATTTCTATTGTTCTTCCAATCTTAGCCTTACTCTCTTGCATCTCACAGATGCGGCTAAAAAACTAGCAGTGCAGTACATAATTAGAGGAGAGAGCAACATCTGTAAATATAACAATGCAGGCTTATACTGGATAAAGCCCAGGTCCTTCAAAATAGATTTTAAATATCTAGTGCGAGGTTCATGATAGAAGGAACAAAAAAACAAAAAATGGGCATTATCCTGAATAGAGAAACCATCACATTTGCATGGGGCCGATTCCTCCAGCTTGCACCAGTCTTTCTCATCCCACAGCACCGTATAAATTTGGTTAAACCGAAATTTGGATAAAAGCCATCTATGAAAAGGGTTGGTTACCGTTATTAAATAAGGAGCCAGCACACAGGATGTGGATATCAAAACATGAGCCCTCACAGAGGGTTTACATAAATCATGGGCTTCGCGCTCGGCCATGCGAATTCTCAGAAAGTTTGTTTTCACCCACGGCAGGTCAGCTCTACACAGGGCTTCAGGTCTACTAAAAATTTCAGGGCGTCCCAAAAGTGCTGTCATAGTTTCAATGTAAGACAGCCACTGAATGTCCCTTCTGTGATCAAGTTGGAGACAATCTTTGATGATCCGATGATTAAGGCTAAGGTTTGGGTTAAGCCAAAGCTTTATCCACATCAATAGTGGAGCTAGATTTATTATGTCTAGGATGTAACCCATTCCCAACTCTAGGTGTACTGAGTAGATAGCAGTTGACTGGGGTAAACCCAGCAATGAGCGAAAAAATTTGTTTTCCTCAGTCTGGATATCTTTAGAATTAACGTAACCCCAGACTGCTGCACCATATCTAGCAATTGCAATTGTCTTGGCTTTATAAATGGCCATAATAGCCTCCATAGGTTTCCCCCCCAATCTCTTAGCAAAACCCAGAATTGCAGCATATGAGCTTCTTACCGCATTCTTTTTAGATGTTAGCTGCGGTGTCCAGGTTCCCCTCTGATCAAAAATCACACCCAAGTAGGTAAAGACCTTGACACTAGTAATCACCTCTCCGTCACAGAAAAAAGATTTTTCTTTACGCATACCACATCCTACTGACATGGTATGTGATTTACTTTTGTTGATCACCAGGTCGAGACTAGTCATAAAGTTACAAAAGGCATCAAGTAACTTTTGTAGGGCAACTGGGGTCCTAGCTATGAGTACCGCGTCATCGGCATAGAGGAGCACCGGAATTGGTGCACCCCCCATGCTCGGGAAATCTTTTGTGGCAGACGTTAGGTAACCCTCCAAAGAGTTCACATAGAGCGTGAACAACATTGGCGCCAGGATGCATCCCTGGCGGACCCCTCTAGTGGATCTAAAACTCTCGGTACACTTTCCGTCGGTGGTCATTCTAATACGGGCCCTCAGAACTTTGTGGAGCTCCGCCAGAAAGTGTACCAAGGAACTATCGAGGCCCATCTCCAGCAACATTGCCCACAGCTTAGATCTATTAACAAGATCAAAAGCTGTGGACAGGTCCATAAAACCAAGGAATAAGCTGCCCCTTTTTGCTCTGGTGTATTTGGACAGTATGAGGTGGAGGTTGAGGCATTGGTCCTCAGTACTCCTCCCTGACCTAAAGCCGTATTGTGCCTCGGATAGAATGTTATTTCCCTTGGCCCACGCAGAGATCCTCGCCAGGACAACCTTGCCTAAAATTTTTACCGAGGAGTCCAGAAGCGATATAGGTCGATAGCATTTTGGATCTCCTCTCTGCCCTTTTTTAAATATTGGGACGATTGTAGCTAGAGACCAGGACTCAGGGAAACCCACTATTGCGGCAGCGTTAAAAACTCTAGTTAAAATGTTTGCCCAAAACAGTGGATTTGCCCTGTACATGTCCGCTGGCACTCCATCGGGGCTAGGGGCCTTGCGCCCTGCTGTCTCCTCTATGGCTCTAAGTACCTCACAGGTTTCAAAACTCACAGGCTCCATGGGGCTACCATTTACGGGGATTATAAAAGGGTCCGCCTCCCTGTGACTGTCATAAATTTTTTCGAAATGGGATAGCCAATCGACCTCTGAGATATTTAATTCCTGTGCTGAGTTTTGAGCGCCTGTAAGAAATGGAGAATTTATTATTGTCCAAAACTCAGCACTATTTTTTAGAGTAGCTTTATCCCTTAAGTCCTCCCAAGCTTTGCTTTTTAATTCATTTTTACGCAGAGTGGTGGCCGTGTTATAATCCTTTCTTAATCGCGCCACAAGCTCCTTATCCCTTGGGCGGGTGTTGAGGGCTTTTTTAAGGCGGTTATGAGCTTTACTGCAATTTTTATCAAACCAGCCTTTCGCCGGGTATTGTTTATCCCCCTGCCCTTTGGCTAAAAGACTGCTAGACACAAACCGACAAATATCTTCAAAAGAAGATATGATATCATTGTGCCCAGCTGATGGGGTGGCACACACCATTAACTCTTCCGCGACTGAATTGGATAAAGTTATAAAAAAAAATTCCGGTACAACCGACTCCCATTTAAGTCTTCTCCCCTGATCCTTTTCCTTTACAGGCAATATAGTCCGCTGGTGAACAACAGATTTTGACAAAAAGGCACTATTTGTTAACACCAATCCAACCGGATTATGATCACTCATGGGCATAGCAATTGCATTATATGTAATCACATAATTAAGAAAATATCTCGAGATAAAAATAAAGTCAATTATCGAATCGCTAGCCCTTCCCGTGTAGGTGGCAACCCGTGTAGTATTATCATAAAATTCAGGTTCAAATAACTCATTTTCCTGCAGTACATGTTCAAGTGCTCGACCCTTCTGTGTGTGTTCTAAATGAGGGGGTGACACGCTGCCTGGCCCCTCCAATTCCACCATAACACATTTTGATCACAAATGAACATTAAAATCACCCATTAAAATGAATCGATACAGAGTGGATTGCTTGTCTCCGTAGAGAGTTAAAAAATCTAATAACCAATTAA
Source organism: Triturus cristatus (assembly GCF_964204655.1). Lineage (NCBI taxonomy): Eukaryota > Metazoa > Chordata > Amphibia > Caudata > Salamandridae > Triturus > Triturus cristatus. The sequence continues at coordinate 193,060,012 of NC_140582.1, forward strand.
AATGCAAGGATTCTGGATTACTATTGGGAGCATTGTAACAGTTAACCAACAATAATTTACCACCATCCTCTAAGGTTAACTCCAGAATGATAAAGTTATTGGAAATGCAGTCTAACATAATCAATTTGCCTGTCAAATTCACCGAAACCAACATCATGAGGCCGCCTTTGTTCCGTCCAGCTGGGGAAGGCAAGGCGGGGACAAAGAAGGATGTGAAGCCATCTATCCAGTAGTCACACTCCAAGTCCCAAGTCTCTTGCAAGGCAATGACGTCATAACTCTTTACAAAGTTTTCCCAATTGGGGTCTCCCTTCTTAGCCCGCAACCCAGCAATGTTCCAAGATAACAGCCTAACCGTGTCCCCATTGTCACTAGTAATAATCTCTGGTGAGCTGTTCTTGACCGCCTCAGAAGAAGGTACGTGGACCACTGATGTTGGGGCCGCTACAGCGGCGTCCTCTGTACCCTCTCCCTCACCCCGTCAATCACAGAGGTCGAGGCCTGAGAGCACATTAAACCTGTTATACGTTGTAATGGGGGGACCAAATGAACTAGAGTTATCACGGCCCTGCAAAGAACATTGCTGAGCCCGACTGGGCCCCACCGGGGTAAATGGATAAGGTCTTGGTCTGGACAAGGAGGGAAAATTGGCCTTGTTGTAGAAATACCCAAGTGGACGAACTCGGATACTATTCCTGTCCTCCAACAGGGATGCTGCCCGTAGGAGGACAGTGGCCACATGTTGCGGGTATTTAAAATTCACAACCACGCAATCCCCTCTACAAGATTTCCTTGAAGGGCCAATCCAGTTCACTCTCCTCGTCGTAATAATATCTCCAGCATGTTTGGAAGGGAAACCGCATTTAGCGCCTAACCAGGCCACCACTTTGTTTTTAAGAGAATCATGCGCTTCCACTTGCGGCTCAGTATTACCTGAGCAAAACAGCGGAACATTTGCAAGTACGATGACATAAGGGGCGCAATCCGGGGGCAAATTAATAGTATTGACGCATCTACTTTGTACAACGTTATTATTATATAAGGGGCCAGGTCTCTGCGATCCCCTAGCCTGATCAGCATCCAAATCTGCTGGTGGAGGGTAGATTGCTTGGGGAACAGCAGGATTGCTAACCGGGCAAATAACAGGAGGGATCAAAGAAAGAGAGTTGGGGGCTTTTGTAGCACTATCTCCCGTCACTTTAGGGATTGCTAAACTATTTTGAGGGGGTAAGGGATTCACCTGGGAGAATTTAACCAGCTGTTGATCCAGTAGGCCTCCTAGTCTTTTAATCTCCGCATTTGCGGTGTCCAATTTGACTGTAAGACAGTCAATGGCAGCTTTAAGTTTTAGGTCTATAGCTGCCTCAATACGTTTAATTAGAAAATCAAACTGCTCTGGGCTCAGTGTAATATTGGGTTCCTTCGTAATCTCTGCGTTTGGTTTGGACTTGGGGGAAATGTAACTATCCGGCCGGTGATTTTCCACTCTTCTCCTGTGCACGGTCTTACCCCCTCTCTTGCTTTGTTGCCTTCTGCATGATCTAAAAGGTCTCTTTCCCCTAGTTTCTTCCAATATTTCAGTCTCTTCCTCAGAGTCAGGGCATAACGTATCATTCATTGTAGAGACCATTAATGCATTATCATGCTCCTGGTGAATAGGAACTACTGTATTACAGGTTGGTTCAGTAGCGTTATGGTCTTCTGGCGTACAGTCCAAGATTCTATCACCATCTAGAAAATCCTCCAGTGTAGCAGCTGTAGCTGGGGAGGGGACATAATCCAGAGCGTCAACTTTACCCAAGGAAGCTCTTCTATCCTCGTTGATTTTGGTCACCCTTTTAACAAGAAAATTATTCATGGAACCAGCCCCCGTGACCACCTTATTTTTCTTAGGGCCAGACATCATAGAATATGGGCCGAAACTGACTGACCCCTACAACTAGAACCAGATTACAGCCAAAGTACACTGAAGCAGGACACCTCCACAGCAAAACTCATGGGGCAAGAATGTAAATGTAACGGACAGCAGTAGTACCTGAAGTGGGGCAGATGTCCTGGAATCCGATGTCAGGGGGATGGCCCCGCCCTGCCTCCTCCTGCCCCGGACGGCCACAGACGGCCCGCCCTCTGCCCGGGCTCAGCCCAGCGCCGCCCGCGCGCGTCCCGCGATGCTGGGGGAGCCGCTACTTTTGTAGCGCCTCCGGGCGCGGTGCTGGCCGGAAGTATGCCCCAGAGACTGCCGGGAGCTGTAGTTCCCCCTGCTGCAGCCAGCAAACTACTGGCGTCGAAAACAGCGTCTGCCTCCCGATTGCCTGGTGGTCCAGTGGGCTGTGTAGCGTGAGTGTCGCCGGTATTGGCCTCCCCCGCTCCACCGGGGGAGCCGCTGCTTTTGTAGCGCCTCCGGGCGCGGTGCTGGCCGGAAGTATGCCCCAGAGACTGCCGGGAGCTGTAGTTCCCCCTGCTGCAGCCAGCAAACTACTGGCATCGAAAACAGCGTCTGCCTCCCGATTGCCTGGTGGTCCAGTGGGCTGTGTAGCGTGAGTGTCGCCGGTATTGGCCTCCCCTTACTTTTGTCAGTCTTGCTCTTGTTTTCCTTTATCATCTGCCACTATATTTATGTTTTATTGGGGTCCTCAGAAGTTTGAAAAAGCACTCTATTTCCATTTGTCATTATTTTAAAAAATCATCATCCTTGTCACTTAATGTGGACATAATCAGTATGCTATGTCCTGTTGGGACACAATTACAGTCAATATATTTCTTTAAAGGTGTCATCTCCCACCATTTATTGATCTCCATTGTGCATGCTTATTCCATTTCTCTTATTGATTTCATGGGGGTTTCTCCTCAGCCCCTAGTTCTCTTTGCGTGGTTACTAAATTCCCAAGCCGCTTATCAAATATTTGACTAGCAATTAGATCCCTTCTGGATTTCCTGTCTGGCATAGTAAAAAGGACAGTTTCACTTGCAGTAAATAATTTGGCAACTACTTTTGGAATTGATCACTTAGTTTTTACAATTGCTTACAAAACTATTTTTATTGTTCAAAAATCATGTCAGCTGGAAATGCCTTCTTGTTTCTTTGGTATTGCTCTTGCAGTATAAAATTTAATCTTAGTGGTTCCCACGGTACATGGGTATCCAGAGCGGGAGTTAGTCCCTCCCACTACGTCTTCTTAAAGGCTTTGGCAGAGGTGTTCAACCCACCCCGTCCCTGTTTCTGATTCACCACTCTGGGCTTGTTCCATTGTGCAGACTCCACGCTCCTTGCAGTTGCTAGAGGCACATCACCATGCTCCTGGGTGCACACCGTATGCAGTCCATGTCCTGCATTAACCATTTACTGGATTTTCATTCCAAGAATCACTACACCAATATGTATATATTTGTTATAGGTATTTATTTTTTCTATACAAACCAAACTTAAAAATCACAAACTTCAGAAATCCTTCAGTTATAGTTACACCTTAAATATATAAATTATGAACGACCTTTACATTTACTATAACTCGCCACTCTGCCCTGCACTGTGTTCTCAAAAAAGATATGATTTGAATGCCAAACTCTTATTGTAAGTACTATTATTTTATATGTATAAGTGAGGTAATACAAAACAGTACAAGCAGTGCATGGAGAAGGTACAACTTATAGTTAGGCTACTGAGTTGAAAACACTGTGTATGGAAGTGCACAAGTAATAATATTTTTGATGGTGTTGTGTAAATTATAAATTAAAGGTATGCATTTAGAAATTAACATTTTTGTTGACATTAAGTTTTATTTGTAGCTAAAGACTAAATACATTTATATAAATGTACAGGTGATGTGTAAATTATAAATATAAGCAATAAATATAACAGAAAGATTTCTAATGTTTGTGTATTTAAAATTTGGCTTATATAAGATGAATAAATAAAGATTTAACACATTTTTAAACTTTGGCTTTTTCATAGATTTTTAAAATTTTTAATAAAAAAACTTGAAATTGTAGAGCTTACTTTTGTCAAGTGGAATGTTAGTAAGTGAAGTGTTGTACATTATAAAAGAGAAGTGTTTCATTAAGTGTACTGTCATAGAATATAGTGTCGTAGAGTGAATTGGAGTAGAGTGGAATGAGGTACAGTGGTGTGCAGTACAGTGGAATTGAGTACAGTGGAGTGGTGTATAGTTGAGTGGCATAAAGTGGAACAGCATAGACTGGACTGTTGTAGAGTGGTGTGAGGTGGAGTGGAGTAACATACAGTAGAATAGCATTCAGTGCAGTGTCGAAGAGTGGAGAGTACTCTATGCAACTCCACTGTACACCAGTCCACTATGCTATTCCACTTACACTACTTCCTACTACACTCCAGTGTATACTATATCACTGTATGCCACTCCAGTGCACACCATTCTATATCCCTCCACTGTTCGCCACTCCCCTCTATGCCAATCCACTATTTGCCACTCTACTCTACACTGGTCCACTATACACCACTTCACTCTAACACATGTACACACTGCACTGTACACCACCCTACTGCACTTCCACAGTATGCTACTCAACTGTACGGTACTTAACAAAGCAATAAGGGCCACATTTAGAAAAACAAATGGAGCTCTAAAAACCTCAGAACTTCGCAAACTAAAATGGCTTAGAAGGTCCTATAAAAATGGAATATGGAAAGCCAAACATATGTACTATGAAGGAATATGGACTAAGCTGCATTTTTCCTGCAAAACAAAAATTTGTACATATTCTGGGGCTGTTAGACCTGTCAGCCCTTTGGGTGGTCCCTCCTCATCATTATTTATTTTGTCCCACTTTTGCCTCAAACCCTGTTTGAATTTTTCCTTTTTGGGAACCACCAGACTTTTTAGTGTTGCTGCAGATTCAGGGAGCCATTTTACCTACCCCTGAAACTTCTGTCTGAGGGCCTGAAGCACAAAATGGTGGCCACCTGTGACATCACCAGCATCCACTGGAACCTACTAGCACCTTCCAGAACATTCCAGAACCCTGTGACCGTTGGAGGCGGTTTAGAATGTTGGGAAGCTAAGACAGAGAGTTGGCAGTTGGAGCTGGCAGTTGGCACCTGACTGGTGAAGAGAGAGCAGCACAACAGTGAAGGAGGAAGGAGTGAAGCAGCAGGGGTGGAAACTTGTGCCTGGAGTGGGGTCCATAAACCCACCCTTGATACTGGTCCCTACTGATGGATCCCAGCCTGTAGCCCTGTGTGGGAAGAAGCCAGAAAAACTCATCCTAAGGACCTGGACAGCAGGAACAGGCCTTAGAAGCAGAAAGCAGCAAGATCCTGACCTGGAAACTGGTTTCCCTGGAGTCCGGCGTCGAGTAGCCCAAGACCTGGAGCCCGAGGTGGAGAAGCGGCGCTGACTGAAGAAGCAGACGTCGTACCCGGAGCCGCCTGAGGTCGTGAGAGGGCGCCGACGGAGGTCGTGAGGAATACCAAAGGTCGAGGAGGAAGTTAACCGAGGTCGAGTGAGCGGCGTCATCGGAGGAGTGAAGTCCGCCCTCCGGAGTCGTCGGAGACCGAGGTGAAGTGTACCGGAGGTCGGGAGTGAGGATCGCACTCCGGAGTCGCCCGGAACCTGAGAGGAGGAGCACCGGAGGTCGGGAGTGAGGATCGCACTCCGGAGTCGCCCGGAACCTGAGAGGAGGAGCACCAGAGGTCGGGGGTGAGGATCGCACCCCGGAGTCGCCGGAAGTCGACATCGAGGCCAGGCCGGCTGACGTCATCGAAGCCGAGAGCGCCATCGGACCGGAGCCGCCCGAAGTCGACATCGAGTAGAGACTGCCCGACGCCGTCGAATCGGAGGTCGAGATCGAACCGAGGCCGCCGACATCGGACCGGAACCGCCTACCGGCGTCGTCTAGAACTGACATTGTGCCGAGGCCGCCGAGATCAAACCGGAACCGCCTCACGGCATCGACACGACACCAGCGGCGTCGGAACATCAGAAAAAGGGCAGTAAGTGGAGTAGAGGGCGCCTAAGGCCCTGTGGAGACCTGAGAGACTGCTCTAAGGGGCTAGGGAGGTGCTGAAACCAACCTGACTGTGCCAGGGGTGAACTGGGACTAACCTAGAGAGGTTGTGTGGAGAGAGAAAGCCAGGGCACTGGTATTCCCCCCTTGATCTACCTCAGTTTAGGCCTCAGCCTTGTCCCAGCCAGGGAGTAGACCCCCCCCCCCCCTCAAGCCTTCCACAACCCTACAAGCTGTGCCTGGGCCCAATCAGCCCTTAGGAATTGAAAAGTGATCTGATTACATGAGTGTTGCTGTATACTGTTAATTATTTATTGGGGGCACTGTATTTATTGAGTTTTACCTATTTATTGCTTCACTATATTTATTGGTCCACAGGACTTGTTGGTGCACAATATTTATTGGTACAGCATTTATTGCCTCAGAATATTTAATTGCCTGTATTACCTGCACTTATATTTATGTCCCTTGTATTTATGATCATCCCTATTTATTGAATCTTCAGACAGTATTTATTTGACCTGCACTATTTAAAATTTGTATATTGTGTTTGACTTATTTATTTTCCCAATCAGCAACTAAGAGAAAAAGATAAAGAAAGATATTTTCATAATTTTTACGGTGTAGAGTCGTTTTTGGAACGGATGCACGCATGGTTATTGTTTGGGTATGTTGTATGCTTAGCACGGAGCCTGATTCCTGACCACTCGAGCCAAGCTACCACAGTGTGTCCGGAAGACCACCACCACCCCTCCTAGTGTGGGAGTGGTTTTCCAACATAAATTGGTGTTCAGTGGTGGGATAGAGCTGTGCCTACGCATACTCAACAATAACTGTGGGTAGTCCATAGGCCTACACCGGGAGTTTTCTCAAGAGCGGCCTTCCTAATTGTGGGTTTTTGTTTTTTCCAAATTTACTCTGGTGGTGGGAGGAGGTATTATTAAAGGTACCCCCCTGCATTGTTACTGCACAAAACCTGTCCTCTAACCTGAGTGGGCAAGATGGAGTTTGTACTAGAAAATCTAGAAACGTACACTGTGGCCCAACTCAGGGAGTTTTGCCAGCGGGAGGGGGTGTACTGCCCCCCAGGAGCAAAGAAGGGTGCACTCCAAACCAGCTTAAGGGCTTGGGGGGAGGCACGCAGGGAAAGCAAGGCTGAGGAGGAAGACAGGGATGGAGAGCCTGACCCCGAGGGGGCTGAGATGTACCAACCTGAGGTGGGGAACCTGTCAGCAGGGCCCAGAACCATTTCTAGGAAGGGCAGCAGTGCCTCTAGCGGTGGCTTGTCTGAAGTGGAGCTAACAGACCGGAGGGAGAAAAGACAGCTCACATGGGACTTAGCCAGGCTGGAGAAGGAGAAGGAGGAGCAGAGGATGGCCCACGAATTGCGACTGAAAGAAATAGATCTTCAGATCTTGAGAATCGGGGCACAACCTGTTCCTAATGGTGGCAGCCAAACCCAAGAGATCACCAGGGAATCCAAACCTTACCTGCCAAAGGACATAGTGGCTAGCTATGGAGTGGGCGACGATATCGCCAAGTGGCTAGCGGCCTATGAGGTCTCGTTGAGGGCCCATGGGGTTCCAGAGAAGTACTGGGAGGGGGATTGTACAAGTACATGCCTCCAGCTGGTAGGGATGCTTTATTGGCCCTCGAGGAGGATGAGCAGACCCACTACCCCACCATGAAACTGGCGCTCATCAGAAAGTTTGGACTAACACCTGAAAAGTACAGACAGAAGTTCAGGGGTAGTCACAAACTGGGCACACAGAATTGGGTGGACTTCCTGGACTATGCAAAGAAGGCAATGGAAGGTTGGATTCAGGGCAGTGAAGTGAGGAACTACGAGGAGTTGTTTGACCTAGTACTGAAGGAACACCTGCTCGAGAAATGTTTCCCTGAACTGCGGCAACACCTGGTGGATAGCAAGCTGACCAGTCCCCGGAAGCTTGCTGAGGAGGCGGACATTTGGGCTAGTACCCGGGTGTCCACAAGGGGGACTGGAGGGGATACTCAAAAGGCCGGACAGGGCGCCCCCCAGAAGAAAGAGGGAGGGGAAAAGAAAAAGGAGTTCTCCAAAGGCCCCCAAAATAACTTCCAAGGGAAGGGAACAGGATTCACCCCTAAGGCTAACCCACCCAGAAACCCTAATCCTGGCCAGAGTCAGCAGCCAAGGGTTGTCCATTGCTACGAGTGCGGTGGCGTTGGACACTATAAAGGAGATCCGAAGTGCCAGAAACGACCACCCCCTCCCACTGGAGGAAAGACCCCCGGAGTAGCTAGTGCAGTGCTCGGGGAGGAGATGCCCTTAACTAAGGGAAGGGAGTGGGCGGGTGTCACTTTAGTGTCCCTGGGAGAACGGGAGATGGTTCCTAAGATCCAGGTGCCCGCAAATACCGCAAAGTATGGGCAGTGGGTCACCATCAACGGCCAAAGAGGGGAGGCTCTGAGAGACACAGGAGCCAGTATGACTATGGTGCGTAGCCAACTGGTGTCTCCAGAGCAGGTAATTCCCGATGTACTCCACCCAGCCGCGATGGCTGACGGCAGAACAGGCCACTATCCAGTGGCCGAGGTTCCCTTTGAATGGGGGGGGGTTGCAGGTTCACTTCGAGTTGCCGTAAGCCCTGCCGTGCCAGTCGATTGTCTGCTGGGGAATGATATGGAGCACAACGCTTGGAAGGAGGTGGAATACCGGACTCACACCGAGATGCTGGGTACACCTGACTGGGCCTGTGTTAGCATAAGGTCCGCGACTACCCGAAGAGGGAGGTCATTTCGGCTGGAGCCTGGAACAAAGGCCCAGCCAGCTGCCAGTCAAGGGAAGAACCGAGGACAGGAGGAGCCTGCCTCGGCGTCTCCACCCCGTAGGACGGATAGGCCACCGGAGGTGGTGGACCAGGAGTCTGCGGAGGGGGACGTTACCAACCTGGAGGACCTACCCATCCCGGCCGAGTGGCACGTGGAGGGAGGCCCGTCCAGGGAGGAATTCTGCCAGGGCCAGAGGGAGTGCCCTACCCTTGAGGGGCTGAGGCGTCAGGCCGAAGCCCAGGCAGCAGGGAACGTTGAAGGGAACTACAGTGTTTACTGGGAGGATGGCCTCCTCTACAGTGAACCCAAGGCACCCCTACATGGATCGTCACGAGCCTTGGTAGTCCCTCAACGTTATCGAGCCTTCCTTCTGGAGTTGGCTCACGAGATACCATTGGCAGGACACCTGGGGCAAGACAAGACCTTCGCCCGTCTTGTCCCCCACTTTTATTGGCCTCAGATGAAAGTGTCGTCCGATACCTACTGCCGGACATGTGTGTCTTGCCAAGCCAGTGGGAAAACAGGGGTGAAGCTGAAAGCTCCCCTGGAACCACTTCCTGTCGTTAGCACCCCCTTTGAAAGGGTGGGCATCGACATTGTGGGTCCGTTAGATCCGCCAACATCAGCTGGTCACAGGTTTATCCTGGTCCTGGTGGATCATGCCACACGGTACCCAGAGGCAATACCTCTGAGGACCATAACAGCACCTGTTGTGGCTAGGGCCCTGATGGGAATCTTTACCCGAGTGGGTTTTCCCAAGGAAGTTGTGTCCGATAGGGGGACCAACTTCATGTCAGCGTATATGCGGGCGATGTGGAAGGAGTGTGGAGTGACCTACCGGTTCACAACTCCTTACCACCCCCAGACAAATGGTCTGGTGGAGAGGTTTAATAAAACCTTGAAGGGCATGATCAGAAGTCTGCCTGAAAGCCTGCGGAGGAAATAGGACGTCCTCCTACCCTGCTTACTTTTTTCCTACAGGGAAGTGCCACAGAAGGGAGTGGGCTTCAGCCCCTTCGAGCTTCTGTATGGGCACCCTGTACGTGGACCTCTCAACCTGGTGAGAGACGGATGGGAAAGAACTCCCAGAAAGCTTCCCCAGGATGTGGTGAGCTACATGCTGGCCTTCCGGAGCCAAATGGCTAAGTTGTGGAAGCAAGCTTCTGACAACTTGGAAGCCAGCCAAGCAGTAATGAAGGCGTGGTATGACCACAGTGCTCACCCGGTGGAGTTGGAGCCTGGCCAGAAGGTGTGGGTGATCGAACCCGGAGAGCTTAGCGCCCTCCAGGATCGCTGGTCAGGACCCTTTGAGGTGTTGGAGAAGAAGGGTAAGGCTACCTACTTGGTGGACCTGAAGACCCCTCGTCAGCCCCTGCGGGTGCTGCATGCCAACCGCCTCAAACCCCACCACGAGAGGCCCGAAGTCATCTTGATGATGGTGACTGACGGAGGAGAGGACGTGGAAAGCGAGCCTCTCCCTGATCTGTTTGCGTCTCAAGAAAAGGATGGGTCGGTGGAGGGAGTGATTCTCTCCCCATCTCTAACTCCTGAACAGCAGGAGGACTGTCGCCAGGTCCTGGGGCAGTACTCTTCGTTGTTCTCCCTTGTCCCGGGTAGGACTCACCTGTGCGTCCATGACGTGGACACAGGAGACAGCCCACCTGTGAAGTCCAAGATCTACCGGATGTCAGACAAGGTGAAGGCCAGCATTCATAGTGAAGTCACTAAGATGCTGGAGCTAGGAGTGATTGAACCTTCTAGCAGCCCCTGGTCTAGTCCGGTGGTGTTAGTACCGAAAGCTGCACCACCGGGTGCCCAACCAGAACTGAGGTTCTGTGTGGACTACCGGGGACTGAATTCAGTGACAAAAACTGATGCTCATCCGATCCCTAGGGCGGATGAATTGATTGACCGGCTGGGAGCTGCCCAATATCTAAGTACCTTTGACCTTACTTCAGGGTACTGGCAGATCTCGTTGACTGATGGAGCAAGGGAAAGGTCAGCCTTCTCCACGCCCAATGGCCACTACCAGTTCTGTGTGATGCCCTTTGGGCTCAAGAACGCACCTGCCACGTTTCAGCGCCTGGTAAACCAGATCCTCACCGGAATGGAGAGTTTCTCTGCTGCTTATCTGGATGACATAGCCGTCTTCAGTAACAGCTGGGAGGATCACTTGCGTCACCTGCAAGCTGTTCTCCAGGCCCTGAGACAAGCTGGATTGACGATCAAGGCCAGCAAGTGCCAGATCGGGCAGGGGTCGGTAGTGTACCTTGGACACTTGGTGGGTAGGGGAGCGGTGCAACCCCTCCAGGCGAAGATCGAGGCCATCATGGCCTGGGAACCCCCCAAGACACAGACTGAGGTCCGAGCATTTTTGGGCCTCACGGGATACTACCGCCGCTTCGTGAAGGGGTACGGTACCATCGTAGCCCCCCTCACGGAGCTCACGTCCAAGAAACAACCTCGACGGGTAGTCTGGACGGAGGCTTGTCAGCAAGCCTTTGAGAGATTGAAGAAAGCCATGTGCGAGGCCCCGGTCTTAAGGGCCCCAGACTTTTCCAAGGAGTTCATTGTCCAGACAGATGCATCAGAACATGGCATTGGGGCAGTGTTATCGCAGCTCAACGAAGAGGGTCTGGATCAACCCGTGGTCTTCCTATCCCGGAGACTACTTCCCAGGGAACAGAAGTGGAGTGCAATAGAGCGTGAAGCCTTTGCAGTGGTATGGGCTCTGAAGAAGTTGCGGCCATACCTGTTTGGCTCGCACTTCCTAGTTCAGACCGACCACAGACCCCTTCGTTGGCTGATGCAAATGAAGGGGGAGAATCCCAAGTTGTTGAGGTGGTCTATTTCCCTACAGGGGATGGACTTTCAGGTGGAACATCGGCCTGGAGTGGACCACGCCAATGCAGACGGTCTCTCAAGGTATTTCCGCCTTAGTGATGAGAACTCCCAAGGGGTTGGGTAGCTCTCCCCACTTTCAGCTGGGGGGGACGCGTGTTAGACCTGTCAGCCCTTTGGGTGGTCCCTCCTCATCATTATTTATTTTGTCCCACTTTTGCCTCAAACCCTGTTTGAATTTTTCCTTTTTGGGAACCACCAGACTTTTTAGTGTTGCTGCAGATTCAGGGAGCCATTTTACCTACCCCTGAAACTTCTGTCTGAGGGCCTGAAGCACAAAATGGTGGCCACCTGTGACATCACCAGCATCCACTGGAACCTACTAGCACCTTCCAGAACATTCCAGAACCCTGTGACCGTTGGAGGCGGTTTAGAATGTTGGGAAGCTAAGACAGAGAGTTGGCAGTTGGAGCTGGCAGTTGGCACCTGACTGGTGAAGAGAGAGCAGCACAACAGTGAAGGAGGAAGGAGTGAAGCAGCAGGGGTGGAAACTTGTGCCTGGAGTGGGGTCCATAAACCCACCCTTGATACTGGTCCCTACTGATGGATCCCAGCCTGTAGCCCTGTGTGGGAAGAAGCCAGAAAAACTCATCCTAAGGACCTGGACAGCAGGAACAGGCCTTAGAAGCAGAAAGCAGCAAGATCCTGACCTGGAAACTGGTTTCCCTGGAGTCCGGCGTCGAGTAGCCCAAGACCTGGAGCCCGAGGTGGAGAAGCGGCGCTGACTGAAGAAGCAGACGTCGTACCCGGAGCCGCCTGAGGTCGTGAGAGGGCGCCGACGGAGGTCGTGAGGAATACCAAAGGTCGAGGAGGAAGTTAACCGAGGTCGAGTGAGCGGCGTCATCGGAGGAGTGAAGTCCGCCCTCCGGAGTCGTCGGAGACCGAGGTGAAGTGTACCGGAGGTCGGGAGTGAGGATCGCACTCCGGAGTCGCCCGGAACCTGAGAGGAGGAGCACCGGAGGTCGGGAGTGAGGATCGCACTCCGGAGTCGCCCGGAACCTGAGAGGAGGAGCACCGGAGGTCAGGGGTGAGGATCGCACCCCGGAGTCGCCGGAAGTCGACATCGAGGCCAGGCCGGCTGACGTCATCGAAGCCGAGAGCGCCATCGGACCGGAGCCGCCCGAAGTCGACATCGAGTAGAGACTGCCCGACGCCGTCGAATCGGAGGTCGAGATCGAACCGAGGCCGCCGACATCGGACCGGAACCGCCTACCGGCGTCGTCTAGAACTGACATTGTGCCGAGGCCGCCGAGATCGAACCGGAACCGCCTCACGGCATCGACACGACACCAGCGGCGTCGGAACATCAGAAAAAGGGCAGTAAGTGGAGTAGAGGGCGCCTAAGGCCCTGTGGAGACCTGAGAGACTGCTCTAAGGGGCTAGGGAGGTGCTGAAACCAACCTGACTGTGCCAGGGGTGAACTGGGACTAACCTAGAGAGGTTGTGTGGAGAGAGAAAGCCAGGGCACTGGTATTCCCCCCTTGATCTACCTCAGTTTAGGCCTCAGCCTTGTCCCAGCCAGGGAGTAGACCCCCCCCCCCCCCTCAAGCCTTCCACAACCCTACAAGCTGTGCCTGGGCCCAATCAGCCCTTAGGAATTGAAAAGTGATCTGATTACATGAGTGTTGCTGTATACTGTTAATTATTTATTGGGGGCACTGTATTTATTGAGTTTTACCTATTTATTGCTTCACTATATTTATTGGTCCACAGGACTTGTTGGTGCACAATATTTATTGGTACAGCATTTATTGCCTCAGAATATTTAATTGCCTGTATTACCTGCACTTATATTTATGTCCCTTGTATTTATGATCATCCCTATTTATTGAATCTTCAGACAGTATTTATTTGACCTGCACTATTTAAAATTTGTATATTGTGTTTGACTTATTTATTTTCCCAATCAGCAACTAAGAGAAAAAGATAAAGAAAGATATTTTCATAATTTTTACGGTGTAGAGTCGTTTTTGGAACGGATGCACGCATGGTTATTGTTTGGGTATGTTGTATGCTTAGCACGGAGCCTGATTCCTGACCACTCGAGCCAAGCTACCACAGTGTGTCCGGAAGACCACCACCACCCCTCCTAGTGTGGGAGTGGTTTTCCAACAGGGGCAAAATACACAATCTCGAAAAAGGGTAGCAAAAGAGAAAATAGTGGTAATATAGCCAAATCCAGTGGGTGTCTTTTATTTCCAACCTGTATGGAGAATCCCCAGATGTAATGTTTAACAATAATGTCGTTCATCAAAAGTCAAGCTCGATGAGCAGTGAAGACGGTGGACTATCCAGGAACTATCAGTATCACATACAAGACGAGCCACGAGTCAATGAGATATGGCAACTGGATCAAGAAGAAATGGCAATAAGCAGGATTAGATCGAATGGTGCACCAGGCCCCAACGGAATCCCGAATTTAATCTTTTAAAGGTAAGCTTGATCTTTGGTCAGAGATTTTAACAACTTTGTTTAATGATTTTAATAAAACTAAAATGATCCCCGCATCATGGTAGGGAAGCATAATACAGCTGATTTATAAAAGTGTCCCACAAGACAACCCAGCAAATTATAGGTTAATCGCCCCAACAGATGTGGAGGCGAATATCTTCTCAAAATGTTTGCTGGATGACCTGGAAGAATGGGCCTTGAAAGAAAATGTTATTCCAACATTCCAAACTGGTTTCGAAGGGGTGAGTCAATGACCATGAACTTGACTTTATTGATCTTATTGGCTAAAAGAGCAAAGTATAGAAAGCAAAAGCTATTTTTGTTTCGTCGACCTTAAGACCGCTTTTGATTCCATCCCCCATCATTTATTATGGGCTAAGCTATCTGAATGGTGCATTCCAAATCAATTGCTTGACATGATTGAATTGCTATATACTAATATGTGGGTCCAGGTTAAAGTCTAAAACTGGTCTTAAACAGGGTTGCATTTTGGCACCATGCCTTATTAATCTTTTTATGGCTGACCTACCATCATATCTCAAAAATGTCAATGGCCACTGAGTCTCGCGAACGCCATGAGGGGAACGGCTTACCTTCTCTTTCAGTTCTTGCTGCCATACGCCATGAGGGGAACGGCAAGGCACATTCGGACCACGCCGTGAGGGGAACAGCTTTTACTTCTATCTTCCACACCGTGAGGGGAACGGCCGACTTTACAACTACTAATCCCAGTAGCCCTCTGGAGCCAGTCCCGCAGTTGTGACGCGGTACCGGCGGCGCCACATAAGCCTCAAGTGCCCCACGCAGCGCGGGGCGCGCGCGGGCGGCGCCCGGGCTAGGCTCAGGCTGGGGGCGGGCCCGTCCTTGCCCGTCATTGGCAGAGAGAGGCATGGCAGGGCCACCCCCCTTTCATCTGCATTTAAGGGCCTCGTGTAGGCTCAGGAGTCTTCTCACAGGTACTGTTGGCCCTTTCTTTATTGTGTAATCATCACTTTAGCTGGCTGGCAGTTAAGGTGCTGAGTTGTTATTTGTAAACCCTTAATGTACTCTGCCTTGGTGGACAAGGCGTGAACAATCCGTCACTCACTAAACCTGTCTTTCTAAGAAATATTGAACCTAAGACTCTGTGCTGTGTGTCAGGATTTTGCATCTCACTTTGCACTTTAGTGCCAATATATTGATTAACTGTTTTTACTGATGTTGCTGCTAATTAGTGTATAAGCCCCAAGTACTTTTGAGTATTACAATTAAGGTACCAAGGAGTTTTGTTGTGCATAATTTTATCAAGTTGCACTCTAGCTTTGGCCTGTATTTTGCACATTGTATTTTGCACGTTGCACTAAGCAATCTGCCAATAATAGCAGATTTGCACTTTACTAGGGATTTGGGTATTCAACACTGGGTGTTTAGAGGCCGTTAATCATGAGCAAGCGGAAAACAAATACGGGGAAAAGTGTGGTCAGCACGCTAGATGCCTTCATATTGAGGGCAGAATCTGCCCTCATTCATGAAATACAATTGACTGAACAAAGGTTATCCCTTGACCCCCACTCCCCACAAGGTAGACTTTCCTTAACCCCTACACTGCCCGATTCCTTGCCGGCCCTCAATCAGGTTGCATCCCCATCCAGGCTGAACCCGCCCCCATCTGCTGCCCCAGTCACAGTGATACATTCTGGTTCTTGCTCTTGGATGGAGCATGAGCCTATTCCTGTGAAAACCAAGGCCACAACTAGAGGACAGAAAGCAAAGCTTAAATTAGATTGTAATAATGAATCCTCTTCTATAAAAAGAAAGGGGGGTGCGCAAAATTGAATAAATCAGTACAGGGAACCTCTGGAGGGATAGTATTATCTGCCCTTCCCATAAGTGCTGGTAAAGAGGATAATTCCAACTCTATGATCCAGATCACAGTAGGGCATCTAATTGATAGCCCAGAGGAGGGGAATTTCCGGAGAAGGCTTGAAACCATGTTATCCACCTTACTAGACCCTATGTTTCAAAAATTAAGTGCGGT
This sequence comes from Triturus cristatus, assembly GCF_964204655.1. Taxonomy (NCBI): domain Eukaryota; kingdom Metazoa; phylum Chordata; class Amphibia; order Caudata; family Salamandridae; genus Triturus; species Triturus cristatus. Next base: position 193,076,174 of record NC_140582.1, read on the forward strand.
AGAAGTTAGGTTGGCTAAACTAGAGGGGAATATTAGTTGCAAACCGCCAGCTATGCCGACAGTTAGTACACTTACAAACATAGACATCGCAGCCACGGGGGGCAAAAGTGCTGAGCGGGATGGAGCAGGAGGTGGGCCTACTGAAAGAACTGTAGTAAATAGTGAGGCACAACACAAGAATAGTCTTAATAGCACCAGCCCAGAAGTGTAGATACCCCGGCATCTATACGCCAGCCCTCCAGTAGAGCAGTGTCCCCCGTGTCTCACACGGAAAGGAGGCTAGAGGTACTGGGGAGTGTACCTCCTCTCCCCAATGGGATAAAGGAAGATTATGGGCAGTTGATAAATAAATTAAATCATTGGTTCACACACAACACAACCTTGGGCCCCGTGTATCCAAAAACATCCTTATGGCACGCAGGGTTAGTTGGATAGGGAGCTCACGCAAATTGGACAATGGTGATTGCGTTATCATACATTTTGACAACACCTTCACTGCTGGCAGTATTTTATCTAGGGACATTAGCCTCACTCCCTTAACTGGATCTGTTATCAAGGTTTTACCTTTGGGTTATTTCTATAAGCCAGACCTCCACAGGGAAATGTCTGAAAATGGTCACAGGGCTCCCCAATGAGGAGGTTGATTAAACAAACCAGCCCCCAGGCAACAGCCTTTCTCCAACCCAGCTCTTGAATCAGATGGGCAGTTTGGTATTGCCCACACACTGGCGCCAGATAACAGATTCTCAGCTCTATCTGGACTGAAGAATTGCGATTGATTGAGGGTCCATGGACCTCCTGGACCAGAACCAGTTACACTTCCTTAGTCCCCAGGGGTGGTAGTCGCGAGGCATCCAGCCGTAAGGTCAAACACTTTTTTATCTTGGAACATTGCAGGGCTGACTAATAATCTCCAAGACCCACAGTGGGTATGCTATGTGAAGCAATACACTGTAATTAGTCTCTAAGAAATATGGTCGGTGGACTGCGATCTTTTCCTGGAAGGCTATAAGGCATTTTCTGTTCCGGCCACTCCATTGGTGAGTGGAAGACCAAAGGGTGGTCTAGGTACATACATCTCTGTGGCCATTGATTGTAAGTTGCAGGTGAAAGCAACCACACACCTGGGAACTCTGGCATTGTCAGCAATAAGGGGGATACTAGATGGGGAATCGTTGATTTTTATAACTCGGTGGCCTGCCCGCATGAGGTGTGTAATATTACTATCTTGGGAACAACTATAAAACAATTCATGGGCCCTGAAATGTATAACCTTCTGGTTTTTGGTGATTTTAATATACACCATATAAATATCTTTTATTTCAGAGCTGGGCTGCCCCCTTATGAGGGGCTTTCATTTTGAACACCATCCCCCAGGGGAACTGTTGAACACTATGTTAAATAAACTAGACTTGGTGGTCACTATGTCCTTAACTGATCCGCATACTAAGTTCCCCATGCCAACTTATAAAGGACACCGGAGAGGATCATTTATTGATTTTATTTTAATTTCATCCTCGCTGCAATCTTCTTTTAATGGGTTTAATATTGCAGAAAGCGAATTCAGCAACCATAAACCTTTGGCAGTCTATATGTTGGGCCCATTTTCTGCAAAAATCAGGGAGGCTTCAAAGAGGGGTACCTTGAGACCGACGGATGGAAAGCGCAGATTAAAATGGTCCCAGGTGTCCCCTGACAGTTTTTATAATAAAGTGAAAACATCTTGTGCTCATGAACTGTCATTATGTACATCTGAGAGGTCCACTCCTAGAGATCCTTGGTGCCTATGAGGCAACAGAACACACAGTGGGCGAATTGTTAAGTGTTCCGGCCAGAGGAAACGTCTTACATGGCCCCAAATGGTTTGACTCCCACTGCTCCAAAGCAGCTAAGTGGCTGAGGGAAGCTTTGGCAGCTATACCAAGAATCCAATCTCAGGTCTGTGTTTGTCGTAAGGAATACAAGCTAGCCCTGGCTAAATGTAAGGGAGCACTGAAGGAAGATGCCTGGAAGGAGTTGATTGACTCCAGTACTCTGAGGAACAGCTTGAGGTTCTGGAGTGTTGTGAATGGGCCACTGTTTGACAAGGAAGGGAGGGGCCTTGCTGCTCACATTACAGAGGAGTAGTGGGTACTCCATTTTAAATCTATGTTTGACTGTCCGCTTGAGCTTATCTGTAGAGAACCCCACGATAGGAAGGACGCTGTGATAAATTTTGATAGGGGTGAGATCATGGAAGGTATTTTAGGGCTAACTATCAATAAAGCCTCAGGCCCAGAAGGGATCCCCCCGGATTTATTCAAGTCAAACCCCTTGTTTTGGGCTCCGATTTTAGAGTAATTATTTAATGCTGCGGCAAAGAATGGCTGTCCTCAGTCTTGGGCTTCTTCAACCACAGCCCCAGTTTTTAAAAAGGGCAATATAAACAGCACCCACTGCTATAGACCAATCTCACTCATTGATTCAGTGGTCAAAGTGGTGGGACTTGTCCTTTTACAGAAATGAACAACCTGGGCAGATGAGAACAGGATTCTTTCAGACGTCCAGTATGGCTACAGGCCAGGGCGCTCCACCGTCGCTCAGTGCCTTGATTTATTTATGATACTAAACAAATACACTGTCGCGCACCCCGGCACCATCCACCTTGCATTCATGGATTTGTCATCTGCTTTCGGCTGTGTAAATAGGGTTAAGCTATGGAAATCCATGAGGGCAATGGGGGCGGAAAACAGTATTGTCAACTTTCTTGAGGACCTACATTCATTGACTAAAGCCACTGTTAGGTTCTCACAAGATCTGCAGGTTACAAGGGACTTTGAGATTAAGAAAGGAGTCCGGCAAGGCTGTATTTTGGCACCTTTTTTATTCAAATTTTATATTAATGAATTAGAAAGTGTACTGAGGGCAACTGGAGCGGATTTCCCCTATGTAGGACGGCGGGGATTTCCAGTTCTGCTCTATGCGGATGACGCCGTCCTAATATCCAAAACTGAACTGGGTTTACAAACCCTTATAACTGCTTTTTCGGGATTTATGACAGAGCGGGACTTGGCCATTAACAACTCGAAGTCTTATGTCATGAAAGTGGGGAAACAAATGAAAAAGAGCTTTGAGTTCAGTACTGGCAATGACAAGATTTCCCGCACTAATGTATTCTCCTATTTAGGGGTTTTATTCGATGATCAACTTAAATGGGACCCCTAATTGAGAGAAAAAAAGGGGATCTGGTTCGGGTCAATGCAGCAATTTTTAATTTTGCTTCTAAAGTGGGGAAGAAACCGACAGGAGCTATGCTACAAGTGTTTCAAGCAAAAAGCTTAGCCATAGCAACTTATGGTAGTGAGATCTGGGGATACGTGGTTACAGAACCTCTCCAGGTAGTGGAAAATGGGTTTCTAAAACGATTATTATGTGTTCCGCAAGGAACTTTGAATTTAGCGGTACATGAGGAACTGGGGGCTTCTTACCTAAGTGATACTCTTGCTTTGCGTCCCCTGATTTTCTGGTTAAAGTGTTGGTTAAATGAAGATCTAATCCTCACTCATTTGATTTTAAGAGAATGCATGTCCCTAGATAATGTGGCCCGTATTCCCTGGTTTAATTATATTAAAAGAGGGTTTGAATGGATCGGGCGGGGTGTTTTATTCTCCAATCCAGATGTTATTGTAAGAAAGGATGTGGAATTAACTAAGATAGCTTTTCTGAGCCGAAGGCGTGCAGACCGGGAAGCAGAAGAGATATGTAAACCTAGTGTCCGGTCATACCTATTGCTTAAATCAACACCACTGTCAGAACCATATCTTATGGGGTCTTTGACAACACACGAAAAATTTCTTTTAACCAGGTTTCGGATGAATCTCTTCCATCTTCTGTTAGCTAGACCCAAGGAGGCTACCAGAGGCCAAGTGCTAGCTTCCTGTGGCTGCGACGGAAAGTCTCTTCAGGATTTGCAGCACTTTGTGTTCTTCTGTAAACTGGATGAAGTCCCCAGGAGGCATTTTCTAGTTTCTATTTTTTTTAAACGAATGTTAATCAATAAAGACCAGCCCTCGTGTATCTTCAACTGCTGAAGGATGATTGTATCATTTTATAGTAGGGTTTTTAAAAGCATCTATGAAATCTAGGCACTGTATGGACTTGTAACATCTGCTTATTTAGACATGTTTTTAGATGATCTATTGTGTGGTAACGGAGTTTGTGTTTTCTTTTAATATCCTGTCAATAACTTACTGTTTTATGTATAGTATCTGGTGTAACTTTTATGGTTTTGTAAACAAAAACCCGAATAAAGTATATTGACTGACTGACAATGGCCACTCCCCTACCTTCTTAGGGCAAAATATCAAATATTTACAATATACTGTTCAGCCACACTGCTATAGGTCTAAAAAGATTAGTAGATTCATTCAATAATTATGTATCTGCTAATGGTTTACAAATGAATACCAAGAAGACAAAAATAATGACGATTGGTGGTACAAGATCAGACAAGAGAATATGGAGCTTAATGGGTTACATATTGAAACTGTGAAATTCTATTAATAGTTGGGTATTATATTTGATGACAAATTGTCTTTTATACAGCATTTTATTAACACAAAAGCTAAAGCTACAGCCTTGTCCTTTGCTTTTAGAAGGTTAAGAGATACGCTGGCATGTCCAAACCATGAGCATTTACTTAAGGTCATATCAAAGCTGATTTCCTCTTTGGCTTATGGTGCAATGATTTTTCGAGGCAAAGACGCAAACACCCTTGATAACCTACAAATAAAAGTTTTGAAATCTGTTTTTAGGGTTCCAAGTTATATTGGGCATGCCAATGTCAGATTGGAATTTGGTCTGAAAAGAAAAACTCTGATAAGACAATCTGTCTTTTTAAAATTGTTACATTCTTTTTGTTTATCAGACCAGGGCACCCTTGTGAAGTAATGTTGGCAGGAGATAATGAGGTATAAGCATACTAAAGGCTGGAGAGCATATTTAATGGAGAGTTTAAATAACTTTAAGTCGTCACCCCTCAAAGACGTAGCAGGAGCAAAGTGGCATTTAAACAGACACTAAATAGATCAGCTAACTTCCTATCAATTCTCTTGGATGAGGATGAGCTTGCCAAAAAGAGTCATTCCTGGTCAGTTATTAATTCATTCACTAAATTATAACCACAATCGTATCTCACAACCCACCTAAACCATTTTTAAGGGACAGTTTTTGGGAGATATCCCACAAAGGATGGAATCCCTTCATGGGTTATGTTGTTTTTATAAAGAATCTTTTATGCTTATTGTAACTACTTGGCCTCAGCTGTTAGAAGAGAGGAAAGATTTATTAAAATTCATCTTTAATGAATTAGGGGTGAGAACATGTTGAGAAGCTATAATAACTTGTCTTTCTGGGAACACTCCTCGCCTGATCCCACAGTTTGTAAAGTTCGTCCTCACCACAGAAAAAAAAGCTACTTTCTGAGTGTGACCCCTGACATCCACTTTGACCTGTTCTGCCACTAGCGCTGGGATGCGTTAGGGTAGCCATGCTCTCAACAAATGCTAATTAATAATAATAATAATCAGTTGCATGCCTAGAATATTAAAGACTGGTTTTACAGGACAATGTTGTGAATCTCAAAAATGTTAAAGAAAAAATTTGCAATCCCATAAAATTGTTCCTGAAGTTAGGTGAATGGTCCTTAAACCGAAGTTTTAAAAGATTTTAATTGCTCGTAGTAAATGGGTATAATCCCAATACCAAATCAATTACTCGCTTGTGTTGGCCTGTTCTGATTAATTATTGATTGTTTAGAATGTTGTTAGATGAAGACGCTGCACAATCACACTTGAACTATTGCTGCTAAATGCAAGTCTTGCACAAGTGCTCCTTAACTATTGCTGCTAGTTGTAAAATTCTGGACAGGTACACTTTATCCATTGCTTCTTAATTTTGGCACTTTTGTGTATGTATTTTAAATTTGGGGATTGGGTAGTTGTTGCTTTGAGAACGTTTTTATCATCCATTTGGAGTAATGGTTTTTGTGATTGGTGCAAAATATGAAACCATTTAAAAATGTTCCTTGATATTCATTGCAAACAAAATTATTATATGGGTTTTTGCTTTTTAAAGTGGTGATATTAGGCCGATCGCATTGGTATAACTAAGTGCTCTTTCATTATCGCTGCTGGATGTAAGGCACTGCACAAGTGTACTTTACAATGCACCTTGATCTTATTCTCAATACAATGTATAAGTGCTTTGTCGAATAAAGATGTGATTCCAGTTAGATCAAATTGGTATATTCAAACTTCTGTCACAACCCAAAGTGTTTTTCAGTCTTGTTTTTAATGATTTTCTATGAATCAACAAATGACGTGTTTCTTCTTCTTTTTTAAAAAAAAACACAACTGTACGATACTACAGTCCACTCCACTCTATGCCAATACACTATTCCACTATACTCAACTCCACTGCACAACACTTAACTTTGTGTTATTCCACTGTAAGCCACTCCACTCTACACCACTCTAATCTACTCTACTCCACTGTATGCCACTGAACCGTACACCACTCCACTCTACGTCACTCCAGTCTAAATCACTCCAATATACACCACTTCGCTCCATGAGAATTCACTGTATTCTACTACACTGAACATTACTCCATTCTTCAGCAATCCACTGTACGCCAATCTACTCAACTCTACTACACTCTTCAACAGCATGGCACTCCATTCTATGCCACTCTACAGTAGAATATTCTACTATATGCCACCCCACCTATGTAACTACACTGTATGCAAGTAACATTCAATGTTATCTCACTCTCCACCACTCCACTGTACACTACACTATGCCACTCCACTCTGCACCACTCCACTCTATGTCACTCTACGCTATTCCACTGTACACCACTCCACTCTAGAACACTCCACTCTTCACCACTCCACAGTATGCTATTACACTGTACACCACTACAGTCTACCCCACTACACTCTACCTTGCTCCACTCTCCAACACTTCACTGTACACAATTCCATGCTACAACACCCCCACTCTATGCCACTCCACTCTACCCCACTCCAGTGTACACTATTCAGCTGTATGCCTCTCCATTGTATGTCACTCCATTCTATGCCACTCCACTCTACCCCACTCCAGTGTACACTATTCAACTGTATGCCTCTCCAGTGTACACCACTCTACTCTATGCCACTCCACATTACAGTACACCGTTGTACACCACTACACTCTACCTCACTCCACTCTATGCCAGTAAACCCTAGAACAATGCACTGCACACCACTCCACTTTATGCCACTCCACTCTTTGCAATTCCCCTGTATGACAATCCCCCTAAAACACTCCACTATACACCATTGCACTAAACACCACTGCACTGTACGCCAATCCACTCTAGACTATTTAACTAGACCCAACTCCACTGTGCGACACTCTAATATGCGGTAATCCACTATACGACACTCCACTGTAGGCCACTGCACTCAAGGCCACTCTATTCTACCCCACTCCACTCTACATCCCTCCACTCTATGCCACTCTACATCACTCCACAGTATACCACTCCATGGTATGCAACTCCAGCCTAAACCACTGCCCTTTATGCTAATCCCCTCTGCACAACTCCACTCTAGGCTATTCCACTGTATGCAATTCTACTCTCGGCACCACACTCTAGGATCTTCCACTCTACTCAGCGCCACTTCACTGTATACCACTCAATGTTACGCCACTCCAGTGTACCCCACACCACTATATGCTGTGCCATTTTACACCACTACACTGTATGACACTCCATTATATTCTATTTTACTTCATGCCACTCAACTCTACAACACTCCACTCTACGATATTGTACTATATGCCACTACACAGCACTTCATTCGATTGTGTACCACTCAACTCTATGCCATTGCATCCTACGCTACTGCACTGCACACTATTTACACTCCACTCTACGCCAAGCCACTCTATGCCACTCCACTCTACGCTATTCTTCTGTACACCAGCCCACTCTATGCCAATCCACTGTACACTTTTCCACTGTATGCCACTCCACTAAATCTACTCTACACTACCGCAATATACTCTACTACAGCACACTTTATGGCACTCTCCTCTACTATACTGTATCACACTCAAATATATAACAATCTACTAGATGACAGTAAACTCTCCGATTTAAAAACATTTTAATAAAAAACGAAAAATTGAATTAAATTAACTCCTAAAGTTTAAACCATTTTTATAGTTAGGAAAACTTTATTTATTCTTTTATACAAACCAAACTAAAAATACACAAACATTAGAAATTCTTCAGTTATAGTTAGACCTTAAATGTATAATTTATGCACCACATTTACATTTACATACCTTTATTTATTCTTTGGCTACAACAAAAACTTAAAGTGCACAAAAATTTAAATTCCTACCCTTATACCTTTAATTTATAATTCACGCAACACATTCAAATTAATATAATTTGTGCACTTCCATACACAGTATATTCAACTCGATAGCCACACTATAAAAACTAGAACCTGCACCTTCTCTATGCATTGCTTATACCATTTTTTATGATCTGAGTTGTATCATATAAAATAATAGGGGCAGATTTATGAGCCCCTTGCGCCACTTTTGCGTCACTTTTAACATGGGAAAAGTGACGCAAAAGTGGCGCAAGGGGCTCAGAAATCTGCCCCATAGTATTTACAATAAGAGCTGTCACTTTGCAAATTATATCTTTTGAGAGAACACAGTGGATGGTAGAAGAGGGAGTTATAGTTAATGTAGTGTGACTACCAAGTCTGAATACACTTTATATGGAGGTGCGCAAGTTATAATAATTTGAAGGACTCTGCACTAATCATGATGTGCAATGTTAGTGGTCATGATTTCTCTAGAGGTTCTTCAAAAAAGCACTCTTTTGGGACCTCTGGCATGTGTAAACACATGTGGCCTTGAGTAGCAGGCAGCTAAACGCTGCAAAGCGAAAGAAAGCAGGATGAAGAAATGGGAGCTTCAACATCCACAGTTCCTCTATCCACAATCCAGTTGGGGACAGTGCTCCTCCTGATGCTGCTCCTTCCTTGAGTAGTGACTGAAACCCTGGTACCAGTGCATTGAGCTGTATTGTTACAAACAAGGTTTTATCCTGAGCAAATGTCCAATTCAAACAAGTCCACCAATATATTGTCGTAGAAACCTCTTCACAATATTACAGCCAGTCCGAAACACAAATATAGCCAACACGTGTTTCATCTTGTGGATACTATCCCACTGACTTTCTCAAGGCTACAAAAGAACAAATAAAACCCATAACTATCTAGGTCACTTTCCCTCACTAGGATTAGTATGGTGTGAAACAACCAAAGTATACTTAAAAGAAAGTCAAGGAAAATCGTGATTATGAGTAATCTTGCAAAATAAAGAACATTTCTATTGTGCAAAAGAGGGAATAAAAGGTTTTTTATTTGCGTAAAGAGGGTCCAAAGCAAACCTAGAATATATTTCTTGTGCATCTTACAAATAATGTGCCGGAGTACAGATCACCGAAAGAGTCATGCAAGTGAAAGGGTAAATAAAGATTGCAAAGATTCAGAGTTACTGCTAAGGCCAATTTTTTGTCAAAATACCAACTCACCAAATTTCAAGTCACCAAATAAACACAGTAAGTGTAAATTTCCAGTGTCACTAATTATGACCGTAAGTTTTCACTGGCACATAGGTATTAATATGTATCATTAGATTTGTTTTTAAATAAAGTTAAACAAATAAATCAAATACTAATATACACTAGTATCTCATATCTATATTTCTGTAGTTGTATGTTATAATCGGTACTGCCAGCCAAGTTAATGCTTGATTATCTGTAAAAATCAAGTACTCAATCTAATATATTTGGGGCACTGAGCAATCATTCATCAATAATATTTCACAGTTAAAGTAACAGCATCTTTTCTATCGATAAAGAATCAGATGCCTTCATGAAGTCATAATTTTTATTTAGGTTCTCACGTAATCTAATGAGATGATAGAAAAGAGACGACTACAAACAAAGTATTCAATCTGCCATTTGACCAAATTGAGCAACTCATATCCGACAGTAATACCCTACACAAGTCAGTTCCTTGACTTATGCTGCTTGGGAGAGTGCTCCTGATTGAGCAGCTGCTTTTCGTATATGCACCATTTTGAACTGCCCATATCTACTGGAATTGCGCGATTACTAGTAGTCGAAGACGGACTACGAGGATTGAAGTCCATGATATGTATTTGTGCGCGCCATTTTGAAATGGAGGCTTAGATCAGAGAGTCCAAGTATCAAATCCACAGCGAAACAAAATTAACCATCCAATAATAATTCTTATCGGCCATGGTTCGCAATGTTGAAATAACTTGAGGGAGTGCCCCGATGGATGGATTTAGGCCCAGATCTCTGTACTGGGGTGAATGTATGACATTGTTCTGCATTCTGTCCATCAACTGTTGTTTTTGCATTTGTCACCCCGAGTGGGACGGGTATGCTCAGACGTGAGTCCTGTGCTCTCCATGACACTGGAATCAAGCTATCCTGGCTGAAGAGGGGTGAAACCCCGAAACCGGTCCTAGGATGCTTGGTTCCAGTCCAGAGAGGACCTGGCTTGGCAGTTCAGGCTGGACTGTTCCCATGAAGCACAGGGTCAGGACTGATTTGCATATGGCTGGGTTCAAACTGGAATGGCATGGTGAGCAAAACAACGATGGATTTAGGTCCAGATCTCTGTACTGGGGTGAATGTATGACATTGTTCTGCATTCTGTCCATCAACTGTTGTTTTTGCATGATGCACCAATGGCATACCGCGTACATTCCTTATATGAATATCCATATTACCACATGATTATCTAGTAGGCTATGACTGTCAGGTTAGATAATCAGCATAAACCACAGCAAATCCAATTATTATAGATACGTCATGGAGACATTTATTTTAACTCCAGCAGCCATCTATATTGGTATGTCCGTCTAATTAAAGACTAACATAAACCAGTAGTGTCAACACTACATTAGTATCTGAGATAGGCGAGTCCGTCTGGGCCTCATTCAAAGTGCACCAATACATAATCTTAATCTGAAAGTCCAGGTTTACACAATAAAACTGCCATTCAGTAACCAGAAAGATGAAAAGGGAGTAAAGAAATGGAAAATTAAAGTGATCCAGTCAGAAAAATTGTGTAACCGGCACGCACCCCAGGTACCCAAAAAGGATTGTAACTCATCGATGTTTAGGCCCTTATACACAGCATGTCATTTCATAATCCAATGGGCCTCATTTCGTTTTAGCCTAAATTCCCGATTTCCACCCCTCACAACAGATTCAACACCATGAAACTTGAAGCATAATTACATACTTTGAGATACACATTCCCTTGCATGAGCCACAATAGGTTATCTGTCATCCAATTTTCTTAACAGCTCTGAAATGTTCGTCAATACAATCCTTTAGTAAATCGTATGGTGCTCCCTACATAGATCTTTTCACATTTGCAGATAATAACATAACAACATATTTTGTCATACAGTCAATAGGTGCGCTGATCCCGTACCTGCACGAGTCATTATTTAAAATTCCTTAATTCATTAACAGACATTTTGCACATACTGCAATTTCCACAGGAATAAAATTCCTGATTCAATTTATTTGACCATGTATTCCTATACCCTCACCTCCTAGGGTAGCTGGGACAATTAATATTCCGTATAGTCTTACCCTTACGATAAGTCATACTCGGCTGTCCCAAGACATATGGTTGTATTGCTCTGTCTGACGTTAGTAAATGCCAATGTCATCTAAGTATCTTATATATTTTGTGCGACCATGGGTGGTAACCCATCACAAGTCTAATAAGTGTTTTGGTACCTCCTTCTTTTCTTTTATTATTTATAAGTCTATCAGCCCATTTTAATTTCAATGATCTCTTCCTAGCCCTTTGGATAATATCCTTGTTGTAACCTTTTGGTAGAAATCTTTGTTTTATATCCCCAACATTATGTAAGACTTCTGTGTCAGTACTACAGTTTGTTTGTGCTGTGAACATTTCCCCAAAGGGAATGGAATGAATCTGGCTCCTTGGATGTGAGATAATCACATGTAACAAGGAATCGCAGGAGGTAGATTTTCTATACATCCTGCTTTTGATCTTCCCTTGGCCAACACATAGCTCAATGACCCAAAAAATAATCCTGTCCTGACTGCTTGTCATGGTAAAGGGCATGTTGTATGTATTGTTGTTCAGATATCCCAAACATTAGAGTAAATCTGTTTGACTGCCAGTCCAGATCAAGTGGTAGTCATCAATATATAGTCAAAAATAAATTATGCATCGTGCCACCTAGCTCCAGATGGGCCCCAGTTGTGCTCCGCCTCAAACCAACCCATGAAAGGCAGACAAAGGATGGCGCAAACCTAGAACCCATAGCATTCTTGCACGTGTGTTGGTACCATTTACCATTGAACATAAAAACATTATGTTTTAGTATTATCTGTGACATCTTAATCAGCATTTCGGAATGTTCCATGTGTTTAATAGGCCGTTTATAAAGAAAGTGCCTAAGTAATCATAAACCATGTTGGTGTGAAATGTTCGTATACAATGATACTACATCGAAGGTCACAAATGTCATGTTCAGATCCTAAATAAGATCATTCAAAATATTCAGTACACTTTTAGTATCCCTGACATAAAATGGGAGATTACAAACAAATGTATGTAGAAAAGTGTCTAAAAATTCAGATAATCTCTCCGTAGGGCCACCGATCCCTGAGACAATGGGCCTCCCGTGGGGAAGGGAGAGTAAGCTTTTATGAATTTTAGGAAGGGCATACATACATGGAAACCTTGGTCTACCACTAATAAGAACAAGTATTCATCATCATTCAGTAAGCCCAGCTCCAAGCATTGTTTTAAATGTGTGTTAAGATTTCTGGCTATTTCAAAAACTGAGTTATGATTAAGTTTCCTATACCATTGTGTATTGTTAAGTTGTTCCAAAACCTCAGCATCATATAAATTCTTGCCCATAACAACCATATTTCCGCCCTTATATGCTTCCCTGATAATGATACTTTCTTCCGAGCGCAATTGTTTTAAAGCTTCACGCTCTTTATATGGGAGGCTATTTCTATAAGGTACATGATCATTTTGTATCAATGTCTTCTCCCACTTGTCAATCTCATTATTAACTATCTTGTGAAATAAATCAATATTATTTTCACTAGTTAATTGTGGGGTTCATTTTGATTTTGTCTTCAAACTGCTGTACTCATTAAGGTTAGCAACAGTCACCGGATCATTTTCATTCTCCGTAAGTGATATTAGTGTGGTCATATGATGAATATCCTGAATAGATGAATCACCAATCCCTGTATCTTGTGTGGAAGGTTTATTAGCCTTAGGATTGGTTGCAAAAAATGTCTTCCGTTTAAGCTGTCTAATAAACTTATAAACATCAATCCTGATATCAGTGATATCATAAATCACAGTTGGGCAGTAATTCAAGCCTTTCTGCAAGACAGAAATCATATCCTTTGTGAGAACCTTGCTAGATAGATTAATCACTTGTACATCTCTATTGGAATCTGTTTCTCTTGTTTCTTTTTGTTCCAAGATCGCGTGTGCATCCTCTCCCTTTCTCTCGAACTTCCCTCTCCCCATCGAACTATATTGTATGGACTACTGTAAATTTGTGTATGTACACAAATACCTTCAGTTGGAATGTATATATTGCTAAATACACCCAAAGTTAATCTAGTGGTATAAACCACACCATATTCCACTCATTATTTTGAAATTCACAGCCGATATTTTCAGAATGAAGCATGATATGTACAGACAACAATCACCAGAAGGCATTGAGAATCCATTGCTTGTAAAGCATGTGATTTGTTGTTGACTCTGGAGTGAGAATCTTCACATAGAGGGGGACAGGGGCCTTACAGATAAAATGGAATACGTTGTTCATTACAAGTTAGGCCCTAGTTAAAAGCAAAGCTCCATACATTCTATTGGGTCTATGTCCTTTGTAGTAGTAGTAGCAGCAGTAGTAGCTGCAACAGTTTGTTGTAGTTATATCATATAATAATATTAATAATAAAAATAATATTAATAACAGTAGCGGCCTATGGAGGGAGTGCTGCGGGCGGTGAGGCGGGGTGGGGAGGAGCAGGGTGGGGGTAGTAAACTACGGAATAGGGCCCAACAGAGGTAAGTAAACACATAAATAAATAAATCAAATTTCGTTTGCCAAATGCGATGCAGCGCGCGCAACAAAATTTGTTTTATTTCTTTATTGTTTACTTACCTCTGTTGGGCCCTATTCCGTAGTTTACTTCCTCCACCCTGCTCTTCCCCGCCCCGCCCCACCGCCCCGCAGAACTCCCTCCACGGGCCGCTACTGAATAATAATAATAATAATAAACACATGACTGCCACTCATTGTTTGACGGCCTCCCCAAAAGTTGATTTTATCTTAAACTTATTATCTGTGTTCATCTGAAGTGTCTTTCTAGGTTGTAGTTCAGTCTCGGGTCTGGTATCTTGAGCTTGTATGCACATCATTTATTTTTGTGGCACTGTTGTGTTAAAAATAGTGTTTTACAGCCATTGAAGTAATATCCAGGCCCACTGGAATTACGCAGCAGGAGAACACAGTTGATTAAATTATGCGGCAAGAAAAGTCCAATTATACAGCATAATGCAGCACATTCTTTGATTGTATTATTTCATTATTTTGTAATTTATACATATGGTACTACTGTTTGGGCAAAGGTTTCACCTGATTAGTACCAGTTTAACAAGCAAATGCAGAAATAAGCAAATTAAAGACAGCCAGTTAACCATTCTGAAGGCCCTTTCGCTGCAAATGGAAACTTGTTGCCACGTTTTTAGTAAATCCATTTGAGCTAGAAAAAGGTTTTGGGGTAAAATCTGCAGGTTATGCAGCAGATGATGCTTTATGTGGCAAATGTGGCAAATCCATAATTATGTGAAAAAAAGCTGTGGTTGCATAATTCCTGGGGCCCTGCTTATCTCCATTACTTTGTTGTTTCAATTTATAAAAAACTACCATTGCCTGGAAACTTAGAAAAGGAAAGGATTTGGAATGCTATATATCAACTCTTTTACAGTCACTCGTAGATTTCGTCTACAGAGTAACATCCAAGGACACCACCCAGTCAACACACCTGTGCAAAAGTACGTGCACAACAACCTGGCTTTCGTTACAGCACGTTTCAAGGAAAAATTCAATAAGCTTCCTGGAAAACGGAATACTTTTTAAAGTTGTATTTGCAATGCTCCTCCTGAGACTGACTAGATGGTAAACAGGATCAAAAATAGCCTTCCCTCTGTTTACTCATTCATTCATGCCAATTACGAAGTATAATGTATTTATTTATACTAAAGTATGCTAAAAGGTGATACTATAATGACTTTGAATTATACAAAAAGGAACACGTCTGATTTGAATGATACATAACACATTTACATATCTATTCAGAAACTATAATATATTTGCATCAATTATGTACCAACATTTTAGGTTGTCTACAATGGTGTTTGGGTAAAAAGGAAAATTGCAGAAAATAATCATGTGCAACATACGGTACCATCTCCGCAAGGAATTATTTCACTATAGGAGAGATATTAGTTATGAAAAATCCTGCTGGTCTCGTGATGCTTATGACATTTAAGAAGTTTAGTCTATGTAGTTTATATTTTCTCAGTTTTCTCGCACTTTGAAATATATTGCCAAAGCTGTTTGATAATATAGGCCAAACTTCATAGATTAATGACCAGACTCAGAGCAGGGATTAACTAGGCTGTTTTGCTACCTTATTGAGTTAAATACTGTCCTGACAAAGCATCATATAAAAAATATGGACAATACAGCATCAGGTGTGTATATTCAGGTAACTCATCGATATACCTTGGCATAATATCTCATTTTAAGGGGTGTAGCTATAAAGAATAATAAAACATTTTTTTGTATACATATAATGACCTTCATAACCTTCCTTGGGGTAGTCGACAATTTGGATAGGATGCGATATCATAGTAAGTCGATGTTTAATCACTTGATTTTGTGCCATTCGGTGACACCATATTTTGACAAAGTAGTGCAAGAAAAGTGCACCTCAAGTTCGGTTTTCAGCTCATTTTCTGCTGACATTGATGAGAAGAAAAATTCACTGTGGTCCCTTTTCTGTGACATCTGTAAGTTTAATTCTGAGTTTCCTGCCGGTTTCCATCAGTCAGAGCTCTGTACAGGAAAGCGACCTTCAAAATGTAGGAAACGCGCTATGAGGTATAGCATCAGATACTCATAAATAACTCCCCTACCTACAGAAATGTTTTGACCAGAATCTGTTTTAACTAGGGGCATGCACAATTCATATATTAGCCTTTCCCCTGTTTCGTGAAAGTTTTATAAAAATTTATGAAATAGACAAAGTTTTAAAATTACATTTATGTCTTAAAGATGTCAACAAGAAAAAAAATGGCAAAACCTATTTTTGCCCCAGAATTATCCCACACACACTTTTTAAAATGTTGTCCCCTCCAAAGTTTTGCACAAGTGCCAAAATGTGTTTCCTAGGTGTGAGTTGCCTAGTACATATGGCATGGAAATATCTCGGCCAAATTACCATTTCAAACTTGGTTTGCCCCTCCTCTCCCATACCGTGCAATAATAGGTTTATAGTCTGGAACAAGAAAATAATATGTGGGACCCAGAATTACAGGCATACATGAAAAGCATGTGGTTTTTCGGGGTGGGGGTTCGCACCCGGTAAAACTCGAAATACCGCAGTGCAAATATAATTTCAAAAGATACTCCCACGTTTTTATTTACCAGGTAAATCAAATCAGGTCCTCGGGGGGCGTGGCCACACGCCGCAGAAAGATGGGGGCTTGGTGCTGAGCTCCGCTCAGACGTGGAGCTCTTTGCGTTTTCCCAGCCTTTATTCGCAACGTTGGAGTACAGCAGACGTCTCCCTGATGCCATGGTGAGGTCGGAGCAGCATTTGTAGCCGTTCCCACATTATGTCAGCCCCTGTGTGACCCAGCGGCAGCAGCAGTGATTATCTCCTCAGTTTAACCCGAGCAGCCGCCATTTTGTACTTGCTGCTCACTGCTTCAGACCTCCTACTGATGTAAAACCGGCGTTTTGATACTTTACCCGTGGCAACGTTTTTCTTCTCTTTTTTTCTGACTGACAATGTAACCTTGGCTGCTTTTCCACTATGAGCTTTTCTATAGTTTGCCTTGCCCATTTCCTGAGGTGCGTTGGGATTCATTGTGCTCATTTTTAATGTCCATCACATGTGAGATCCTCATATTTCACTTTTGATTATCTACATTGACTCTCCTTATAAAGAAGAAGAGAAAGGGAAGGGTTTTTTTTTTCTTTTTCTTCCTTTTCCATATGTCTACTGAGTAATATTTTTTGCAACAACAGAGTGTGAGTTAATGTTTTTCATTGGCTGACTAATATTTCTTCTACATCCCTGTCCGTTTTTGCTGTGTGCTTAATCAGCTTATTGACAGGTTGAGACCTCCTTAATTTTGTGTCAACGTGTGGTCATACTGTGGTCTCTACTAAGGGTCCAACATTGCCCACATAAAAGTGAGTGCTCGGTGTCTTGAGCCTGTCGCTTGCTCCTTCAAGTCTCCAGTTGAAAAGGAAAGTGTGTTTTCATATCATATGGGCAGGTTGAGATCTCCTTTAAAAGTTGTTTATCGTCCTTCTAGACGTTCCACGATGGCTAGTGACATTTCTCCTCTTGTCAGAGTTTCTTCTTCTGGTACAAAACCCAAGAGGGTTAAAAATGACCCCCCCTCACCCATTTTGTCATCGCATAATCCTGTCCTTGCTACTAATCTGGATGAGGTGAGGGGTTTGAACTCTTTTGTGTCCACTACTAAGGAGAAGCTTCAACAAGATAGATGGATTACCATGGAAGCGAAGGTACTTGACATAGAACAGCGCATCAGTGATCTACATAATGTTTCTACTAAAATTCCTATATTGGAACAGGAGATTCAGCATCTTAAACTTCATACTGAGGATCTTTAAAACCGCAATAGACATAATAATCTTCGTCTTTATGGCTTCCCAGAAAATTTGGAGGGTCCAGATATCCTCATTTTTCTCAAGAAGTTTCTGCCTGAGCTCCTTGATCTTCTACTAGAGCCGTCACTAAATATCCAGCGTGCTCATTGCCTTGGACGTATCCAACCGAACTCTATTAGACCTAAAGGTATTATAATGTTATTTCTGGAGTTCACAGATCTCATGCGTGTACTTCAAGCAGCAAAAGTAAAGCGTCGCCTTGTTTGGTCTGGTCATACAATTTATTTCTCTCAGGATATCTCCAACGCTACTAAGGCCAGAAGGAAGGAGTTTCTGGCCCTTCGTCCTCAGATGAGACAGTTAAATATTCGTTATGGCATTTTGCACCCTTGCTTGTGTAAAACCACTCACAATGGTTCTTCTCGCTCATTTGATAATCCTGTTAAATGGAGGTCTTTCCTTCACAGTCTCTCGACGAATTCTGTGGATACTTCTATTCAACGTTTCTAACTCCTATCTTTTCCGTCTCTCTAACTGACTTCGTATGGCTGTTCATTTTCCTGCTTCTTAATTTCTCTTCCTCTGCTGTTCCGTCTGTTTTCGGTGCTGTTATGCCTCATGCTCACTTTGTTTACTCTTTTACTTAGATCTGGATCTCTTTCCTTGATCTATCTTATTTTCTTCGTATTTTCTTCCCTTTATCTATTCTTCTCTGTTTGTCCCTTTTTTTTTACAGTCTTTTGTATGATGCATGTGCCTATTGTTATTTGTTGTTCTTCATTTTGTTTTTCATATTCATCTAATAAGTGGTGTTTTTTCTTTATTCAGCTGTTCTCCTGAAGTGTATCATCTCCATTTATGCATTAGCTTCCCCTCCCTCCAATATGTGTAATGTTGTTACGTGGAATGTTTGTGGTCTTGGACACCCCGTCAAAAGACAAAAGGTACTTTCTCATTAGTCTAGACTTGTTGGAAAACCACTCCCACACTAGGAGGGGTGGTGGTGGTCTTCCGGACACACTGTGGTAGCTTGGCTCGAGTGGTCAGGAATCAGGCTCCGTGCTAAGCATACAACATACCCAAACAATAACCATGCGTGCATCCGTTCCAAAAACGACTCTACACCGTAAAAATTATGAAAATATCTTTCTTTATCTTTTTCTCTGAGTTGCTGATTGGGAAAATAAATAAGTCAAACACAATATACAAATTTTAAATAGTGCAGGTCAAATAAATACTGTCTGAAGATTCAATAAATAGGGATGATCATAAATACAAGGGACATAAATATAAGTGCAGGTAATACAGGCAATTAAATATTCTGAGGCAATAAATGCTGTACCAATAAATATTGTGCACCAACAAGTCCTGTGGACCAATAAATATAGTGAAGCAATAAATAGGTAAAACTCAATAAATACAGTGCCCCCAATAAATAATTAACAGTATACAGCAACACTCATGTAATCAGATCACTTTTCAATTCCTAAGGGCTGATTGGGCCCAGGCACAGCTTGTAGGGTTGTGGAAGGCTTGAGGGGGGGGGGGGGTCTACTCCCTGGCTGGGACAAGGCTGAGGCCTAAACTGAGGTAGATCAAGGGGGGAATACCAGTGCCCTGGCTTTCTCTCTCCACACAACCTCTCTAGGTTAGTCCCAGTTCACCCCTGGCACAGTCAGGTTGGTTTCAGCACCTCCCTAGCCCCTTAGAGCAGTCTCTCAGGTCTCCACAGGGCCTTAGGCGCCCTCTACTCCACTTACTGCCCTTTTTCTGATGTTCCGACGCCGCTGGTGTCGTGTCGATGCCGTGAGGCGGTTCCGGTTCGATCTCGGCGGCCTCGGCACAATGTCAGTTCTAGACGACGCCGGTAGGCGGTTCCGGTCCGATGTCGGCGGCCTCGGTTCGATCTCGACCTCCGATTCGACGGCGTCGGGCAGTCTCTACTCGATGTCGACTTCGGGCGGCTCCGGTCCGATGGCGCTCTCAGCTTCGATGACGTCAGCCGGCCTGGCCTCGATGTCGACTTCCGGCGACTCCGGGGTGCGATCCTCACCCCCGACCTCCGGTGCTCCTCCTCTCAGGTTCCGGGCGACTCCGGAGTGCGATCCTCACTCCCGACCTCCGGTGCTCCTCCTCTCAGGTTCCGGGCGACTCCGGAGTGCGATCCTCACTCCCGACCTCCGGTACACTTCACCTCGGTCTCCGACGACTCCGGAGGGCGGACTTCACTCCTCCGATGACGCCGCTCACTCGACCTCGGTTAACTTCCTCCTCGACCTTTGATATTCCTCACGACCTCCGTCGGCGCCCTCTCACGACCTCAGGCGGCTCCGGGTACGACGTCTGCTTCTTCAGTCAGCGCCGCTTCTCCACCTCGGGCTCCAGGTCTTGGGCTACTCGACGCCGGACTCCAGGGAAACCAGTTTCCAGGTCAGGATCTTGCTGCTTTCTGCTTCTAAGGCCTGTTCCTGCTGTCCAGGTCCTTAGGATGAGTTTTTCTGGCTTCTTCCCACACAGGGCTACAGGCTGGGATCCATCAGTAGGGACCAGTATCAAGGGTGGGTTTATGGACCCCACTCCAGGCACAAGTTTCCACCCCTGCTGCTTCACTCCTTCCTCCTTCACTGTTGTGCTGCTCTCTCTTCACCAGTCAGGTGCCAACTGTCAGCTCCAACTGCCAACTCTCTGTCTTAGCTTCCCAACATTCTAAACCGCCTCCAACTGTCACAGAGTTCTGGAATGTTCTGGAAGGTGCTGGTAGGTTCCAGTGGATGCTGGTGATGTCACAGGTGGCCACCATTTTGTGCTTCAGGCCCTCAGACAGAAGTTTCAGGGGTAGGTAAAATGGCTCCCTGAATCTGCAGCAACACTAAAAAGTCTGGTGGTTCCCAAAAAGGAAAAATTCAAACAGGGTTTGAGGCAAAAGTGGGACAAAATAAATAATGATGAGGAGGGACCACCCAAAGGGCTGACAGGTCTAACACGCGTCCCCCCCAGCTGAAAGTGGGGAGAGCTACCCAACCCCTTGGGAGTTCTCATCACTAAGGCGGAAATACCTTGAGAGACCGTCTGCATTGGCGTGGTCCACTCCAGGCCGATGTTCCACCTGAAAGTCCATCCCCTGTAGGGAAATGGACCACCTCAACAACTTGGGATTCTCCCCCTTCATTTGCATCAGCCAACGAAGGGGTCTGTGGTCGGTCTGAACTAGGAAGTGCGAGCCAAACAGGTATGGCCGCAACTTCTTCAGAGCCCATACCACTGCAAAGGCTTCACGCTCTATTGCACTCCACTTCTGTTCCCTGGGAAGTAGTCTCCGGGATAGGAAGACCACGGGTTGATCCAGACCCTCTTCGTTGAGTTGCGATAACACTGCCCCAATGCCATGTTCTGATGCATCTGTCTGGACAATGAACTCCTTGGAAAAGTCTGGGGCCCTTAAGACCGGGGCCTCGCACATGGCTTTCTTCAATCTCTCAAAGGCTTGCTGACAAGCCTCCGTCCAGACTACCCGTCGAGGTTGTTTCTTGGACGTGAGCTCCGTGAGGGGGGTTACGATGGTACCGTACCCCTTCACGAAGCGGCGGTAGTATCCCGTGAGGCCCAAAAATGCTCGGACCTCAGTCTGTGTCTTGGGGGGTTCCCAGGCCATGATGGCCTCGATCTTCGCCTGGAGGGGTTGCACCGCTCCCCTTCCCACCAAGTGTCCAAGGTACACTACCGACCCCTGCCCGATCTGGCACTTGCTGGCCTTGATCGTCAATCCAGCTTGTCTCAGGGCCTGGAGAACAGCTTGCAGGTGACGCAAGTGATCCTCCCAGCTGTTACTGAAGACGGCTATGTCATCCAGATAAGCAGCAGAGAAACTCTCCATTCCGGTGAGGATCTGGTTTACCAGGCGCTGAAACGTGGCAGGTGCGTTCTTGAGCCCAAAGGGCATCACACAGAACTGGTAGTGGCCATTGGGCGTGGAGAAGGCTGACCTTTCCCTTGCTCCATCAGTCAAAGAGATCTGCCAGTACCCTGAAGTAAGGTCAAAGGTACTTAGATATTGGGCAGCTCCCAGCCGGTCAATCAATTCATCCGCCCTAGGGATCGGATGAGCATCAGTTTTGGTCACTGAATTCAGTCCCCGATAGTCCACACAGAACCTCAGTTCTGGTTGGGCACCCGGTGGTGCAGCTTTTGGTACTAACACCACCGGACTGGACCAGGGGCTGCTAGAAGGTTCGATCACTCCTAGCTCCAGCATCTTAGTGACTTCACTGTGAATGCTGGCCTTCACCTTGTCTGACATCCGGTAGATCTTGGACTTCACAGGTGGGCTGTCTCCTGTGTCCACGTCATGGACGCACAGGTGAGTCCTACCCGGGACAAGGGAGAACAACGAGGAGTACTGCCCCAGGACCTGGCGACAGTCCTCCTGCTGTTCAGGAGTTAGAGATGGGGAGAGAATCACTCCCTCCACCGACCCATCCTTCTCTTGAGACGCAAACAGATCAGGGAGAGGCTCGCTTTCCACGTCCTCTCCTCCGTCAGTCACCATCATCAAGATGACTTCGGGCCTCTCGTGGTGGGGTTTGAGGCGGTTGGCATGCAGCACCCGCAGGGGCTGACGAGGGGTCTTCAGGTCCACCAAGTAGGTAGCCTTACCCTTCTTCTCCAACACCTCAAAGGGTCCTGACCAGCGATCCTGGAGGGCACTAAGCTCTCCCGGTTCGATCACCCACACTTTCTGGCCAGGCTCCAACTCCACCGGGTGAGCATTGTGGTCATACCACGCCTTCATCACTGCTTGGCTGGCTTCCAAGTTGTCAGAAGCTTGCTTCCACAACTTAGCCATTTGGCTCCGGAAGGCCAGCATGTAGCTCACCACATCCTGGGGAAGCTTTCTGGGAGTTCTCTCCCATCCGTCTCTCACCAGGTTGAGAGGTCCACGTACAGGGTGCCCATACAGAAGCTCGAAGGGGCTGAAGCCCACTCCCTTCTGTGGCACTTCCCTGTAGGAAAAAAGTAAACAGGGTAGGAGGACGTCCCATTTCCTCCGCAGGCTTTCAGGCAGACTTCTGATCATGCCCTTCAAGGTTTTGTTAAACCTCTCCACCAGACCATTGGTCTGGGGGTGGTAAGGAGTGGTGAACCGGTATGTCACTCCACACTCCTTCCACATTGCCCGCATATACGCTGACATGAAGTTGGTCCCCCTGTCGGACACAACTTCCTTGGGAAAACCCACTCGGGTAAAGATTCCCATCAGGGCCCTAGCCACAACAGGTGCTGTTATGGTCCTCAGAGGTATTGCCTCTGGGTACCGTGTGGCATGATCCACCAGAACCAGGATAAACCGGTGACCAGCTGTAGTCGGTGGATCTAACGGACCCACAATGTCGATGCCCACCCTTTCAAAGGGGGTGCTAACAACAGGAAGTGGTTCCAGGGGAGCTTTCAGCTTCACCCCTGTTTTCCCACTGGCTTGGCAAGACACACATGTCCGGCAGTAGGTATCGGACGACACTTTCATCTGAGGCCAATAAAAGTGTGGGACAAGACGGGCGAAGGTCTTGTCTTGCCCCAAGTGTCCTGCCAATGGTATCTCGTGAGCCAACTCCAGAAGGAAGGCTCGATAACGTTGAGGAACTACCAAGGCTCGTGACGATCCGTGTAGGGGTGCCTTGGGTTCACTGTAGAGGAGGCCATCCTCCCAGTAAACACTGTAGTTCCCTTCAACGTTCCCTGCTGCCTGGGCTTCGGCCTGCCGCCTCAGCCCCTCAAGGGTAGGGCACTCCCTCTGGCCCTGGCAGAATTCCTCCCTGGACGGGCCTCCCTCCACATGCCACTCGGCCGGGATGGGTAGGTCCTCCAGGTTGGTAACGTCCCCCACCGCAGACTCCTGGTCCACCACCTCCGGTGGCCTACCCGTCCTACGGGGTGGGGACGCCGAGGCAGGCTCCTCCTGTCCTCGGTTCTTCCCTTGACTGGCAGCTGGCTGGGCCTTTGTTCCAGGCTCCAGCCGAAATGAACTCCCTCTTCGGGTAGTCGCGGACCTTGTGCTAACACAGGCCCAGTCAGGTGTACCCAGCATCTCGGTGTGAGTCCGGTATTCCACCTCCTTCCAAGCGTTGTGCTCCATGTCATTCCCCAGCAGACAATCGACTGGCACGGCAGGGCTTACGGCAACTCGAAGTGAACCTGCAACCCCCCCCCATTCAAAGGGAACCTCGGCCACGGGATAGTGGCCTGTTCTGCCGTCAGCCATCGCGGCTGGGTGGAGTACATCGGGAATTACCTGCTCTGGAGACACCAGTTGACTACGCACCATAGTCATACTGGCTCCTGTGTCTCTCAGAGCCTCCCCTCTTTGGCCGTTGATGGTGACCCACTGCCCATACTTTGCGGTATTTGCGGGCACCTGGATCTTAGGAACCATCTCCCGTTCTCCCAGGGACACTAAAGTGACACCCGCCCACTCCCTTCCCTTAGTTAAGGGCATCTCCTCCCCGAGCACTACACTAGCTACTCCGGGGGTCTTTCCTCCAGTGGGAGGGGGTGGTCGTTTCTGGCACTTCGGATCTCCTTTATAGTGTCCAACGCCACCGCACTCGTAGCAATGGACAACCCTTGGCTGCTGACTCTGGCCAGGATTAGGGTTTCTGGGTGGGTTAGCCTTAGGGGTGAATCCTGTTCCCTTCCCTTGGAAGTTATTTTGGGGGCCTTTGGAGAACTCCTTTTTCTTTTCCCCTCCCTCTTTCTTCTGGGGGGCGCCCTGTCCGGCCTTTTGAGTATCCCCTCCAGTCCCCCTTGTGGACACCCGGGTACTAGCCCAAATGTCCGCCTCCTCAGCAAGCTTCCGGGGACTGGTCAGCTTGCTATCCACCAGGTGTTGCCGCAGTTCAGGGAAACATTTCTCGAGCAGGTGTTCCTTCAGTACTAGGTCAAACAACTCCTCGTAGTTCCTCACTTCACTGCCCTGAATCCAACCTTCCATTGCCTTCTTTGCATAGTCCAGGAAGTCCACCCAATTCTGTGTGCCCAGTTTGTGACTACCCCTGAACTTCTGTCTGTACTTTTCAGGTGTTAGTCCAAACTTTCTGATGAGCGCCAGTTTCATGGTGGGGTAGTGGGTCTGCTCATCCTCCTCGAGGGCCAATAAAGCATCCCTACCAGCTGGAGGCATGTACTTGTACAATCCCCCTCCCCAGTACTTCTCTGGAACCCCATGGGCCCTCAACGAGACCTCATAGGCCGCTAGCCACTTGGCGATATCGTCGCCCACTCCATAGCTAGCCACTATGTCCTTTGGCAGGTAAGGTTTGGATTCCCTGGTGATCTCTTGGGTTTGGCTGCCACCATTAGGAACAGGTTGTGCCCCGATTCTCAAGATCTGAAGATCTATTTCTTTCAGTCGCAATTCGTGGGCCATCCTCTGCTCCTCCTTCTCCTTCTCCAGCCTGGCTAAGTCCCATGTGAGCTGTCTTTTCTCCCTCCGGTCTGTTAGCTCCACTTCAGACAAGCCACCGCTAGAGGCACTGCTGCCCTTCCTAGAAATGGTTCTGGGCCCTGCTGACAGGTTCCCCACCTCAGGTTGGTACATCTCAGCCCCCTCGGGGTCAGGCTCTCCATCCCTGTCTTCCTCCTCAGCCTTGCTTTCCCTGCGTGCCTCCCCCCAAGCCCTTAAGCTGGTTTGGAGTGCACCCTTCTTTGCTCCTGGGGGGCAGTACACCCCCTCCCGCTGGCAAAACTCCCTGAGTTGGGCCACAGTGTACGTTTCTAGATTTTCTAGTACAAACTCCATCTTGCCCACTCAGGTTAGAGGACAGGTTTTGTGCAGTAACAATGCAGGGGGGTACCTTTAATAATACCTCCTCCCACCTCCAGAGTAAATTTGGAAAAAACAAAAACCCACAATTAGGAAGGCCGCTCTTGAGAAAACTCCCGGTGTAGGCCTATGGACTACCCACAGTTATTGTTGAGTATGCGTAGGCACAGCTCTATCCCACCACTGAACACCAATTTATGTTGGAAAACCACTCCCACACTAGGAGGGGTGGTGGTGGTCTTCCGGACACACTGTGGTAGCTTGGCTCGAGTGGTCAGGAATCAGGCTCCGTGCTAAGCATACAACATACCCAAACAATAACCATGCGTGCATCCGTTCCAAAAACGACTCTACACCGTAAAAATTATGAAAATATCTTTCTTTATCTTTTTCTCTTAGTTGCTGATTGGGAAAATAAATAAGTCAAACACAATATACAAATTTTAAATAGTGCAGGTCAAATAAATACTGTCTGAAGATTCAATAAATAGGGATGATCATAAATACAAGGGACATAAATATAAGTGCAGGTAATACAGGCAATTAAATATTCTGAGGCAATAAATGCTGTACCAATAAATATTGTGCACCAACAAGTCCTGTGGACCAATAAATATAGTGAAGCAATAAATAGGTAAAACTCAATAAATACAGTGCCCCCAATAAATAATTAACAGTATACAGCAACACTCATGTAATCAGATCACTTTTCAATTCCTAAGGGCTGATTGGGCCCAGGCACAGCTTGTAGGGTTGTGGAAGGCTTGAGGGGGGGGGGGGGTCTACTCCCTGGCTGGGACAAGGCTGAGGCCTAAACTGAGGTAGATCAAGGGGGGAATACCAGTGCCCTGGCTTTCTCTCTCCACACAACCTCTCTAGGTTAGTCCCAGTTCACCCCTGGCATAGTCAGGTTGGTTTCAGCACCTCCCTAGCCCCTTAGAGCAGTCTCTCAGGTCTCCACAGGGCCTTAGGCGCCCTCTACTCCACTTACTGCCCTTTTTCTGATGTTCCGACGCCGCTGGTGTCGTGTCGATGCCGTGAGGCGGTTCCGGTTCGATCTCGGCGGCCTCGGCACAATGTCAGTTCTAGACGACGCCGGTAGGCGGTTCCGGTCCGATGTCGGCGGCCTCGGTTCGATCTCGACCTCCGATTCGACGGCGTCGGGCAGTCTCTACTCGATGTCGACTTCGGGCGGCTCCGGTCCGATGGCGCTCTCGGCTTCGATGACGTCAGCCGGCCTGGCCTCGATGTCGACTTCCGGCGACTCCGGGGTGCGATCCTCACCCCCGACCTCCGGTGCTCCTCCTCTCAGGTTCCGGGCGACTCCGGAGTGCGATCCTCACTCCCGACCTCCGGTGCTCCTCCTCTCAGGTTCCGGGCGACTCCGGAGTGCGATCCTCACTCCCGACCTCCGGTACACTTCACCTCGGTCTCCGACGACTCCGGAGGGCGGACTTCACTCCTCCGATGACGCCGCTCACTCGACCTCGGTTAACTTCCTCCTCGACCTTTGGTATTCCTCACGACCTCCGTTGGCGCCCTCTCACGACCTCAGGCGGCTCCGGGTACGACGTCTGCTTCTTCAGTCAGCGCCGCTTCTCCACCTCGGGCTCCAGGTCTTGGGCTACTCGACGCCGGACTCCAGGGAAACCAGTTTCCAGGTCAGGATCTTGCTGCTTTCTGCTTCTAAGGCCTGTTCCTGCTGTCCAGGTCCTTAGGATGAGTTTTTCTGGCTTCTTCCCACACAGGGCTACAGGCTGGGATCCATCAGTAGGGACCAGTATCAAGGGTGGGTTTATGGACCCCACTCCAGGCACAAGTTTCCACCCCTGCTGCTTCACTCCTTCCTCCTTCACTGTTGTGCTGCTCTCTCTTCACCAGTCAGGTGCCAACTGCCAGCTCCAACTGCCAACTCTCTGTCTTAGCTTCCCAACATTCTAAACCGCCTCCAACTGTCACAGAGTTCTGGAATGTTCTGGAAGGTGCTGGTAGGTTCCAGTGGATGCTGGTGATGTCACAGGTGGCCACCATTTTGTGCTTCAGGCCCTCAGACAGAAGTTTCAGGGGTAGGTAAAATGGCTCCCTGAATCTGCAGCAACACTAAAAAGTCTGGTGGTTCCCAAAAAGGAAAAATTCAAACAGGGTTTGAGGCAAAAGTGGGACAAAATAAATAATGATGAGGAGGGACCACCCAAAGGGCTGACAGGTCTAACAAGACTGAATTCTCATATTTTGTTCATTCAGGAAACTCATTGTAATGATATAGAATCGCTTAAATTAAAAAGACAGTGGGTGGGTCAAGTTGTTTATTCTCCAGCCTCCAATCGGTAGAGTGGTGTTGCTATACTGTTTCATAAGTCATTACATGTACAAATTGTACCTACACAATCTGATACTGATGGACGTTGGGTAATGGCTAAGGTTGTTATACATAATAAAGAACTTGCTTTATTCAATATTTATGGCCCGGTTAAACCAGACCCTGACTTTTGGAATAATATTAAGATCTTACTTTCCTCCATTGATGGTCCAAATATTATTGATGCTGGTGATTTTAACCAATGGTTAGACCCATTCTCTGATAGACAATCCAAATGCAAATTTAACCCCAATAAATCCCATAGATCATTTCAATCTGCCATTGCCTCTCGTCCATTGTTTGATAATTGGAAGACTTGTAACCCTGACTCCCTTGAATTTATATTTTTTTCTAATGTCCATCATACCCGTTCTAGAATCGATTATATTTTGGTTAGTAAACCCTTACTCCCAACTATTCAATCTTCCGAGATTGGATACATTTTTATTTCTGATTATGCTCCTGTCCTCTCTGCACTTGATCTCTCCCTGAGTTCTCCAACATTTGGTGGCTGGAAACGTAATAATTTTTTATTGTCAGATACTGTTTTCATTTCTGAAGCCACTCCTTTTATTAACGAGTTTTTTACTATCAATAATCCTTTGGATACTTCCATTCCTAATAATTGGGATGCCTTCAAGGCCTCCTTTTGTACCTTTACTATTTCATATTCAGCAAGGAAAAAGAAAAACACAAAGGCCAAGTATATAAATTTTACTTCAACAACTTAAAGCGCTGGAACACAAATACTTCACCTCTAGATCTCCTTCCATTCTTCATGAATTAATTGAGGCCAAATCTGCTCTTGACAAACTTGCAACAGTTGATGCTTGTAATGTCCTTCTTAAAATTAAGTCCAAGTACCACGGAGGTCAAAATAAAGCTGGCAAGATGCTGGCCAATAACTTGAAAATTAAATCTGAATGTAAAAATATTGGTCCTATCCTAAATGAATCTACTAATAAATTGGTGTCCTCTGATGAGTTTATCTCTACTGCTTTTCATGTTTATCACTATATTTTGATGACACAAATCCCTCTAGTCAAAATGTACGCACCTTTTTTACGGATCTTCCTAAACCCCCATCGCTGTCTGATGAATTTGATGTATTAGAAACAGAGAACACTCTTCAAGAGATCACGAATGCCATTAAATCCTTAAAAAAATCGAAAGCTCCTGGTCCTGATGGCCTCTCTGCTGAATTTTTTTCTACTTTTACTTCTATTTTTTCACCTAAACTCCTTGCTCTTTTTAACTCTTTCCTTGATGACTCCAAGGCATCTGGTTCCTTTATGGAGGCTTTGATTGTCCTTATTACTAAACCCGATAAAGATCATACTCTTTGTAAAAATTATCGCCCCATTTCGTTAATTAATTATGATTGTAAGATATTTGCTAAAATCTGCACCTCTCGACTTGAGAATATTATCCCATTATTGATCAAAACTGATCAAGCTGGTTTTGTTAAGGGCAGAATGGCAGCGGACAATGCTTGTATGTTTGTTAATGTCATGTCCTTTTGGAAAAAATACAAAGCTCCCCTTGCAGTATTGTCCTCAGACACCAAGAAGGCTTTTGATTGGATTAACTGGCAATTCTTGTTTAAAACTTTTCAGTGGTATGGCTTTGGACCGAATGTTATTTCTTATGTTAAACTGTTATATTCTTTTCCTCGTGCCAGTATTTTTGTGAACAACCACTTTTCAAAATATTTCCCTTTATATGGGGGTACCTGTCAGGGTTGTCCTCTTTCACCCTTGTTTTTTGTTTTATGTTTGGAACCCTTCCTTGAACGCATTCGTGTTAATACACTTATTTCTGGCTTTACACATAAGTCCATAGAAACCAAACTGCCAGCGTACGTTTATGACATTCTGGTATATATGTCCAATCCTATTACCTCTCTCCCTTTTTATATGAAGTTCAGTTGTATTCCCGTATTTCTGGATATAAGTTGAACTTCTCTAAAACAGAGATTCTACCCTTGAACTCCCTCTGCTATCAATATATGTTTAATGATACTAACTTTACCTGGTGTCCCACAAAAATAAAATATCTTGGTATTTGGTTTTCCTCTACTCTATCTACCACAATCAGTTATACGTTTAATGCACTAATTACCAAATTACAATCACTACTTCTTTCTTGGTCATCTCTTCATTTGTCATGGTGGGGTAGACTGGATACTATTAAAATGATGATTGTTACCCATGTCCTTTATACATTGTCCATGTTACCTTTTCGGATTCCCGTTTCATATTTTTCACAAATTAACTCTATTTGTATTAAGTTTTTATGGAATAATAAACATCCCCGTATTGCCCTTGTGAAACTCAAGCGTCCCAAAACAGAAGGTGGTGTGCGTTTTCCTGACTTTAAATTATATCACTCAGCATTTTTAATTCGTCTGTTTTTTGCCTTAACTTATGACTTTACTGATAACCCTATCCCTCGCTGGATTGTTTTTGAACGTTCCCTATTTAAATATTTTTCTTTTTGAACCATCATATATATATCTAATTGTACTTTCATATCAGATAATCCCATTCTAAAATATTCCCAACAATTATTATATAATATTTTGTCAGATGGTCTTGATCCATACCAATGTTTTTTGTCCTCTACTGTTTGGTATAATGAATTTATTAAATATAGACGTAAATCATTTTACTATAAACATGGAAGGAGAAGGGAATTATATTTATTCGTCAGTTGATCCTTCATAATTCTGTTATTCCCTTCTCCCAATTGCAGTTGCAGTTTAATTTGCCCAACTCATTTCTTCATGAGTACCTTTTACTATCAACTGCTTTGCAGTCATATTTAACGGTTAATGATTTTCCATTAGCTTCTCCCTCACTTACTCCTCCCACACCGATATATAGTATTTCTCAGGACCATAAACCTAAGGCTGCTTCTATTTAAAAGATGTTGTTATTGCCTGTTACTGAACGTTCTAAATCTTATACCAAATTACTCTGGGAAGCAGACTTTCTTTCTATTCCTTCATGCGATACATTTTGGCTCAAGTTATTCAAAACTTCCATTGCAGCCCGCATCACTCAATCCTTATACTTCATTTACAGTAGAGCTGTTATTATCCCTGCATGTATTTCCAAGTTTTCCCCTACTTCCTCTTCCCTTTGTTGGTCCTGTTCGGTGTCCACTGGGACTTTAATTCATCAATTATATGAATGTTCTAATGTATTGAAGTTTTGGTAATCTATTTGGTCTAAATGTATGAAAATATTTCAATGTAATATTCAATTATCAATGCAAAATGTTTTTCTAGGTTCCACCTCACCTACTTTAGGGGGCCGATTCACAGAACTAACTTAAGAAAAAATCCTAAACTTACTACTTTTGGTATTCACAGAAGTTAGGATTTTGTCTTAAGTTTGTCTTAAGACAAACTTAAGACAGTCTTAAGACAGACTTAAGACAGACTTAAGACAGACTTAAGACAAACTTAAGACAAACTTAAGACAAACTAAAGACCGACTTAAGACAGACTTAAGACAAACTTAAGACAAAATCCTAACTTAAGTCTGTCTTAAGTCTGTCTTAAGTTTGTCTTAAGTCTGTCTTAAGTCTGTCTTAAGTCTGTCTTAAGTTTGTCTTAAGTCTGTCTTAAGTCTGTCTTAAGTTTGTCTTAAGACAAACTTAAGACAAAATCCTAACTTCTGTGAATACCAAAAGTAGTAAGTTTAGGATTTTGTCTTAAGTTAGTTCTGTGAATCGGGCCCTAGATGTTTCTTCTCCTATTTCTTTGTTGTTTGATCTTTTTATTGCTTTAGCATTCAAAGTGATTTTGTCCTGCTGGAAAGATAACTCTAGATTATCATCGTTAACCTGGTGGAACTATATTTGTAATGAACACAGAATTGCTAATGTCTCTTCGCTTTCCTTATCTCAGAAAATTAAATCTGAGCTATTGTGGTTACCCTTTACTTCATATCTTTCTGCATATGCACCTGCATCTTAGCTTTTATCTTATTTTGTATTCTTTCCCTTTTCTATGTTCCCTCTCTCTTTCTCTTTTTCTTTCTTTTCTTTTCTTTCCTCTCCTTTTCTCTTAAATTATTTTCCCATGTTTTCTTCCTATACATTAATTGTTGTATTTTATTCACAACGTGTTCATTTGCTTGATAATGTTTTCCTTTTTTTCTTTATCTGAAAACGTACTAAAAAATGATTAAACAATTATTTTTTTTATCTGGTCCTAATTGTGCACATCATAATCATGGCTAAAATGTTTTTTCCACCTAGATGTTTTAGTAAGACAAAAACCACATGGGCCCAAAAGACAGAGATCATCTTTGCATGAATATAGTGTACAAGATTCTGAAAAGTACTTACATCTTTAATGCACCCACATTAGTAAGTCAAAAATGTGTAGATCTTTTGCATGATAAGTGTGATTTCTGATAGCGGTCAGACGAGCATCTGACTGCCGTCACTGCGGGCAAGAACTGTCGGACAATGAGTCAGTGGTCTCACCCGCCCTATTAGGATACGACCGCCATGCAGGCGGTCATAAGATGCTTTTTTCCAGTGCAGCTTGTGCTGTGGCCGCAGCACAAGTTGGCCTAGAAAAAAGCATTTTATGTACATCAATGAACCGTGTGCTAGACACCATGTGGTGCCAGGCACACTACACTACATGTACCCTCCCATACATCCTTGCACTACATGTGCCCCTCAGGCCACTAAGCAGTGGCCCAAGGGGCATGGGGGCCCTGCTTGGGCCTCCCAAAGTCCCTTTCTGTCTGCCTATTCATGGCGGTGGGACTGCCATGAACAGGCAGTCAGAAAAGAGTATCCAAATCCCTATGGTGCTGCCTGCACAGACATCACCTCCATTGTGGGGGGTATAGACTCTGACCTACACCACGATGGGCTCCTTGAGTCTGTCGGAGGTGGGGGTCTTCTCCAGACATAATCGCTCCGAACACCGGTATTGTAACACAGACCAAGAAGGGGCGGGGTAGAAGTACAAGAGAGAGACAAAGAGTGCAAGGGGCATTTGAAGGGAAGACATAGAGAAGAGAAGGAGACAGCTAGAAGACACATGAACTCTTAAGGAGTGCTTAACCAAAATGAAAAAATGGTTAAAAAACAGGTCCCTAGATTGAGCAGTGAAACTATAGAAGTCAGCCAGTTTGAGAGATTGTTAAAAAAGGCTATGCTCCAGGGGAAGGAAAAACATAAGCTGGCCCAAGAAAATTAAATTAAAATAAAACCAGCCAATGGTAAGCAGTGGGTGGGTAGTAAGCCTGTGGTAAGCCCTCAATAGGTCTTTTACAATTAGTTTGCATTATTTTTCAGCTTGGAGCCGGTCCTCTGGAAAAGGGACTTCATACACAAATTGACTAGTTGGGAGGGGGCTAAACTCACATCCCATCCCTACCACATCTCAACTTGTTCTGAACCACGATCCCTTGACCTTCCCCGGGGGCATTAAAAATAGGAGGCTACTTGCATTATGGTGATCTTCTTCTTTTTTTTCTCTAGTTTTGGCCAATTTTGATTACTGTAGTGTTACTTTGATCCTGGTGGCCAGATCTAGCCATGAGGAGGTTTTTTTTCAGGCCTCCTGGCCTCTAACGTTAACCTTTCTTCTGGGAGCTTAATTTCTCTTTGTGCAACTTTTGAGCAGGACTTGTTTACTGTCTAGGCACCTGCCACCTCTTCTAGGCCCAGTGTCTTTCTCAAAAGCACCCCCAAATCCCAAAGCAGACCGCCCACTCTATAGGTCCTAAGGCCTCCTCGTTGGCCATTTGCAGAGCACCTGGAGTAGAGAAATGCTGAGTCCCTCCCCTTCTGAAAGTCACACTCACTCAGGAAAATCAACATAACATGCTGGGAAGCCCTCCAGGAGCCCCCGGCAGGTCCATATCTCTGGTGTGTCCCAGAGGCTGTAGGGGGTGCCAGCAATACTGGCCCTGGAGAAACAAATCCTAGTCCCTGGTAGCAAGTGAAGTCAGGCGTCCTTGAATCTATCCTTGCAGGAGTGGTCAGGTAGCTTCTCTATTACATGCTAGGCATTACTCTGGCATTGCAGGGGTGAACTTTTCTAGAAGGTAAGTACCTCTTATCAACCCTGCAATGACACATCATCCCTCACCCATGCCCCATCCCTTCTGCACAGCATTTTGAGACACTTCAACATGGGGACTGGAAGTGGTCTGTTGAAAGACCTCTCTGAGAGCCGGAAACCATGTCCCTAAGTGCCACAGCTGCCTGGTTCAAAAACATCAAAAGGGTGCTCCTCCTGTGTTTGGTTCTAGAGGATGGCTGACCTTCTTTTTTCTGTGGGTGTGAGCCTTTTCAGGCCAGGTTCACTGTGAAAGGTAATTAGTACATACAGACGTCATCCCCACATGTTCCTTTCTCAGGAACAAGCACAAGCACTGTCAAATGGTTCTATTGTGTTGGGAAGCCTTGGATCCTCCAGCTGGTAAGCAGACTAATTAACTTTGCCCAGCGAAGGTAACAAAGGGCTAAAATCTAATTAGAAGCTTAGTCTAAGAAAAGATGATAAATCGTGAAGAGCCACAATCAGTGCAGTTGGAATTATTGTGAAATCTGAATTTTGGATCACACTTTAACATAATATTAGTGCATGAACTGAGTCTCTAGCCCTAACTAAGGTGTAACTGTAGTTTAGAGTGGATTTCACCCATAGCATAGAAGCACACAGATTTTTCAGTAAGCACTATCGAAGTGCATACCGACATTATTAAAGCCCATTCATATTATAAGACCTGTCAAGGTCATCACCAATCACTGAAGTGTTGCTTCTGCGACAGAATACCTGTGCACAATTACCGGGCTAAGTTAGACTGAAGTCTCACAATTTCCACCTGTGCACACGTGTGCGCATAGATGTTCACGTGTAACCAGCCCACAGCCTCTTACCCTGGTTATTCAGTAGCAGACCTTATCTTAAAAGGAGGACCATGGTGGTTTATCCCTCCTAAGTCATTATCACAGAGCTTACAGTGAGTGAGACTCAGGTACTGAGTCCATAAAACAAACATTTAAAAAGTGAAAAATCCAAGGAAACCCATTTCTCACAAAACCCCTCATGTACACAACTCAAAAGACTATGTTGAGTACAAATGTTTCTGAAAATTATCATCCTGTCGATAATATGTCCTTCTTCGGGAAAACCAACGAGTAAATTGTATACACTTCGGGACAGATTTAGCAAGCCTTTGGACAATGCAAAGACTCCAACAATATTAACAAAGCCACACAAGGTCCCTGTTCTCCCTATTCTGCTCCATCGCTCTCGCTCCTGTATTCTCCTTGATTTTCCCCTGCTTTTAGAGTGCCTTCTCCTTGCTTTCACCTCATTTTCACAATTTACTCCTTGCTTTTTCACCTGTTATTTGAGTGCCTTCTCCTTGCTTTTCCCACATTTTCACTGCTTTCTCCTTCCTTTTGCCCCTGCCTTTTTGAGTGCCTTGTCCTTACTCTCTGTACGTTTTCATTACTTTCTCCTCTTTTTTCCCTTGTAGCTGTTTCCTAGTTTGCACTGCTTTCTCCTTGCTGTTCCCCTTTTTTTGTGCTTTCCCCTTCTTTTCCCTCGTTTTCACTGCTTTCTCTTAGTTGTTTCACCGGTTTTTGAAAGTGCCATCTTCTTGCTTTTTCCTCAATATTTAGTGCTTTCTCCTTGCTTTTCCCCCTGTTTTTGAGTGCCTTCTATTTGCTTTCCCTTCATTTTCATTGATTTCTCTTTGTCTCCCCCTCTGGATTAGAGTGCCTTCTCCTAGCTTTACCCTCGTTTTCATATTTTTGTTTTTCAAAAGGCAGTTAGCAACTTCAGCACCCCGTGACTCTCATGGGTAATTCACCATGCTTTATAAATCCTAGATTGATCGATTGGTTGAAGGGTTGATTTGAAACGTCTTGCGGGGCTTTGTAAAGAAATGCAATGCAACGCAGCGCCTTGCACTGCATTACTTACATTTCACGTAGAAAGGTATTCCATGGGTGGAGCATGAGATTTCCCATGCACCTACCCTTAGATTTTGGGGCATTACCAGATTTACTAAAGATAGTTAACGTGGTATATCTTCGCCAGTGAGGCGTGATGAGGAAGAATATCTTTATCTTTTTCCTCTATATTTCCACTTTCGATGCATGATGCAGTCCGCATTACTCATAGGAGAAAAATGTCTCAAAGGATTGTTTCGTGCAGGAAGGGTTCCCTTCCTGCAGAGAAACACTCCTGCCTGTAACAGAGAAATCCTTGCACTCTAGTGTATGGGTGCCTGTGTTGGTGCTAGGCAGCACACAGTGCCCCAGAGCAAGAAAAGAGTGGAAATGCTCAATTATTTTGTACATATGGAGTATTTCTGCTCTCTTTCTTTTTTACGCAACGCAGTGCAGCAAATTTGCTTGCTGCTCTGCACTGCGTGAAATATTAGTAGATATGCCCCTTGGTGTCTGGAATGAGTAGGGAGTCATCTAGATCCTAGTACACAGCATGAGCAACAGGTGTTTCATCTTATCAGGATCAGCAATGACCCACAAGCCATATTTAAAGATACAAACTAAGTCACAAGGATTGTTTTAACAGAAAAAGAACAAACGGCAGACCAAGGTCAAGCACATTCAATCCATATGTACAATAAAATAAAAAATTGTGCAAACACGTCCTTCACCCGCCGTCCGGAGGTGCCACTAATAGCCACATTTTCAAGAAAGATGGAAGGTGCACTCATTGTGGAGTCAGTAAAGCAAGCAGAGATCTGTTCCAAAATTGCTTCTTTTATTCAGTCAGTCTTAAAAACTGGCACACAGCCAACGCGTTTCATTCCCAATTTTGCCAGAAGCAACTTCATCAGGGCTCATCAATAACCAGCTGGTGGGTAGTTTTCAGAAATATGTATGGTAAGTAGGGGCCTCAGAGGCAATATATGGCCTTGGTAGTAGTATATATTCGCGAAACTCTAGCACCCAAAAGCTGTAGGGTATCAAGTATCCTGAGTTCTGTATTGGAAATATGAGAAAATCACAGTCACTACCGTCCCATCAGGGGACATATTATCTATGCGGTCCTGGTATATATACTTTAGAATGGCATGGTCACATACATTTCGGCATGATAACCGGCAAGAAATGTATGCTGGTTATTGATTTCTGCAGAAATTGCCCTATATAATCTATTAGATGCAATCAAGAAATATAGAAGGGTGTGTGAAATGTTCAATGGTCTGCAAAACTGGTTCACATATAGAACATTTCTAGCCTCCAGAGATGCAGAGCAAGCGGCCTCTGACGAAGTAAAGTGTGCCAGAGGAAAATGTTTCGGCTGAAAATGTTTTTATAGGATAATGTTCCAGTTGAACACTAGTTGCAGCACAATTTTCTCCCTAAAGGTAGGTTTTTTTTTTTTTTAATCAACATTTAACTGATTATTTCACCCACTTTAAAAAAAATAGAATCTCCAGGAACTTGCATTAGGTGAGGTTTTGTGACTCCCCTCACCCCTAGAAAAATACTGCGGCTACCAATTATAATGCAACCGTCCAAATCAGTTGGATGAGCCGAGATGTATTTTAACCACTATGCTAGTTTCATGACTTTCAAATAGTTTGCCAGCAGGTCTCTAAACAGAATTATGAGCAAGATGTACTAAGCATTTTACTTGTTGCAAATACTGTAATTCAGTGGTTGCGACCATTAAGATTCTTAAAACACTTTTATGCACTAATCCCTTTTTAGGAGTCGAAAAAAGAGGTGTTAATGAGGCCGCTAAAAGGAAGCGGTCTCCTCAGGACCCTTCGCCCTTGTACATGTAAAAAAAGTTTCTCGAAGAGTAGAAAATGGTCCACAGGACCCCTGACAGCCAGTGCTGGACAGGGAACCCAAAACAGCCCTGGGAATTTTGTAGGACCAGCATCCCCACACAGAGGGGGAGAGGGCAGGGGGAGTGCAAGTGTGAAGCACTATTGCTTTTGTTACTGGGGGCCACTATTGCAGCACTGCTGCAAATCCACCACCAGTAACATAAAACCGGCCCCCACCGCTGCAAAACTGGCCCCCACCCTTCCAGCCTCCTGGGAAAATGCCTGATGCCCACTATAGCAAGTCTGGCCCTGGTGCCAAATCTTAAATCAACAAAAAACATAAACTTTTATTTTTAAACACTGTCCTGTTTCCTTTCATGAAAACAGACTGCATTTTAGAAACAGAGGGGCAGATTTACAAGCCCCGTGTGCTGCCATTCCCTCACTTTTTGTGAAGCACTGGCAGCTCATTTCCCTGTGCCATATTTACAAGGACAAGGTCATGAAAAGCCACTGCATGTAAATATGGCCCCTTTACACGCAGCTCTTTGCGTGAAAGGGGCGTTCCATGGGTGTTGCTGTGAGTGTTCCCACGCAACACCCATGGAAACAGACCCATTTACAGATTTACGAGGAATCGTGAATCTGGAAATGCGTGTGAATGCTACTCCTCCCCAGGGGAGGCGTAGGGAGGCGCAAAGAGGAGAAATGTATTTATTTCTCCTCGTTTTTGTTTCCTGTTTCTATGCGTGCTGCATTCTGCAGCACACATAGAAAGAGGAAATCACCTCTAATGATTGTTTTTGTTCAGGAAGGGTTCCCTTCCTGAACAAAGGTGCAAAGGTGCCTGCATCAGCGCATGGCAGCAGTTTGTGTGCCAGCGCAGGGGGAAGCACAGAGATGCGACATATTGTTGTAAATATATCGCATCGCTGTGCTTTCCAAACTAACGCAGCACGGCGCAGCAAAATTACTTGCCACACCGTGCTGCATTAGTTTATTGTAAATCTGCCCCAGAATGCGTTCACTTTATTGAAAGGAAATCACAGACATGAAAGTCTGCTGGCCCCATCGGGCCACCATCCCTGTGATTGCCTCCAGACATAGTGAGTCTTAATTTGCGACCTACCTCATTAAGATTCAAGAGGTATTCCAGATTGAGGCCGACTATAATTCATGTTTTTGAGAACCGACCTGTTAGTACATAGGTCTGTTCCTAAATTTTTTTACTGGTTGAAAAATGACTGGTCGCAATTTGAAACCAGAATTTTGCAACCAATTATTCATACACTTAGCCCTTAGTCATCACAGTACATCTTGTTCAACTATTATGTGGCTCAGGCATCAGCGGTCAAGTATGTGTACTTAGCGTAAATGGCTGGTGTGCGTGGGACTTCCATGTGGCCAGAAATAACATTTCTGCCCTGTATCTGCACACAAACCTGGCTATTATAAATGAATCCCAAATGAATGGGGAATACCTATGCGTGCCCATTTTTTGGGGTGATTTTCCCCACATAATTCCCTATACCATGAGAATTTTTGCTTTCATTTATAACTTGCACTATGGAGGTAGTTAACAGCCGTGGCCTGTGCAGGTAAGAGCGGTGGGGCTGGGTGGGGGGGATTTCAACGGACTACTACGAGGGAAAATTAATTATTTATTTCATTTTCCCTCACGGTCATCTGTCGAATCCCCCAACCCGGCCCCACTGCCCTACCACTCTTACTTGCATGAGCTGCTCCTGGTAGTTAATGGGAGCAGAAGGCTAGTACTTTGGGGATAAGGGACGAGGATGTGGCAAGTTAGCGGGGTGAGCATTTCTTGCTCCCCCAGAGTTGTAGGGGAAGTTTGGGATCAGAACAATGAATGGGGCTGAGTTGCACATGCATCACAAGCCTAAAGCAATGTTACTGACTGGAATTTATGGCTTGTAAACACGGATCTACTTGTTCTTAACTTGGGAAAATCTAGGTGGGGGAACCCCTACAGTTTATCTGGGATATATCCCACTTACGGATACTGCCCCTTAAATCTTGCGCTACTGCCCTAAGTGCACACATTATCTTATTCACTCAGAATGACAGTAGAGAATTAGTCATGTGCACAATATGCAACATCACTCTAGTGACCCTAACAAGGGATTGCATTATTGCTGTAGCTTTTGCTTTGTATACTGCAACGTTTTACCGGTTCAACATAAAAAAACACTCTAAGTGCTTCACCAACAAATTCTGAGCATGACTTTCTCATAAGTGCTTAATTCACTCTCGTATTTATGGTCAACCTGGAATTAATTTAAAAGGATAAAACGATCATAGCAAGCATTATTTATTCAGTCATTCTGTCATACCCTGTAGGTACTAAATATAGCTTGGATAAAAGCTATTTCATTATTATCAAAGTTGAATTAATGCTTTTGATTGAGTGACTTCATGGCTCTCGAAAATGCTTATGCCATCTCTGAATAAAGGGACAGGATTTAAAATGGCTTAGGACGACATGGATTTGACATATATTTACATATTTTAATACCTTTAAATATTTTTAAATTTGTAAAGGGCTGCGGGAATTCTGGTTTAAGTTCCTAGCAGAGCTAATGATACTAGTAAAAGAGAAATGATTGTGAAATGTAACAAAAATCCCAAAGCATCCATCTCCCCCCTCTCCCGCTCCCTCCTTTCCTCAACAATCCCTTACAATAGGCATTAGCAGTGTCCCAAAGCAGCCTTTCAGGAATGCATTGACAAAGACTCGTTTTACCAGCATCTAGTAAATAATGTATGTACACATGGGTAGCAGGGCACTCATTAGCATACAATTTTGAAAACATTATGCAATATATGACAGCTATGCCCTCTGAAAGATGCCTGTTACCAGAGATGGGATTAGAGAAATAAACCTGGAGGCAAATCGATGCATAAAATGGATTTAGAGCCTGGGGTATTTTTTGTCTTGTGTTCATCTCCATCCATGTCACACTGCACAGAATTACATGTATAATCAGAGCATGTCACCACACTGTCATGGACGCGTTATCACAGGGCTGAGGAGATCTGTGTTCAAAAATGTCTTCAACTGTTTGTGAAATATAAAGTTCCTGATTCTCAAAGATGTGCGTGCTAAGTCATACTTTCACAGAAAAGTATTTACCAGTGCAAATTTCCTTTTCTATTTGAGAAAAGTACTTTTTGAACTGGTAAATGGATTTCCTCTCAGAATTGTGTCAAATCAAATGTGGAGAGTGAAGGAGTGTGGCAAAGGCAGGTTTGAAATGTGCGTTAAAGTTGTGACAACACACAAGCATACACTTTTATGGGTGTTTGCAAACTTCTCTGATCCTTTTTCCACCCTAGAAAATGCAAGAAATATACTGACAAGTGCAGGAGTAAATACATTTCCAAGGTTGGAAGGTGATGGAAGCCTTCAGAAATGGTAGGAGGTGCGGCAACAGGGAGTGCGAAAAATGTTTAATGTGGAAAAAATAAGTTGGCAAGTGCCTTTCCTCTTAAAATTCACACATTCGCTTGCAAAAATACGTGTGTATATTTTTACATGCCAGGATTTGGATCACAAATGTTTTCAGAGAGTACACCAGGAAAACTGAAACTGTCAAAGATTTCCAGGCATAAATAACCTGGAAAATGTTTGTGTTGCTCTGTGTCCCTGTAAACCATGCTCAGTGACCTTATACTTTTGATACCTGAGTAGAAAGTGATTTGTCACACAGGGCCTCATTTACACGCCCATTGCACTACAGGTGTGTCAATTTTATTTTACACACTGGTGGCGCACCCTGCGTGGCTTTTCATGGCCTTGGAAATATGGACGGACCCCTTTCACGCATTACTCTGCGTGGAAGGGGCGTGGGTGTCGCCATGCAACATCCATGGAACCTGACACATTTTCAGATTTACAACGTTTTGTAAAGCTGGGAATGGTTCAGTTTCCAAAGCCTCCCCACTGGAGACGAAGGAGTGGCACAACAAGGAGAAATACGTTTTTCCTCTTTCTATGTCTGCTGCATTCTGCAGCATGCATAGAAAGAGGAAAATGCCATCAATGATTGTTTTGTGCAGGAAGCTGGTAATGCTTCAGAATCCTATATCTCTATTGAGGCATAGAAGTTGCGCAACAAGGAGAACATTTTTGTTGATTTTTGTGCAAGAAGGTGTCCCTTGATGCACAAAAACAACCATCTCTGCAATGCAGGCACCCTTGCAACATAACGCAAGAGTGCCTGTGCTGGTGCATGGCATCCAATTGTGCGCCAGCGCCGAGGAAAGCACACAGATGCATTGCATTGTTGTTTATACGACACATCCCTGTGCTTTTAAAATGACGTAGCTCGGTGAAGGAAAATGGCTTGCAGCGCCACACTGCATCATTTTGTAGTAAATAAGGCCCAAAGTGTCTTACTTCTGTGGGCCGATTCAAATAGATTTTGCAATGATACTCAAGAGTAAGTCAGGAGTATTGCCAGTCACACCCACTGATTCATTTTTTGTGGGTTTTCTGCGAGATATGAGCACTTTGCAATAATAAGTAAACCTAACTCATTAAGCAAGCAATACCATACCAGAGAAATTGCAAGAAAACTAAAAAGAAAAATAGGTAGCTCCATCAGCTTACTCTAACATTACTGTTTTTGGT
This sequence comes from Triturus cristatus, assembly GCF_964204655.1. Lineage (NCBI taxonomy): Eukaryota > Metazoa > Chordata > Amphibia > Caudata > Salamandridae > Triturus > Triturus cristatus. Next base: position 193,118,925 of record NC_140582.1, read on the forward strand.
TAGTTGCTAATCGAAAATACTGTAAACAATCTTCCTTACTAACCAGCACTCCACCACTGATTCCACTCAACTTTTGGTAGAGTAGTCTGCAACAGTGATTGTCCTTTGAATAATTGAGTGAGGAGCCTTTGACAGAGCATTTGGTGCCTGTAAGAATTATCCAGATATACCAATTTACTTAGTAAGGAGCTCACAAAGTGCAGTATCATTAGTGTTTTTGGGACCTGCAAGCACCCTGCCTGCAATATTGTACTATGAACCAATAAAAATCACCTTAATGGTGGCCTTCTCTAAGAAGTGGCTCCACTCTTCCATTGTCCTGAAGATGACACCATCAAATTCCCGACACTTTGGGGTTGAAACATCAATGCCATAAAAGCCTGCAGATGTCTCAAGAATCAATGTGGAATTTAGCCAGTACCTTTAATTAAATGAATGAACTGGCTTATCTATATATTAACTGAAAAAACCGTAGGTTTCAGGGACGTTATAGTTAGCTGGACTTTTCACTCGTACAAAACCATTGAAATTCCCCCGTTATAGTTAGTTCCACTAACTATAATTCGCGCGCCCGCAATGCACTGCTGATGACGTCGCATATTACATCACTCATGACATGGTCAGTGACATCACTCATGACATCACTGATGACGTCTCAAATGACATCACTGATGACATCACTGATTACATCATCCAGTGAATGTGGGTTTTTCTGAAAATGAAATATGTTTTATATATGTATATCTCAAGGTCGATGGAAGAATAAATGGGTATATAAGTGTCTAAATGGATGATTTGTTTTTGAAAAATTGATTGTATAACTGACTGATTAAGTGTATCTCAGTGAATACGTGGCTTAGTGAGTAATGTTTAAATATGTAAATATCTGTATCAGTCTCTCACTTTGTGTATAAGTGGCTGCATGGGGTGGTGAGTAGCTACATGAGTGTCTATATAGGTTATTAGTTGGTTTTATGAGTATCAGTATGAGTGTCTGAGTGTCTGTATGGTTCGGTGGTGGGTATTATGTAGTGCATAGGTGCATGAATGAGTGACTCACTGTTTGTATGTGTTGAAGACAGCATGTGTGCAGGACTGTATGGGTGGATGAGTGTGTGTATGGGTGTTTTAGTGAGTGAATGACTGTCTCAATAGTGTCTTTATGAGTAACTACATATGTTTTAAAATAGTATATGTGACTATTGGTGTATATAAGTGAGTATATGTGAGAGTGAGAGATTGGAAGAGTTCCTGTATGAATAAGTATGTGTTTCTATGAGTGATTGTTTAAAAGACTAAGTATGTGTAAGTTTCTGTAGAAGTAAGTGTGGTGGTGTGTGTATAACTGTATATGCAAGTACATGGATGTTTGATTCTTTATTAGCATGAGTGATTGTGTGTGAGTAACTCTATGGATGAGTGGCGTTGTGTAACAGGATGTATAGGTGTATGAGTACATATGATGAGTGAGTACATGTATGAGTGACTGTATAGGACTGTTGGTGAATGAGTGGATGTGTATATGGATCTTAGAATTACTGAATAGGTTGTTGTAACTGGTATTGGTATGTCCATTGTTTTGAAAATTTTAGTTTCTATTTTTGAATGTGTGTATCAAAGGTTATATTAGGGTGAGAGGAGGTCTGCAACTCTATCACAAGGATGATGTCATCAGTGATGTCATCAGTGATGTCACTGACCATGTCATGAGTGATGTAATATGTGACGTCATCAGCAATGCATTGCGGGCGCGCGAGTTATAGTTAGCTGAACTAACTATAACGGGGGGATTTCAATGGTTTTGTACAAGTGAAAAGTCCAGCTAACTAGAACGCCCCTGAAACCTATGGTTTCTTCAGTGAATTTCTAAGGTTTTTGAAATGCTAATTCCTAACTATAACGTGCCTGAAACCTATGGCTTTTTCAATGAATTTCAAAGGTTTTTTAAATGCTAATTTCTATCTATGCCTACAGAGATAGGACATGTGAAGAAAGAAGAAAAAATGCACAGAAACAAAAAAAAGAAATGCAGAAAGAAGCAACAGAAGTCCTCAAAGACGAAGAAAAGTGCAAGAAGAAGGATAACATGCAGAAAGAACAAACAGAAGAGCAGAAATAAGCCTTGTTGCAAAATCATCCTGTACCCTCAACTTTTTCAGATGGATACTGGTGGTAACTGAGTCTGACTAACCAGTCCTAGAGCCAGTGCTATGTTAAAAGACACTTAGAATACACTGAAAACACCTACATACACTAGGGAACACTATGCGTTGGGGTCCCCCTGTGATTAGCATGACCTCCTCTGTAAGCCCCTAGTATATAATAGATCAGGGGGATTAAAACTACCTCTTAAAATGCGCCACAGGGCGTGTTTGCACACATCACCTCAGGCCCCGTCCCCTCCCTTCCCCACTGTGTAAACACACCCTCTGGCCGTTTTAAGTTGGGAGATTAAGTCCCCTTGAATCCTGAGGGTCCCTAGGGTTCAACTAGACCACTAGGTACCTCCAGTAAGTGCCGCAGAGCTGCGTTGCAGAGAGATGTAAAAAGGGGCACGGCCTAGACCACCTCTCTGCAACGCAGCGCAGTGGCGCCTACTGGAAGCACTTGGTGGGCTTGTTGGCCCCCAGGGTCCCTCAGGATTGAAGGTGAAATATTTCCCCAACTTAAAACGCGCCACAGGGCGCGTTTGCACACGTTAACTCAGGCCCCGTCCCCTCCCTTCACCACTGTGTAAACACGCCCTGTGGCTGTTTTTAGTTGGGAGATTAAGTTCATTTGAATCCTGAGGGTCCCTAGGGTCCAACTAGCTCACTAGGTACCTCCACTAAGCGCCACAGAGCTGCGTTGCAGAGAGGTGTAAAAAGGGGCGTGGCCTCAGAACACCTGTCTGCAATGCAGCTCCCTGGCGCATACTGGAGATACCTGTTGGGCTCGTTGGCCCTCAGGGACCCTCAGTATTGAAGGGGAAGTAATTCCCCAATTTACAACTCGCCAGAGGGCCCGTTTGCAGAGTGCTGTAAGGAGGGGGTGTGGCCTCCGGCGCGATGCCGGTCTTTTATTTATTTTATGTTTTTTAAGGAGGGTGGCTGTGTGGCCCCCCTTCTTTTTTTAATTTATTGGCCCTGGGTACCCCATCCCCCAGGGCTTGCCTCCTCCTTTTCTTTTTTTTTTTAAATAAAACAAATTTGGAAGGGGCCGCATAGCTCCCCTCCCAAGGGCTTAATCAACCCCAGGGACCCCAACCCCCGGGGCATGGCCTTTTTAAAAAAAAAATTATTTAGGAGGGGGGCTACGTTGCCCCCCTCCTCAGGCCACTTATGGCCACGGGGACCCCACCCCCGGCGCCGGCCATTGTTTTTTATTATTTAAAAAAAATATATATTTATAGAAACACCTAGGACATGCTGGACAAACCGTACGTACCTATCACCATGACGATTTGCGTTATATTCATTAAAAGGCAGCTATACATTCAATGAATCCACGTGGAATGTATTTACACCGCTAGTGAAGCTCTGACATGTCTGATGCCCTACCGTACCTAATCCTGGTGCCCCGCCGGTGGGTACTCTCCAAGTAGACACCCTTGTCGTTTATTTATACAAACATGGGTAGCTATTGACGGGCACATTTAATACACACGCACACCAAGCCAAAGGGGATTCGACAAAAATTCGACCAAAACTATGCAAGAAATCCCCCTCACGGTTAATAAATCACACATCCACCGCCGGATGTGTAATACTTTTTATTTTACTCTCTGGAAAGGAGACGAACCTCACTTGAGAGTCACAGAGCGCTCCTGGCTGAGCCCAATGCTGTTTTACACCCACCAGTGCCCGCCGAGTGCCACACACCTATGTGTTGTATTCCACCAGCTAGTGCGTATGTTATGACACTCTCTAGCCCATGTGCACTGTAACACCACCCCGTGAATATGTCATGCCACACTTGCTTTCGCACAGGTTATATTGCCCCACCTAACGTGCCTTCCTCGATGCCTATGCTATAACGCACAGCGCTATGCCATACATATTACAATCTGGGATCCATATCTTTGTCACAGTGCATATGCAACGTTACACTCCCCAGCACAGTTAAATAAAGTTTTAAAGTGCTGGGCTTTTAGTGAAGCAGAATAAAAAATCTTATGAGCCATGTCGATGGAGTCTTCAATATGAATAGAGGAAGATGAAAGCCAAGTTCTCCACTTTGCGTTAATTTTATCGAGATCATCTGATCTAGAAGCCAATAATATATGATAAATAGAGCCTATTCGTAGTTGCGATCTCACAGCATCAATGATATGAATAGAAACAAGATGAGAAGTATATTTCTGTAGAAAATCCCGAATCTGAAGAAATTAAAAAAATTGAGTGTTGGCTAGGTCAAATTTCTTTTTGAGTTCGTCAAAAGAAAGATAAGCGCCATCTGGAGAAACAAAAGCCCCTAACCGAGTGATCCCTTTAGAATGCCATTGGCGCGCTATAGAGTCGAAAAAAATTGAAGGTAACAAATGAGGTGCAACAAGAGGGGTATAGACTGTATATTTAGGAATATGAAACATTTTTGTAAGACTTTTCCAAACAGAAAAAGCAGAAGAAATGATTTTAAAACGAGTACGTTTATAATAACTGCCATCGGCTTCAATTTGCAGACAGTTCTTAGCACAGCAACATAGAGCCATCTGGTAGATAGTAGGGGCTTCTGAGGGATTACCTGCTTCTTCCCCTGTAATAAGGATACGCATCTTCAGAAGTAGGCATGCCATTTGATATAGCCCAAAGTCAGGGATAGCCCATCCACCACGAACAGATGGTAGCGTCATCAATCGGGAGGCTCTGCGAATCTTACCAGGGGCCCACAGGTATTTTTCACAAAGTGACTGAAGCTACCGAATCTGAGGCTTTTTGACTAGTAAGGGAACAGCGCGAAAGAAGTAGAGTACTCTTGGTAAGATAACCATTTTTAGCAAATTGGATCGGCCAACAAGAGTAAGATGAAGACTCTGCCAAGAATCCAGGGTGGACTTAGTTTTATCCAAAATATCATTCCAATTAGTTGAAATCATATCATTTAAATTAGATCTAATCTTAATGCCAAGGTACACCACTTCCTCCACTACCCTGGGATCGATTACTGTAGCCGGATTTGTACAAAGACATTGAGTTTTGGCAGAGTTTAACTTATAGACTGAGTATCTACCAAAAGAATTAGCAAGTTGTTCAATGACCGGCAGAGCAGTATCAAGGTTAGAGGTGACCACAGTGATATCGTCCGCATAAGCAAAAACAATATAGGGCTGATTCTGAACAATAAAAGGGGGAATCTGCGTGTTTAATTCCAGCATCTTCACAAAAGGATTAATATAAAAAGCAAAAAGAAGAGGAGAACAGGGACAACCCTGACGGGTCCCCCTGCAAATCTGAACCACCTCCGATTTAATTCCCATTGCGCATATCTTCGCAGTAGGAGCCTGATAGAAAACCCGAAGAGCACGGATAAAACCGCCCCCAAACCCCATGCGCGCCATTATCTCCCAAAGAAAGTTCCATGCAACCCGGTCAAAAGCCTTCTCGGCGTCGAGCAGGACGAGACCCAGAGATCTGGACTCCACCTGCGCAACGTCGAGAAGAGCGACAACCCGGCTAACATGGTCAACCATACCCCGACCAGGAACAAACCCATGTTACTGTAATGAAACCAACCCAGCAACAAATGGGGCCATTCGATTAGCAAGGAGTTTGGCATACAGCTTACCATCGCAGTTAACCAAGGAGATGGGGCGGTAGGATCCCGGCTGATCAGGAGGCTTCCCCTTTTTAGGGAATATGACAATATGCGCATCATCCCAAGATTGAGGTGGGGAACCCTGCCTGGCCGCCTCAAAAGTCTTCAGCATATCCTCTCGGAGTTCGTTAAAAAATACCTTATAGACCTCCATAGGGAGGGTGTCTGGCCCAGGGGCCTTTCCCGAAGGCATTTTAGATAGTGCCCGATCAATTTCCTCAAAGGTGAAAGGCATATCCATTTCCTCTACTTCAGACTGGTCTAGTTGTTCCCAAGTCAGTGCAGGAAGCCCCAGATTCGTAGGAAGGTCCCCAACATTCGGTTGGCTATATAGTTCAGAGTAAAACAGATGAAACACCTTCATAATAGTCTGAGGATCATAGACCAATGAACCTTGAGCGTCATGGATGGCTTTAATCTTTGAAACCTGACTTTTGGCACGTATTCTTTGAGCCAGAAATCTCCCTGAAGATTCGCCGAATTCATACAGCTGTCTCTGGTAAAGGTGATGTTTAAGTGCTATCTCCTGGGCCCATATAAGATTAATATTGGCTTTGCACTGGGCAAGCCTAGCTAAAATTTCTTTGGTATCTGCTGCTACTCGAAGCTGGGTGGCAAGGTCCAATTCAGCATTCCGAAGAAGTAAAAGAAGCTCTGACATTTTATGTTTAAGTGACTTTTGAACAAATAAGCCATAACTGAGGACTTCACCACGAAAATAGGCCTTAAAAGTATCCCATACACAGGCCGGAGTGGCAGATCCACGGTTACACAAAAAAAAGTTGTGAATCCATTTTTTCATATGGTCTACAAAAAGAGGATCAAATAACAATTTTCTGTCGAACGAAAAAGCCTTAACACCTCTAGAAATAGCGACATTATAAAGGGAGATAACTAAGGGAGCATGGTCAGACATTAATCTAGGATAAATTTGAGTTTGAGTACTGTGAGCCCAGGCCATGGACACAAAAAAATAATCTAAACGAAATAGTTTGCTATGGGGTGAAGAAAAAAAAGTATACCCAGGATCATGCGGATAAATTATATTCCAAACATCTGCCAGCCCATAATCATTCATTAAATTATGCAGAGCTCGGAAAACTTTAGGTTTACGACCCATATAAACATTCGAAGGGGAACAAGCCCAGTCACCAGATAAATGAATGTTCAAATCTCCACAAAAAATTAGTGGAGTGGGCCACAGAGCAAGTTCCCCATTTAGATAATTAAAGATGTCCGGTTCATCTGCATTGGAGCCATATACCGTGCAGAGGGTGAATTTTGTCTCCCCCACTAAACATTCGAGAATGGCCCAACAGCCATGGTTATCCACCAAAGATCGCCCAGGAAGGACTAAAGAGGGTCGAGCTAAAATAGCCACCCCTCGCGTCGTATCGGATTGTTTGGAGAAAGCGAGTGTCGTATATCCCAGATCAGCTAATTTCTGGCTGTGGGTCCAGGAGATATGCGTCTCCTGCAAGCAGATTATATCTGGATTAATAATTTTTAATTCAGCCTGAATCTTCTTGCGCTTATCATAATTGTTAAGGCCCCAAACGTTATATGTGACTATGCTTATCCCCTTATTAGCCATGGACCAATATGTAATGAGTTATCCCTGAGCTTAAACCTTTTCATGAGAAGCAACTGATAGACAACAATAAAAAAAGAATAAAAATCTGAAAATGTACTGTGGAACAAATTTTTTATTAAAGACCCCCCCAGAACTTCCCACCCCCACCCCACACAACCTTCCCTCGAGCCCCCACCCCCCCACACTCTCCCTTGCCAGAGGCAATGGGACCTAAGCCCCTGTGATGGGAAGCTGATGACGCTCCCTGTGGTGCCCCCCTGAACCACCCACATACAAGCGCAAGAAAAAAAAAAAAAAAGGCAACCTACAGAGAGGACCTATTTATATGCCCAACTTATGCCTTCCTGCCTCAAGATCCAGACTTAAGTGAATGTAAATAATCCTTGGCCTGGATTTCAGAAGAAAAGAACTTATTCTGGCCCTGATACACAATTTTCAGCTTTGCAGGATTAAGAAGAAATGCTTGACCCCCCTTAGCTTGAAAGAGAGGTATTAGTTGGCGGAGCGGCCACCTCCGAACAACTGTCTTGTGGCAGAAATCAGGCCTAACAAAGAAATTAACCCCTTTGGCGGATCTCTTCTGATTAGGTCTAGCTAGATCATAAACAGCTTCTCGCGCAAGAAAGTTATTTATAGAAATCAAAATAGCACGAGAATAGGGAGTCTCTAGTCCAGGACGAGCAGCTTGAGGTTTACTATGGAGAGGAAAGCGGTGGGCTCTCTGAATCTCGACCTTCCAGTCCCAGTGAGTGAGTTCAGGAAAAGCTTCAGCAAACAACTGAATAACAAGTTTAGGAGGCAAGATGGCGGTCGCACCTCGGCCGAGTAAGCTGGACTAACTCTCCCTGCCGCTGGTGCTCCCCCTCTGGTGCCGCCACCGAGAGGACCTACAGTTTGACCCCCGGTGTGAGATGATGGTTTAGCCGACCACTTACGTTTAGGAGGTGGCGATGTCCGCGGCTCTCCGACGATGATCTGGCTTGCAGCTGCATCCCTGCAGACTTCGCACAGAGGCGGCTGGCTTTTCAGAGCTGTCGGCGTTCTTCGTTTTTCCGCCCGCAGCTTTTCTGCCGCTTCTGTTGCTGCGGTGTTTTGCGGCCTTCGCAGGGCTCGTGGAGAGATGCCGCCCAAACCAATTAACAAGACCTCTGTCAGGAGCAATAAGCCTCACAGCGCTCAGTCCACAACTTGTACTGATACTTCAGGAAATTCCGGCGGGCCTTCGAAGATGCAGAAATCTCCCTCGGCAAACGGGCAAATGGACTTAATGAAGACATCAGCTGGTAAGACCCCGGCTGCTTCGGCTTTTGCTTCTGTCAAGGCTACTGCCCCCCTGTTTACTAAACGCACCTTGAAACAAAGCATACCTAAAAATTTCAGTAATGAGCTTCCCCCGGAGGTGTCTTCCAACCTTCCTCAGCTCAGCTCTCAATCGAACGACTCCTTGGGTCAAGAGTGTGGGTGAGTACAAACCCCCCTGGACATTACAGCTCCTGAGCTTGAGGCGGATAGCCAACCTGCAGGGTGCATTATGGGACTTGTAGTCCCCATTATTCCTGTCAATCCTCCTCCCCCCACCGGCAGGGCTGTTGCTGTGTCAGGTGATACCCTTGAGGCCGAGCCCTTGCTATGGGCTAGTGGGGGGATCCAGTGGTTAAGATCAAGGCTATAGGAGGAGCTGAGCTCAGTCATGATAACGATGTGCTGGACACATTTTTTTCTCTGTCTGATGGGTCATCCACTTCCGAGGATGACGATGTTACTGGCGGAGACTGGGCTGAGTTTGATGCTGGATCTATTAGCCAGGGCGAGATTGATGATTGTTTGATGGGCGGTTATAGGAATATGCCCCCACTCGATGGCACAGTTCGGAAAGTTAAGCCTTCAGGCATACAGGTCTTGTCTGAAACATCTGCACTAACTATTACCACCTCTGACCCTCCGGTGGAGAATCTGGCCTGGGACTACTCGTTCTCAACCACTCAACCACCAACAAATGGCCACGACGGGAGTGAGGGGGTCTCAGCCGCTGTCAGCTCTGTCGATCTTAACAAGCCAATTACCCTTGAAACGATCTACGATACAATGCTTTCCCACAGGGCTGAGTCAAGACTTGAGAATGCCAGAATGCAGGGGGCTTGTCGTAAGCTTCAAAATGCAATCAGACGCATAAGCAAGACATGCTCTGAGATCGGCACCAGAGTAGGGGAGACAGAATCTCGTATTTCTATTCTAGAGGACGAAGTGACAACACAGAGAGGAGTGGTCAATGAGTTAAAGAATCAAAAAGAAGATGTCTCATGGAAGTTAACTGAATTGGAAAACCGGCTTTTGGGTATCCCGGAGGGGGCAGAAGGGGCCGATACGAGACAATTTGTTAGCGGGTTTTGGGTTTATGGGTTCGGTTCCCCTACACAGGGTGTACTTACATAACTTTTGTTCCCATATTCTTGTATAAAGTCTTTCTGGACCTTCTGGGTCACTGTCCCTAGTGTTAGTACCTCGTATGAGGGGTGAAAGTTTGTTTTTTGCTCCTCTTTCACAGCAAATGTAAGTTTCCTTACATGAGGAATCTTGTCTATTGATTTGTTCCCTGTCAGAAGGGATTGTAGTTGCGGGTTTGTTTTTGTCATCTGCAATTTACAAGGAACTTTGTTTATTATATTTATTGGGAGAGGATGGGTTATTTTACTCCATTAATGTTTGTAAGGCATCCATTCTCTCTGTTTTGAATCGCTCTGACCCTCCTGTGATGTTTGCTTTGTTTCACATCCTTGGGTTTTCGAACTATTTTTTTGCATTTGTACATCTCTGTGTATAGTTCTTCTTTTGCAGTATTGTTAATTTTTGTTTTCTTTTAAAAGGAAAGGGATGTGTTATGCCCTGCATAGTTACTGTATTTTCTACACTTCATCCTTTCTTCCTGCTACTCAGCCAAAGTGCATGTTTTTCTGTAGAATGTTGGGAATGCAGTGATGACAGTTAGAGAGAGAGGAGCTGAGCAGCAGGCAGGGTGCTCCTCTTGGAGTTTGCTACTACAAGGGGTTTCCTACTACCTGGAACCAATGGTTTGACTACAGGCTAATCTACTGCCTACTTCACCTGTTACCTGGACTACCTGTCTGTTGTACTTACCAACCATCTGGATGTACTTGAACTGACTACTGATTAAAGGTACATGTTAAAACTACTTGGCTACCAGTGTCTACTTCTACCACAGAGCACAACACAATGTTTCCCAGTTTATTTTACTTTTAAAAGCACTCCACACATTCCTGGCCTTCTGCAATTTCCAGACAATAAAAATGTCAAGATAAATCCGGTGATTAATGTTCTTGCTGGAGAGATCTGAGTTGTCTTGTGGAATATGTTTGAACTCATTGCAAGGTAGCTAGAGGGTTAATATGCCAGCTGCAAAGAAAGTGTACCATGCAGATTACAAAGTGCATAAAATGTAAATAGGTCAATGGGTTACTGGTCTTCTGTTACTTGCAGCTTATAAGTTTAAATCCTAACAGAACAGTGCATTTATAACTGTCATCAAAGAACTGCATGCACTGCAAAGTAAATATTAGAGGAGATATTAAAGTTGCAAAAATGGTTCATCTGGATGGAAATTGATTCTTTTATTTACGAGAAGCCCCAACTATGCTGTTCTGTTTTCATTTCTGAGTTTGTGCTTCTGGGGACCAAGCACTCTTTAGCAATGCTGCCTACCAATATGCATGACTTGTGACTCATACACCCTGTAGTCCTCTGTATTATGTAACATTTCCTTTACACTAATTTATACACTTCTGATTTCTTGTCTCTGTGTATTTTGTGTGTAATACAAAGTGCTCTGACACCCAACACTGGTATGTGTGGCACTTTATAACTAATTAAATGCATCTGAACATTAATGGTGATGGAGCGTTAAGGGACATTGTTAAAGGGTGATGGTGAGGGAATCCGCATCACTCAGCCTTACCTAAACATCACCTGAGCACCGTCTCACCATCAACACAGCACCACCTCCTCATCAGTGCACCACCAGTGCAGCACCAACTCAGCATCAGCGCAGCACCACCTTAACGTCAGCACTGCACAGCACTATCTCAGCATCAGTGCACCACCACAAACGCAGCCCCACATCTGCATAAGCGCACCACTACCTCAGTACAGCACCAACTCAACATTGCTCAGCACCACATGATCATCAGCTCAGCACCACCTCAGAAACAGTGCAGCACCACCCCTTCAGCATCACTCAGCACCACCTCAGCATCAGCACGGCACATCAGCATCAAGACAGCACCACCTCCTCATCAGTGAGCCACCACCAGTGCAGCACCAACTCAGCATCAGTGCAGCACCAGTGCAGCACCTTCTCCTCATTAGCACAGCACCACCTGAATACAACCATCTCAGCATCAGCACAGCCCCCTCTCAGCATCAGCACATTACTACCTCCTTATCAGTGCAGCACCATATCGGCAACAGCACAGCACTACCTCCTCAGTGCACCACCAACTCAGCACCAGCGCAGCACCACATCAACATCAGCAAAGCACCATCTCAGCATTAGCACAGCACAATCTCAGCATTAGCACAGCACAATCTCTGCATGAATGCACCATAACCAGTGCAGCACCACCTCAGCAGCAACTCAGGACCCATGCAGCACCACTTCAGCTTCAGCGCAGCACCAGCTCAGCATCACTCGGCACCTCCTCAGCACCAGCGCAGCACCAGCACCTCAGCATAACTCAACACTACTCATCATCACTCAGCACTACCACACAATCACTCAGCACCACTTCAGTATCACACAACACCACCTCAATATCACTCAGTACCACCTCAATATCACTCAGCACCACATCAATATCACTCAGCAACACCTCAGTATCACTCAGCACCACCTCCTCATCAGTGCACTGCCAACTCAGCATTAGCACAGCACCACCTCTGCATTTGCATAGCACCATATCCACATCGGTGCACCACCACTTTAGCACAACACCACATCAGCATCACTTAGCACCAACTGAGCACCAGCTCAGTACCACCCGAGCACAAGTGTAGCAGCACCACCTTAGCATGACTCAGCACCACCTCAGCACTAGCACAGCAACACCTCAGCATTAGCACAGCACTATCTTGGCATCAGTGCATCACACCCAGCTCAGCACCAAAGCAGCACCACCTTAGCAGCAACTCAGCACCAATGCAGCACCACTTCAACATCAGCCCAGCATTACCTCAGCACAGCACCAACTCATCACACGGCACCACCTAAGAACCAGCTCAGCACCACCTCAGCCCTACTGAGCACGACCTCTGCATCATTCAGCACCACCTCAGCATCACCTCATCATCAGTTCACGACCAACTCAGTATCAGCAGAGCACCACCTCAGCACCAGCACAGTACAACAGAAACATCAGCACAGTACCATTTCTGCAGCAGTGCACCACCACCACCTCAGCAGCAACTCAGCACCCATGCAGCACCACCTCATCATCAGCAGAGCATCACCTCAACACAGCACCACCTCAGCACCAGCACTGTGCCACCGCCTCAGCATGACTCAGTGCCACAGAGTCACTCAGCACCAACTCAGTAACATTCAGTATTACCTCCACACCAGCACACAACTACCTCAGCATCACTTAGCACTACCTGAGTTTCATTCAGCATCACCTGAGCATCACATCTGTACCAGCACAACACCACCTCAGCAGCACTTCAGCATTACTCAGCACCACCTAGGTGTGTCCTCAGAATCTGACATCTGCTGATTCTCTTCTAGTGTCCGTCCACTGCTCGTGTTGTAATTCAGGTACTATTTCTCAATCTCCACCCTCCTATTGTTTATGTCCCTGCATAATAAAAAAGCTGTAACAAACAAGCATTACAGGTTGCCAGCATTGCAAGGACAAAAAAAACTAGAAGACATTTTTTGATAATTCTGTTTTTTAAAAGAGCCATTCAATTGTACACAATGTCTTCTTTAAACTCCACTACATAACACTCCATAACACAAAATACCATTTCACATACTTACACTCCACTCATACAGTATCACACCATATAATTCCAATACACTCAAAAATACATAATTACGATCATCCACATAATACTACTGCACACAATACCACATAATTTCACTACACAAATCCACACCACAAAGTTTCAGACCACACAATCCCACAACTAACAAGTCCAATCCAACCCACATAATTGGTACACACCATATCCATCCACTCCAATCCATAACACATAGGTAAGAGACATTTACATTTAGAATGCCAAAAGCTCCAACTCTTTCCTTTTTTTTAAACTCATAGATCTGATGCTTAGCTCCTACCTATTTGTTCTTTTCTGTCACCAAAAACGCAAAGCTATACACAAAGTTCCATGCCACACAATTCAGCTCCACACATTTCCAATACACACCACATAATTTAACACTAGACCACATAATACAACTCAACAACACATTGACACAACACCAGATCCATCCAATCCACACCACACAATTCCACATTGTGCTGCAAAAATTAACTGCACACCACACTATTAAAGTGTACAAGTTACCACTCCACACAATCCCACTACATATGATGCCGACACAGTGAATGCCACAAAATTGATAACCATATATTTCCGCAGCACAGCATGCCACATAAGGCCACTACACAAATCCACTCCACACCACACAGCTCCACTCCACACAGTTACACAACTAACTAATTTAATCCAACCCACATAGTTTGTAGGAGAGTAGGGTCTGCTATCCTATGGTCACCCCAAATTTTTGCTTTTTGCTTCACTGGTTTTCGACGTATTGAGGCTGTGGGCCTGCTAATCAGACCCCCAGCCTGCTGTTCTCTCTGCTAAATTGACACTATGCACTTTAGGTGCATGACCCATTGGAACTGGATCACCCTGTGAGCCCCTGTACCAGTGTACACTAGGTACCCAGGGCATTGGTGTATCTAAGGCCTACCAGGGGCTGAAACATGTATTGTGCCACCCCTGGCCTGGCCTAGCAATTTGACACAACTGGCTGATCACTCAGCTGGGGTAAGTTGGTGTATCCACCTCTTACTTAGGTGTAGTATGCCTATACCTAACCTTAAATGGGACACATGTTAACCTATAAGCCACTCCTATGGCAGGCCTTAACAATCCTGAAGGCAGAGTGCTTGGTTTCATGTGAGATGGTGCTCTGGCATGAGCTGAGCCTGTCTGCAGTAGTCGGAACAACTTCCTTCTACCGTTTCCAGATATCGCCATTCCATATACTCTTAAGTGCATTATGAACCTCGCGCTTAAATGCTATCTTTGGTTTGGCTTTATCAAAACATGTCGAGTAAGGTGTCATACGAATTGGAATACTAACCCCTCGCCAATTCTGGCGACGAGGTTAGCATTCCACCCTCCTAGAGGGACACGACATGTACAGAACCTGAAACCCGGGTAAAATCAGACATAGCCTCAGCTCCACAAAATGGACGCTGCCACCACAGACACAAGTCTGCCCTCCTGCTGCTGGGAGTCCTTCCAGCTTGGGAGACGTGGACAAAGGGTTTCCTGCCAGGGGAGGTGCGAGCACCACTCCAGACAGGATTTTGTGTATTGGTCAGGTAGGGCTTGAAAGGAAACAGACATGCCTGAGGCTCACAAGGAGCCTCGGTGCATATGCCAGTTCAAACCGGTCCTGGGGCACACCAGCCCCAGACCTAGGGTGAGCTGGACAAAGGATTGGGGGTGTAACCCCCCCCCTTCCTGGACCCACCCTTAGGGAGGGACCTAGCAGGTAGTCCGGCCCCTAGAATCCGCTTAAAGGTAGAAGCTGTGTCCAAAGACTTTAGACATCCTGGAATCAACTTGTAACTAAGAAGAAGACGGGAACTTCGACGTTCTGCTGCACAGAAGACTGAAGGAAATCTCCCCTATGGTCAGGGAGTGACCATCTTGCTAACGCAAGCACCATCCAGCGAATCGACGTCTGCTTTGCCGCCGCCTCCTGCCGGAGCCCGAGCCCAGTGACCGACAAGGACTGGACCTCCAGACCTCTCACAGCCCGATCCACAGTCCCTGAAAAGAAGGAACCCGTGGCGGCACCGAGACACGTGGAGCCAGCCACCTTGGAAGACACTCGACTAGCTGAAAGCGCGACAACAGAGGCTCCCTCCGTGTTGTGCTTTGGGTCCTGAGAAGCCCAACATCCGATCTGCGTATGGCCCCTCTGCACTTCGCAACTCGACGCGCCTAACCGGTTACTGGTCCGTTGACTAGTGGCCATCTTGGCGACCATCTTGAAAAACTACGATGCTGGTCTGGTTGCTCCAGACTGGCCCCTGCTTCCCTCCAAAGGAGCAGCCCCTCTGACCTTGCTGGTCAGAGCTAACAGCTTTCTTCACTTCCTGCGACTCCTGCTTTTGCCAAGGCTTGTTTGCTTCTTCTGAGTCGCCGACACCGCCGACAGCGAGAGCCTGCGTGGGACAGCTCGTGAACCGACTCCTGGACGTCATCGACCTTCAGGGACCACGTGGCTGCAGAGACAAGCTACACCTCTTCACCTGTTTGCACCCAACATCGTCTGGTACCTACCTGGTGCCATGCCGGTCACTTGCTAGTGACTGTGAACACTTTCCCCCTGCTTACAGGTCTTCTACACTTCCGATCCATCCTTGGATCCACCGCATCTCTTCTGGACCGACCGCCTGCAGCATCTTTGTCATCAGGCTCCATTGAACAGATAGACGAAACCCGACGCACTTCGAGCCCTATGCACCCGCTTCCTGTGGGTGAGGTAAAGCTGGCACTCCGGTGCACAAGTGTAGAGTAACATCTCTAATGTCTAGGTTTGAAGTCTTGAATTCGTAGTCCAACCAGAAGACCCTTCTAGCAGTAACTTTTGAACATTTACGCACCCATTGAAAACCTATGGGCGCCCGCGTGTAACTTTCCTCACTGCACACACGACCCGTGGACCTCCTGGTCACTAACTAAAGTTAGCTCCTTGTAGGCCCAGTGATTCTAGAGGCCCTAGGCCTTCTCCCTTTCCTGTTCGTGGTACTTATACCACTATTTTAGTATATGGTTTGAGCGGCCACCAGGGCCTATCCATATAAAGTGCAACTTTCGTATATTGTGATACTTTCTTGTTTAACGATTTGTGCTCCTGTGCTCATAAAGAGTCTAGGGGATACTTTGAGTAATAAATACATATATATTTTGAATATATATCTGTGTGGTGTCCTTTCATTGGTATAAAGGGGGGTTACATATGGTAAAACAGCTTGCTTAACATGCCTAAACGAGTTTAGCCTAAAAGACTGCTTAGCCTACGCTATCACTAGGGCAGCTAGTCCGAAAAGGTTGACTTACAACCACACCATAAGGGTTGCTTGGCATGGTACAGGGTGGTCACTTTAATTAGTGAACATCATATACCAGGCCAACTTCTCACATAGTTCCACTACACACCACATACATACACTCCGTAACACATAATTAAATACATTGCCATTTACAATGCCAATAGCTTCAACACAAACAAATGTGAGACCGATTGCATGTCCAAATCTTGTTTAAATAAGTCTCTACATGTCTTCAGTATTCAAGCATTGTATCTTAAGAGTGCTGTTGTTTCACATGTTCATATGTAAATGTTTAAAATTATTTAAAAGATATAAATTTAGAAAGGTGTATGTATATTTTTGATATTTAAGTATTTAGTGCAGGTGTAAAAGTGTCTTAATATTATGTTGTTGCTACCTTCCGTCTTATTATTTTTTATTTTCTGTATTTAGTTGGTGAAGTAAATGGCCTACAAACCTTTTTGATGATGCCCTAACCTTAATGGACATAGTGCGGGGTATATACATTTTAAAAGTATGTGATGTAACATTTATAAAATTACAAATGGCCTTACAATCAAAAGGGTCTAAAAGCCACTTGCACAGTTGCAAGACTTTCTGTTGCCATAGTGAAACACTGGATAACAGATAAACAACTTATAAGGTTAAAATTGGCTTGTTAGCACATCTAAAATTCTTCAAATACTCTTTTACATTTTTATATTATTGAAGGGACATTTCTAATTTTTATTTGTTAAAAACGGAATGTAAAATATCTTTAGACAAGTTCCCTGTTCACAGAATAATTTTCTCTAAATGCCTATGAGTATTCCACTGTCAATTGGCTGCTGATGGCTCCTTCTTTCAGTGGTGGCTATCTCCTAGGACAGCGACAATGTTCCTTTGGTGTTGCAAAGCGATTTACTTCACTAGACAGGGTGCCATGGGGCTATACACAGAACAGCACTATCTCAGCATCAGTGCACCACCACCAATGCAGCCCCACATCTGCATAAGCGCACCACAACCTCGGCACAGCACCAACTCAAAATTGCTCAGCACCACCTGGTCACCAGCTCAGCACCACCTCAGAAACAGTGCAGCACCACCACCTCAACATCACTCAGCACCACCTCAGCATAAGTACAGCACATCAGCATCAACACAGCACCACCTCCTCATCATCAGTGAGCCACCACCAGTGCAGCACCAACTCAGCATCAGTGCAGCACCAGTGCAGCACCTTCTCCTCATTAGCACAGCACCACCTGAACACAACCATCTTAGCAGCAGCACAGCCCCATCTCAGCATCAGCACAGTACTACCTCCTTATCAGTGCAGCACCATCTCGGCATCAGCAGAGCACCATCTCAGCATTAGCACAGCACAATCGCAGCATTAGCACAGCACAATCTCTGCATCAGTGCACCACTACCAGTGCAGCACCACCTCAGCAGCAACTCAGGACCCATGCAGCACCACTTCAGCATCAGCGCAGCACCAGCTCAGCATCACTCGGCACCTCCTCAGCACCAGCGCAGCACCAGCACCTCAGCATAACTCAACACTACTCATCATCACTCAGCACTACCACAGCATCACTCAGTACCACCTCAGTATCATCAACAATACTACTTAGAAAAATAGGGTCTAAGGGAAGAGTATTTATAGACCTGCCCAAATTCTCATCCCCATAACTGAACTATACACACACACAAGAACTGGGGGTCTAATAACAGGCAGCACACAAGAAAAGAAAAAAGGAAATCGGTGTATGAAAACAATCAGACCCGAACGTTCTTAGAGCAGAGCGTGGATTACCATCAACCTTACTCATTAAATGAAGCATATGGTGAGAACAAGATTGCTCTCTCGATCGTTTATATCATCTGGTATCCAACTTTGGCAGAGGTGTGTCTCTTGATCATAGAGACTGCCTCGCTAGTTAGAAGCTCTATTGCTCACTCGGGCTGATGAGTGTGAGTCAAAATACAAGTGAAAAACTGTGGTATCCAAAGAGAATAATCATATAAAGTGCAGTGCAAAGAAAACAGTGAAATCTAAAAAAGGTTGTGTAGAGAGAAAGATCCTACAAATTCAATTCACTCCGCACACCTTTATTAAAAAGTGTATCAAAATTTATAGCAGTACTATCTAGTGACTGCTATATATGGGTCGACATGTTTCAGCCATCCGGGAATATTGCCCACGGCTTTCTTCAGGACCTGTGTTTCTCTAGATCATGCTACTGCATTTGATTAGTACACTTCCAATAGTGAAACGTGCCCACACATATCCAATCTATGTGAAAATAAACAAACAAGGTTGTAAAAAATACGACCTCAAAAAGTCCTAATCCTCTGAATCACAGGGTGCAAGCATCACCTAGGGAGATAGGACAATTAACACACAAAATCCAACATAAAACATCAAAAGTGCTGTCTTAAAACAGGCCCATTATGTAGGTCTGCCTGTTCATTACTGCAAAAGCATATACAAATTGCTTACCCCACGTGATCTGGGATTGCACCTCACCTACCCTGGAACCTGGCTCAGGTGAAGGAGGCCCCGCTCTGAATCGTGGGTGACAGAAAAAAACATATTCTTAAAACTGAGAAAACCCAAAATCCATCTCAGTGACCGTCTTGCGTAATATTAAACGCAATATGCCTGCACTCTCACTGGGGCACACTACCCCACGGTAAACTGCCCCTACCAAAAAACTAGATCTCATAATGGCACCTAAAAGCTATTAATATGCCAAAGACATGATTATAGCGGTTTTTTAAAAATACAGCGTTTGTGTTAGAGCCACACATATCTGCAAACGCACGCTGTAGTCATCCCCACCGTCTCGATTGCAGCGAGATTCAGTGATTCGCTTTAACAGCTGCCCAAAGCAACATTAAACAGGTAGCCTGAGCTAGTCACCACGCCGACACTTACCTGTCTGTCGTTGCCCCAAGTCTTACCGAGCAGGGTGGGATGCAACGGCCGGAACCAGGAAGGCTGCTTAAATAGCGCTACTCGGCACAGTTGGAATCAATTATCAAAAGACGCGCAAAACGCTACGTGGCCTCGCCATCACATGCGCGCGGCGTTTAGTTACTGAACTACAGGATGATATCATGCCTCATGGGAAATGTAGTTCTAGTTATGCCTCATCAAGCGAACTCAGCGTTTGCTAAGTACACCCGTGTTTTCAAACCACGTACAGTATAACGCCTGTCAACTAACCCAGGCAATCGACAGCTGTATAAATTAATGCACAGAAAATTGTTTAAGCCAGATACGAGCATGAAAAGATAGAACTACAGGATGATGTCATAAGAAATGGAGTTGTAGTTTCTATAGATATAATTATTAGAAGTGATATTTTTATGTTCTTTTTTGTGCTTTTTGTATTAATCACTTAATTGCTTTTAGTATATGTATTGGTAGTTTGTTTGTTATTACATTTTTGTGTATGTTTCTGTGTTTTTTATTTTTTATTTATTTTTTATGTTTTTAATAAACAGCTCCCTCTCAATGCTAGAATCCAAGAAGATGTTATAATTTCTATTGTTCACCAATCCATGCGATGCATTGCAAAGAAGGCCGGCACCATTGCTGACAGCCAGAAAACAAATTTCGTAGCACGCGCTGCATCGCATTTTGCGATGCAGCGTGCGCTACAAAATTCGTTATATTTATTTAATTGTTTACTTACCTGCAATTATCCATCTTCTGGTTTTTAGAACCCTCCACCCTGCCCCTCCCCTGCCCCGCCTTACCGCCCCACGGAACTCCCTCCACGGGCCGCGGCTGACCTCTATCTAGATGCTGGTCCAAGGAATGTCGTCATTTAGACCCAAAATGTCGCACTGGAGCCTGTGGACCCATTTTTGTTCCTTAATGAACAGGTATCTGGAGACATCACTAATGTGGGAAGGAATAGTCGGTTTCTCCAGTACTGTCCAGTGGAAATCTTCTGCGGTATGATTAGACTCTGCAAAATGCCTGGTGAGTCTAGTGGTCAACTTTTGGCACCTGAAGGTACTTTTATGCTCCAACATGCGTGCCCTCACCTTGCGGGTTGTCATCCCCACATACCGAATACGGCAGGGGCATGTAAGTAGATAGATTAAATTACTACTGTTGCAGTTAGTAAAGTGGGTCTGGATCCAAGGTCTATTGGAACCTATATCAATTGACGAGGTATTGGTGGTTTGTGGACAAACAGAACACCGCCCGCAAGGGTGGTGTCCAGTCACTGCAGGTAAATCCCATAGTGTGCCTACCGGCCTGGTAGGAACAACCTGGGGGCGTGTATGGACCAATCTGTCTTTTATGTTGCCTGATCTTTTGAAAGCAAAAAGCGGCAGCGCAATCTTCTCATTGCAACTGTTTAAAATCCGCCAATGTTTCTAAATACTTTTCTTGATGTTGTTAGATAAAGTACTAAATGTATTGACAAACGTCAAACGTTCAAGAGGTGACGTGGGTGCAGGTGGTTCCAACAAGGCTTCACGATTATTATTCGAAGCTCCTTTAAGGGACCGTTTGACCAACTTCCGTGGGTAATGTCTCTCTACCAATTGTTCAGTTAGAAGACTAGTATGTCTTACAAAACCCTCAGTAGTCGAACAGTTCCTCTGAACCCTCAGGAACTGGCCATAGGGCAAGTTGTCCCTCAAAGCCTTAGGATGCTGGCTGTCATATCTCAAAAGCGAATTACATGCCATGGGCTTCCGATATAGTTCGCTCTCAAGACCCTGTGATGTTACAAAAATGGATAAATCCAAAAATGCCAAGCGCGTCTTGTCCAGCTCAACCGTGAATTTCAGATAGTCATTTCGTGTATATAACCACTGATGGAAATGGCCAATTGACTGTTGGTCTCCCCTCCAAACCACCAGCACATCATCTATATACCGCTTCCATAAGCGAATTGATGTGAAAAAGGGGTCGGTGGGGGCCAACACATGCTCTTGCTCAAACGAGTGGACATACAAATTCGCTAGGCTAGGCGCGAAAACGCTGCCCATGTTGGTCCCTGATGTCTGTAAGTAGATGGTGTTCTCATACTTAAAGAAATTTTCTTTCATGGCCAGTCTGGCTAAGGCCATGATAAAGTGTACAGGTGTAATGGACTGCAGGTCAGTCGCCTCTAAAATAGAGGATACTGTGTCCAGCGTTTCGTCTTGGGGAATTGATGTATACAAGGATTCGACATCGAAGGAGACTAAAAAGTCTCTCTCCGGGTTGAATTCAATTAATGGAAGCAATCGCAGGACATCTTTAGTGTCCTGGAGATACGTCGGCATCTTCTGGACAATGGGTCTTAAAAAATAGTCCACAAAAGATGACAATGGTTCCAGAAGTGAGCCCTGCCCCAAGATAATTGGTCTCCCAGGTGGTGGTCTCTGAGGCTTGTGCACTTTTGGCAAAACTTAAAAGTATGGAATAACAGGAAACTTAGTCTGTAAAAATAGTGCTTCCCGTGTTGTTATCCAACCTTCATTGAGTGCCTCTTCAGTATATTCCCTGATAGTTTGCTGTAGTCTAGCTGTGGGATCTTGAATGAGAATTCTGTAAGAATTCTGATCACCCAGTTGGCGAAGACATTCTGCTCTATAGTCAGTGGTGTCTAAAATGATGATAGAGCCCCCCTTAGCCATAGGTTTGATAGTGATATCATCATCCTTAGCCAGAGAGGTAAGCGCCTGTTGTTCGCATCGTGGTAGATTACTAAACCTATCGTGCTTTGTTTTACACATGGCAGTAACCTCACCTACAACTGCTCTTTCAAAAGTCAAAACCTGGGGAGGAACCAGATGAGCTGGGGGATTGAACGTAGATTTTAATCTAAGGCCCATATTCTGTTCACTCTCATCAGTATCTGATAGTGGTTTATCCTTGAAAAAATGATGCAACCTGAGTTTCCTAAAAAACTGGATCCGAAAAGGGTCACCTACAGAGGTGGTAACAAAGCCGAGACCCCTATCAAGGAGAGACTGCTCATCTCTAGACAGAGTTCGCTTGCTCAGATTAACTACGAGGTTTAATTTGTGCTGTTCACTGGTGGAGCCGAGTTCTTCCTCGTGTTGCTCCGAGTCCCTGAGTGGGGGCCTGAAGGGGGGCCTGAGGCTAAATCCCAATGTACTTGGGCCTGTGCATTTCTTCTTCTGCCTCTGGGTCTTGAAGGGCCATACCCTAAAAAAGACTGGCTATCATATTCCGGTTGATATGGTGTCATTGGTGGCTGAAAGGCTTGCGGTGGAAAGCCCCATGGAGCAGGCGGCCACCACTGTTGAAATTGTGGTGCACTGTAACCCCTTTGATTGTAATGTCTAGCGTATCTACCTCTGCCTCTAGAACATGGTTTGTGGACATTGGGTCCATCTGTATCGCTGGAGGTGTCATCTGAACTAGAGCCTGAATAAGTGGAACCATATCTCTTCCCATTGCTCCTGAATTCTGGGGGTGAGTAGTTCTCGCTAGTGTATGGATAGACTTTTTCATGCTTGAACTTGGCCAGATCTTTTTTGAATTTCTCGATTTTGGTAAGGAGAATAGAGTCTTTAAACTCCTTGTTGTTTTTATTTGATTCATCCAAATTCTTCTTAAATAGAGTGGCAGTGATAGTAATTTTAATTTGCGCTTCCAAAGCCTGTATCTCTATAAGAATGGAGTCTGCAACCCTCTTCGCTGTACTGATGATTAAAATCAGCCAGTCGCGCGTACAGCGCCATGCTATAAGGGACCAGTCTTTTAGGAAGACCCTGTCTTCTAAGAATAGCCTGGGGCATTTGTCACTATCAACCCCGGAGGAGCACAATTTGCTCTTAAGTACTCCGCCATAATAGCGCCATGAATAAAGGAGCGTGAATGTGATTTCTTAAGAATGAGGACTCTGCCCCACTCATTGCCTGTATCTATCAAGGGGGCATTAGGTCCCTCAAGGATGCTAGGTGTATTATCTAGAATAGATTGATATACTGCGTCATCATATGCTAAGCAGCTGAATTCTGCCATTTTGGATTAACCAAACGAAAACTGGTATAAATTGGCAATAGGACTAAATACTAAAGGGAAAAACCCAGTGAGAATGCAAGATATGCAGTCAAATGAATTTGCAATGAAAGCAAAAGACTACCCAAAAAAACGTGCAGTCCTAATCAAGACCCGCAGCTGTAAGCTGCTCAAGAACATCAACAATACTACTTAGAAAAATAGGGTCTAAGGGAAGAGTATTTATAGACCTGCCCAAATTCTCATCCCCATAACTGAACTATACACACACACAAGAACTGGGGGTCTAATAGCAGGCAGCACAAAAGAAAAGAAAGAAGGAAATCAGACCCGAACGTTCTTAGAGCAGAGCGTGGATTACCATCAACCTTACTCATTAAATGAAGCATATGGTGAGAACAAGATTGCTCTCTCGATCGTTTATATCATCTGGTATCCAACTTTGGCAGAGGTGTGTCTCTTGATCATAGAGACTGCCTCGCTAGTTAGAAGCTCTATTGCTCACTCTGGCTGATGAGTGTGAGTCAAATGACAAGTGAAAAACTGTGGTATCCAAAGAGAATAATCATATAAAGTGCAGTGCAAAGTAAACAGTGAAATCTAAAAAAGGTTGTGTAGAGAGAAAGATCCTACAAATTCAATTCACTCCGCACACCTTGATTAAAAAGTGTATCAAAATTTATAGCAGTACTATCTAGTGACTGCTATATATGGGTCGACATGTTTCAGCCATCCGGGAATATTGCCCACGGCTTTCTTCAGGACCTGTGTTTCTCTAGATCATGCTACTGCATTTGATTAGTACACTTCCAATAGTGAAACGTGCCCACACATATCCAATCTATGTGAAAATAAACAAACAAGGTTGTAAAAAATACGACCTCAAAAAGTCCTAATCCTCTGAATCACAGGGTGCAAGCATCACCTAGGGAGATAGGACAATTAACACACAAAATCCAACATAAAACATCAAAAGTGCTGTCTTAAAACAGGCCCATTCTGTAGGTCTGCCTGTTCATTACTGCAATAGCATATACAAATTGCTTACCCCACGTGATCTGGGATTGCACCTCACCTACCCTGGAACCTGGCTCAGGTGAAGGAGGCCCGCTCTGAATCGTGGGTGACAGAAAAAAACATATTCTTAAAACTGAGAAAACCCAAAATCCATCTCAGTGACCACCTTGCGTAATATTAAACGCAATATGCCTGCACTCTCACTGGGGCACACTACCCCACAGTAAACTGCCTCTACCAAAAAAACAGATCTCATAATGGCACCTAAAAGCTATTAATATGCCAAAGACATGATTGTAGTGGTTTTTTAAATATACAGCGTTTGTGTTAGAGCCACACATATCTGCAAACGCACGCTGTAGTCATCCCCACCGTCTCGATTGCAGCGAGATTCAGTGAGTCGCTTTAAAAGCTGCCCAAAGCAACATTAAACAGGTAGCCTGAGCTAGTCACCACGCCGACACTTACCTGTCCGTCGTTGCCCCAAGTCTTACCGAGCAGTATCACTCAGCTCCACCTCAATATCGCTCAGTACCACCTCAATATCACTCAGCACCACATCAATATCACTCAGCAACACCTCAGTATCACTCAGCACCCTCTCCTCATCAGTGCACCGCCAACTCAGCATTAGCACAGCACCACCTCTGCATTTGCATAGCACCATATCCACATCAGTGCATCACCATTTCAGCACAACACCACATCAGCATCACTAAGCACCAACTGAGCACCAGCTCAGTACCACCCGAGAACAAGTGTAGCAGCACCACCTTAGCATGACTCAGCACCACGTCAGCACCAGTACAGCACCACCTCAGCATTAGCACAGCACTATCTTGACATCAGTGCATCACACCCAGCTCAGGACCAAAGCAGCCCCACCTTAGCAGCAACTCAGCACCAATGCAGCACCACTTCAACATCAGCGAAGCATTACCTCAGCACAGAACCAACTCATCACACAGCACCACCTAAGAACCAGCTCAGCACCACCTCAGCCCTACTGAGCACCACCTCTGCATCATTCAGCACCACCTCAGCATCACCTCATCATCTGTTCACCACCACCTCAGCATCAGCGCAGCACCACCTCAGTACCAGCCCAGTACAACATAAACATCAGCACAGAACCATTTCTAAATCAGTGCACCACCACCACCTCAGCAGCAACTCAGCTCCCATGCAGCACCACCTCAGCATCAGCAGAGCATCACCTCAACACAGCACCACCTCAGCACCAGCGCTGTGCCACCGCCTCAGCATGACTCAGTGCCACAGAGTCACTCAGCACCACCTTAGTAACATTCAGTATCACCTCCACACCAGCACACACCTACCTCAGCATCACTTAGCACTACCTGAGTTTCAATCAGCATCACCTGAGCATCACATTTGTACCAGCACACCACCACCTCAGCAGCACATCAGCATTACTCAGCACCACCTCAGTGTGTCCTCAGAAAGAATCTGGCATCTGCTGATTCTCTCCTAGTGTCCATCCGCTGCTCGTTTTTGTAATTCAGGTACTATTTCTCAATCTCCACCCTCCTATTGTTTATGTCTCTGCATAATACAAAAAGCTATAACAAACAAGCATTACAGGTTGCCAGCATTGCCAGGACAAAATAAAACTAGAAGACATTTTTTGATATTTCTTTTTTTAAAAGTGTCATTCAATTGTACACAATGTCTTCTTTAAACTCCACTACATAACACTCCATAACACAAAATACCATTCCACATACTTACACTCCATTATATACAGTCTCAAGCCATATAATTCCAATACACTAAAAAATACATAATTACGATCATCCACATAATACTACTGCACACAATACCACATAATTTCACTACACAAATCCACACCACAAAGTTTCAGACCACACAATCCCACAACTAACAAGTCCAATCCAACCCACATAATTGGTACACACCATATACATCCACTCCAATCCATAACACATAGGTAAGAGACATTTCAATGCCAAAAGCTCCAACTCTTTCCTTTTTTTAAAACTCATAGCTCTGATGCTTAGCTGCTACCTATCTGTTCTTTTCTGTCACCAAAAACGCAAAGCTATACACAAAGTTCCATGCCACACAATTCAGCTCCACACATTTCCAATACACACCACATAATTTAACACCAGACCCCATAATACAACTCAACAACACAATGACACAACACCACACCCATCCAATCCACACCACACAATTCCACATTGTGGTGCAAAAATTAACTGCATACCACATTATTAAACTGTACAAGTTAACACTCCACACAATCCCACTACATATAATGCCACTACAGTGAATGCCACAAAATTGATAACCATATATTTGCGCAGCACAGCATGCCACATAATGCCACTACACAAATCCACTCCACACCACATAGTTCCACTCCACACAGTTACACAACTAACTAATTTAATCCAACCCACATAGTTCCACTACACACCACATACATACACTCCGTAACACATAAGTAAAATACATTGGCATTTACAATGCCAATAGCTTCAACACAAACAAATGTGAGACCGATTGCATGTCCAAATCTTGTTTAAACAAGTCTCTACATGTCTTCAGTATTCAAGCATTGTATCTTAAGAGTACTGTTATTTCACATGTTCATATGTAAATGTTAAAAATTATTTAAAAGATATAAACTTAGAAAGGTGTATGTATATTTTTGATATTTAAGTGTTTAGTGCAGGTGTAAAAGTGTGTTAATATTATGTTGTTGCTACCTTCTGTCGTATTATTTTTTATTTTCTGTATTTAGTTGGTGAAGTAAATGACCTACAAACCTTTTTGATAATGCCCTAACCTTAATGGACATAGTGCAGGGTATATACTTTTTAAAAGTATGTGATGTTACATTTATAAAATTACAGATGGCCTTCCAATCAAAAGGGTCTAAAAGCCACTTGCACAGTTGCAAGACTGTCTGTTGCCATAGTGAAACACTGGATAACAGATAAACAACTTATATTGCTAAAATTGGCTTGTTAGCACATCTAAAATTCTTCAAATACTCTTTTACATTTTTATATTATTAAAGGGACATTTCTAATTGTTATTTGTTAAAAATAAAAGGTAAAATATCTTTAGACAAGTTCCCTGTTCACAGAATAATTCCGTTCAATGCCTATGAGTATTCAACTGTCACTTGGCTGCTGATGGCTCCTTTTTCAGTGGTGGCTATCTCCTAGGACAGCGACAATGTTCTTTTGGTGTTGCAAAGAGATTTACTTCACTAGACAGGGTGCCATGGGGCTATACACAGCCCATATATGCACTTCAAAAGGACGTCCTCTGTCACAGGCAGGTAGAGTGCACATCTGGGCTTATTTTCCCTTGTGTGGATCAACTCAGCCAGGCTACAATCCCAGTGGGAGTGGGGACTGTTCCATAAATCAATTATATTGAGCACTAGGGGGGTGGGCCATACCATCGACACGCCTCTTGCTGAGCACAGTGAGCGAGCTCTAAGCAATTTAAACAATTATCCATGTTATTTTTAGTGAGAGGTGATTATTGTAGGATCTTTTATCTTAAAGCACGACTGAAGGGTTTCAAAAGTACCTGCTCTCACACTTGACCTAATTTAACACATTGTTCATGAAATTGCCAAGCGTTTGGCCCCACTCACAGGCTTGCGCAAGCTATAAATGTTTCATCCACAGTATCCTCCTCAGACAACTGTTGGACCTGTGGAAGATGCAGATGAAGGATTTGTCTTACGTCAGAATACCAGAAAAAGGCTGGACCTGCTCTCCTTGTATTCAGGTCCACATAGTCTATTCCACTGATAATTTCTTGACATCCTGATTCACCTACAGATATATAACTAGCTTCAAGAGCCATTTTCATGCTCTTTCTGCCGATCTGTATCAACTGGACCTGGCCCAGTCAGTTCTGCATGCCTCCGCTG
This sequence comes from Triturus cristatus, assembly GCF_964204655.1. NCBI lineage: Eukaryota > Metazoa > Chordata > Amphibia > Caudata > Salamandridae > Triturus > Triturus cristatus. The sequence continues at coordinate 193,147,646 of NC_140582.1, forward strand.
GAGTGAGTCCTGACTCCCCTAGTGCTGTTCACAATTTCCATAGCCCTCTGTTGGTGGCATAGTGTACGCCTGCAAGGCTAATCCTAAAGTATTTTACTTATAATAATTGTGATAATATTTTGCTCTTCTAACTGGTGTGTGTCTGGCACAAACTATGCAAGCAGATCTGCCAAGTGTGGAGTGCCACTGTCATAGCATTTTGTGCACCTTCTACTATGTTTGCCTCTGCAACATTGAGATATATTTCAGTGTGTCCATGGTCGACTTAACCAACATATGATTACATAGAAACCTCTAAACCTACATCCTGCAGTTGTATAACATCAAAACAAATAGGCCAATCCATTGTAATCTATGTATAACAAACAATTTTAAAATAATTGAAACACATTTTCTATGAAGGATGCTTTGTGGCATCAATCAGTAGTCAAAATAAACACCATAACACCAGCACTGGAGTGCAGAGGAAACAGGGCCAAGAAAACAACTGGTCAAAAGCAATTTGCTAATATTTATTTAGCAGCCATTCGTCTGCATCTAGTGAGGCCTACATCTTCATCCTCTGATGATTCAGCATGCTCCTCACTTCATGGTTCAGGAACAGACATATGAGGACCTGTGCCCAATGCAGATTCACCAGAGGAGGTAGATGTATGTTGCAAGGTAGCCAAAACATTAGTCAGGGCACTGATAATTGCATAAAAATCCCTGGTAAGGTTCTTCTGATTTTGTAAGATGACAACAACGTTGCTATTGAGAGCACTTATGGTAGAAATGAAAGAGTCCATCTTAGCCATGGGGGAAGATGGGATAGAGGAATTGATGAGCTCTAGCTGCTCTACAGCAACATTTGTGCCAGAAGGAGAAGGCTGTTGGTATTCACTCTTCTCCCTAATGAATCCCACAGTGTCACCTATAGATTCATTAATTCCATTGAGCCAAGAATGTGAGTCTGGCCAAGCCCTTGTTGGCACTCAGACACCTCCGGACTCCTTCGAGAGTGTCTGACAATGTCTCCATCCCTATCTTGACCTCTTCCATCAGCCATAGCTGTACCCTACACATGTTTCGTTGAAAGAGAACTTCAGGTTCATCAGGATCTTCAGCAGCATGCTGTGGAAGTGTTGGATGGTAGGAAAGTCTGGGTTGGATCACTTAGAGACACAGCAATATCTTCAGGCCTTGCCAAGATGGTAAGAGAACAACTGATAACTTCCAAGATATTATTGAAGGTGTCATTATCCAAAGAGGTCAGGTTGGAGTTGAGATCAGGAGCCATACCACTGGTAGGCCGCAGTTCCGCAGAAAGTTGTTCTTCTGAAACAGAAGATGAAATACAAATTTAAGTTGCAGATATTGTTTAACCAAAACATGTGTCCTATTTCAGTGAAAACAATTCAAAGATAGGTTCATTTTGTGATATATTCTGAATATATCTAACAATGAAACATTAACAAATCCAATTTTGACTTCACATTAAGTGCAAGATTTACCAACAGTTTGAATAAGGTTTGCATTTCATTTGGTGAGGCAACTCTAATGCGATGTGTTGTGTTGATAGTTACAATCCTACCCATATTTCTATTTACATTTGATTGTTACCAAAATTGAGGGAAAGCAGTGCAATTTGCTCCCTTGCATTTCTTTGTGTGAATGGTGCATTGCGTGGATGGCACCTGGGCATTCACATGCAACCACCCATGTGCTTTTATGAAAATTCTTCACTCCTAATATTCAGACATAGGAAGTAGCACAAACGTCCTGCATCTTCTTGAGGCAGATGTAACAAGGGGAAATATTACATTTCTCTGTCATTTTCTCTCTTTTCATGTGTGCTGCATTATACAGCACACATACATAGAGTTGAATGGCATAAATAATATATTTTTTACAGGAAGGGACACCTTCCAGTAACAAAACTATGCTTAGCACACGTCAGATGCCCTTGCACTAGGTTGCTAAGGTGACTGCATTGGTGGGTGGCAGCATAAATTGCACCACCTAAAGGCCACAGCACAACAACGCCTTGTCTTATCAGATCTGGTTGTTCTGCATTGTCATGTTCAGACCATGCAGCACAGAAATGTATTTTCTGTACTGTGTTACATGCTTTATTTGTAAATATGGGACCTAGACACAAGTTCAAGCACATCTCTCTGATGTTGCCAAATAATTAACACTTACATATGTCAAAATTATGTTTGGCTTTGGAGAACGTTTCATTGAAGTATAGGGGTTTAAACATAGTTAAAAAATACATAACAATGGTCGTGCATTGCCTTAATGTTTGTGTAAAATACCATGGATGGTTCTTTTATGTTTATATGAATACAGTCATTAATGTAGACACACATCAACATCATCAAACACTTATCAAGAGGGACTTGGAGTGAAAACGTACAAATTGAGCCTGCCTTTATATTAGTTGTACACAATATTATTGAATCTTTCCATGTGTGCTGCATTCTTTAGCACACATACGATGAGGAAATAGCCTCAAATGATAATTTATGTGCATAAAAAAACACCTTACACCACAAAACGTATCCTGAACACAACTCAGGCACCCATGTAAAATGGCTCTAGGGCATGTGCATTGGCACTAGGCAAGTATAAATGCACCAGCAGTGGGAGAAAACAGAACTGCACTATATATTTCTATAGAAGACCCGGAGTTGCTGCCTCCCTTTCACAGAATGCAGATCACAAAATACACTTGCTATGCTGCATCACATGGATTTTTTGCAGAATTTGCAATATTGTGTAGTAAAAACATAAACGCTTAATTTAGACATTTTAAATGTTCAATAATTAATTAATATTTTACATATTATAATGATAAAACGTAAGTATTATGGTGAGAGGTAAAACATACAAGTTATTTTAGATAGGAAAAAACATGATTACTTATGGACAATTACTTTGTCTGAAACTTATACTGAGCAGTGGGGATTATCTCCATTTCAACTGTGTCTGTTCCCTCAGCTCCAGCAACCAGGTCTGGAGTTTTGGACCTCCACATGTGGTCACTGCAGCCTTTAGCTTCCTGGCCAGTTTCTCCTATGTCTTGCACTCATAATCATGGCACCTTTTCGTGCATTTCAATCCTTCTGGTTGCTGCCATTTCATTATTTGTGTCCACGACTGCTTGCCATAAATCACCCTTCTTAAATAAGGATAATCTGGAGGTGACAAAGAGATATTTTTCTTGATTTATCCCCTCTGAAATCAAAATCTAGTTTTACTATACTGTAAAGTTGAGTTTTCATTTTGACTACCCTCCAGGAGAGTACCTCCATCCCTGTTTTTACCCTCCTGGCTGGTAGCTTGATCCATATAAACATGCTGTCATAATAAAAAAATGATGCTTGAAAATGCTTCTTCTTTTGTACTGAAGCACAACACATTTAGCTCTTGTGTGATGCAAAGTTGTATGAAGCAGTTCTGTTTTGCAGCACACAGTTAACCCCTTCGCTGCGGCGCGAATTCCGCCGCAGCGCTGGGGGGGTTTGGAGGGGTTGACTGCGCCGCTGTGCTCATGACGGAACCACGCCGTCATGAGTCAAGGGTGAGCTGTGCTCATGACGGCGTGGTTCCGTCATGACTCCACCCACTGCGCTAATCGCCCGCACAGGCGGGGAATTAGCGCCGCGTGGGAAGAGCGGCCGTCAACGGCCGCAGCATGACGGAACCACTCCGTCATGAGCACAGCGCACCCGTGGCTCATGACGGAGTGGTTCCGTCATGAGCGGGGAAGGGGTTAAGCTGTGTCGCATGTCCCAAGGCACATGCTGCATTACGGTCCATTGCGACACAACAACAACTTTCAGTGGTTGAGCCACCCTTGCGCCGTTGTGCGATATTTTGTATTTACAGCCCACACGTGAGTCAACAAAGCAACACAACTCTTTCTGACACAATGCTATACAAAGCAATGTTGCATCAGTAGTAGTAAATCTGGGCTCATATGTTAACAAATCTTTACAGTGACTAGTACCCGAAAGCTATTTTTCACTTTGGGATTCCTAGCTGTCTTATGTAGAAAACTAGAGTACAGACTAAAATCCTAATACTGTACCCCAGAAATAAGACTAGCTAGAAAAATAAGTAAACAAATATTTTATTAGTTTAATAAAAAAATTAATTTAGCCGTTAAGTCAGATCTTTTATAAATATTAAGTAAAAGCAACCGTTTAAAGTTCCCTTTTCTATGCCTGAAGTTACTTGAGGTTAGTTGGCATTTGCTTTCCAACTTCACTCAAGACCTGATTAGTATTTCAATAGGTGTGAATGAGGTGTGCAGTTCCACCCAGTAGCTACACAGTAGGTGATTGTGATTGACAGCAGAAGGATGGAAGCTGTGAGCATCCTTTTTGATGTTACAGTGTCATATCCTGCTTGAGTGTCAAATCCTGCTTGGCAGGTCTGAAGGGATTACATGTAACACTGGGGGCATCGAAAAGCAGATACAAGAATGCAAAGACAATTCTTGTGCAGCTACTGTCTGGTTTCTGGAGAGCCCTGCTTTTGTCCTGTCAGACTTCTATTTCTGGGTTTTAGATAAAAACCTTGGGCACACTTGAAAGGAAGACAACAGAATGTCAGGAGCATTCTTGTTGGTCCACTGTCTGGTTGCTGGAAAACACTGCTCTTGTCCTATGAGACGTCTGTCTCTGGATTAATTGGGTTTACAATGGTTGCTTCAAACTTGATTTTGAGAATTAGTTGTGAGAGGACCCTAAATTATCTTAGAACACTCCCACATACACACCCAGCCCTCAAAGTTCAGGTTTACTGTAACTGAAGTCTTTCACAATTTTGAAATTTCCCAAAGCGCATAGGGTTGGCCCTAGAATCGTTTACCTCAGTGGTTAGGACGTGTCCATGAGTCATTTCCACCCACTACCTCATGCCAGGCAATAATGTGGCACTTCCAGGCACCGTCTTAAGAACACTTCTGAAGCTGAAGAAGAACAGAAGAAGACTAGGCCTGCTATCTGTGACCTAAGAGGAGCCATGAAGAACTGTACTTGCCCCCTCTTATATCCAGGACAAAGAAGTAGACTCAAGGGTCATGAGGCTGACCTACTGTTCAAGCTACAGGGAGACAACAGGCTACAAGAAGCCTTTCCTGTAACTGCCCACGTGAACAGTGCAGCTCGACCTGGGCAGGACACTCCTGTTGGCATCTGCCTGATACCCTCTAGACTCTCGAAGTGCCTCCCTTGAGGCCTTGTGGGGCTATAGACGTGTACTCTTGTGGTGGGTTGAGACTTAAAGGTAAAATGTTTGACCAGGATGAACCTAGTTGGTGTGTTCCCACCATCGATCTATAGAGGTCATCCTCAAATTGCATCTAGGTCCTATTCTACAGCTACCATTGACACCCATTGGCATTTTGTGCTTTGTGATGCCATTCCTCCTTTAAAAAAAAAATTTTAAAAGGCCTGCAGCTTCCCTTACTGGATTTTTGTCATGTTGATGTCAGTTTGTTTATTACATTTTTACTCTATTTTTCAATTATTTTTAGATTTGTATTGTTTTGTATTTCAACTTTATTGCTGTTTTGGTGATGCATTAATACTTTACACATTGTCCTAAGTTAAACCTGTTTGCTCTGTGCAATAGCTACCATGGGGTTGAGCTCAGGTAAATTTAGTTACACTGAGCGTTCACACAGACATGGACTGTGAAGATTCCTAGAGGTGGGTAGTTGCCCACCCTAAATAATAATATCATTTCTTTCAATGCCTATGTCACAGGAACATTTACCAATTTCATTTACCTACAAAACTAGCTGTATTTACGAGTGCAAGGTATTCTTCAACCAGCCCTCAGAAAGAAGGGGCAATGTATGGATGAACAGTTAATAGAAGACAAGAAATGCAAGAAAGAAGATACAAAAGGAAAGACTGATTAACAAGTGTGTGACTAGGTGTACCTTTGATTATTCAGTATCTAAGGTAGGGCCTTATATGCAGGAAGCAATGATTGTGAAAATATGTCCCTATTTAATGGATGGTTTATAAACTATATCTGGCATTGTGCAGGGTACAGATCTTGTACCTTAGGTTGCATACTCCAGAGTATGTTTTAAAGGGCTGCCCTACGTTTAGTAGGCTAGATTATTAATGTTTAAGTGATGTGTACACTCAAACCTGCATGTTTTAAACTGTCTGCCACTGATATGGAGCACTAGGTATAATGTTTTCTTTTACATCCTCAGATTGCTTTCTACAGCTTGCATTCTTAGCTTGCTAGCTTTCTCAGAAATCCACCTTTCTCTATATTACTAAAACCCTGCATGAAAACACTGATCTCGACCTAATTCCACTTGATTCCTTTAGGCTTGATTCCTCCCCTATCTTTCTTCAGAATCACCCTCCTCTCACCTTCCATGCTTTCTATTTTTGATTATAGCCTCCTCTAAGTCTCATGCCAGTCTACCTTACTCTCTCTTATTGTAATTCTGCCAGAGGCTGTCACCTCATCTCATAGCTAACAACCTCTCCTGCTTTAAAACCCTATCCATGCAGCTGAATATAACCTAATCTCCCACAGCCTATCTTTCTCACCAACCATTCACCTGAAGCGACGTAGCGCCCTATTGATAATCTCACCTAACTGGTAATAATATAATCTCTCACAACGTCACTGGATTAATGCATGCAATGTTTTTTCTTGAGAACTCATGACTAATCACAATACTCAACATTTAACCACTGAATTAACCACTAACCTAGGGTTCCGGAGTAGCGTGCTACTCGCCCTAATGCACTTTAACACCTCGTCAGGGGTAGTAAGTGTTATATAAATGCAATTACAATTAAAGGGATACCTTGCACGCTTAAAACCTTTTACTATAGAGTAATATTACAAGCAATAATGTAATAGTATGTATGCACAAATTCGAGGCATGAGAAATAGATATTGCAAAGGTGGGGTGAGCCTGATAGGTTTGAGTCACCAACAAGTTCTAGAGTGTATGGGTATTCTCAAATTCCTTTTGCCCAATTCACACCCTTTTAAACATTCAGACAATTGCTCCTGCCAAAAGCAGAAGTACATTACTCAACAGTGTGTGACTGTTAGCCAACATCTCTTAAACTAATAGGATGAGGGAGAGGTGGGGTTCCCTATGGGAAAAAGCATTTTTTTCTGTGGAGAAAAAAAGATTGTCAATGTGCAAAGGTTATGGTAATTTAGCAGACAAAATGGTGCACTTTTGTACATTTATGCAGGTGGAAATGGTAATGTACAGACGTAATAAGGAGTTTCTAAATGTTTACCTGAAGTACGCTTGGAAACCTTGACCCACACAGCTTTCCAGGTGTATTTCAGTAATGTTTGGTGAAATGCAAAAAGATGTACATTTTGACCACTGAGCCAGTGTAGCTCTGCAGATGTAGAATTGAGGCTTGGGACACATCTGACCTCTTTATGAATATACTGGATTTGTCCCCATTAAGCCCCTCCCCCCAATAGTTAGCTAACAATACCATGGTACCAGTAATTCCCAGGGTCAAAGCTAACATATGAAGCTTATGGATTAGAGGTGGAACTCTGAGATTCCCTGAGAAAATCAAGAATTAATAGGGATTTGGAAATTCAGGGTCAAATTCCCCTCGTAATTGCTCATTTTTCCCCATTGTTTCATCTGGCACCAGCAGAAATCTGTGCACCAAAGAAAACAGATCTGTGGAGTTCCTGAGGAGCTCAACATTACATTGGGGTTGGTAATGGCTTTCACTACCCTCAACCCCATCAGAATTCAAAGGGATCTCTTAATGAGGCTCAGAGCATTCAATCTTGCTTGTGATCTTAGTTGTGTAATTTTTTAATGAAGTGTTTTCCATCACTGTTTATATTTTTTCACAATACTTAATGGCTCTTCTTTGGCTTATCTGAAATGTCTGTGCAGTTAGGTGACAACACTTGGGCAAATTTATGTCTTTGGTTGGTGTTTTGTGTTAGAGGTTGTGGTGTTGTCTAAGAATTTTATAGTCTAATAGTCTGAAAAACATTTACAATCATGCAAGTCAGAAATCTTAATAAAGATAAAGGAACACTGCTATTTTATTCCAGAAATAAGAGATGCATTAACTACGCGCAAAATGACTCCTGCTGCACATGTCATGAGCGTGCGTGCTGTCCCTGAGTAGAGCTGCATGCTGAGGCCCAGATTTACAAACGATTTGCCTTGCTTTTTTTACTGCAAACCTGATGTAAAGTGTTGTGGTAGGATTTGCAATTCAATACAAATCCTGATTTCCATTAGATTGTTACCTAAAGTAACACAAAGCAGTGCAGTTTGCTGCCTTGTTTACTTTGTATCAAGGGTGGGGTCTATGGGGGGTGCATGGGCATTCCCATGCAACCACCCAGGGGTTTTGACCCAAATCCTTATCCACAAAGAATTGTGGCCAGGGATTTGTGACAAAGTCCTCCGCATCTTTGAAGCAGGTGTAAGGAGGAGAGATGTTTTCATTTCTCTTCATTTTCTCTCTTTGTATGTGTGCTGTATTCTACAGCATACAAAACGGAAACATCTTAAAGCATACGTTTTGTACTTGAAGGGACCCATTCCAGTACATAAAACTGTGCTTCACACAATGCAGACACCCTTGCACTTTGGTAAGAAGACTGTCTGCTTTGGCCCATGACTGACAAAAGTGTGCCAGCATGGGGAGTGGGGAGAGAGCATAACAGTACCACATTTCAGTAGATATGGACCTTTTCTGCACTATCCTGTGCATGCAAACCAGCAACTCAACTTTATTTGCTGGCTGTGTTGCCTGAATTGTATGTATATCTGGGTCCTGGTTTTAGGACAATGTATTGCCTACAGCATATACATTTAACTCGGACACTCTACTGGTTACTGGCTTATTGAATGAGCTGCATGCAACACAGCTCAGAAATGGTGAGGCAAAAACTGCTTGCTCTTTTCAAGCTGTGTTGTCTGCAGCTCATGCACTAACTCAGAGAATTTCCGAGTTAAGTTTACGCACTTTAGAGAATATAGGGGTATATTTACCAAAATGTCTTGCAATGCAGGGCAGCAATCAAAGTTGCTGTGTTGTGTTGTGTGAAGGTAGAAAGCAGGAAAGCGCCATATCTACAGACATGGCACTATTCTGCTCTCTCCTAAGTGCTGGAGTACAATCAGGCCGCCTAGGGCCAAGAAAACACATTTCCACCATAGTGCAAAGGTGTCTGCGGCATGTCAAGGCAAGGTTTTGTACTGGAAAGGTATCCTTACAGTACAAATACTATGATCATACTCACTTTTGAACTGTTCCCAATTGGAATGTGTGGTGTACAGTGCAGGGCACATGCAAAGTTGGGAAAGATTGGAGAAATAAATGCATTTCTTCTTGATAATGCCACTGTCAAAACAGTGTTATTTGTTGATGCAAAACCTTGTCTATTTTTTTTTGTGTGAACATTGTTATGGGTCAAAATCCATGGGTGTTTGCATGGGAATGGCCATAGTAAGTCCCTTTGCTGCAAAGTATTGTAATGTGCGTCTCTTTCAGCGATTTATAGAAAATAAACTTCTAATAAACATTTTATGCTGAGTTGCATCACTTTGAGACCCAAACCTGGTGCAAAATGCAGTAAATACCCAGCAATGTCTTATACAAGGTGAACAAAAATCCACTGCAGCATCATCCCAGGATCTGTAATGTGGGTAATTCCAACAGTGAAATGTTATTTTTCCTATGCTGTTTAACTTATATGTTTTTACATTAATAAAAAATATTAAAAATTAAGTCCACATAACTAAAAATACAAGATTTTTTTAATCAAAGAAACTCTGACCACTTCATCTACAGCTTCTCCCCAAAGTGTCACATGATTCCGAGTACACGGATGCATGCAGTCGTTCCTAAGCCTTGCCCCAGGTTGAAGGCTCAGCTACGAAAATGGCTGCGGGCAACATGCCTGTCATGGAGCGAGGAAGCAGATGGGCCAGATTGCCATCACAGTGGGCGTCTGGAGGAGCACGCGCCGGCAGACATGCGCGCCGGGTGTGAGGAAGGCTTCCTGATTACACCGACTGCCAACGCAAGCATGAGCACGAAGGCTGAAACCCAGACAAAGGCGAGGAGCAACAAATAAATAAATAACAAGCAGAGAGGCAACCTGGCTTTGGCCTTGTCATCGCCGTGTCTTGGAAAAAAGTCTATTTAGTGTGAGAACCTAAAGGATACGGGGCTCCTGAACAGGGCCGGACTGGCCGTAGCGGGCACCAGGCAATCCCCCGGTGGGCTGCATGGGTGGGGGCCGGTTTTGGGCCCCTGTGGGGCCGTTTTTGTTACAGGGCCGTTTTTGCAGCATAGCTGCAAAATTGGCCCTGTAACAAAATCGGCCGAAACCCGGTCCGGCAAAGAGCTCGACGGCACCCCCAGGGGATGGGGGGGTGGCGGGGGGGGGGGGCCGGCCGAGCACTTTGCCAGGGCCGGTTTTGGCTCCCAGTCCAGCCCTGCTTCTGAATATGCAATGTTCCATTCCAACACATTTAAATATCTCTTTAGGATTGTGCGTGTGATTACGTTACACTTTTCACTAGTCGGTATTGAGAAAGTCTTGCACACCTCCGAGTTTAAGATTCAGTTCCTTTAGCTTCAAATGACTCAGACCGAAAGATTACTTTTTTTCTGGGTGTCTGAAAAAAAGACTTACCAGCTTTCCCGTAAATTAGCCAAATAGAACATATTCTTTTGGAAAAACCCATACGGAGGGCAGGTTGAGAAACCCCTTTCCTCTTTTGCAAAACGACCCTCCACATTTTCAGTTGTTTTGGCTTTGAAGCTGTGACTGCTCCCAAACTCCAACAGGCACTGATGAAGGCATATGATTATAGCACCAGCTCTTAAGTTAAACACAAATAAACCCCTAAATAAAAACCAATATAATCGTTTTCCTATGGCACAACAATTGACCACTTATAATATAACAGTGAGATTTTATGTCATGTCAGTAAAAACAAATATAGTCCATTACCACGCTATTAGGAACACGTGTAATAATAAACACACTTTCACTCATTTATTAGCAGAGTAAAGGTTGCATTGTCATTGTTTATACTGCAAACGTGTAAGGGACTAGAGAGAAAGCTATGCGTATTTTCTTCAAGATTCAATTTCAAATCATTTGAAAGAAGAAAAATATTGGGTCTTACAAACAAAGCTTGATTACTGTGATTGTTTGTCACTGCATGAAGTTATTAACCGATTGTGCACTAATCATGGTTTGATACTTTTTTTTATCTACTGTAAAAGAAAATATAGCATGGTTTAAACCAGGGTTCTCCAATGTAGGTTCTTAAGGGCCAAATCCAGGCCAGATTTTTAGCATATTCACATTTAGATAAATGTAGTTATCTTAAAAAGTTTGCATGGGCTTGGCCCTCCAGGACCGACATTGGAGAACCCTGGTTTAAACCATACAGGCATATCTGCTGAGGGTAATATGCCATTTCTTATGATTGTTGAAGGAGAGAAGGGTCATCTTGACCCTCTAAACAATTTGTTTCTCTTGAGTGATGACCAGGGCCCGCTCAACGGTGGTGCAACCGGTGACCCCACACCGGGTCCTGACTTCAGGGGGTGCCAAATTTGCAAGTTTATTTTGGTTTTAGAAGCACCTGTTGCCACATTCGTTGCCTCCAGCAATTTCCAGGCAACAATAAAAATGTCATGATAGCTCAGGTGATTAATGTTCTTCCTGGAGAGAGATCAGAGTTTTTGTCTAGTGGAAGTTTTGACTGATCATAAAATAGCACGGAGAGTTAATGTGCCTGCTGCAAAGAACCTGTACCATGCAGATCACAAAGTGCATATTATGTAAATAGGTCAGTGGGTTACTGCTTTTCTAGGAGACATATTTTGTTACTTTCAGTTTATAAATTAAAATCCTAAGATAGAACAGTGAATTATTAACTGTCATCAAAGAACTGCATGCTCACTGCAAAGTAAAGATTAGAGCAAAGATTAATGTTGCAAAAAGGGTTCATTTGGGTAGAAATCAATTTTTATTATTAAAGAGAGCTTCCAACTCTGGTGTTGCATTTTCAATTCTGAGTTTGTGCTCCTCCAGACAAAGCACTCAAACTATACTGCCTACCAGTATGGATGACATGTCACTCCTACATCTTGCAGTCCCTGCGTATGATTGATTGTCTATGTGTAATGTGTGTGATGCAAAGTGCTCTGACACCCTAGTATGAGTGGCCCTATATAATGAATTAAATGCATCTGAAAGAGAGTGGTTATGGAGACTTGAGGGGCACTGTTAAAAGGTGGTGGTGAGGGAATCCTTGGTGGAGGTGGTCACCACCTCCCCCACTGATGGGGGTGGCGCCAACAAACATTGTCGCACTGGGCAGCACCGACCCTGGTAATGACTCCTCCCTATACTGAATAATGGTGACAAATAGCATATTGCACTCTTCACATCTACATATTTTACTATATAATTTACATAATATCTAGGACAAACTATCTAGAATGCAAAATTACAAAGATCTTAAATATTGAGGGTAGGTTTATTGTTTTCTCAATAATATTGATCTTTAAAATATTATTTCTTAAAATATAGCAGCATTTAGTATTATGTTCATGTGTTTTGTATTGTGTTTATTATTGTTATAAATCAGTGTAGCAATACATGTTACATTGTTATTTTTTAATATAATGTTTTGTATATGTTATGTCTTGAAGGTTGTGCTTTATTTGGAGATTGCTAAGTTGTTTTGTGCTGTTTAAAAGGTATTTCTTAAATGCAACAAAGACCATAGCTTCTCGGCTCTGGTAAACAGAGTGTCTCTAAAACTGCTTAAAACTTCGGGTTTCGGGTCTTTTTTTAACCAAGCAAGTGAAGTTGGACATGTAATTGTGCGGATAGAATATTTTACTGCAGTAATAGAAAAAATATCTTCCTTAGGAGGTAGTGCACATTTATTTTAACATTATGTAGAAATTTTACACTTGAGAGCAAGGCCTGAGATGGAGTATGAATGTAGAATTTGTCTACTAAAGAAGTTTACATGCACATCTAGGATCTTTTGTATGATCACTAGGGCTTTAAATTAAATGCTCTGCTCAACCAGTAGCTAAAGGATTTGAAAGAGGAGGGCTGAACGGATCCTTGTCGCACTTTTTACAATAAGGTGAACTGCCACGTTTTTAATCAATTGGAGTCTCTTAATTAGTTTTTTTGGAAGGACTGCATGTCAAAAATGTGCTTAGTCCAAACATGAATGAATACGAATGGTAAGCGCTTGCTTGTGGTTGCAAACTCAAGTAAAATATTAAATCTTTTTTAAAAGCTTAAGATGGTAGAAAAAAATGCTGGAAAATTTTGTTATTTGAGGTTCAAGCGAATAATTAGCATAATGAATAACTCCTAATTTTTTTAGAGAGGAGGGGGGACCCATAGTTCCGATAATACATGTCCAAACATTGGGGTCCCATTTGCCCATGCAATTTTGGTAATGAGCACTGTCATTCAAGGATTAAAAAGTTGGTTGCCATCCGAGAGTGGATAAACCTTGATATTTTATGGCTGTTCAATCCTGTGTTGGTGCCTTTGTAAGTTATTGACAATAATTTAACCAAAATGTGTGTATCATCGTGTACATATGAAACTAAGCCCTCATATTTTGCAAAGTATAGTCTAAAGAAACCAGGTACATATTGAACAGTAACAGAGATAGTATGGAACCTTGAGGGACTCCCCATTTAACTGACATTTTTGATGGTTGAACTAAATGAAGTGAGATTGTTTCATGGTGGTTGGTAAAGAATTATTCAATCCATTTAATCACACTCTTCTGAAGCCCAAACCATCTGATCTGGAAACAAGATTTGTGTGGCCTATTGTGCTCAATGCTGAGGCCAGGTCCAATATGACCAATGCAAAGACCTCTCCGTGATCTATTGGCCTGTGGAGATCATCCAACTCCGAGGTTACCATTAATTCTCTGCTCGGGCCGGGTCTAAAGTCATCCTAATCTGTACTTTACAGATTGTTGGATTCAATAAATGTTTGAAGTTGTCAAAAGGCAAGATTTCCATTATTTTGTCTAGATAACGAAGTAAAGAAAGGGGAAGTAAGACAAGGCGTTTTTAATAGAGGTCTATCTATAGAGGATTGCCAGGCATCTGTGAATTGCACTGAAAGAGGGATTGATTGAACAGGAAGAATAAATATTGAAACCATAAGTCAGGCTATTTGTTTCATTTTTTTTACAAGTAAAATGTCAACAGGTGAACCAAGAGTTTTAGTTGTCTGAATTAAGGAAGTAACTACCATTTTAGTTACAGATCTAAATAAAAAAGTTACAATATTGTGTGACAGCATAGGAAAAGTGTTAATAGAAATATCAATGCACTCAAGTTTTACTCTTATGTCAGATCTGATGTTGACAATGTTTGCCATAAAGTGTGCAGTTAGTGTACAATTTAACACACAAGATCTGTGAGGAATCTGATATTGTTTAATTGGGTAAATGAGAAGACAGATCTTTGATGACAGCAAATAATTTCTTGTATAGGTATGGTACATTAATGATACAATAGTGTGAGAAGTGCTATTAGCTGGAGTGATTGTAAGACCTCACCAAGTAATAATACAACTAGCCTGTCTCAGGTCCAGTTAGGTTTCTTTATATCAAAACATAGCTCAGTCCTGGGTAGCTGTGGCCCAGAGCAGTGAGGCCTAACTCAAAGAAAAAGATGTGTGAAGCATATATCATTGCCAAAACAATCAAAAAGTATGAAACATGACACAATATAGATCCCACTCTAATTGATAAAGTAGTATATATTGTTATCTTTAAACGGGCATTAAAACAACAAAAATCTGATGAAGGGAACTAAAGTTATAGCTTTTGCAAAGTTTTCATAAATCATTGCAATTCACCCCCAAATGTTTTGTAGATCAATACTTTTCACTCTTAGCTATTGTCTATGAGCCTCAAATGCGTAGGTTTGGGTCAAATTTAAAGTTTCAGACTGACTGCCATGAAGGACGGGGTCGGATGCAGGCACCATGTTTGTTGCGGTCAAGATATCATCTTCACACTTAGAAATCTTTCTTCTTTTTTACCTCTATGACAGGCTCTTTGATGGGGTCCCCCTGCAACTTGAATTTGGCATTGGGTCCGGCATTGGATTGGACCCTAGTGGACAGGCGAAGTCCAATGGTCCAATGGATCCTTGTCAATGCTACCCGTGAACTGGCAAGTAGCGGTAGTCTATGATCATTGGGCTCTTTGGCCAAAAATTGCTATTTTTTGATTTAGGCTCATAAGTTGCAGTTCTGTGCACCAACCAATTGTGCAGGACCTTCGGGGCACATCTTGGGGGCTAGGACTTGATCTCACAGGCTACACCAGTGGAATACAGGGCAAGTTCATTGGTAACTGGGCAGCTGTGCAGTTTGCATGGGCAGGCTTTATTAGCTTTTGTGTCCCTGAAGCTTCACAGGAATCTAGCCAACTATCCCATTTAGTCCACTCACTGGTCCTTGGCACATGTAGGACCAAGTTCAGCCCTTGGGGTCTCTCGCCACAAAGTCAGCAGTTGGAGCAATATTTCTCACTCCAAAGTCCTATCTTGGTTCAGCAGGTACAGCAGGTACAGCAGTTACAGTCTTCCTTGGTGTAAACTTTATTTCTCAGGTCCAGAGGTTCAGAGAGGTGCAGTCCTTCTCTGTCCTTTCCGAGGCCAGCAGTGTTCTGAGGCTGGAAGCCAGCAGTGTCACTTTTATGCCAATTTCAAGTTTGTTGGTAGGGAGGTCTACCTATCCATTGGGGCTACAATTCCCATGGGCAACCCTAGCCACTCTTACATCATCTCCTGTAGAGTTGGAACTAAAAAATCCCATAGTGCATCTCTCCCAAATGCGAGATGTCACAATCCTTCTTTCTTGGGTCAGAGCTATGGGCACACCCCTGAGATGTGTCCAGTATAATGAGCCCCCCATCCTAGAAAAATGGTGGCCAGTGGGTTTTCCCTCTCTGGAGGAGATGACAGCCTGACTACCCACACAAAAGAGTAGGAAAACTAAAACTAATGTGTGACTAGCATTTTACTACCAGAGGCAGTAGCCTCTTTGAAATTGAGCCGTCTGTGAGCACAGCTCTCTGGTCATCCTGTAAGGAGAAGGTCACATGTCCTCCCTCCAGCAGGTCTTTTGTTCTCCTTTCCTGAGTGCCATTCAAACCAGTTGGCAGGAGGCCAGCAGGGTATCTCTGAGACAACTGCAGTAGTGAATCAGAAACTGCTATTAGAACTTTGTGGCGAGAAAATGTTGAATTCCGAAGTCACCTTTATAGTAAAAGTAACTTCAAATACTACTTTAGAATTAAGTGAGATTTAATGTAACAATTAATTTGATACCTTTGAGGACTATATTTGATAGTATCAGATGGAAGTTAGCTCTTAGAGCATGGGCCAGTGTAATCTCATGATAGCCAATGGGACTACCAGCCTT
This sequence comes from Triturus cristatus, assembly GCF_964204655.1. NCBI lineage: Eukaryota > Metazoa > Chordata > Amphibia > Caudata > Salamandridae > Triturus > Triturus cristatus. Next base: position 193,164,152 of record NC_140582.1, read on the forward strand.
GCTACTGTGAAAATAACAACTTTGAGTAACATGTCTTTCATTTTAATACTTGGCACCCTACTTCATGAGCTACTAAGATGTTCCTTAGTGGTGACTTATAAATATTAAAAAGGAAGGTCTTGACATGGCAAAAGGGTTTATTTTGCTAGCTCAATTTAGCCGTTTAAATCCTGAATTAATCCTGGTTTTGTCGACGGGCTTTTGTTGATGAGCTTGAGCTGAGGTGCCATCCATTCTCCAAATTCAAATCGTGCTCGGGGAACCGGAATGGTTGCGATCTGAAGTTTAAGGCCTGCTCCTGCCTTGGTCCCGAACTCGAGTTGGTGAGGTGCCCGGGTACGAAGTGAACAACAGCGGCATGCAGGGCCTAGCCTGTCACGTACCCCGCACTTTCACTTTCGTTTTCGAACCTGTTTGCTGACATCGGCTGAGGGACTTTGATGTTCCAGAGGAGCGTGGATGGTGGAGTGTTTGGACTGGATCTCGGACTCTACACAGGCTACAGTCCGGCTGTGGTCCCTTGAATTAGCTGTCTGGTCCCTACTCCTGTGCTGGCAGGTGCTGATCTCAGTGGTCACCGGACGATGGCGGCGAGGCTGGACGGAGATAAGCAGAAACCCAAGAATACCCGGCGGGGAGTTTACACCCAGGCTAATAACATGGACCGCTATGCGCAGACAAAGGGATCCCCTGGTGGGTCGCATAAATCGCCGGAAAGGTCCAAGGATGTCTCGGGCCTATCTGCTGACTTGACTTTGATAGACGTCATGGGCGCCATTGAGGAGATGAAGGCTGCAGTGGGTCAGCAGTTTGATACCCTGGCTCGTAAATTGGATGCGGTCCTGATCGATGTAAATCTGGTCAGGGCGGATCTGTCTAAAACGAATGAGCGGGTCAATGCTTTGAACCACACAGCGTCGAGCCTAACTGTGGACGTGGCCGCCCTGCAAACGGAGGTTCGTAGGTTGGGGCTGGCCAGTGACCTAACTGACCGTCGACTCGAGGATTCCGAAAGCAGGGCCAGGCGGAACAATGTTCGTATAATTGGGGTACCGGAACGATCGGAGAACCCTGCTGCTGACCTTTTTGTGGAGGATCTGGTGGTCAACCATCTCGCACCCAAGGGGCTGAGCAAATTCTTTGCGGTGGAGCGGGCTCACAGAATTCCGGGTGGTGCGCCGAAAGTGGGTGCTCCCCCGCGGCCTATAATTGCCCGACTTTTTAACTTTCGGGACAGAGATGCTATCCTCCAGGCGTCGAGGGTGAATGGGCCGCTGAAGTTTGACAACTCTAACGTCAGCTTCTATCCAGACTTTACGCAAGCAGTCCAAAAACAACGACTGGGATTCTTGGGCGTCAAACGGTGCTTGGGGGACATGGAGCTGAAGTATGCGATGCTATTTCCGGCCAGGTTGCAGGTTGAGTTCGAGGATCGCTCGCACTTCTTCGACCGGCCGGAGGCGGTTGGAGACTGGTTGGATACCCTGCCTCGGAGTCGAGGTCGGGATGGTCAGACGGCGGAGAGTGGCGAGGGTTCGGCGGAACAGGTCTAGAACTTTGGTTCCCGGTGATGGACTAGGCTGTGACGTTTTGTACCTTAGCTCTATGGGACTCAAGTTTGGTGCAATATGCCCTTCAAATGCTCGGAGGTTGTGGGGAGCATATTGGGGCCCTTTCCTCCTTCAGGGGTTCTTTTTGTGGTTCAGTATATGTTAGGGCGACAGGCACACTGCAAGTTGGGGGGGCTGTTTGGGCTCAAGCAGGGGTGCAGGGAGGGGGGAGTTGTGGTTTGGATATTGTGGGGGAGGGGGGGTGTTGGGGACTGTTTGTTTGTTTCACAAGGCAATGTGAGGTTAGCTGCTGATTTGTCCTGGTTGTGTTCTCCGGGATGTGGGCATCATGCACGGGAGCAGGGTGGGGGGTAAGGGTTTAAGAATACTTTCGTGGAATGTGAACGGACTGGGGGATAGGATCAAGCACGGGGTGGTGTTGCAGTTTTTGAAACGGATCTCGCCCGACATTGTTTTCCTGCAGGAGACACATCCGATTGGGAACTCCTTCCATGCCCTGAATAGGCGGGGCTATCGCCTTGCTGTTCACTCTGGTTTCACTTCTGGCTCTAGGGGAGTGGGTATCTTGGTCAGGGCCTCTCTCCCGTTGGAGGTGGACGAGGTGCTCCACGATGATAGAGGGCGATATGCAGCATTGGTGGGGAGATGGGAGGGTAGAACTGTTTCGCTCGTTGCTGTCTATGTGCCACCGGGATTGCAGACGGCTACATTTGCTGATTTGGGGCGTTTGGTCCTGGGACTCCCTGGGGGGGTTCTGGTGTTAGGGGGTGATTTTAACGCTGTTGTATCCGGTATAGAGGACCGTCACCCCCCCAGGGATCTCCCTAGAGCCCAGGCCTGGCTGGGTGGCTTTCTAGATACTTTAGGACTTATAGATTGCTGGAGACTGATGCACCCGGGTCAGGCACAATACACCTTCCACTCGGGGGCCCACGGGAGTCTCTCGAGACTTGATTATATACTTATGCCGGCGTTCCAGGCTGGAATGATCGGGGAGGTGCGTCATTTGGCCCGAGGTATTTCTGACCATTCCCCTCTATTGTTGCAGATGGAGGTTGTTCCCGGGGCAGAGGGAAGAGTAGCGCCAATTAACCCCTGGTATTTACGTAACCCTAATATTCGCGCGGAACTGGTTAAGTCCATTGATCACTACTTCGACGATAATGTAAGGTCAGTGTCGTCTGCTGTCTCCCTATGGGAAGGTTATAAAACGGTGATCCGGGGGCATGCCTTGTCTCTTATTTCCCATGCTAGGAGGTGCGGGAGGGAAGAGGTGGTTCGTCTGGAAACTGACATAGCTGAGATGGAGGGGGATTTGGAGCGGGGTGTTACGGATGAGAAATTGCACGTTCTCAGCCTTAAACAGTCAGATTATAGAGCGCTGGTCACGGATGCTGCTAAAAGGATGAGTAGAGAGCAACAAGGACGACTGTATGATGTGGGAGATAAGGCTGGAAAGTTGATTGCTTGGTTGGACAAGAAGGAGAGAGCGAGTAGAGTGGTGCTGGTTGTGGAGAGAGTGGATGGCGTGTGTGTGACTGACCCGGTAGAAATTGTTAACTGCTTGGCGGATTACTTCCGTGGGGTATACTCTCCGGTCTCTGGGCGTTCGGAGGAGGACTCTCATCTGTTGCTTAGAGATATTGCATTGCCGTCCCTCTCGGAGGCTAATAGCATATTGATGGAGGCGAAGTTGTCGCCGGATGAGATTGCTGTGGCCATTCGCTCGATCGCTTCTGGTAAGGCCATGGGTCCCAATGGTCTCCCCATTGAACTATATAAGTTGCGTCCAGATAAGATAGCACTGTATCTCCGTGACATGTTCCTCGCTGCACGGACGGCGGGCTCCCTCCCCCTTGACCAACGTCTCGCCACCATAGTTGTGATACATAAAGAGGGGAAGCCGCGAGACCGCTGTGCCTCCTACAGGCCTATCTCGTTGTTGAACGCGGAACCCAAAATTCTGGCTAAGGTATTGGCCAATCGTCTGGGTCGGGTCGTGGGCGACTTGATTCATCAGGACCAGTCCGGTTTTATACCTCATCGTAATACCGCCCTGAACCTGAGGCGGTTGCATGGCGTGCTTGCTAGAGTGGAGCTTATGCGTGAGCCGGCCATCTTGGCATCTTTGGACGCTACCATGGCGTTCGATACTTTAGAGTGGCCGTATATTTGGGCTGCGTTAGCGAAATTCGGGTTTGGCCCTGAATTCATTGGGTGGGTAAAATTATTATACGCTGACCCATTGGCGCAGGTTGTGGTGAATGGTAGGGTGTCGGCTCCCCTCGCGCTGGGGAGAGGTACGCGACAGGGCTGTCCGTTGTTGCCCCTCCTCTTTGCACTTTCTTTAGAACCTCTCGCTGCCTGGTTGCGTTGGGAGCCGTTGTTGCGGGGCATTAGATGGACGCCGGAATTTGAGGACCGTGTCTCCCTTTATGCGGGTGACATCCTTTTGTATCTCACCTCTCGTCGGAAGTCGCTAATTGTATTGCTGGACGTATTGAATTCCTTCGGTCGTAATTCTGGCCTGGTTATCAACTGGGCCAAGTCATGTGTTTACGTCCTCTCGAGCGAGGCCCCCCTCCTGCCGCGGGGGTGCCCTATTCAGATTGCTACATTGGGGTTCAAATATTTGGGAATCTTCATATCACTGGACCCCGCGGTCCGCTATGAGCGAAACCTTCTCCCTCCACTCCAGCGATTGAAGGCCGACATCGCGAGGTGGCGACGGCTTCCGCTCTCGCCGCTCGGACGGGCGGCATTGTTTAAAATGATGTCGCTGCCTCGCTTCTTGTACGCTTTACAAAATACGCTAGATGTCGTGCCGGCCCGTTACTTCCGCGAGGTGGAGGGTCTTCAGCGCCAACTGTTTTGGGACGGGCGACCGAGGATCGCTCTCGCCAAGTTGACACTTCCTTGGTATGATGGGGGTGTTCCCCTCTCCGATATTAAAAGATACTATTGGGCGTCTCAGTTGGCGGCGGTGAACCACGGGATATACGGTCCTGCTTTGAATCCGGCCTTTGAGATGGATAAGTTATTACTTCCGGGCGGGGATTACTATAGGGCACTGTATTCGGCGACTCCGGATGCACGGTTGACAGGACCGACGCAAGTTGCGGTACGCGTGTGGCATGCGGCGAATGCTGCGATGGGGTGGAGGGATCGCTTGACTTGAGCGACGCTGTTGTATGCCTCCCAGCGCTTGGGTTGTCTGTGGAAAACGAAAGGCTTTGAGAAATGGGATATGATTGGTATAAGTAAGGTGGGTGACCTCTGGGCGAAAGGGTCCTTCAAAACGTTTGAAATGCTCAAAACTGAATACAAATTAAATGATAGGGAGTACTTCCGATATGCACAGGTCTACCATGCGCTGTGTTCGGTTTTTCCGGATGTTGCTGCTATCCCAGAATATTCCCCGTTGGAAGATAGAGTGTTAGATGGCTATGTGCCCGACAGCACTATTTCTCTGATCTATAAAAAACGTATTAATGATCGTACGGACTTGCTGACCCATCTGCGGGAGGCGTGGACGGCCGACGGATTGGAACTGGACGATGAGGATTGGGTATCGGCGGTGGCCTCCCCGAAAGAGGTGGCGATCCCGGCCCGCCTTAGATTTGTGCAACTGAAGATACTCCATAGAGTGTATGTCACAGGGCCTGGTTTGATACGTATGGGTTATTCGAGGGATGGAATGTGTAAGCGTGGCTGTGGCTTGTTGGGTACCTTTCTTCATATCCTATGGGAATGTTCGGAGGTCGTATGATTTTGGAACGGGGTACATACTGTAATGGAGGAGGTCACGCATGTCGCTTTGTTACCAGAGGCCAGGAGGTGTTTGCTGAATGTCTGGGAACCAAATGACTATAATGCGGCGCAGACTCAGTGGGTGACTTTGGGGTACATGGTGGCTAAGCGCAATATCGCACAGTTGTGGGGTTCCCCGAGGCCGCCTACGATTTCGGTATGGAAGGAGAATATGGATTGCTGTATGTTCAGGGAAAAGACGGTGTATGTGGCGAGAGGCAAGCCTGGGAGGTGGACTAAGGTGTGGGGTCCATGGAATTCCTACCGTGGAACTATCTGCGCTCCGCCTCTGCCGCGAGAGGTCGACGTCGCTTTGTCCCCCTAGCCGCACATTCTACGCAATTGTGTATGCTTTGTCCTCTTCTCCGCCGCCCCCCACTACTACCTCCTGTCAAGAGTTATTCCAGATAACGTGGATCTTCCCCCATCCTGGGGAGCGCACTTTGCTATTTCGGACTCTCATTGCCTTGTTTGTGTGTTATTGTTTGTTTTTAATAGAAAATATGAAACCGTCCTTTTTGATCGCCCTTGGACTGTGGCCGCGGCCTGTTATATGTGCTTACGAACTTTCGGGAGCTTTTGCTTCTGGCTCATTTGAATGTATGGCGTTGCCTTGCTGGCTCCCGAGCTTTCTAGCGGCCGGCCCTTGTGGTTGTAGGCCCTTGTTTGTATCTTTTTAATGTGTAATAAAGGTTTCTTATAAAAAAAACAAAAAAAATAAAAAAATTTAGCCGTTTAAAAGGTGCCTGGAAAGGCTCTAGTGACAGACCTAGAGCCATGTTTTCACTTTACCAATGCAGTTGTGGCATAATAAAGTGCTGCAGCCCAAATAGGGCCTAAATATGATGTCGGGAGGACTTATGTCTGCCCAACACCATCGCGGTCTCGGGACTGACCGATCTCCGGTCCCGACACCACAATTACAATGCGACCGCACATGGTGAGGTAGCATACTCCCATTAGTCTATGGAAGGTTTTGCTATGGCCGTAAATCAGCTGAAGCACAAGCTACCATAGAAAAATGGGAGAATTTGTTGATCCACACCTTAAGGTGCCCCCTCGGCCACCAACCGGAGGCTGCATAATGAAGGGGGCCCTGCACGGGGCCCCCAATGTTGCTTTCCGACAGGCTTTCCATGTTGTAAAGCCCAACATGGAAAGCCTGTCAGAAACCAACATAGTAATCCCTACGGTGGAAACGCCGTCCATAGGGATTATGTGCCTGTCTCCGACTGGCCACAGGCTCATTGAGCCCATTGGAATCAGGCTGGAATGACTGGCTGGTTTCACTTTCAACCGCCTGCATTGTAATGCGGCGGTCGAAACTGAATCCGCGATGAGGCTCGGAAAGCCTCCGAACGCAACGCTCATCTTAATAAGGGCCTTAGTGACATTTAACTTTCTAGCCCTGGGTGCACTTTGTGCCATTTACAGGGACCTCAGGGTAAGTTAAATATGCTAACCAGGCAGTTGCTTATTGTCCACACACTTTGAGGGGGAAGAGAAAATGCACTGGGGCCTAGTCAGCAGAGCCCAGTGCACTTCAGAGTCGAAATACCAGCAATATCTTTAAAAAGTGAGGTCAAAAAGTGGGGGTGAGCCTGCAAAAAGGTCAATTTTTTTACAAAGAGGAATAATATTGCCTTTTGGCTAAGCAAATATGATTTTATATGTGCTTAAAGGCCCATTTTATTGCATATCGGGTCGTATTTATCTCTACCTTTTCTTTTGATCCTATGTGTTTCCAACTTTCCACTTTAATGAAGACAACTCAGCAGCAAAGCAGGGATTCATTTTATGTTTAATATTAATCAGTCAGTATACTGTTTTTGAAGGTCATATTGAGTGATAGCAACCCATAAGTTAATTTTGTGTAGCTAATATAAGAGAGTAAACATCATTACAATTATTATAAGATGAGTCCAAAAGGAGTAGGGACAGATCAACTGAGAACAAACAGGGGCTAATTACGAGTCTGGCAGTCGTGGGGGCATGTCCGTCCTATTAGAACTAGGGGGGTCCGGCCACCTTGGACCCGCCACAACAGCCAGGGATCAAAGATCCCTGTTGGAGGTGCCGCAGACTTGAGGCCACAATATGCAGTCCCGCCAAACATATTATGAGTTTTCTCTTCACCATGGTTTTCATGGTGGTGCCATCTCCATAAAAACAGTGCTTGAGAGGAAACAAAGAGGGCCCTAGAGGGCCCCCTGTTGCACTGGGCCTTGGGATGCATGCAGGGCTGCACATGTTGCCCCCCCCCGTGTGCATGCACCCCAGTACCTGCAGGGCATGGCCTGAGCAGTCCATTCCAGGCAGAAAGTGATTTTGACATTTCCACTGTGGTGCCTATGTTATAGGCCTGCGGCAGGAACGCCAAAAAACCGCCCACTAGACCAGGAGAAAACTCCTAATCTGACAGGCAATTCAATCACAAGTTTGGTGGTGCGGACGCAGGCTGGTCCCCTTCCCGCACCGCCAAACTCATATTCATGCCCTTAATCTGAGGGAAAGTGTTTTGAGTTGCAAAACATAATCAGAGATTTTTTCTGTGAGGCTATGTTTGTTTTATATATATTTCAGGTAAAAGGTTCTGACCACTGTGAAAGGATAAAAATTACATCTTATAAATCCCCAATATATTCGCAGGTTTCAGATCCAATAAAGAGAGATAAAAAATGGTCATGTCTTAAAAAAATTCCAAACTGCTCCAAACAGAAATTAAGATCACCTAGAACTAGAGCAAGTTGGCGATTGAGACTAAAAATAAAGATATTGTTAAGCTATACTTCTGGATTTTCAGCAATGGTGTTAGGTGGATGGTAAGCTAAAAACATGTTGAAAGTAAATGACCCAGATTTAACCCCTTCCATGCGCGGGGAATTCCCGCGCCGTGCGGGGGTTTGTATCAGTGGGTTGGAATTCGGACGGCCGGGAGCCGTCGTGCACACACGCCCACCGTGACACGTGACGGCTCCCTGCCGGCATGCGCACGGAAGAGGTTAATGTGCAGAACCCGCAATTAAATAGAGGTAAAGGTTGTGGCAAATAAATATACTAAAGTGACTTAGAGTAATACTATATTATTTTCCTATATATTTGTTTTTATCTATTTATTTCTTTTTTCAATATGTTATACATTGCTGTGATTTTATTTTAACACGTTGTGTGATTTTTGGGGTATTGAATGGGTACTGTTATTTTTGAAAATGTGTTAATTTTTTTAACAATTTATATTACAATTTATTAGTAATATCAATTCCTATCATTCAATTAAAAAAAATATATACACAAAAATATGATTTTTAATGGGAGAAATGGGTATGTTTTTATTATAATAAGAATTAATAACTGACGGAAAAACAAATAAAGGTTAGTGATATTTTATTCAATCGCTTTGTAATGTTATTAAAAATGTAAATTAAATATATTGATATTACTTATTTAATTGAATAGGTATATATGTGTTAAAAAAAATTGATAAATATTATTGGGGCTCAGAGTTATTTAATTTTATTTGCTTATAATTTATATTAACCTTTAACTATAGAAATATCGAGGCCAATTACGATGTCGGTCGGAAATTCTCCAAGCGCTAGTGGGAAGCTTTCCGACCACGGTTGGAGACTTTCCTACCAACACGGTCCGTTTGCGGTCCAAATGCCGAATTATGGTTAGAAGGTAAAACAGTCGGTCATACCGATGCGGTCCCGACCGAGTCTCGGAGTCTTCCAGCCAGTCGGACCCGCACGTAACCCCTATGGACAGTGTTTCTGCCGGGATTACGATGTTGGCTTCTGACAGCCTTTCTGTGCCGGCCTTTCTGACACAGAAATGCTGTCGGAAATCGACTTTGGAGGCCCCTAGCTGAGTCCCCTTTCCTCTGCAGCCTACAGTTGGTGGCGGAGGGGGTACCTTGGGTGCCCCCCCTGTAAATCCCTACACTGTGTGGCAGGCACCATGGGTGCACCATGATAATAGATTTTTAAAATGTTAAAAAAATATGCCTAGAATTTAGCTTTTCAATATATTTCTAGGTTCATTTGTAAGTAAATATATATGATTTTGAAAATTTGTAATATTTTCAGGAAATATAAATTTAATGTTAAAAAAAATGCGTATGGAGTTAGAATATTAATTTTCACCTCCAGAATTATACATTTGTGGGAGCTAAACTCCAATAATTTTCTGAACTCCTAATATACATGATACAGAAAAATGAATAGATTGCCATGTAGATTAGATACAGAGAACAATATGAGAATATCAGAGCCAGAATCTCTATTTAAGCAATTACATCTAGACAGATTCTAGTGTCAAACTCATAAAGAACACTGACAACATTCTACGGGAAGAGCAGAAAGTCTCAAAATAACCAGAGTCTATAGAGGAAAATGATAAGTCGCCCCCAAACCTTTAAAACTGAGGGTCTTTATACACAGTGTATGCATAAACAATTAGCAACAATGCAGATTCAGCATGACATGATCATGAATAGGTCACGTTGGCAAACCAAAAGCAACTTTGTAATAATTTAAACTCTAAGCGCAAACCCATTTCATAAGGTAAAAGGAAATCTGCTGTTTGCCTCCTCAGCAATGGCACACGGGAAATGGATAACTCAATATGACATTTTCTAAACAAAAACTCATAGAATTAAGTTCTTCTGCAGGCCAACATTGGAACATCCAGCAGCAATCCTTCAATATGATACATAAGAGCCCATTACGATGTCGGGCGGAAAGCCTCCTCCTGACAGTCGGAATCTTCGCGATCGCGTTGGAGCCCTTCCGACCAAATTGGTCGGTTTACACTCCAACCGCCCAATTACGATGTTTGCGGTTGGAATGTAAACTAGTTGCTCATTCCGACTCAGTTCTGTCTGACTTGCGGACTGTTCCTGTTGGTCAGTACTACACCGTACCCCCTATGGACGGCGTTTCCTCCTTTGGGATTACGATGTCACTTTCCAACAGCCTTTCCGCGTCGGCATGACCAGCACAGAAAGGCTGTCAGAAAGTGACTGGCAGCCCCTGACAGGGCTATCCGTTTCCGCGGCCTACGGTAACCGGCCGAGGGTGTACCTAAGGTACCCCCTGTAAAACCCTGCACTGTGTGGCAGGCACCATGGGGTGTCCGCAACAGGGTGCAGGGGTTTACACACACACACCATTTCCACATAGGAGACCGTGTTATGGCCTGTTCTCGGGCATAGCACAAGCACCCACAGGAAACAATGGGAATCCGACCGAACAGTGTTTGGTTGCATTGTAATCCGGCGGTCGGATCTGCCGACCTCAAGTCGGTCGGCCCCAAATCCGAGACGGTGTCGGACAAAGGCTTTCTGCCCAACATCGTAATGAGCCCCGTAGAGTACATGGTGGAAGATTTTTCTAATGACAATCAGTATTTATTTCATGGCACTCTGTGATGCATGGGAACCATGAGAAGACTCGCAGCAGGTCTCTGACTAGGAGCAGTGAATGAACAGGAGGAGATTAGCAGAACATCAGAAACTTAATAGATTTTAGTAAAATGCAGTCCAGCATGAAAATGCGACATAAATATACAATAATACTAATGATATTTATAACCCACATATTTAAACCATTTGAAGTGCATCTTCATTAGTTCATCAGTTACGGCCATATGCATCTTCAAAATTACAATTTCGCACAAATAGTTTGTCACCCATAATTTGCACCTAAGAAAAACCTTTACAGGTACTTTCCCTATTTTTGCTGCACTATAATTAGAATAGTGATACTCACCAAGAGATATGTGCACTTTAACTCAGTGTAATTAGGGCTATAGTGTTTAATCTCACCTTTTCCCATCAATTATATGCATTTTTGCCAATGTTAGTTTTAGAGGAGCTAGAGTACTAATTCTGACACCCACCTAAATGTATGCACGTACCCCAATGTTAGTAGGACTTGATTCAGAATAATTAATCTGAATCCAAACCCAATGTTCGTGGGACTAGAGCTCAATATGAGCCTCCAAATTATATTCACTTTCCCCAATATTAGAGATGCTGTAGTTATAATGGTTATCCCCCTGCAAATAAATGTTTTTTTCACAAATGTTAGTATGAATGGAGTTAGATGGCAAATGTAACCTGTTGCCCCTAATTATATGCACATTTTCCTATATTGCTGGGACTGGATTTAGGATAGTAAGTATGACTCCCCAAAATATATGCTCTTTCCCCAATGCTTGTGGGAATGGAGTTGGAAGGTCAATCTGATTCCCCTCCTCCCAAATATATGCACTTTGTCAGTGTTAGTGGGACTGGCATTAGAATATTAAGTATGCTTCCACCAACCATTATATGCACTTTCCGAATGTTCTTCAGAGAATGGAATAGTAAATTTGACCTCCCTTAAGTATATGCACTTTCACCAATGTTTGTTGAACAGAAGTTAGAATAGTAAATTATGAGCCATTGTGAGTATCTTTTACTTGGCTGCAGAGTGCATGTTAACTCTAAAAATCACTAAGCATATGCATGGGTCTGCAGACAGCAGAGCTCAGAAACAAAGGGCAGTAATTGTCTCTTTGAGTTTCCATCACTGTTTTAACAGCACGCACACTTAGTCTGAGATTCTTTGAGGTAATGTTTACATTCTAGACACAAAAAGGAAACAAGCAGACCCCTTCTGCATGGGTGCAGTGCAAAGAATGGGATTATGATACGGCCCTGACCTTCAGAAATCTGCTCTGCACTTTTCCCAAAGCTTTTTTGACTGGATTACGAACAGCAAATCACACCACCACTTTAAATTATATGTATATTTTATAACTGTTGTAGGATTGTAATAGAAAATAATATTTTTTGCCTTTTTACTATAGACATTTATAATTACTCTGTAAATGTTTATGTAATTAAATAATAAAAAAAAATTATGTTCATTTAAATATCATATAGAACAGTTGAATTTATTTAGAGTATTAGTTTTGAGATTTATATGTTCCATTTAAAATGTTATCTTTCTTAATTATTAAATGTTTATATAATGTTGCTTTACAAATTAAAATACTTGGTTTACATGTTTTGTTATAAAATGTTTGAATGATGTATCTTGTTTTTAAAAGTATACTTTTTAAAGTATTCAGTGTTGGTCATTTGAATGTTATTTGAATAGTATGATCAAAGAAGGGTTGTTAAATATGAATACACGTATTTTTAATTATTAATTTGATATATTTTTTCATAAATGTAAAGACATTTATAAAAATGTATTTGTTTTAATTACAAACAAAGTTCAGTTGTTTATATTTGTATCTACAGTTGATATTTTCATTGCATATATTTTCACAGCAGATATATTTGATTTTAAGAGGTCAATTACGATCCTGATCAGAAGGGCTCTGAATTGATCCAGGTTTGCCGAATCTGATTCAGAACCCTTGCTGCCAGCCGAATCGTACACAGTTCCCAATGACCGATTACGATGCCCGTAAACTGATAGGGCTGTCCGAATTGGTTCCGAAATGCACTCGGATAGGTCGAGTCTTTCGGAGCCGACTTGTACAGCTCTATAGACTCATTTTCCAAGCGAGCGATTATGATGACCGATTTGGACAGCCATTCTGAATCAGTTTCTCAGGCACTAATTGACTGCTGGAACCTGTCTTTGGGAGCCTGTAGCAGGCCCGCTTCACCTGGTGTCCTCCTTCGGAACACAGGCTCCCATTGCAGTCAATGGCAGTCTGACCACATTGTATCCGGAAGCTTTCGGATACATCCAAAATGCTCGGTCGGACTCCCCCGATTCGGGTAGTCCAGAAAGCATTCCGGGACCGATTCGGTAGAAATGCTTTCCAGACAAGTTCATAATCAGTCCCTAGGTATGGAAAGTTGATATTTTGGTAGTAGATATTTAGGGCTACAACCAAATCATTTGTTTTCAACAAGGTAACTATTTATTGTAAACAGTATAAAAAATATTGGATTATACAAAAATCTCTTGTAAAAATAACAAGGATATAAGAAATTATGTAACAAATGAACATTCTTTGGGCCTCATTACAATGTCGGCCGGAGTTGCCTCCAACCGACACCGTCGCGATCTCGTAACCGACCGACTTCCTGTCGGCTGCCCCGACACCATAATTACAATGGGCCCGATTCACAGAAGTAATCTGACACAAAATCCTACACTTACTACTTTTGGTATTCACAGAAGGCATTTAGTAGTAGTAAAGTTAGGATTTTATCTTAAGTCTGTCTTAAGTCTGTTTTAAGTCAAACTTAAGTCAAACTTAAGTCAAACTTAAGACAAAATCTCAACTTTACTACTACTAAATGCCTTCTGTGAATACCAAAAGTAGTAAGTTTAGGATTTTGTCTTAGATTAGTTCTGTGAATCGGCCTCAATGAGACCACACATGGTGCAGTTGCATACCCCCATTTGTCTATGGGAGCTTGTGCTGTGGTCGTAAACGGGCCATAACACAAGCTCCCATAGACAAATGGGAGGATCAGTTCATCCCTGCATTGCGTGGCACGCACCTCAGGGTGCCTGCTACAGGGATTAACAGGGGGGCACAATAGGTGTCTGCTCAGTCCCAACAGGAGGCCGCAGGGTGAAAGGGGTCCTGCTAGGGGCCTCCAATGTCACTTTCAGACAGGCTTTACATTGTAATCCCTACGAAGGAAACGCTGTACATAGGGATTACGGGCCCATCACTGACTGGCTAAAGGGCTCATTGAGGCCATTGTAATCCAGCCGGAATGATTTACTGGTCTCATTTTTGACCGCCTAGATTGTAATTAGGCGGTCAGAAGTGAAACCGTAGCTGTCCAACGGACATCGAAATAGGCCCCTTTGTCTGTAGAAGCCACCAATTTTTTAAGCTTCTGTCTACAATACACAGCCAGCTAAATGTGGGAGGAACCAAAGTAGTCACTGGAAAAAGGGGCATACTTACTGCTAAAGGGGAGGGGTCTAGGGGGAAGCAAAAAGGGGTACACAGAGGGTTAGGAATGGGGATTAGGAAGGGACGAAGAAGTCACCAACAAACGTGTAAGTCCATTCCTATTCACAAACTGCACTTCTAAATGTACTACAGCCACAAAGTTACTGCAATGCCTTCCCATAGAAAATAATAGTACTTACAATATAACCTCATAATACTTTTTGTTAAATTACATTTCATGACTTAAACTATATAAAAATAAAAATACTTTGAATTTAATGTTAAAAATCTAAGAATAAAAAAATAAAAAAAATAATTTTTTAATTTAAAAATAAATGTAACATTCAGTTTTATTAAATATAATTAAATGAGTTTTGAAACATTCTAAACATCACTTTTGATAGTTTTAGTACATAATATTAAAAATAATAACATTTCCTTTAGGTGGGATTTTTTGTATTCTCAACTCCAGAAAATAATTGTAAATTAATTTAATATATTCAAAATAAGTAAATTTCAAAATAAAACTAAGTTACTAGTGTTATAGATTTTATATGTTGTTCTGCATTTAAAATTAATACTTGAAATGCATTTTCACTATTATTTAAAATACAAATACTTTACACATTTTTTCAAATCAAATAAACATTTTTATTTTTCTCTATGCATTACCATAGTGAGATCTCTACCATGGAATAACTGCATATCGACTATTTTGTTTCTTTTTGTAAACGTGAAAAGTTCACCTTCTTATTTATTTATTTATTTATTTTAGGAATTTGTAAAGCGCAAACTGTCGCCGTCGCAGGCATCCTGGCGCTGACAGAGTCTGAGGAGGATGGGGGGGGGAGGAACAGGGAGACTAGGGCTAGCCCGGGAAGAGCCATGTTTTAACCTTTTTTCTAAAAGGTAGAAGGTCATCGGTATGTCTAATGTCGGCGGGGAGGGAGTTCCAGAGTCTAGCGGCAGTCACCTCAAAGGCTCTACCTCCAGATCTGACTTTCTTGAATCTGGGGGTGACCAACAGTTTGGCATCCGAGGAGCGGAGTTTTCTGGTAGGAACGTACCACACAAACTTGGAATGAAAAGGGGCAGGACCGGAACCGTGGAGAGCCCTAAAGACAATACAGAGGGCCTTAAATTGCACTCTCTGTCTAAGGGGAAGCCAGTGCAGTTGTGCCAAGGCGGATGGTCCATGGGATCTTGACGGGAGCCCCAAGGCAAGTTTTGCAGCCGCAGATTGGACTCTTTGTAGCCTGTCTAATAGATACTCCGGGACCCCGAGCAGGAGGGCATTGCAGTAGTCCAACCTGCTCAGGATAGTGCATCTGACTACTTGAGCGCGAGCCTGGGTGGGTAGGAGGGGTAGAACTTTCCTTAAAGAGCGCAGAATGGCATAACAACAGGCAGAGGTTTTCTGAACATGAGTCTCCATGCTGAGCTGGTGGTCAAGCATGACCCCTAGATTGCGGACAGAGTCTGCAGGCTGTACCTTAGAAGCAGTTTCCGGAGGCCAGAAGTTGCTGGGGAACGGACAGGGAGTCCTCGAGCCATTGTTAAAAAGCACCTCGGTTTTCCCTGCGTTAAACTGAAGTGAATTCATCTTCAGCCACCTTGATGTCTCCCGCAGGCAATTGTGTAGGGTCTCTATGGAGATAGAGTCCTCTCCTTCCAAGGAGAGGATCATCTGCGTGTCGTCAGCGTAATTAATGGTTTGGATGCCGAAACTTTTGATCAGCAGAATAAGTGGCCTAAGGTAAATATTAAAAAGTATAGGACTAATGGCCGAGCCCTGAGGGACTCCGTGCGTTACCGGGGAGAAAGTAGATTGGAAAGGAGGTAGAGATACTGCTTGTTGCCTGTCCTGCAAAAAAGAGTGGAACCACTGCAGTGCCGTATCCCTCACTCCCGCCTCCCAGAGGCGACTCAGTAAGATCTTGTGGTTCACCGTGTCAAAGGCGGCAGACATATCGAGCAGTATCAAAAATGATGCCTGACTTCTGTCTGCTCGCCTTTGAAGTTCGTTCATGGCAATAATAAGGGCAGTTTCGGTACCATGAGCAGGCCGGAAACCGAATTGGGCCCCATCCAATAGTGTATGATGTTCCAGGTAGTTGGAAAGGGTGTTACTGACCACCCGTTCCACTATCTTAGCAGGGAACGGCAGCAATGAAATGGGCCTGAAACTTTTTGAGCAGTCAGTTTCCAGGGAAGGTTTCTTCAGCAGAGGGGAGACTAGCGCTCGTTTCCAGTGGATAGGGACAGAGCCGGTCATCAAGGATTGCTGACAAATTAGATGGAGCGGGGGAAAAAGTTCTGTTTCGAATTCTTTCCAGATTTTTGGGGGTACCGGGTCCAGTGGAGACCCAGACACGAACCCTCTAGCTATCTTAGTGAAAAGTTTGAGTGTTAGCGGTGGAAACTTGCAAAGGTATTCTTCTGGAGACACTTCTAAGTAAGGTGCTGGATTCTCCAGAGTGACAGTGTTCGAGAAAAGGGGGTTTCCAGCATTAAGAGGAGCATCCAGATCATTAAGGATAAGTTCAATTTTCTCCCTGAAGAATATGGCCAGATTGTCACAGAGATCTTGGGACGGGATGATCGCATTTTTACAAGACTCCGGATTAGTGATGCTATTTAGGATGCTGAAAATGCTCCTGGCATTGTTGGTGGTGTTACAGATCAGGGAGGCGTAGTGGTCAGCTTTAGATTTTTTGATGAGAGTTTTGTACGCGTGGACCTTGGTTTTCCACGTGTCTTTGCAAGTTTTATTGTAATCACGTCTCCACCTTCTCTCTGCTTGTTTACATTCCAGTTTTAGCAGTTTTAGGTCAGCATTGAACCAAGGGGCAGAGTCTTTGCCCCTACAGGTCCGGTTTTTAAGGGGGGCGTGGATGTCGACCACCCTAGAGATCCTAGAACATAGAATTTTAAAATCATTAAATAAGTAATGCTTAGCCAAATGAGACCACCATGATATGCATTTTACATTAAATATAAAATACTTACAGTGCAAATATGCAATGGTCCACTTCTAAGAGTAAAATACTGAACAAGGACTAAGGCATTATTTAGAATCCACTGGTAATGGAAATACTGCTATTTCTGGGGGGGAGTGCTAAATCTGTAGGTGAATCCTCCAATTTCTGGAGGATTTGCCAAATGTGGAGGACAATTACCCATTGGAATACCCACCACCATTCAATATGTATGTGGATTCTAACCTCAATTTAGCACTTCCTCCAGAAATTTGAAGACTTTGATTTACGTCTGTGCAGTTGCTAGACTTTACCATTTCATGTAAAGGAGCAAAATAGGGTTTTTGTGATTATGTAACTGTGGCTGCAGTGGAAAATAAATGACTATGGTTGGGGGGCAGGATAATCAACTACGAATAAACCCTACATTTCTAAAATCATGGATGACAGAGAATTAGTTTTCAAAATAAAGCCCAATGAACATCTTTGAAAGCTCTTCTCTTCTTAGAAAACAAGATCATATAGTGTAAATATGTGAAAATTTGGTATTCTACCAGTTGTGCAAGTCCACGCTACACCAATGATTGATGGGTTCAGGAAAATGCAGCTGGAATAAGGGGCCTTATTATGACAACCGTCAGGAGACCACCCAACAAGCACCACCGCATTATGATTTCATTGATTTGACCTCTGTGCTGGTGGTCAAAAAGTGCTCCATACAACCGGCGGCTTGTGCTACGGCCAAGGAAAAGGGCCACAGCACAAGCTGTCTTGGTATGGAGCACCTTCTGCATATCAATGATGCATGGCACACGGTGCATGGAGGTATGTGGGGGCACTACATGTGCCCCAAGGGCCACTTTACAGTCTCCCACAACAGACTGAGGCCCTGTTTGGGGCACCCAAGTTCTGTTTCCAACAACATTTTCAAGACGGTCTTCTCAACATGAGAAGGCTGTCAGAAACGGGATATCATAATTCTGATGGCTGTGCCTGCCTCAGCACCACCCCTATTCTGGGATACAATTCCAACCGCTGCCCCCTCAGGATCACTGATCCTGGCAGAGGTGGCAGTCTTCCCCCCGACTGCTGTGGGTCCAACCACCGGCATTGTAATCCAATGGTTGGACTGAAGGGCTGTTAGCTGTCAGGCTGCCACCGAAGGCCTGTCAGTGTGCGACCCTAACGCCATCCTAATAAGGCCCAAAGTATTAAAAGACCACAGTTTTGGGTTTGAAAAAATGGTCTTGTAGCAAGAAGAGCAGAAAACATTTATTGAATTCCTCATTGTATTTTCTATTTTTTTAGAGTTAAATCGGTAACAGTGATCACATTCTTTCATAAACTTATGTGTTCTTACTTCTCTTAAGAACTTACTCTGGGCAATGAACGTAAATCTCCAAATGAAACATGTCACTCTTTAGCACCTAAAATGTACATCTTCTCAAACTCAAAAGATGGATCCATGTTTTTGTGCCGTTGGTGCATGGGGTGCGGTATTGAAGACTGTGAGCAGGTTCACTGGAGGCTGATTAAAAACCAAAAGGGCTATTTTCTCTCAATTTCTGAAAATTGCAAAAAATGTGTTTTGAAAAAATAAATTAAACAATTTTTCTAAAGCACCGTATCCTATGCATTTTCAAACCATTATATTTGTGTGAAATACAAGCATGGATCTGCCCTGGTCATGTGACAGCTGTTGAATAGGTTTGAGCCTCTATGATGTCACTATGAATGTTCAGGGTCTTGCAGGATGTTGACAGAGAGTGGCAGTTGATACCAGGTTGAGCACTGAGGGGCTATGAAGAGATGTAGGGTGTTTTTGATGTAGCCAGTGTCATCAGATGACCCATCACTCCTTTGAAGAACTCATGATTATGTTTACTTAAACTTTGACAGTGACCCTACTGAAACCCTTGCCCTAGCGCAGGCTCACATCTTTGTGGCTAATCCATTGATTTGGACTGGGTGAGAGTCAGGTGAACAAAAGAAACGCTGTTCGATTGTCAGGAATCAATGTGTACTGTTGTAAGATTTTGCCATTTATTTCAGCCAAACAACTTGACGGTAGGATGCTGAAAAAAGAACAGAGTGAATGAATTTTATGGCTGATCCCAAAGTTAAAAAAGGAGTTGTAATGGGTCCCGAAAATTAGACAAGTTTATTTTCAAGCAAAGCTTGGGTAGGCTGCTCAGATCCTTGTAGCTAAAATATTTTGGGAACTGCTGTATTGCTGCTCTCATTTTGTTTTTGTATGTGTTGCATCCTCATATGTATGATGTAAAGCCAGAGAACTGAAGGACTTTGCTGAATGGTGCACTAGAACCTTCCCACAAA
Organism: Triturus cristatus; assembly: GCF_964204655.1. Taxonomy (NCBI): domain Eukaryota; kingdom Metazoa; phylum Chordata; class Amphibia; order Caudata; family Salamandridae; genus Triturus; species Triturus cristatus. Next base: position 193,183,773 of record NC_140582.1, read on the forward strand.
ACTCTAAACACAGCAACTGAGTTGTATTGATTAATCATAAGTCCAGCCCAAATGTTTGCAATATGCCCAAGGCATATGTGTGTGTGGGCACAAGTAAAGAAGACATTGCACATTAGATTCTTTAAAAAAGGAACAGATTATTTGAGATTTGAGATGTAATTTCCAAAGGGAAACATTATTATTTATCTGGGTTTACTGTTATAACATAAAATAGCATGTTTTTAGTGAACTATTGAAAAAGTGATCTAATTTTCTGTATTTTGGCTGTTACCCTAAGTAACTTGTTATTGGCTTATTGATTCCTAAGTTGTATGTAGCTAGCTTTTATATACAATCGTTTGACAACTAATATAGACGGGTTTGCAGGCAACTTGTAGTGTCGTTTTTCGACACCTGCAAAGTACTTGTTCTATTGAATGTGTCCCATAGTAGATAGTTCCCTTCCCAGCGAACTCATACCAGAGAGACCACTAAAAAAACCTACGAGCGAAGCAGCTATTGCTAGCAGTTGAAACAACTGAAACTGCTATCTCCCATAACTCCCGACATTTGGATCTTAAAGTCTGTCACTCGCAGCCTACTGTGTAGCCTAAAATCTATCTAGATAAATATATACATACAGTATTGTTGTGCAAAAATAACATCAGAGCCGATTTAGTTGGCAAATATAACTGGATCCTTCATCTATCCAGAGTAAATTGATCGTGTTGCCTGAGATTCAATGAGATGTAGGCTCACAGTAAATTTCTCACAGTAAGATTCAGTAAATACGAAATGAAGAGCCAGTACAGTCGGATCGTCACAATCCCCCTGTGCAAGTAGTTGGTATGAAAGGAGTGCAATACTTGGTTGTCATTTATTTTTAAAGACATATAACATGCTTTATACCCGTGAATCTCTGTATAGAGCGGGGCCTCATTTTCTCCGAGCGGATGCCGGGTGAGGTGAGGAGAGCTCCCGTACATTGACGGGTAAGCGTTTTTTTCTTGTTTTGTTCTTGTTTTTTTGTTTGGGGCATTTGCATTGAACGGAGAACACTGACAAAATACAATAGTGTTCCTTGAGTTACATTAAGACCCATGATATAAAGAAAATAATGATAAAGTAGGGTTGATGCATGTAATTAGGCATTGAAAGTTTCCTCTTTTTTTCTAGGAAATGGACGAACACTACTGATAAATTGACATAGAGTGTTGTGAAAAAAAATCTGCAACCCAAGTAGGTTGTATAATTTCCTTTTTTGTTGTGTTTTTACTTTGTGGATCACACACGAATATACATCAGTAGCAAAAGTTCATTGTTCCTGACGAAAACCTGATTACCATATAATCGTGCGGCTGAAACATGTAGACCCTTTTCTAGATGGACTTGAGCAGTTATTTTTTCAAAACTACTCCTGCACTGGTTTTAATTTCGTCACTTGAACAGAACCAATAAAGTTACATATCTGTAGATGATTTTAATATTCACTTTTTGTTTGTTGCACTGCTTCCCTCACCACTACTAACACATAACCCACATTATTAAGAACCATGGTAGATACAATATCTTAAAGTGATGGTAAGGTTCTTGTGGTCCTTTCACTTTGTGGCCCTGATTCAATAGAGGGCACTTGAAAGGCCACTAAATCCCAAATGATGTGGGCTGCTACCTAAGTGGCTGATGGGATTTACTTTCACTTGTCAAAGTATCTACTTACTTTATCATTTTTCTTTTGCTCTGACCCTAGGTTTCCTGTTTGTAGTTATAATGTTACCCTAAGTAACCTTTGCAAATCTTTGTCCAACCCAATTATATTTATGGACAAGGAGGTGTCACAGCTGTACCCCCTCTCCTGCTATTCCACTGCACACTATTTTTCATACTGCTCATAGCGCCTAATTACAAGTCCTGCAGTGCTTTGAAGTGTTGTGTCATTCAAAATGGTGTTTGGACAAAATATGGAGTTTCAAATGCAGAGAGACAGAAATATTGAAAATAGAATATTGTTGACCAGAATATCATTTTTTGTGGTAAGTAATATTGTTTAAAATAATATTGATGTTCGTAATATCTTTTTCAATAATGCAGTGGTTGAAAATATAGTTTTTTGATTATTTTAATGTGTTTTAGTTGATGTATTAATTTTATGCATTACTATTGTTGATATAAATGTTATAATTCTGTTTTTTTTAAAGCATGTGATTTTAATTGTAATTTTAAGTGATTTAGATTTTTTTAAATTTAATTTTAATAGTAATTTTTAGAGTCTTAGCTATTTATAAAAACCTATAGTGTTGGTTTTTAGGGGGATAGGGTGGGAAGGTAATTAATTATGAAGTATTTAATATATTTTTGATTGATATTTATTATGTAAATTAAGTACTATGATTTATTTTGTATGGTAGTTAAGGACTGTGAGGTTTCATGAGGTTTTGGGTGGGAAGTGAATTAAGTAATAATCAATTAACAATTGATTATTAATTGCTAATTAATTATTTCACTTATTTTTAATTATGGAATACTTATTTATTTTGGTTATATTTTAGTTGCTGACTGCTAGGTGTGTAGGGGTCTTGGATGAGAAGATAATTAAGTAATAATTAATTAACAATGTCATATTATTTGTTAAATAATTTTAATTGAATTTTAATTAGGGTAGGATATTCTTGTTTACCTGGGGATCCCACAACTTTACCACAAGAAATGTGAGGAAAAGTAGATTTTTTAAGATAAATTTGAGGTTTGGAGTGGATTCTGGGTGAGAAAACATTGATGGGCCCCCACAAGATACACCTCCCTGGACTCCCCCGGGTGCTAGTTTTTAGAAATGTCTGGTCTGGTAGGTTTCCCTAGATGGCCTAGGAGCCTGGTACCAATAGTGAGGGTGACTCCCATGCAAACCCAGGTTGTTTTGTGATAAATAATTTTTATGTCTCCACAATAAGTTTTAGGCCATTTCCTGTTGCAGGTACTAGGCCTACCCACACACGTGAGGTACCGTTTTTATTACCACATTTGGTGACATGCTGGGCGGTTGGAAGTTTTTGTCTCCCCGCAGATTCCAGAACTTTCCATCACTGAAATGTGAGGAAAATGTTTATTTTTACAAAGTTTGAGGTTTGCAAGTGATTCTGGATAACAGATCTGGTGATAGCCACACAAGTGCAGCCATCCTGGATTCCCCTGAGTGTCTAGTTTTAATAAATGTACAGGTTTGCTAGGCTTCCTAGGTGCCAGCTGAGCTAGGGCTCAAAATAAACATCTAGGCACATTGCAAAAAAGAGTCTCTTTTCACTGGAAAAATGTGATGTGTCCATGTTGCGTTTTGGACCGTTTCCTGCTGCGGTCACTAGTTCTACCCACACAAGTGAGGTACTATTTTTATCGGCAGACTTGGGGGAATGCTGGGTGGGTGCCAGTTTGTGCCTCCCCACAGATTCTTGAACTTTTCATCACAGAAATGTGAGGGAAATTGCTTTTTTGACAAAGTTTTAGGTTTGCAAGGGATTCTGGGTGACAGAACCTGATGAGAGCCACACAAGTCCCCCCATAGTGGATTCCCCTGGGTGTCTAGATTTAAAAAATATACAGGTTTGCTAGGTTTCCCTAGTTTCCGGCTGAGCTAGGGCCCAAAATCTACAGCTAGGCACATTGCAAAAAAGAGTCCCTTTTCACTGGAAAAATGTGATGTGTCCACGTTGGGTTTTGGACCGCTTCCTGTCGCAGGCACTAGACCTACCCACACAAGTGAGGTACCATTTTTATCGGGGACTTAGGGGAGTGCTGGGTGTGGGGAAGTTTGTGGTTCCCCACATATTTCAGAACTTTCCATCACAGAAATGTGAGGAAAATGTTTTTTTAACTAAGTTTGAGGTTTGCAAGGGATTCTGGGTAACAGAACCCAATGGAAGCCACACAAGTCACCCCATTATGGATTCCCCTGGGTGTCTAGTTTTAAAAAATATACAGGTTTGCTAGTTTCCCTAGTTTCCAGCTGAGCTAGGGCCCAAAATCTACAGCTAGGCACATTGCAATAAAGAGTCTGTTTTCACTGGAAAAACGTGATGTGTCCATGTTGCGTTTTGGGCCTTTTCCTGTTGCGGGCACTAGACCTACCCACACAAGTGAGGGACCATTTTTATCGGCAGACTTGGGAGAATGCTGGGTGGGTGCCAGTTTGGCTCCCCACAGATTCTTGAACTTTTCATCACAAAAATGTGAGGAACAATTGCTTTTTTTGACAAAGTTTTAGGTTTGCAAGGGATTCTGGGTGACAGAACCTGATGAGAGCCACACAAGTCCCCCGAAAGTAGACTCCCCAGGGTGACTAGCTTTCAAATATATACAGGTTTGCTAGGTTTCCCAAGGTGCCGGCTGAGCTAGGGCCCAAAATCCACAGCTAGGCACATAGCAAAAAAGAGGTCGGTTTTCGTTGGAAAAATGTGGTGTGTCCCCGTTCCTTTTTGTCGGTTTCTTGTCGTGGGTACGAAGCCTACCCACACAAGTGAGGTACCATTTTATCGGAAGACTTGGGGGAATGCTGGGTGAGTGGAGTGCTGGGTGAGTGGAAGTTTGTGGCTCCCTTGCAGATTCCAGAAGTTTCCATCACCAAAATGTGAGGAAAATGTTGGTGTTTTTTTTTACAAAGTTTGAGGTGTGCAAGGGATTCTGGGTAACAGAACCTGATGAGAGCCACACAAATTCTCTCATCCTGGATTCCCCTGGGTGTCTAGTTTTCAAAAATGAACCAGTTTGCTGGGTTTCCCTAGGTGATGGCTGAGCTAGGGCCCAAAATCCACAGCTAGGCACATTGCGAAAAAAGGATCAGTTTTTATTGCAAAAATGTGATGTGTCCACATTGCGTTTTGGGCAGTTTCCTGTCGCAGACACTAGGCCTACCCACACAAGTGAGGTACCATTTTTATCAGGAGACATAGGCAAACACAGAATAGTAAAACAAGTGTTATTGCCATTTACCTTTCTATGCATTTCTGCCTTCCAAATGTAAGAGACTGTGTAAAAAAGAAGAAATTTTGAACCATACCCTCTAATTCACATACTAATATGAGCCCCCACAAATTCAGAGATGCATAAATAACCACTGCTTCTAAACTCCATATCTTGTTCCCATTTCAGAAATATATGGGTTTCCTTTATATCAATTTTCTCTCTTTATATTTTACCAAATTAAGTACTGTATACCCAGTACACAATGAAACACCATTGCAAGGTGCAACTCAGTTACTGGCTCTGGGTACCTCGGGTTCTTGATGAACCTACAAGCCTCATATAACCCTGCAACCAGAAGGGTCCCGCGGACTTAAAGGTGTATAGCTTTAAAAAATCTACCATAGTTAGAAAAAGTTACAGGTGAGAATGTAGGCACAAATTGCTGTTTTTTCAACTACATTTCAATATTATTTTATTTCAACTGATCTACACTTAATTTTCCCTTGCTGAATTCAGAATTGTGTAACTTTTTAGAATTGCATAGCTTTCTGGGATCTATTATTGGCTTCACGCCCAATAACTGGAAGGAGGTTGAAAGCACAAAGAATAGGAAAAATAGGCTATGTCCTAGTAAAATGCCAAAACTGTGTTGAAATTTTGGTTTTCTGTCAAAGGTCTGCCTGTTTCTGAAAGCTGGGAAGATGGTGATTTTAGCACCATAAACTCTTCCTTGAGACCATTTGCAGGGAAGAAACCAGACACTTTCTTCTGCAGAACTTTTATCTTGTATCTCATTTTTCCCAAAACCCCCCAAGTTTAGTTGTATTTTGCCTATTTTCTCAGCCCCCTCCTGGGGAATCTACAAACCCCTGGTACCTTTAGAATCCTCAGGATGTTGGAAGAAAATTACGCAATTTTGGTGTGAATACCATAGGTGGACAAAAAGTGATGGGGGCCTAAGCACTAACTACCCCAAATAGTCAAAAAAGGGCATGGAATGGGGGGGAGGCCAGGCAGCCTTCCTGTACTTAAACAATAATTAATGGCATTTTGCTTTTTCTAAGTGAAAAAAGCAAAAACAAGGATAAATATAAGTATTCCTCTTTGTTACACCATGCTAATGCTTCCATTTGCATGGCGGCAGTTTTTGGCTCTGTCTTAGATTTACCTCCTTGTAAATCTGGGGCAGCCTCAAAAAGCAATGGGTGGTGCGGTGGAACGCCCACAGCAACACCCATTGCACGCCCCTTTCACGCATATACTTGTGTTAAAGGATACCATATCTACAAAGTGACGCTAAGCCACAAAAAGTGGCTAAAAGCCACTTTGTAAATATGGTGCAGGGCATTGCAGCACCAAACATAAAAAAAATGCAGTTCTGGTGGCACAATCCCCTTGTAAATATGCCTCTAAGAGGCTGATTTTCAAAAAATACATGCAACGCAGCGCAACATCCAAAGCGACTGTACTGCATTGCCTGACAGGGAGGGAGCTGGAGAGCACCATCTCTTCAAGGATATGGCACTCCCCTTCCCTCTTCTTAGCGCAGGCGCTGATTTCAGCTGCTGAGGTCCACGCACACACCTCATTGTCTCAGCGCTGCAGTGTGTGCATAGGTTTTGTGCAGGTAGGTACCCTTCCTGTACAAAATACAATGCCTAGACAAGTTTAAAAGCTTTTCCCACTTTGTATGTGTGCTGCACAGTGCAGCATGCATGCAAAGTCAGAAAAGAAAGGAGAAATGAAAACATTTCTTCTGTTAGAGCCTCCTTTGAAGTGGTGTTAACTTTTGACCCAAAACACTGTCTACAATTCTTTTTATATACGGTTTTGCGTCAAAAGTCATGGAAGGTTTCATGGGAACGCCCATGTACCACTTGTGTTACACCCCCTTGGCGCTAAGCAACGCAAATCAGTGGGTTTTGCTGTTTTTCACTACTTCTAGGGTACTTTCCAGCACAAAACAGAGTTTACGCTGGAAAGTTAATTCCTCAGAAAACTTTTTGTGCTGGTTTAGTGTCGGAAAAGTGACGCTAAACCAGCGCAAAATGTATGAAAATCCACCCCAAGGGTGTATTCCTTTAAAAATGCAGCCTTGGTTTACCCACGTTTTGCATCAGCCGACGACACTCTGCATGTGTTTACATTTTTCTATTTAAATTTTTCACCACCAACGTACAACGGGGCATATTATCAAGCCAGGCGTTAAAATTATCGCCGCTTTAGCGGCAGAAAACTGCCGCTAAAACGGCGATAATGGCCTTGATAATATGCTCTATTGAATTCCAATTGACGCCCATCACATCTAACATGGTCGTCTATTGGAATTCCATAGAGCATATTATCAAACCCATTATCGCCGTTTTAGCGGCAGTTTTCTGCCGCCAAAGCGGCGATAATTTTATCGCCGTGCTTGATAATATGCCCCATAAACGTTCCGAACTGGATAGTGTAAGCCATTTTCTTTCACTTATAAACTCGGCTATTGGGGGCATATTATCAAGACAGCCGATAAAATTATCGCCGCTTTAGCAGCAGAAAACTGCCGCTAAAACAGCGATAATGGGCTTGATAATATGCCCTATGGAATTCCAATTGAAGCCCATGTTAGACGTCCTTCACATCTAACATGGGCTTCAATTGGAATTCCATAGAGCATATTATCAAGCCCATTATCGCCGTTTTAGCGGCAGTTTTCTGTCGCTAAAGTGGCGATAATTGTATCGCCTGTCTTGATAATATGCCCCTCAGTTTGGTTATCTTTGCTTCTAAATGGTTTAGAATGGCTCGGCCACGAGGTGATCTGCGCGCGTGAAGAGCCACTTCAACAATCCCTGTATTATAGTAAAAAGAAGTCTCCATCTGATTTGTGCTCAATACATTTAGGAGACGATGCTTAGGCGGCAGTACTTTAAACCTGGTTTACGGCCAAATAGTAATTCTCTCGGCCTATGACAGTGCTGGATTTAACGCGGCTATATTCCTACTTCCAGTTGCTCATAAGTGATCAGGAGAAATGGAATTCAGTATAAATCTCCACTGGGTAGTGTGCATGTGCGGCTTGCCATCAGAGGCTATTTGGATTGAGTTACGGCGAGCAGTAATGAAGCCTTCGCTTTATGAGAGGTGTATTCACCTGTCACCGTCAGAGCAATCAAAATGAATTGTTACAGACACGGCTTGTGGGGCATGGGCTCAGCCCTAGGCAGAATGCAGAAAATGTCAGAAATGTGGGTTCTTTTTAGGCGATTTTAGGTGTATAAACTACCCAGACCTCGTTTACACATTTTATTCAGTTTTTCTGTCACTGGGGTTTTATATATAAATTTGAAGACACGACATTTTGCTTTAATTTGTATGACTTTTGTTTAATAGGAGAATGTGTACACTTGTAAGAAATGTCTTTGTGGTGAAACCCCATCACCAATTTGAATGCATTGAAATTTAGGAATTTCAAAACAGTCCCTTTCTGATACACTTAATGCGCTGTTACAGAGCAGTTATGATTATGCTTGACCTATTGTCATCAATACTAATATTTACACAGTGGGGTTTGGCTCCACCTAGTGGAGAATTTCTGTCTCAGCTCATGCTATGGGCCGCTTGTTCCTAAATGTATTCCCAATAGAAAGATTTTCTATTTTTTCCTAGCATTGGCACAGCCAAATGGGCTTACTTAAATCAAATAAATGTGTGCATTTAATACATATAAACAGCGTTGGTGAATACATGTGTGCACATGCATTGCTACAATAAAGCCAGACCTCCAGTATATTGCCAAGGTTCTGTTGTGTCTCTCCAGCTTGAAACACACACTCAAACCACATCAAGATGCACAACGCACAGCATAACTCTCCAGAATCATTACTGCATTTTTAACTCAATTGTTTTTTTTATTATATATATATATATATATATATATATATATATATATATATATATATATATATATATATATATATATATATATATATATATATATATATTTATATATATATAAGGCAACAAGAAAGAGGCCCGATGCTGGAAACAACTGCATTTATTCATGGCTTGGCAGCACAGAAACAGCCTCCGTTTCCTTACGCGTTTCGGTGGTCATGTGACTTATTACTTCAAAGCATGCACATTTGCACCTTGCCTGTGATATTGCCTCCACCTGTGAACAAGGCGGCATTGACCGCCGAAACGCGTAAGGAAACGGAGGCTGTTTCTGTGCTGCCAAGCCATGAATAAATGCAGTTGTTTCCAGCATCGGGCCTCTTTCTTGTTGCCTTGGATGAATTGGGTGGGCTGCTCCGTGCCCATCGCTTTCAGAGGCCGCCCTGAAGGGTCGGGGGCTCCGGTAATCGGAGGAGTTTGCTGGATGTTGAATGAGGAGCATGACCCACTTGCCCTCTCTGAACCTACGAAGGATTGTGCCACTAAAGCATACACAGAGAGCGTTTGGAAGGGATTCGGAAGGGAGAACTCTCTTTTCTGATCGTGCTGGAGACAGGCAATTTTTCGAGGCTTACATGAACAAGTAAGCACTTTGCAAAAACTATAAATAAACGTGAACAGTTGTATTTTGAATATTTTCCACTCCAACATAATGCGAGTAAAATAAGACCAGGATTTGCCTATCTATTTTGAAAAACGAACTTACCTGCATTATGGGATATGAAGTTTAACGGACTGGTCATGTGACTTATTACTTCAAAGCATGCACATTTGCACCTTGCCTGTGATATTGCCTCCACCTGTGAACAAGGCGGCATTGACCGCCGAAACGCGTAAGGAAACGGAGGCTGTTTCTGTGCTGCCAAGCCATGAATAAATGCAGTTGTTTCCAGCATCGGGCCTCTTTCTTGTTGCCTTGGATGAATTGGGTGGGCTGCTCCGTGCCCATCGCTTTCAGAGGCCGCCCTGAAGGGTCGGGGGCTCCGGTAATCGGAGGAGTTTGCTGGATGTTGAATGAGGAGCATGACCCACTTGCCCTCTCTGAACCTACGAAGGATTGTGCCACTAAAGCATACACAGAGAGCGTTTGGAAGGGATTCGGAAGGGAGAACTCTCTTTTCTGATCGTGCTGGAGACAGGCAATTTTTCGAGGCTTACATGAACAAGTAAGCACTTTGCAAAAACTATAAATAAACGTGAACAGTTGTATTTTGAATATTTTCCACTCCAACATAATGCGAGTAAAATAAGACCAGGATTTGCCTATCTATTTTGAAAAACGAACTTACCTGCATTATGGGATATGAAGTTTAACGGACTGGTCATGTGACTTATTACTTCAAAGCATGCACATTTGCACCTTGCCTGTGATATTGCCTCCACCTGTGAACAAGGCGGCATTGACCGCCGAAACGCGTAAGGAAACGGAGGCTGTTTCTGTGCTGCCAAGCCATGAATAAATGCAGTTGTTTCCAGCATCGGGCCTCTTTCTTGTTGCCTTGGATGAATTGGGTGGGCTGCTCCGTGCCCATCGCTTTCAGAGGCCGCCCTGAAGGGTCGGGGGCTCCGGTAATCGGAGGAGTTTGCTGGATGTTGAATGAGGAGCATGACCCACTTGCCCTCTCTGAACCTACGAAGGATTGTGCCACTAAAGCATACACAGAGAGCGTTTGGAAGGGATTCGGAAGGGAGAACTCTCTTTTCTGATCGTGCTGGAGACAGGCAATTTTTCGAGGCTTACATGAACAAGTAAGCACTTTGCAAAAACTATAAATAAACGTGAACAGTTGTATTTTGAATATTTTCCACTCCAACATAATGCGAGTAAAATAAGACCAGGATTTGCCTATCTATTTTGAAAAACGAACTTACCTGCATTATGGGATATGAAGTTTAATGGACTGGTCATGTGACTTATTACTTCAAAACATGCACATTTGCACCTTGCCTGTGATATTGCCTCCACCTGTGAACAAGGCGGCATTGACCGCCGAAACGCGTAAGGAAACGGAGGCTGTTTCTGTGCTGCCAAGCCATGAATAAATGCAGTTGTTTCCAGCATCGGGCCTCTTTCTTGTTGCCTTGGATGAATTGGGTGGGCTGCTCCGTGCCCATCGCTTTCAGAGGCCGCCCTGAAGGGTCGGGGGCTCCGGTAATCGGAGGAGTTTGCTGGATGTTGAATGAGGAGCATGACCCACTTGCCCTCTCTGAACCTACGAAGGATTGTGCCACTAAAGCATACACAGAGAGCGTTTGGAAGGGATTCGGAAGGGAGAACTCTCTTTTCTGATCGTGCTGGAGACAGGCAATTTTTCGAGGCTTACATGAACAAGTAAGCACTTTGCAAAAACTATAAATAAACGTGAACAGTTGTATTTTGAATATTTTCCACTCCAACATAATGCGAGTAAAATAAGACCAGGATTTGCCTATCTATTTTGAAAAACGAACTAACCTGAATTATGGGATATGAAGTTTAATGGACTGGTCATGTGACTTATTACTTCAAAGCATGCACATTTGCACCTTGCCTGTGATAGTGCCTCCACCTGTGAACAAGGCGGCATTGACCGCCGAAACGCGTAAGGAAACGGAGGCTGTTTCTGTGCTGCCAAGCCATGAATAAATGCAGTTGTTTCCAGCATCGGCCTCTTTCTTGTTGTCTTGGATGAATTGGGTGGGCTGCTCCGTGCCCATCGCTTTCAGAGGCCGCCCTGAAGGGTCGGGGGCTCCGGTAATCGGAGGAGTTTGCTGGATGTTGAATGAGGAGCATGACCCACTTGCCCTCTCTGAACCTACGAAGGATTGTGCCACTAAAGCATACACAAAGAGCGTTTGGAAGGGATTCGGAAGGGAGAACTCTCTTTTCTGATCGTGCTGGAGACAGGCAATTTTTCGAGGCTTACATGAACAAGTAAGCACTTTGCAAAAACTATAAATAAACGTGAACAGTTGTATTTTGAATATTTTCCACTCCAACATAATGCGAGTAAAATAAGACCAGGATTTGCCTATCTATTTTGAAAAACGAACTTACCTGCATTATGGGATATGAAGTTTAACGGACTGGTCATGTGACTTATTACTTCAAAGCATGCACATTTGCACCTTGCCTGTGATATTGCCTCCACCTGTGAACAAGGCGGCATTGACCGCCGAAACGCGTAAGGAAACGGAGGCTGTTTCTGTGCTGCCAAGCCATGAATAAATGCAGTTGTTTCCAGCATCGGGCCTCTTTCTTGTTGCCTTGGATGAATTGGGTGGGCTGCTCCGTGCCCATCGCTTTCAGAGGCCGCCCTGAAGGGTCGGGGGCTCCGGTAATCGGAGGAGTTTGCTGGATGTTGAATGAGGAGCATGACCCACTTGCCCTCTCTGAACCTACGAAGGATTGTGCCACTAAAGCATACACAGAGAGCGTTTGGAAGGGATTCGGAAGGGAGAACTCTCTTTTCTGATCGTGCTGGAGACAGGCAATTTTTCGAGGCTTACATGAACAAGTAAGCACTTTGCAAAAACTATAAATAAACGTGAACAGTTGTATTTTGAATATTTTCCACTCCAACATAATGCGAGTAAAATAAGACCAGGATTTGCCTATCTATTTTGAAAAACGAACTTACCTGCATTATGGGATATGAAGTTTAACGGACTGGTCATGTGACTTATTACTTCAAAGCATGCACATTTGCACCTTGCCTGTGATATTGCCTCCACCTGTGAACAAGGCGGCATTGACCGCCGAAACGCGTAAGGAAACGGAGGCTGTTTCTGTGCTGCCAAGCCATGAATAAATGCAGTTGTTTCCAGCATCGGGCCTCTTTCTTGTTGCCTTGGATGAATTGGGTGGGCTGCTCCGTGCCCATCGCTTTCAGAGGCCGCCCTGAAGGGTCGGGGGCTCCGGTAATCGGAGGAGTTTGCTGGATGTTGAATGAGGAGCATGACCCACTTGCCCTCTCTGAACCTACGAAGGATTGTGCCACTAAAGCATACACAGAGAGCGTTTGGAAGGGATTCGGAAGGGAGAACTCTCTTTTCTGATCGTGCTGGAGACAGGCAATTTTTCGAGGCTTACATGAACAAGTAAGCACTTTGCAAAAACTATAAATAAACGTGAACAGTTGTATTTTGAATATTTTCCACTCCAACATAATGCGAGTAAAATAAGACCAGGATTTGCCTATCTATTTTGAAAAACGAACTTACCTGCATTATGGGATATGAAGTTTAACGGACTGGTCATGTGACTTATTACTTCAAAGCATGCACATTTGCACCTTGCCTGTGATATTGCCTCCACCTGTGAACAAGGCGGCATTGACCGCCGAAACGCGTAAGGAAACGGAGGCTGTTTCTGTGCTGCCAAGCCATGAATAAATGCAGTTGTTTCCAGCATCGGGCCTCTTTCTTGTTGCCTTGGATGAATTGGGTGGGCTGCTCCGTGCCCATCGCTTTCAGAGGCCGCCCTGAAGGGTCGGGGGCTCCGGTAATCGGAGGAGTTTGCTGGATGTTGAATGAGGAGCATGACCCACTTGCCCTCTCTGAACCTACGAAGGATTGTGCCACTAAAGCATACACAGAGAGCGTTTGGAAGGGATTCGGAAGGGAGAACTCTCTTTTCTGATCGTGCTGGAGACAGGCAATTTTTCGAGGCTTACATGAACAAGTAAGCACTTTGCAAAAACTATAAATAAACGTGAACAGTTGTATTTTGAATATTTTCCACTCCAACATAATGCGAGTAAAATAAGACCAGGATTTGCCTATCTATTTTGAAAAACGAACTTACCTGCATTATGGGATATGAAGTTTAACGGACTGGTCATGTGACTTATTACTTCAAAACATGCACATTTGCACCTTGCCTGTGATATTGCCTCCACCTGTGAACAAGGCGGCATTGACCGCCGAAACGCGTAAGGAAACGGAGGCTGTTTCTGTGCTGCCAAGCCATGAATAAATGCAGTTGTTTCCAGCATCGGGCCTCTTTCTTGTTGCCTTGGATGAATTGGGTGGGCTGCTCCGTGCCCATCGCTTTCAGAGGCCGCCCTGAAGGGTCGGGGGCTCCGGTAATCGGAGGAGTTTGCTGGATGTTGAATGAGGAGCATGACCCACTTGCCCTCTCTGAACCTACGAAGGATTGTGCCACTAAAGCATACACAGAGAGCGTTTGGAAGGGATTCGGAAGGGAGAACTCTCTTTTCTGATCGTGCTGGAGACAGGCAATTTTTCGAGGCTTACATGAACAAGTAAGCACTTTGCAAAAACTATAAATAAACGTGAACAGTTGTATTTTGAATATTTTCCACTCCAACATAATGCGAGTAAAATAAGACCAGGATTTGCCTATCTATTTTGAAAAACGAACTTACCTGAATTATGGGATATGAAGTTTAATGGACTGGTCATGTGACTTATTACTTCAAAGCATGCACATTTGCACCTTGCCTGTGATAGTGCCTCCACCTGTGAACAAGGCGGCATTGACCGCCGAAACGCGTAAGGAAACGGAGGCTGTTTCTGTGCTGCCAAGCCATGAATAAATGCAGTTGTTTCCAGCATCGGCCTCTTTCTTGTTGTCTTGGATGAATTGGGTGGGCTGCTCCGTGCCCATCGCTTTCAGAGGCCGCCCTGAAGGGTCGGGGGCTCCGGTAATCGGAGGAGTTTGCTGGATGTTGAATGAGGAGCATGACCCACTTGCCCTCTCTGAACCTACGAAGGATTGTGCCACTAAAGCATACACAAAGAGCGTTTGGAAGGGATTCGGAAGGGAGAACTCTCTTTTCTGATCGTGCTGGAGACAGGCAATTTTTCGAGGCTTACATGAACAAGTAAGCACTTTGCAAAAACTATAAATAAACGTGAACAGTTGTATTTTGAATATTTTCCACTCCAACATAATGCGAGTAAAATAAGACCAGGATTTGCCTATCTATTTTGAAAAACGAACTTACCTGCATTATGGGATATGAAGTTTAACGTACTGGTCATGTGACTTATTACTTCAAAGCATGCACATTTGCACCTTGCCTGTGATATTGCCTCCACCTGTGAACAAGGCGGCATTGACCGCCGAAACGCGTAAGGAAACAGAGGCTGTTTCTGTGCTGCCAAGCCATGAATAAATGCAGTTGTTTCCAGCATCGGGCCTCTTTCTTGTTGCCTTGGATGAATTGGGTGGGCTGCTCCGTGCCCATCGCTTTCAGAGGCCGCCCTGAAGGGTCGGGGGCTCCGGTAATCGGAGGAGTTTGCTGGATGTTGAATGAGGAGCATGACCCACTTGCCCTCTCTGAACCTACGAAGGATTGTGCCACTAAAGCATACACAGAGAGCGTTTGGAAGGGATTCGGAAGGGAGAACTCTCTTTTCTGATCGTGCTGGAGACAGGCAATTTTTCGAGGCTTACATGAACAAGTAAGCACTTTGCAAAAACTATAAATAAACGTGAACAGTTGTATTTTGAATATTTTCCACTCCAACATAATGCGAGTAAAATAAGACCAGGATTTGCCTATCTATTTTGAAAAACGAACTTACCTGCATTATGGGATATGAAGTTTAACGGACTGGTCATGTGACTTATTACTTCAAAGCATGCACATTTGCACCTTGCCTGTGATATTGCCTCCACCTGTGAACAAGGCGGCATTGACCGCCGAAACGCGTAAGGAAACGGAGGCTGTTTCTGTGCTGCCAAGCCATGAATAAATGCAGTTGTTTCCAGCATCGGGCCTCTTTCTTGTTGCCTTGGATGAATTGGGTGGGCTGCTCCGTGCCCATCGCTTTCAGAGGCCGCCCTGAAGGGTCGGGGGCTCCGGTAATTGGAGGAGTTTGCTGGATGTTGAATGAGGAGCATGACCCACTTGCCCTCTCAGAACCTACGAAGGATTGTGCCACTAAAGCATACACAGAGAGCGTTTGGAAGGGATTCGGAAGGGAGAACTCTCTTTTCTGATCGTGCTGGAGACAGGCAATTTTTCGAGGCTTACATGAACAAGTAAGCACTTTGCAAAAACTATAAATAAACGTGAACAGTTGTATTTTGAATATTTTCCACTCCAACATAATGCGAGTAAAATAAGACCAGGATTTGCCTATCTATTTTGAAAAACGAACTTACCTGCATTATGGGATATGAAGTTTAACGGACTGGTCATGTGACTTATTACTTCAAAGCATGCACATTTGCACCTTGCCTGTGATATTGCCTCCACCTGTGAACAAGGCGGCATTGACCGCCGAAACGCGTAAGGAAACGGAGGCTGTTTCTGTGCTGCCAAGCCATGAATAAATGCAGTTGTTTCCAGCATCGGGCCTCTTTCTTGTTGCCTTGGATGAATTGGGTGGACTGCTCCGTGCCCATCGCTTTCAGAGGCCGCCCTGAAGGGTCGGGGGCTCCGGTAATCGGAGGAGTTTGCTGGATGTTGAATGAGGAGCATGACCCACTTGCCCTCTCTGAACCTACGAAGGATTGTGCCACTAAAGCATACACAAAGAGCGTTTGGAAGGGATTCGGAAGGGAGAACTCTCTTTTCTGATCGTGCTGGAGACAGGCAATTTTTCGAGGCTTACATGAACAAGTAAGCACTTTGCAAAAACTATAAATAAACGTGAACAGTTGTATTTTGAATATTTTCCACTCCAACATAATGCGAGTAAAATAAGACCAGGATTTGCCTATCTATTTTGAAAAACGAACTTACCTGCATTATGGGATATGAAGTTTAACGGACTGGTCATGTGACTTATTACTTCAAAGCATGCACATTTGCACCTTGCCTGTGATATTGCCTCCACCTGTGAACAAGGCGGCATTGACCGCCGAAACGCGTAAGGAAACGGAGGCTGTTTCTGTGCTGCCAAGCCATGAATAAATGCAGTTGTTTCCAGCATCGGGCCTCTTTCTTGTTGCCTTGGATGAATTGGGTGGGCTGCTCCGTGCCCATCGCTTTCAGAGGCCGCCCTGAAGGGTCGGGGGCTCCGGTAATCGGAGGAGTTTGCTGGATGTTGAATGAGGAGCATGACCCACTTGCCCTCTCTGAACCTACGAAGGATTGTGCCACTAAAGCATACACAGAGAGCGTTTGGAAGGGATTCGGAAGGGAGAACTCTCTTTTCTGATCGTGCTGGAGACAGGCAATTTTTCGAGGCTTACATGAACAAGTAAGCACTTTGCAAAAACTATAAATAAACGTGAACAGTTGTATTTTGAATATTTTCCACTCCAACATAATGCGAGTAAAATAAGACCAGGATTTGCCTATCTATTTTGAAAAACGAACTTACCTGCATTATGGGATATGAAGTTTAACGGACTGGTCATGTGACTTATTACTTCAAAGCATGCACATTTGCACCTTGCCTGTGATATTGCCTCCACCTGTGAACAAGGCGGCATTGACCGCCGAAACGCGTAAGGAAACGGAGGCTGTTTCTGTGCTGCCAAGCCATGAATAAATGCAGTTGTTTCCAGCATCGGGCCTCTTTCTTGTTGCCTTGGATGAATTGGGTGGGCTGCTCCGTGCCCATCGCTTTCAGAGGCCGCCCTGAAGGGTCGGGGGCTCCGGTAATCGGAGGAGTTTGCTGGATGTTGAATGAGGAGCATGACCCACTTGCCCTCTCAGAACCTACGAAGGATTGTGCCACTAAAGCATACACAGAGAGCGTTTGGAAGGGATTCGGAAGGGAGAACTCTCTTTTCTGATCGTGCTGGAGACAGGCAATTTTTCGAGGCTTACATGAACAAGTAAGCACTTTGCAAAAACTATAAATAAACGTGAACAGTTGTATTTTGAATATTTTCCACTCCAACATAATGCGAGTAAAATAAGACCAGGATTTGCCTATCTATTTTGAAAAACGAACTTACCTGCATTATGGGATATGAAGTTTAACGGATTGGTCATGTGACTTATTACTTCAAAGCATGCACATTTGCACCTTGCCTGTGATATTGCCTCCACCTGTGAACAAGGCGGCATTGACCGCCGAAACGCGTAAGGAAACGGAGGCTGTTTCTGTGCTGCCAAGCCATGAATAAATGCAGTTGTTTCCAGCATCGGGCCTCTTTCTTGTGGCCTTGGATGAATTGGGTGGGCTGCTCCGTGCCCATCGCTTTCAGAGGCCGCCCTGAAGGGTCGGGGGCTCCGGTAATCGGAGGAGTTTGCTGGATGTTGAATGAGGAGCATGACCCACTTGCCCTCTCTGAACCTACGAAGGATTGTGCCACTAAAGCATACACAGAGAGCGTTTGGAAGGGATTCGGAAGGGAGAACTCTCTTTTCTGATCGTGCTGGAGACAGGCAATTTTTCGAGGCTTACATGAACAAGTAAGCACTTTGCAAAAACTATAAATAAACGTGAACAGTTGTATTTTGAATATTTTCCACTCCAACATAATGCGAGTAAAATAAGACCAGGATTTGCCTATCTATTTTGAAAAACGAACTTACCTGCATTATGGGATATGAAGTTTAACGGACTGGTCATGTGACTTATTACTTCAAAGCATGCACATTTGCACCTTGCCTTTGATATTGCCTCCACCTGTGAACAAGGCGGCATTGACCGCCGAAACGCGTAAGGAAACGGAGGCTGTTTCTGTGCTGCCAAGCCATGAATAAATGCAGTTGTTTCCAGCATCGGGCCTCTTTCTTGTTGCCTTGGATGAATTGGGTGGGCTGCTCCGTGCCCATCGCTTTCAGAGGCCGCCCTGAAGGGTCGGGGGCTCCGGTAATCGGAGGAGTTTGCTGGATGTTGAATGAGGAGCATGACCCACTTGCCCTCTCTGAACCTACGAAGGATTGTGCCACTAAAGCATACACAGAGAGCGTTTGGAAGGGATTCGGAAGGGAGAACTCTCTTTTCTGATCGTGCTGGAGACAGGCAATTTTTCGAGGCTTACATGAACAAGTAAGCACTTTGCAAAAACTATAAATAAACGTGAACAGTTGTATTTTGAATATTTTCCACTCCAACATAATGCGAGTAAAATAAGACCAGGATTTGCCTATCTATTTTGAAAAACGAACTTACCTGCATTATGGGATATGAAGTTTAACGGACTGGTCATGTGACTTATTACTTCAAAGCATGCACATTTGCACCTTGCCTGTGATATTGCCTCCACCTGTGAACAAGGCGGCATTGACCGCCGAAACGCGTAAGGAAACGGAGGCTGTTTCTGTGCTGCCAAGCCATGAATAAATGCAGTTGTTTCCAGCATCGGGCCTCTTTCTTGTTGCCTTGGATGAATTGGGTGGGCTGCTCCGTGCCCATCGCTTTCAGAGGCCGCCCTGAAGGTTCGGGGGCTCCGGTAATCAGAGGAGTTTGCTGGATGTTGAATGAGGAGCATGACCCACTTGCCCTCTCTGAACCTACGAAGGATTGTGCCACTAAAGCATACACAGAGAGCGTTTGGAAGGGATTCGGAAGGGAGAACTCTCTTTTCTGATCGTGCTGGAGACAGGCAATTTTTCGAGGCTTACATGAACAAGTAAGCACTTTGCAAAAACTATAAATAAGCGTGAACAGTTGTATTTTGAATATTTTCCACTCCAACATAATGCGAGTAAAATAAGACCAGGATTTGCCTATCTCTTTTGAAAAACGAACTTACCTGCATTATGGGATATGAAGTTTAACGGACTGGTCATGTGACTTATTACTTCAAAGCATGCACATTTGCACCTTGCCTGTGATATTGCCTCCACCTGTGAACAAGGCGGCATTGACCGCCGAAACGCGTAAGGAAACAGAGGCTGTTTCTGTGCTGCCAAGCCATGAATAAATGCAGTTGTTTCCAGCATCGGGCCTCTTTCTTGTTGCCTTGGATGAATTGGGTGGGCTGCTCCGTGCCCATCGCTTTCAGAGGCCGCCCTGAAGGGTCGGGGGCTCCGGTAATCGGAGGAGTTTGCTGGATGTTGAATGAGGAGCATGACCCACTTGCCCTCTCTGAACCTACGAAGGATTGTGCCACTAAAGCATACACAGAGAGCGTTTGGAAGGGATTCGGAAGGGAGAACTCTCTTCTCTGATCGTGCTGGAGACAGGCAATTTTTCGAGGCTTACATGAACAAGTAAGCACTTTGCAAAAACTATAAATAAACTTGAACAGTTGTATTTTGAATATTTTCCACTCCAACATAATGCGAGTAAAATAAGACCAGGATTTGCCTATCTATTTTGAAAAACGAACTTACCTGCATTATGGGATATGAAGTTTAACGGACTGGTCATGTGACTTATTACTTCAAAGCATGCACATTTGCACCTTGCCTGTGATATTGCCTCCACCTGTGAACAAGGCGGCATTGACCGCCGAAACGCGTAAGGAAACGGAGGCTGTTTCTGTGCTGCCCAGCCATGAATAAATGCAGTTGTTTCCAGCATCGGGCCTCTTTCTTGTTGCCTTGGATGAATTGGGTGGGCTGCTCCGTGCCCATCGCTTTCAGAGGCCGCCCTGAAGGGTCGGGGGCTCCGGTAATCGGAGGAGTTTGCTGGATATATATATATATATATATATATATATATATATATATATATATATATATATATATATATATATAAATATTCACTGAAAAAAACATAGGTTTCACACATGTTATAGTTAGCTGGACATTTTACTGATAAAAAACCAATGAAATTCCCCCGTTATAGTTACTGTAGGCAACTATAACTCACGCGACCGTAATCCACTGCTGATGCTAATACTGTATTTAGACACTTATTTGCCCATGTCTTCTTCCATTAAATTTTAGCTAGACATATATTACAAATATTTTTTTTTCATAAAGACACATATGTCATCAGCAGAGGATTACGGTCGCGTGAGTTATAGTTGCCTACAGTAACTATAACGGGGGAATTTCATTGGTTTTTTATCAGTAAAATGTCCAGCTAACTATAACATGTGTGAAACCTATGGTTTTTTCAGTGAATTTGCAAGGTTTTTTAAATGCTAATTCCTAACTATAACGTGTGTGAAACCTATGTTTTTTTCAGTGAATTTGTACGGTTTTTTAAATGCTAAGTTACTTTACGCCATTTGTGGCGTGCGCGCCCACTTAACGCAGTTCGTTCCGTGCACGCACAGTGAGCACGCGGTGCGCTTCGCGCACCGCGTGCCCACGTTACGCTACATGGGCCATGAAGGCACGATGCGCTTCGCGCACCGTGCGCACATGGAGGACATATGATGAGCATCGCTGTGATAGGTAAAATATATGTTAGGTTGAGCACATATAAGCCATGCACAAAAGGTGTCCTTCGGGCACCTTTTGCACACGGGGTGGGGAGAATGTGGATATTATTTTTTGTATTTTTTTTTATTTCTTACCGTACGCGTACGGTAAGCGTAATCGGCGATATTTTAAAAAAAATTATAATTGCCTTTTTTCAATTGGGGGATCGTTGGGGACTCCCTCGACATGGCTATGTGCTTGGGAGCTGTCTAAACAGCCCATTTACATGTTTTTGGACTGTGTTTTTCAACCCCCTGTCAGAGTGCGAGAGAGAAAATGGCGGCAGCCGCTTCCTGGTTTCGACCGATTAGAATGTTTACTACGATCTGAGGGCCAATCAGAATCGCGCTCGCGCACGTCACCGTACGCGTACGGTAAGCTTATGGTAAGCGCACGGTAAGCGCACCGTAAGCTGCCACAGATATATATATTGATTTAAAGGCTATTTTCTCAGAATCTACTGAACAGATTTACACCAAACCTACAAAAGGCACTTCCTTGACCTGAGGACTACCTCTCTGCCAAATTTCAAGTAATTCTGTTCAGCCGTTCGGGCTGTAGCTGTGTCTAAAGGTCCTATGGAAAAATGCATGGGAAAAACGCGTTTTGGGACCCCCCTTTTATCTCAGCCCCCGCTTGACGAATCCCCCCGAGACTTTCAGGGTAGGAGCGGAGCGTAGCGCCCCACCTATTTTGAAAAATTCCCGAGGATTCGTCAACCGGCGCCAAAGTTATTCAAAATAGAATGTTGCGGATTTCCTATGGAAACGTGGTCCTAACTATAACTATCTACTGGCGACCGCCAGTAGATAATATATATATATATATATATATATATATATATTCCAAAAGTAAAACGCACGTCACCATCCAATGTGCGTAATCAGGCCACACCACTGTGCTTCGTTCAAAAGTAGATTTTATTCGGACAGAACAAAGTAGCATTAAGCGTTTCAGCTCCACTGAGCCTTAATCATATGCCAGCAACCCTACAGTCACGACCTGATCTGTTTTTAAATCCGGTATTCATTGACAGTGACAAGGGACCACAGTCCTATTTCCTAATGGCAACCAATCAGCCTCAGAGTGTAACTGCGGTTCTAAATATAGTTGTCTTATTTATATATTACCTACTGGCGGTCGCCAGTAGGTAGATATCGTTAGGACCTATTTTCCATAGGAAATCCGCAATATTCTATTTGGAATAACGTTGGCGCCGATTGACAATCCTTGCAAAATTTTCCAAACTTTTGACCAGCTCCGGTCCGCTCCTATCCTGAAAATTTCACAGTAATTCGTCAAGCGGGGGCCGAAAAAAAAGGGGGGCCCCAAAACGCATACTCCCCATACATTTTCCCATAGGACGTTTTGACGCAGCTACAGCCCGAACTGCTGAACGGAATTACACCAAATTTGGCAAAGAGGTAGTCCTCAATTCAGACTCGTGCCTTTTGCTTAAATGGTGTAAATTCGTTCAGTAGTTCCTGAGAAAATTAGAGTTAAAAGTACATATTAATCTATGCCTCGGAGGATCCGCGCACCCTCCCCGCAACCTCCCGAGCACGAGCTGTATGCTAATTGGCTGCCAACACTCTGAATCAGGAAGTGTTGGCAGCCATCCCGTGCCTCGGTAGAACCGAGCACAAGAAAAAACCCCCAAAAAGGTGCAAAACGCGACAAGGGGGCAGGGTGGAAACACCCTGACCCCCTAGGCCTGCTCAGGGGGTCCCACAAGGACCCCCAAGGCCTCAAAATGTTATTCATTTTTTTTAAATTGGAGGATGCACGCTGGATGCGTGGATCATCCCGATAGAAAAAAAAATTCAGCGCGAGCTCCCGTGCTGAATATGGTAATTTGCCTCCGGGGGGCCAAATCCCGGGGGCAGAGTAAAAAATCCCCCCATATTGCCCCAGGGACCGCCACCCCTGGGGCTCGCCACTGTATATGTGGAGGGGCTCATGGCCCCTCCGCAGCCCTGGGGACCACCACCCCCGGGGCTTTGTGAACATGGCTCGGGGGGCTCTCAGCCCCCCCAGCCCTGGGGACCGCCACCCCCTGGGGCACGCATATAAAATAGGCGGGGGTGCTCACGGCCCCCCCGCAGCCCTGGGGACCGCCACCCCCGGGGCTTTGTGAACATGGCTCGGGGGGCTCTAAGCCCCCCCAGCCCTGGGGACCGCCACCCCCTGGGGCACGCATATAAAATAGGCGGGGGTGCTCACTGCCCCCCCGCAGCCCCGGGGACCCCCACCCCTGGGGCTTCTTAACAATGGGTAGGGGGGCTCTCAGGCTCCCCCAGCCCCGGGGACCGCCACCCCCTGGGGCAATTTTAAAATAGGTGGGGGGGCTCTCAGGCCCCCCCAGCCCCGGGGACCGCCACCCCTGGGGCAACTTTAATATGTGTGAGGGGGCCACGCGGCCCCCCTCCCGGAGCCTGGTACAGGCCCTGGGGACCGCCACCCCCCAGGGCCGGCTCCTGCAGTGTCCCAGGGTGCCCACCTCCGGGACACTGCTGTTTGCAATGGTAGGGCGGGAGCCTCGCGGCTCCCTCCCTGCCATTGCAAACTGTTTTGCTTCATTGAAGCGAGAGCATGGAAACCTGCTTTTGCTTCAATGACGCATAGCAGATTGCTTTTCCACATGGGGAGCAGCATGTTAGCTGACCCTGAAAAGTAATTCTAAGGGGGGTTCGAAAAATCACTACCTGACGCCGTGACACTGTCTGCTGCATTCTCCCTGGGCCGGTCACGCTGCTAGTCTCCCCCGCCGCCACTGCTACCGCTGGCCGCTGTGGGGGGAGACTACAGCTCCCAGAGTTCCCGGTGTCACTTCCTGCTATCAACGAGCTGCGCGCCCGGAGGCGCATAAATTACTGAGGCTCCCTCCGCGTTGCGGGACGCGCGCGGGCGGCGCCGGGCGAAGCCCGGGCCAAGGTCGGGCCCGTTTGAGCCCGTTAGAGACCGAGCAAGGCCGGGCCGGGCCCTCCCCCCTTCGAATTTCGCCAAAAGGTCAGTAATTGCTGGATATTTGAAAGTTGTGTGCCCTCAGGTACTTCTGATGTAGCGGCTCCAGCCCACTATGCACCATAGCCGTATAACATTTGTATAACTTGCATTGGTGCTTGGAGTTTTGCTGCCCAATTGAAACCGTGCGCAAAGAGTTGAATGTTCACCGCCGAACGATGTCTACCGCTCCAGTAATAGGCCGGAAGTCCCTTGTTGGTACATTAGACCAATTTTTGGTAAGAGTTTCCTCTATCTTGGACAAGGAGATTGATGTTACCGAGAAGCGTTTGTCGCTGGGTTCTCTTACCAACAAACGCTCCTCGCTGGGCTATCTGTCACAAGCACGTTCCCCTGTTCGTATCTTGGAATCGGGAACTGATACCGGCAATGTAAGCCTTGTGCAGGACGACCCTGATAATAATTCCTCTTGCCATGACTCACCAATGTTTTGCATTCCAGAATCTGATGGAGCTAATCTCAACACAAGACCAAAAAAGGGCTCCACTAATCCATTACAAACCATTGGTGTGTCGGAAAGTGTAAAGACTAGGTCCGCCACGAGTTCAAAGGCTAAAGCGCCCACCTTAAATAACAAAGAAGCCCTGAAAACCTTGAAACCTAAGAGAAAGCGGAGGGAACCGCTGGACGTTGGACACACAGCAAAGTCCAGAAGAATTAGCTTAGGGGTCACACCTGAGAATATCCCTGTCCCCAAAGGAGTATCTTCAGCTAGTGGGAAGGAGAGCGCTCCTATGTTGCCCCCCTTGATCCCGCCCAATGACTTGCATAATTTGGATGAAGATTTTTTGGGGAAACTGGAATCAATCTTTTACAAAACCTGCCAACCAATTTATAGTAGGCTGGATAGAATTGAAAACAGATTGACTTGTTTGGAGTTGTTGTGTTTATCAACGCAGTCCCGGCAGAAACATGCTACCAATGTGAAAAATCTACTGTGAAAACCCTGAATAAAAATGTTTCAACTACTAATACTGCACCCACTTCTAACCCAATTATTGCTATAACCAACCCACCTGACAATGTCTCAGGGAACTCAATGCACACCTCACATGTAGGTAAACTAGAGAGTGGGGGGATTACACAAGCGACAGCTAACAGTAGCCATGTAACAAAAATAGCAGATAGGGTAGATTATAGTCTTCAAGCGACAATGAAACACCCAAATATTCATCTCCCCCCTGAGTCAAGCCCCTACGTTATAATATTGGCAGGAGTTAAACCCTTGGGTCCAGACTCTAGGGAGGACCACAGGGATCTGAAGAACAAGTGTGTGTATTGGCTAAATTCCAATCGCCCCTTACCCCAGAATGTTTCCACAGAAATCCTCTTTGTGCGTCGAGTTAATTGGATGGGCCCTAAAAAGAAAAACATAGCAGGAGATTGCGTAATAATTAACTTTAGAGACCCAAGGGCAGTTGAGCACATTTGTTACTGGCCAAACTCAAACCCTTGTACTCCTATCCTCTCCCTGCCTTTGTCCTATTTCTATGATAAGTGCCAGTGGCCCAATAAAGGGGATTTCGGCTACAGTGTTAACGATACGTGGCCTAGAAATAACAGATATCCTAATGTGCAGACGGAGGGTATCAGGTCCTCTGGTCTGGAAGATTGCGATTGACGATCAAATTCCTGTAGGTCTAGGAAACACTCATACAATACAGATGTAACCCTTGCAGAAAATTGGGTAGCTCACTACACCCCAACTAAGGACGATAATATTGACACTAACATTACTAACGAAACATTACTGGACCAGCGCCAGCTGGGGGAAATATACCGGCCTCCAACTGGGACCGGACTTATATCCCCACCGAGCACCGACATAGCTGTAGCTGGTACATCTGGTAATGTCAGGTTTGATATCCTAACTAATGAGAAAACTAGTAGTATCAACAACCTGACCTCTTTAGCAAGGGAAAGCTCAAGCCTATCACAAGGGACTTTAAGCCCTCATAAGGGTAGACTACAAGTAAGTGGCCAATTGTCAATAATGTCCTGGAACATAGCAGGCCTAGGTCAAAAGATGGTAGACCCTGATTGGTTGGGTTTTATATCAAAATTTGATATGTGTCTCTTTCAAGAGACTTGGTTGATAGATCCCTTGATATGCAGTGGATTTCTCAATTATTATATCCCAGCCTTAAAAAAAGGAAGAGGTCGCCCATCTGGCGGGCTAACTATACGGATTAAGCAAGACCTAGGATGTCAAGTCACCCAAAGTTCTAATATTAGTGACGATATATTATCTGTAAAGATTGCCTCAAAGGATGGGGTAAACCTCGAAATCTTTAATGTTTACGCACGAGGTCTGCCGGGGGGGAAAGAGTCTCCAGTAGTACAACTGCTGGAAGAATCAATTGACTCCTTGCCCTCTAACTATCTACCCATTATAGCAGGCGACTTCAATGCCTCGTTTGAGCTCCTGGATCACGATATATCTCAGCTTGCTGCTGAAGAAGATGCAAGCTGGGGAATCCCACCCCTTGAGATAGCCCCAGTAAAAAGGTGGTCTGGGGCAGCAATACAGCTAAGCGGATTATGTCTAGGGAGTCATTTGAGAGCAGCTAATGGCAGGAGCCCGTCTGACAAAAGTGGTTCAAATACCTTTGACAATGGTCGTAGGGCAAGCAGAATTGATTATTTATTGATTCATACCAAACTCTGGCCCTATTTTATAGATATGGAGGTAGTAAATAGAACCGAGAGTGATCCTCACCCGTTGGTCTCATCATTCAATCCATCCTTACTTGGCGTTACAGAAAAGCCACAAATAATATATGAGCCAGAGCACCGCCTGTCTAACGACATGCGCCACCTAAAATGGGACCGGGTTGTAGATGACCCAGAAGTTTTATTAGCAATAAAAGAAGAAGTTACCCTTGCATTGGAAGAACTGGGTTTATCGGTTGAGGGTCAGGACTTCCATCAACGTATAGTGGAAATTCACGCAAGGCTTTTTGCGGGCCTGCGGAAATATTTCCTCAAACCCGCCCCTCCCAGGAGCTCCATGCCTCAAAGAAAAGCGGGTTGGTATAATAGTAAGTGCAGGAAAGCCCGGGACGAATTAGGCAGTGCACTCAAGCAGAAGGACCCAACACTCGTAAGATTTGCTAGGTCAAAATATGGGAAAACTCTCAAAGAGGCAAAGGTAACCTGGGAAAATGAAATTTGGAAGGATCTTCTTGAGGCTTCAAAAAGTAAGAACAGTAAAGTTTTTTGGGATACCTACAAATGGGATAGGGGTGGTATAGCGGAGCGTCCTCAAAACAATGTGCCACAGAACGCTTGGATAGACCATTTCAAACCCCAATATGCCGCGCCCTCCCAAAACTTTCTTATTGAGACCTCTCCCTATGTATTCTACAAAAAGGCCATATTTACGCTTAAGGATGTGGATAGAGCACTAGATGGAGTAGTCAGAGGAAAGGCCCCGGGAATGGATGGTATCCCCGCAGACATGTTTACCAATGACAGAAGCCTCTGGTCGAGCTATATTATGCGACTTGCCAACACAATTGCTCAGGGAGCGGACATTCCGCCCTCATGGAAGTGCGCTGAAATTGTCCCAGTATTTAAAAAAGGAGACAAATCAACCCCTAGCAATTACAGACCAATCAGTTTGATTGATTCGGTCCAAAAGATCGTAGGCCGTATGCTTCTACACATAATTCAAACTTGGATGGATGATTACGACATCCATAGCCCAATGCAGGCAGGGTTCCGTTCCCGGATAAGTACAATCGACCAAGTCTTCCGGTTTGTCAACTTATATTGGAAGACGGTGGTCTTGGGGAAAGGCGCCCTTTATGCGGTCTTTGTGGACTTAAAAGCCGCATTTGACTTGGTCCCAAGAAGCAAGCTCTGGCAGGTCCTGATGGAGCTGGGAATCGCACCTGAACTCCTCACCGTGATCATCCGCTTGCATGAGGGAAATGTTGCCAGGGTCCGCTGGGGGGGCCCGGGGGAGGTGACCGAGGACTTCCCGGTCGGCAGGGGAGTGAGGCAGGGTTGCGTCATGGCGCCTACCCTGTTCTCGCTCTTCGTCAACGGGGTGGCCGGTTGGCTCTCGCGGACCCCCACCGATGCGCCGATTCTGGCAGGAGTGCGTGTCCCTATCCTCATGTTTGCGGATGACACGCTGATAATCTCTAAGACCCCTGGCGGATTGCAGAAGGCTGTCGGGTGTTTCGAGGAATTTTGCGCTGAGAGGGGTCTGGAGGTAAACACGGGGAAGACAAAGTTCATGTCCTTTAATGGATCAAAAACCTTTAGAGGGAAAATAATTATGAACAAGTCGCCCCTGGAGGAAGTGACGTCATTTACATACCTGGAGATAACATTGCAAAACGACATGCGTTGGGGTTGCCAATTAGACCGGGCTGGCCTACAACATAAACAAAAAGCAGGGGCCTTGTTGGCTAGATTCAAAACCTCACTAACTAAGCCAATTTCTCCAGTTTTAGAAATCTATGGCACTAAGGTCCTGGGCTCATGCCTCTATGGGGCCGAGCTCTGGGGCTTCAATAACTTGAATAGCTTGAAAGCTCTAGAAAATGCTTTTTTGCGCAAAGTCACAAACCTCCCTTCCAGCACACCACTGCGACCGCTATTATTGGATTTGGGTAAAAAAACCCTAGAACATTTGGTGAGGCTACGTCCAATATTATACTGGCGTCGACTCTGGTGTACTGATGAATTAATCCATTATAGGAGTGGCTTTAAAGATATCATAGAATCTGACAGGTCACAAAAAATATCATGGCTACAAGGGATAAAATCCCTCTTGGGAAGTATAGGCCTGACAGATCTCTGGAAAAAACCTGCAGACACCACTTTTCCTTCCAAAGAAAATTTGAAGAACATATACTGGGAATGGGTATATAGACTGGAAACCACCCAAGGCCTCTCTACCCATTTAACAGCCCGCTTTCTGGACCTAAAAGCCCTTCCCCATCGAGAGGATTACTGGGATATCATTGAAAAAACCACTGACCGCAAGTTATATTTCCAGCTGCGGGTGGGTACACTACCCATAGCGGAATTCACCTCTAGATGGGGGAGGCAAGGCAGTAATAATGATAAGTGTTACAGATGTGCTGAATCATGTGAGAATATCGGACACGTATTATTTTTCTGCCCAATGTATGTGGCACCTCGTAAAAGATGGATACAACCCATCTGCATGTTTTTTGGTACTAGAAGATATGCTACTGCTCTTCGTATCCTGTGCACTGATCCTACCCCCCCAATATGTATAGCAGTGGCTAAATTCCTAGGGTGGGCCTGGTGTATAAGAACAAAAGCCCTGAGGCAAATTGCCAATTCCTCTTTTTTGACTTAACACTTAATTGCATATCCTCTATGGAGAATCTACCTGTTGTTAACAAATAGAGTATTGGGATGTGAAAGCTATGCCTAGCTATTTTTTGTATATTATAAGCTGACATGTAAAGTCTTTTAAATCTAATTTTTTACTACAAGCTCGTCGGCCACTATATATATATCTTTTTAGGTAATTTATATGTATTCATATGTAATGTTTGTATGTGCTTTTATGACTTAATTGCCGAATAAAGCTAACTGAACTGAATTCTAAGCTTACTTACCAGTAACGTGTATTTCCTTCCATAGGAATCCATTGTGTGGTTTTCTCCAGAAAAGTTTCTAAGTGTCCATTTTTGAAATGTACAAATATTCCTCTAAAATTAGCCGAACTACGAATTCCGATTTACTCACCTGTTATCAGGAGAGAACCCAGAGCTGCATCTTTTAGCACAGCACTGACCCTGAAAAGTAATTCTAAGCGTACTTACCAGTAACTTGTATTTCCTTCCATAGGAATCCATTGTGTGGTCTATTTTCACAAACTAAAAATATTCCTAAAAAATCGGCCGTATGACTTAAACACATTCTTGCAACTGTTTACAGGTGATTCACCAGGGCGGAGTAAGAAAAAGTAACAATAACACTACTTACCTGCTAAGTGAATTTTCTGCCATAGGATAACATTGGTGATTCAATGTGAAAACATTTCTCTGTGTCAGCTTTTAAAATACAATAACATTCCTTAAAAATCGCTACTGTAACCAAAACGCTTTTACTCAACTGTTTACAGGAGATGTCCAAGGACTGAATCTAGGATCTAGGATCCAGTCCTGTGGTTAGAAAAGTAATCCATAAAGTAACTAATTGCATTTGACTAGAAATTCACATTGAGCTCAATGTTGCATTGTGTTTGAAATTGTGTTGCCCATTGCAACAACTGTAACTACTGTACTTAAAAGTCTATTCCCTATTTGCAAAGTATTTAAACTAAAGTAATTCATTCTGAGAAAGTATATTTTGTAATGTAATGTATAATGTAATTATAATGTAATTAAAAAAAAGTATCTAAATATAAATAGTAACAAAAATGTAGTAAATCAGTATTAAAAAAAAATCAGCATAACAATTAATACATTAAAAATTGTCATTTACTAAACCTTTGAAATTCACTGAAAAAAACATAGGTTTCAGGCCTGATATAGTTAGGAAATAGCATTTAAAAAACCTTTGAAATTAACTGAAAAAAACATAGGTTTCAGGCCTGATATAGTTAGGAATTTGCATTTAAAAAACCTTTGAAATTCACTGAAAAAAACATAGGTTTCAGGCCTGATATAGTTAGGAAATAGCATTTAAAAAACCTTTGAAATTAACTGAAAAAAACATAGGTTTCAGGCCTGATATAGTTAGGAATTTGCATTTAAAAAACCTTTGAAATTCACTGAAAAATCCATAGGTTTCAGGCCTGATATATTTAGGAATTAGCATTTAAAAAACCTTTGAAATTCACAGAAAAAACCATAGGTTTCAGGCCTGATATAGTTAGGAATTAGTATTTAAAAAACCTTAGAAATTCACTGAAAAAACAATAGGTTTTAGGGGTGTTATAGTTAGCTGGACATTTCACTAGAACAAAACCATTGAAATTCCTCCGATATAGTTAGTTGTACTAACTACATCTTGCGCGCCCGCAATCCACTGCTGATGATGTCACATATTACATCATTCATGACATGGTCAGTGACATCACTGATGACATCTCAAGTGACATCAATCAATCAATCAATCAATCAAAGCCATTTATAAAGCGCACTACTCACCCGGAGGGTCTCAAGGCGCTTGAGGGGGGGGGGTGCCGCTACTGCTCGAACAGCCAGGTCTTGAGCTTCTTCCTGAAGGAGAGGTGGTCTTGGGTCAGGCGCAGGTCAGTCGGGAGGGAGTTCCAGGTCTTGGCGGCCAGATAGGAGAAGGACCTTCCTCCTGTTGTCGCTCTTCGGATGCGGGGGACGGCGGCGAGGGCGTGGCTGGTTGATCGGAGATGGCGTTTGGGAGCGTAGAAGTTGAGGCGGTTTTTGAGGTAGCTCGGGCCTTGGTCGTGTAGGGCTTTGTGTGCGTGGGTGAGGAGACGGAAGGTGATTCTCTTGTTGACGGGGAGCCAGTGCAGGTCTCTCAGATGTCCAGAGATGTGGCTGCTTCGGGGGATGTCTGAGGCGTTCTGTATCCGCTGGAGTCTCTTCTGGAGCTTGGCGGTGGTTCCGGCGTAGAGGGCGTTGCCGTAGTCCAGTCGGCTGGTGACAAGGGCCTGGGTGACCGTCTTCCTGGTCTCGGTGGGGATCCACCGGAAGATCTTCCGTAGCATGCGCAGGATGTTGAAACAGGACGAGGAGACGGCGTTGACTTGTCTGGTCATGGAGAGGGAGGAGTCCAGGATGAAGCCCAGGTTTCGTGCGTGGTCTGTCGGTTTGGGTGCGGTGCCCAGGGCGGGGGGCCACCAGGAGTCGTCCCAGGCGGAGGGCGAGGAGCCCAGGATGAGGACTTCCGTCTTGTCACTGTGTTCTGTGTTATCACTGATGACATCACTGATGACATCATCCAGTGAATGTGGTTTGAATATATATATATATAAATATATATATTATCTACTGGCGGTCGCCAGTAGATAGTTATAGTTAGGACCGTCTTTCCATAGGAAATCCGCAACATTCTATTTGGAATAACTTTGGCGCCGGTTGACGAATCCTCGCGAAATTTTTGAAATAGGTGGGGCGCTCCGCTCCTACCCTGAAAGTCTCGGGGGGATTCGTCAAGCGGGAGCTGAGAAAAAGGGGGGTCCAAAAACGCGTTTTCCCCATGCATTTTTCTATAGGACCTTTAGTCCAAGCTACAGCCCGAACGGCTGAACAGAATTGGTTGAAATTTGGCAGAGAGGTAGTCCTCAGGTCAGGGATGTGCCTTTTGCAGGTCTGGTGTAAATCTGTTCAGTATTTCCTGAGAAAATAGCATTTAAATCAATATATATATCTATAAGCGTGCTCCGAGCGTGTACGGTAAGCTTACCGTACGCGCACGCTGCCGTGCGCGAGCTTAATTCTGATTGGTGGTTACATGACTGTAAACATTCGAATCGGTCGAAATCAGGAAGTGTCGGCCGCCATTTTGTGTGTCTCACACTGATAAACAAAAAAAAAAGATATTAATTAAAAAAATGTAAAAAAAGTTGTGAGGTAAGGTTGGCTCTTAAAAGAGCCGTTGTGTTAATACAGGGACAGAGGAAAGAAAGAATGGGAATATTAACAAGGACCACAGATGTGTTGGTCTATCTTATTGTTTATTAGGGAAATACTGGTCTCCCCATGAACAATTAGACCATAACATCTGGTGCACCTCATTTGTACCCTCTGAAATCGAGGGTTCCTTTCCACAGGATCAGAAGAGGGTGATGCTCCCACCGCAGAGGAAGTGCTCGGTTGAGCTGCCGAAGATGTACTCGGCTGAGCTTCTGCGGATGTGCTCGGGTGACTTACTGAAGGGTTTGCTTCAGTATGTCGAGCAAAAGTCCTTGGATGAACATCCCTAAGGTGTCTCAACATAGTGTGATTACCAAAGGAATACTTCTTCCTAGGATTACCTCTAGATAGCACATGCTCACAAAGTGAGCAGGTAACTAAAGGAGCATTTACCTTTTTCTGCCCCTCAGGAAATGTAAAATACTCCCAATTAAAGAACTCTTCTGTTTCCTCCTGCTCTGCCTGATGATGCTGCTGCCCTGCTCACTCTCAGAAGAGGACTGCTGCTCTGCCATTGTATCCCAAAGACAATTCAGCTCCTCTCCTAAGAAATCACAAGCAGTAATGAGGGGAATGGGTGTGGTGTAGGAAGGTTCTGGAACTGAAAGTAGTTTAAACCAATCAAAAGTGTTGTTTCTTGATCACATGACCAACCGTACGCGCACGTTAAGCTTACCGAGCGCGTACGGTAAAAGTACGCATGCGCGTACGAAAGACACACGCACGCGCGCATGCGCATTACAGGCACACTCGTACACTTCCGCGTAACGTGCGCATGCGCGTATAAGGCATGCGCTTACGCGTCGCGTAGGAAGTACGGACGCGTCTGCAAATTGCATAAGCATGCACACACGGAGTATAAATATTACTTACACTCACCGTACATAAAGCAAAGCGTGCGCTTACGGTAAGCTTACCGTACGCGCACGGTAAAAAAAAAATTTAAAAAAGGGTTTGTTGAAGATATTAACTGTGTTATACAACTATATCTAACCATTTATTTAAAAAAGGTGAATCATACTATATTGAAGAATGCATTAAATCCATGAATATATACATAGGTAGCATAGTGTTTAAAGGAAAAAAAGAAAAAGAAAAAAAATGATGTAAAAAACC
The DNA here is from genome assembly GCF_964204655.1 of Triturus cristatus. Taxonomy (NCBI): domain Eukaryota; kingdom Metazoa; phylum Chordata; class Amphibia; order Caudata; family Salamandridae; genus Triturus; species Triturus cristatus. Next base: position 193,217,638 of record NC_140582.1, read on the forward strand.
AAGCAAATTCAATGAAAAAACCGTAGGTTTCACACACATTATAGTTAGGAATTAGAATTTAAAAAACCTTGCAAATTCACTGAAAAAACCATAGGTTTCACACACGTTATAGTTAGGAATTAGAATTTAAAAAACCATGGAAATTCACAGAAAAAAACATAGGTTTCACACACATTATATTTAGGAATTAGCATTTAAAAAACCTTGCAAATTCACTGAAAAAACCATAGCTTTCACACACGTTATTGTTAGGAATTAGCATTTTAAAAACCTTGCAAATTCACTGAAAAAACCATAGGTTTCACACACGTTATAGTTAGCTGGACATTTCTCTCGTAAAAAAACATTGAAATTCCCCCGTTATAGTTAGTGCAGGCAACTATAACTCACGCGACCGCAATCCTCTGCTGATGACGTCAGATATTACATCACTGATGACATATGTGTCTTTATGAAAAATAAATATTTGTAATATATGTATAGCTAAAGATTAATGGAAGAAGACATGGGTAAATAAGTGTCTAAATACAGTGATGTAATATCTGACGTCATCAGCAGAGGATTGCGGTCGCGTGAGTTATAGTTGCCTGCACTAACTATAACGGGGGAATTTCAATGGTTTTTTACGAGAGAAATGTCTAGCTAACTATAACGTGTGTGAAACCTATGGTTTTTTCAGTGAATATATATATATATATATACTTTTTATTATCTACTGGCGGTCGATGGGGTGATGCGTCAAGCAGGGACCGATAAAAAAGGGGGGTCCCAAAATGCATTTTCCCCATTTTAAGTCTATGGGAGTTTTTCATTTACAGCTTTGCACCTAATTTGGCAGATGTTAGTCTAGAAAGCATGATATCTGTGATTTGGTGCACCATATCCAGTGAATCTTAGGTAAACCACTTTTCTAATATTTATGCCACTTCTTCATCGGAGATAGACCTGTACGAATTTGGCCCATCCGCCGGCATCCAGATAACACTCCCCGAAGTAGAGGAAGCAATTCATCACAGCATTGGGAATAAGGCCCCCGGCCCAGATGGGTTACCAGTAGATTTAATCAAATGGAACCCGGATTTCTGGGCCCGCTACTTTTGAGTGTTTTTAACAATTTAATGCATGCCCCACTACCTAGCACCTGGGCAAAGAGCATTATTGGCCCAATATTTAAAAAGGGGGATTGGTCTGAGCCTAGCAATTATAGGCCGATCTCATTGATTGATAATACCCTTAAAATTTTGGGCAGAGTTTTATACAAAAAGATCCTGGAATGGTCAGAGGAGTGTAGTATTCTAGAGCCTTGCCAGTTAGGTTTCCGTAGCAAGGTTGGTACTAATGAACAATGCCTTAATCTCAACCTTGTAATTGGGAAGTATACTATCGCTCGGAACTCCCCGGTCTATTTGGTCTTTATGGATTTGTCCTCAGCATTTGACCTTGTGAACAGGTCAAGGCTGTGGGCTACCCTACTGGCCTAGGGGCTGGATGAGCCACTCCTTCATTTTCTGGCATATCTCCATAAAGACTTCGAGGCTCAGGTGAGGATAGGTAGTGGGGGAGAGGTTTCGGGAGTCATTAACGTCAGAAGGGGGTTCAGGCAGGGATGTGTCCTAGCCCCCCTCCTTTTTATTATTTATATTAATGGCCTAAATAAGTCTTTGGTACCTATGACTGACCCAAGATGTCCCCTTCATTCTCGGGAAACCTCTCCCTGTACAACTTTACGCAGATGATGCAGTTCTTATAGGCCGCACTCCTAATTCTCTACGTATCCTAGTACAGTCCTTTGTTAAATTCATGGATAGTTTGGACTTGTGCGTAAATTCACAAAAAAATCATTTTTAATGTCCTTTGGCCCTAGAAAACCCCAGCTTAGTTCTATTGTTGCCGGCAATCAAAAATTGACAAGTACCTGTAAATTCCCTTTTCTCGGAGTAGTCTTTGCTACAAACGGCTCCTGGACTGAGCATCTTACTCACTCCAGGAGCAAGTTCTCAAAGACTATTAATTCTATTTTTAGTTTTCCCCGCCCAAAGAACACAGGTGCTATTTTAGCTATTTTAAAAAAATTTAAATTACAATGTCTCCCTGTGGCCACGTACGGAGCTGAGATTTGGGGCACCGCAGATAGTTCCTGCATTCAGCAGGAAGAAAACCGGTTTTGTAGAAAGCTGTTGAGTATCCCAATGTCGACCCCACAATACATTTGCCACAGGGAATTGTATTTAAATTATATATCTGATTTTATACGCGCTCGCCCAGCTCTCTTCTGGCTATCAGTCTGGAAGAATCAGGCAGCTACCTTAACAAAAAACATCATACCAGACTATTTGAAGTGTGAGAAGGGGATGGATATTCCTTGGCTATCTGGATTGTATCAAAGCTTATGCAGCGTCAATAAGAGCTGCATTTTCTTAAATCCTAGTGAAGCAGAAACTGTAAATAAAAGAGAACTTAGAAGCGCTCTTTATTCGTTATATAGCACCATAAGAACTGTGTCGGAATCAAATAAACCTACTGTTTCCAGTTACATGGCCTACGAACGGCACTGCTACCCCCTACCAAATTAGCTCACCTTACCTATGAGTCGGTGGGAAAGGAGCCTCTTATTCCGCCTGAAGGCTGGGACAGTTAAATTTGCTTTGTGATTCCCATTGGGTTATCATCCAAAACTCGATTCACTACCCTGCCCATGTGATGGGGTGAGTGGCCAATCAATTCAACACTTTTTGTTTTTCTGCAAATATTACATGAAATATATCAAGTGGCTTCTTTTCCCATTTTTTAATAAGAGCAGGCCTATTAGTTTGGTTTCTGCTTATTCATGTATGCTTGCCTTGGCTGATGAAGACCTGGTTTTTCGTCTAAGCACATTTTTGAGAATTGCCACCAGGGCGCGCAAGACAATGTCTAATCACTAAGTTTTATTCACGTACGGACAGTTCTTAGCCATCGATTGGATTGGTTTTTATATATTAGTGATTTATTTATTATTGAGGACTCTTGTTTTGTTCTGTCATCCGAATTTTATGATATTGTGTTTATACAACTGTAATTCTAACTATTATGTATTGTTACTTTACTTCCTAACTATTGTCGTACTTTTATGGATACTATGTTTATCCGAATAAAGTTTTGTGAACTGAACTGATATATATATATATATATATATATATATATATATATATATATATATATATATATATATATCCATCGACGCGCAAGAGACGAACACGGACCCAAGTAAGTGCAAATTGATTTTAATCAGTCCAAAAACTGCACCACCGCCATGACGCGTTTCGGCCTTCTGGAGGCCTTGATCACATGACGCTGTCGTCAGAAGCCTGAACTTTTAAAGTGCAAGTGCCAAATCAAAATGTGACGTCAATACAATGAACATAGAAAACAGATTTCATCGCCTTCATATAACAAAATTGTGTGAAATATACAAAAACAAATGTAAACCAAAAATGACCAGATTTAAAATACATTATTGTTTTCGTAAAACAGCGAGCAGGGGCCACAGGCATAAATAGATCAAAAATCCATACCAATTTGGGCATAATGCAGGAGCGTCATATATCGTGGGTGCGATTGATGGCTAAAAATGGAACTTGTGTGTATTACACGAGAACAAGACAGTTTGAAAAACATGTAGCAAGCATAAATTCTGATTCTCGTCACTGGAAGATGTATATGAAAGATACAAGAACACCAAAATGAATACTTGTGTTGCAGGGTGAGCCTCGCCATGTTGTGTAGTATTATGCTTAACTATAAACAAGTCCCCGCGATTATCTGGTTAAATCCGATATCACTTTACTCAATGTTATCCCAGAATGAATTGACCACTATATTAACTGGGGCCACCTGAATCTGACTATGATCAAAAAAAAGTGCTTGTGCTAATGTGTTTTATGAAAAAAGGGATTGGTGGAGGGGCAACGGTGAAGGATGACAATTAAAAACAGAAGGAGACGAAAAATGATATATATATATTTAGGACCGTGTTTCCATAGGAAATCCGCAACATTCTATTTTGAATAACTTTGGCGCCGATTGACGAATCCTCGCAAAATTTTCAAAATAGGTGGGGCGCTCCGCTCAGCTCCTATCCTGAAAGTCTCGGGGGGATTCGTGAAGCGGGGGCTGAGAAAAAGGGGGGTCCCAAAACATGTTTTCCCCATGCATTTCTCCATAGGACCTTTAGTCCAAGCTACAGCCCGAACGGCTGAACAGAATTGGTTGAAATTTGGCAGAGAGGTAGTCCTCAGGTCAGGGATGTGCCTTCTGCAGGTCTGGTGTCAATCTGTTCAGTATTTCCTGAGAAAATAGCATTTAAATCTATATATATATCTATAAGCGCGCTCCGAGCGCGTACGGTAAGCTTACCGTACGCGCACGGCAAAGGTGGAGAACGTGAAAAGGGGGCATATATATATATATATATATATATATATATATATATATATATATATATATATATATATATATATATTTATTTATTTTTTTTTTCCTCCAAGGTTACACCAATGCTACGCCGCACTGCTTCCTGGATGGGTGCCGCCAGATACGAAGGTGTATTCGTCAATAGATTTCTTCAAACGTTTCCTCGTCAAGGACACAAGAACGTGGCGCACACTCTCGATGGTATTCAAAATTTCTTATTTATTCCGTTTCAAGGCAGACAAACGCGTTTCGGCCATGCTGGCCTTTGTCATTGTCAACGCACACTCTGTTTGCACGGTTTAAATAATCGTTATTCAACCTACGACATTTTAGGTTACAATAGAAAGAGGACTGTCACGTTTATAGAACACTCCAAAAGGCAGATCTAATTGGCGGCCATTTTGGGCTAGTACAGAGATGTTTGTTCCTATACCTGAGTTCCACAATTAATCCATATGTACATATATACATAGCAAACATTATACTTTCATCTCCAGGTAAATCCAAAATTTATCGGAATACCGTTACTTAATGTTTTGTTACGCCCTGGATGGGCAAAGACATATGCAAGCAGTAATAGACATCATAAATTACTTCATTCATGTTCCATCTCGCCCTGGATGGGCCATTGTCTTTACTGAATCACAATTCCTATCAATCCATCTGTAGGTTTGAATATATTTACAAATAAAATCAATCAAAATTCTTTACAAAATATAATTCCTTTTAGGAGGGAGAAGTTTACTTCGAAAAATATATTTATAAGAGTGTATAACTTTTTCTCAGCAACATACCCTTAATTCATTGGGGTGCTCTAGTTTCACCATACCATATAACCTTATTGTTCTTTTCAATAATGATTCCTTATTTTCTCATTTATCACCATCAGCTTTTATCCCACGCATTGATATTTCAGCATTATCACCTGATATTATAATATCCTCTTATATCACAGTTATTTCAAGCAGTTTCACATTTCCCTTTGACTGGCGAGATGGAACATGAATGAAGTAATTTATGATGTCTATTACTGCTTGCATATGTCTTTGCCCATCCAGGGCGTAACAAAACATTAAGTAACGGTATTCCGATAAATTTTGGATTTACCTGGAGATGAAAGTATAATGTTTGCTATGTATATATGTACATATGGATTAATTGTGGAACTCAGGTATAGGAACAAACATCTCTGTACTAGCCCAAAATGGCCGCCAATTAGATCTGCCTTTTGGAGTGTTCTATAAACGTGACAGTCCTCTTTCTATTGTAACCTAAAATGTCGTATGTTGAATAACGATTATTTAAACCGTGCAAACAGAGTGTGCGTTGACATTGACAAAGGCCAGCATGGCCGAAACGCGTTTGTCTGCCTTGAAACGGAATAAATAAGAAATTTTGAATACCATCGAGAGTGTGCGCCACGTTCTTGTGTCCTTGACGAGGAAACGTTTGAAGAAATATATATATATATATATATATATATATATATATATATATATATATATATATATATATATATATATATATATATATATATATATATATGAAACACCTACTGGCTATAATTAGGATAAACATTTCCATAGGACAAGCGTTTTATGTTTTGTCAGTAACTCTGGTGCCGCTTAATGCATCTCCACACAATTTTCACGAAACGTTCCCTTTTTGATTCAGCTGCTGTGTTGTTTTGGGGTGATTCGTCAAGCAGGGACCGATAAAAAAGGGGGGTCCCAAATTGCATTTTCCCCATTTTAAGTCTATGGGAGTTTTTCATTTATTGAACACAACTACAGCCCGAACTGCTGAACGGAATTGCACCTAATTTGGCAGAAAGCTAGATGTTAGTATAGAAAGCATGCTATCTGTGATTTGTTGTAAATCTGCTCAGTAGGGTTTGAGATATCTATCTTTAAAAAAAAATAGATGTCTGGGGGTTCGAGTCCTTGTAGTGGATTCGCGAATCCTACAAAACTTTGATTGGCTATCAACACTTCAACCAGAAATTGTTGGCTGTCATCTTGGGACTGGGCTTGAAGCCGGGACACAGAAAAAAAGAAACAAATGAAGAAAAGGGGGTAGGGTAGGAATACCCTGACCCCCAGATATGGTGGGGGGGATCCACAGGGACCCCAGCTGAGTTTAAAAGCTTTTTGTTTAAATTTGCCTCAGACTCGCAGGTGAATTTGTGATTCTTAAGCAAAATGGTTAAAAAAGACACACAGGAGGATACTGGAGGTAACAGGAGAGGTAGTTGGCCCCCAAGGACATCATTCGGGGCCAGCTACACTTCCTGTTACCTCCAGTAAGCCCTACACAGTGGGATTGCTAAGAGGTCTCTGGAGGCCAAGCCCTCTTTCTCCACCACTCTGCAAACATGGCTCGTGGTGCACTTCTGGTTAGGGATGAAGTCCACTGTACTCCTGAGGGACCTTGAGAGTCATGAAGCCCTCCTGGTACCTCCTGTCCTACACAGCGGGATTCATGAGAGCTGGTCGGAGTCCCAGACCACTTTCTCCACCGCTTGCAAAAGCGATTACTAGTTAAAAGACAATTGAAATTTACTGAAAAAACAAAAGGTTCCAGAGATGTTAAAGTTAGGAATTCGCTTTTAAAAAACCCTACACATTCACTGAAAAAAAACAAAGGTTACAGGTACGTAGTAGTTAGCAAATAAAATTAAAGAAATCTTAGAAATTCACTGAAAAAACAAAGGTTACAGGAACATATAATTAAGGGCAGATTTCACATGTACAAAACCAGTGAAATTTGGCAGTTATAGTTACACCCCGCAATGCACTGCTTATGACTTCACATATTACATCACTCATGACATGGTCAGTGACATCACTGATAACATCACTATTGACATCACTGATGACACCATCCGGTGAGTGTAAGTATTTTGTAAGAGTTTATGATTGTTAAACATATATATACTAAGGTACTACAAAACTTAAAGTTGTATACTAGGTTTACTACTAATGAGTGATACTACTTTTATTATACATCATGTGATTGGCTGTGTGACTGTATGTATCATGTGCCTATGGGTCTGTGAGTGGCTGTATGGGTGTATAAGTGATTGTGTAAGTAGCTGTGTGGGTGAATGAGATGATGTGTGAGTGGCTGTATTGGTGAGTGAGTGGGTGTATCAGTGGATGTATGGGTGGGTGATTTACAGTGTAAGTGGCTCTATCAGTTGGTGAGTGCATAGTGACTGTATGGGTTAGTGAGTTTGTGTCTTAATGGCTTATGAGTAAGTGTCTGGGTGTGTCGAGTGAGTGACTGTTTGAGTAGGTGTTTCATTAAGTAACTTTGTGTGTGAGTGACAGTATTGGACAGTGAGTGTCTGTGTGAATGGCTGTATGGGTTAATACAGGAATGTGTGAGTGCTATTATGGATGTGTGAATGGGTATGTAAGTGGATGTGTGAGTGAGTGAAAGAGGGCTTCTGTGGGTGGGTGATTGAGTGAGTGGCTGCGTTGAGAGGCTGATTGGGTGAGTGAGTGAGTGAGTGAGTGAGTGAGTGAGTGAGTGAGTGAGTGAGTGAGTGAGTGAGTGAGTGAGTGTGTGAGTTTGTAGGTAAATAAATGGGTGTGTGAGTAGCTGTATGGGTGTGTGTGGTTATGTGGTTGGCTGTATTGGTGAGTGAATGGTTGTGAGTGCATGTAAGAATGAGTGAGTGGGTGGCTCTATGGAGGTGTGATCAGGTGTGTGAGTACTGGTATAGGTTTGTGAATGGGTATGTCAGAGGTTGTATGGGTGTGTGAGTGGGTATACACAAGGTAGCATGGGGGTGTGAGTAGGTATGTGAGTGGTTCTGTGGATGTTGTCATCAGTGATGGCATTTAAGATGTAATCAGTGATGTTATCAGTGATTTTGTACAAGTGAAATCTGACCCTAAATATAACGTCCCTGTAACCTTTGTTTTTTCAGTGAATATATATATATATATATATATATATATATTCACTGAAAAAACCATAGGTTTCACACATGTTATAGTTAGCGGAAATTTTACTGATAAAAAACCAATGAAATTCCCCCGTTATAGTTAGTGCAGGCAACTATAACTCACGCGACCGCAATCCTCTGCTGATGCTAATACTGTATTTAGACACTTATTTGCCCATGTCTTCTTCCATACATTTTTAGCTATACATATATTACAAATATTTTTTTTTCATAAAGACACATATGTCATCAGCAGAAGATTGCGGTCGCGTGAGTTATAGTTGCCTGCACTAACTATAACGGGGGAATTTCATTGGTTTTTTATCAGTAAAATTTCCGCTAACTATAACAAGTGTGAAACCTATGGTTTTTTCAGTGAATTTGCAAGGTTTTTTAAATGCTAATTCCTAACTATAACGTGTGTGAAACCTATGGTTTTTTCAGTGAATTTGTACGGTTTTTTAAATGCTAAGTTACTTTACGCCATTCGTGGCGTGCGCGCCCACTTAACGCAGTTCGTTCCGTGCGCGCACGGTGCGCGAAGCGCACCGTGCGCACATGGAGGACATATGATGCACTTCGTTTTGAAAGGTAATATTTTAATTTTTCGTATGTTTTATAAGCCATGCACAAATGGTGCCCTTCGGGCACCATTTGCACACGGGGTGGAGAGAGTGTGGATAATTTTTTTTTTTTTTTTTTTTTTAATATTTTAGTTTATCTCATGTGTAATAAGCGATGCACAATTGGTGCCCTTCGAGCACCAATTGCACACAGGGAGGAGAAAGTGTGGATAATTTTTTTTTTTTTTAAATTTTTTACCGTACGCGTACGGTAAGCGTAATCGGCGAAATTACCGAAAAAATAAAAATTCAGTTTTTGGCCTTGGGGGATCTTTGGGGACTCCCTCAACATGGCTATGTGTGTGGGAGCTGTCTAAACAGCCCCTTTACATGTTTTTGGGCTTTATATTTTAAAAATCACTCTCAGTGCGAGAGAGAAAATGGCGGCCGCCGCTTCCTGGTTTCGGCCGATTCGAATGTTTACTAAGATCTAAGAGCCAATCAGAATCGCGCTCGCGCACGCCACCGTACGCGTACGGTAAGCGTACCGTAAGCGCACCGTAAGCTGGCTCAGATATATATATTGATTTAAAGGCTATTTTCTCAGAATCTACTGAACAGATTTACACCAAACCTACAAAAGGCACTTCCTTGACCTGAGGACTACCTCTCTGCCAAATTTCTAGTAATTCTGTTCAGCCGTTCGGGCTGTAGCCCTGTCTAAAGGTCCTATGGAAAAATGCATGGGAAAAATGCATTTTGGGACCCCCCTTTTATCTCAGCCCCCGCTTGACGAATCCCCCCGAGACTTTCAGGGTAGGAGCGGAGCGTAGCGCCCCACCTATTTTGAAAAATTCGCGAGGATTCGTTGACCGGCGCCAAAGTTATTCAAAATAGAATGTTGCGGATTTCCTATGGAAACGTGGTCCTAACTATAACTACCTACTGGCGACCGCCAGTAGGTAATATATATATATATATATATATAAATGAAGTTCGCCACCGACACCAGTCTTCCAAGGACCAAAGGACGAAAAGCGGACCACAAAAGTCTGTGAAATTTCCAATTTTATTCCAAGCCAAGCAAATCCGCCATTACGCGTTTCAACCCCCACTCGGGTCTTGATCACATGACGAATTGCGTAATCAAATCATGACATTTAAAGGGAAAGGTGCGTAGATATGACGACACAAGATCAAAGTGCAAGTGCATGGTAACTGAAAAGTTACTACCAGCAGCAATTGTTATTAAACACGCATGAAAACACAATCAATGGATAAAGTGCATTGTGAATAAATATATAAATATGTAAATAAATATATATACACACACGCTGTTAAATACTTAAAAACATTTGCTGATAAAATCACAATATGTTAAAAAAGCGAGAAAGAACAGCTGTATAAGTAAATAAAGTTGGTTGAGAAATTGAAAAATCCTTACACATTTGTGACTGGAAGACAAAACATATGCAATTGAAATCTCTTAAAATGTTACCAATTGGTTTTCAATAGAGTTAAAATTGCTAGCTTACTAATTTTGTAAGAACATATCGTTGTGTCTTAATTCGTCTCAACCAACTATTAATGCGTGTAATACAATTCTGCTGTTTTAATGCTGCAAAAAATAATGCCCGAGTGGGCTTTTTAGGTAAGTGTGTGTCATATAATATCACAATATATCTAATCCCTCAAGTCAAATTTGAATAAATACAAACATATGAATAATGATGTGCAAAACAAAGATTGTTTAAACAAAAAAATGTTTAAAAAAATATTTAAAAGAGAATCAGTCTTACAGTTGCGATGTTTGATGCCTAAAAGTTTTTCTATCATTATGTATACGATTAATCATAGATATTATTAATCACTGCTGTACATGTAATCAAGCCCACATTTTAAATTACAGTTTCATGCTGAGATTGACCTTCAGAGACATGTATAAAAATCTTCACTAGCATTCAATCCCGAAGGTTGTTTAGTATCTAATTCCAATATATACCGGGTTTCCAGCAAGCGTAATTTAGCCTCTCGATTCCCCCCACGTTTCAGTGATAAGATGGTATCAATTACATAGTATTGAAGAAACAAGGGATTGCTATTATGATGTTGTTCAAAATGTCTGGCGACAGGGTATGCCTGATCTTTGCATTTGATTGCTCTTATCTGCTGGAGTACCCGCTTGTGGGCTGGAAGTTTGGTACTTCCAATATATTTGAGCCCACAGGGACACTCCAGCACATAAATCGCAAATTCTGTTTTGCAAGTTAGCCTCTTGTTTTTTGCAATGGGATTTTGTCTGAATGGGCTATTGTATTGGGTTTTATTGCAACCAAACTGACAAGCTTTGCAATTAGAGCATTTTCTGAAACCCTTGCATTGTGATAACCAGGTATTGGAGGCTATCACTTCAGGACTATTACTCACCAGAGAACTGTTCATTGATGGTGCCTTTCTGAAAGTCAACGCGGGCTTAGTTGGAACTATTTTGCCTATAACCGGATCACCTTGTATCAGGTTCCAGTTTCTGTAAAAGATTTTTCTTAGTTTTTGATGTTGTTTGTTAAATGTCAAAATAATTCTAGGTTGCAATGATAATTCTGTTGGCTCTCTTTCAACCTTATTGACTTTTGGGGTGAGTGCCTCTTTTCTAGACAAATTTTTGACTTTGTTAATGGCCGCATCAATTATTGTCTTCGCATAGCCCCTTATATATATATATCTATCAAAAGAAGCGACAAGCGTTCCCCTGTTACGTGAGCTTCTGGCCCTTCAGGGTGGCCTCACAGAAATGGGTACAGGGAACCCATCAACACCTTCCTGGCAAAAACAAACAAGGTGAGGCCCAATACGGTTGCAATGGCTTTATTTCCAGAGTCTCAAAAGCGCCTGTTCCATGCGTTTAACGTTTCGGCTCCTGCCTTGCTCACAAACTGGAACACAAGCGCCCAGGTGCGCTCAAGCGTTATTTAATTCGGTGCACCACGTGACTGAAGTCATGAACTACTTCTCCCAAGGTGCATTGTGCATATTTCAATACTGGCAATAGTTCCATCTTTTGCATAAGCACGATGTCAATAGAATTTCGTTTCAAACAGTCAGTTAAGTGCAATATTACCGCTGCTCTTGTTTGTAATCTTTGACTCTGGAGTGGCCATTAACTCACTGCACGATCATGACAGGGTGTCCCCCTGCCTGAATCCCTTCCACACGCGGACCTTTTTGCTAGAGTAGCAATCCTTCGTAGGTTGGGAGGCGCGAGTGAGCCCAGCTCCTCATTAACATACCAAAAGAAGCGACAAGCGTTCCCCTGTTACGTGAGCTTCTGGCCCTTCAGGGTGGCCTCACAGAAATGGGTACAGGGAACCCATCAACACCTTCCTGGCAAAAACAAACAAGGTGAGGCCCAATACGGTTGCAATGGCTTTATTTCCAGAGTCTCAAAAGCGCCTGTTCCATGCGTTTAACGTTTCGGCTCCTGCCTTGCTCACAAACTGGAACACAAGAGCCCAGGTGCGCTCGAGCGTTATTTAATTCGGTGCACCACGTGACTGAAGTCATGAACTACTTCTCCCAAGGTGCATTGTGCATATTTCAATACTGGCAATAGTTCCATCTTTTGCATAAGCACAATGTCATATATATATATATATATATATATATATATATATTCACTGAAAAAACCATAGGTTTCAGACATGTTATAGTTAGCGGAAATTTTACTGATAAAAAACCAATGAAATTCCCCCGTTATAGTTAGTGCAGGCAACTATAACTCACGCGACCGCAATCCTCTGCTGATGCTAATACTGTATTTAGACACTTATTTGCCCATGTCTTCTTCCATAAATTTTTAGCTATACATATATTAGAAATATTTTTTTTTCATAAAGACACATATGTCATCAGCAGAAGATTGCGGTCGCGTGAGTTATAGTTGCCTGCACTAACTATAACGGGGGAATTTCATTGGTTTTTTATCAGTAAAATTTCCGCTAACTATAACATGTCTGAAACCTATGGTTTTTTCAGTGAATTTGCAAGGTTTTTTAAATGCTAATTCCTAACTATAACGTGTGTGAAACCTATGGTTTTTTCAGTGAATTTGTACGTTTTTTTAAATGCTAAGTTACTTTACGCCATTCGTGGCGTGCACGCCCACTTAACGCAGTTCGTTCCGTGCGCGCACTTTACGCAGTTAGTGCCGTACACGCAAGGTGTTTTGAAAATGTCTATCTTTCCTAAATTGCTGTATCTGTTTCGGGCCATCCCTATCCTCTTTCCAAAAGAATTATTTGACAGAATAGAACGGATGTGTTCACGATTTCTTTGGGGATACCACCGCTCTAGAAGGGCAATTAAATGGCTTTACTTGCCATCGGAACGTGGAGGTCTGGCACTCCCAAATTTGTATTTGTATTATTCAGCCTCGCTGTTTCAATTAATGGGTGTTTTGATTTGGGGCAGGATGACGGTGTTGGATCCTGCTTTCTCTCCATCTATTTATGAGTGGTGTTTGGGAAATTCAGCACAAGGGTTACTTTTAAAAGTATTAGAGCCAAGCTACTACAAAAAGACAAGGTTTAAAATCATTCAGGCGGCCTATGTAGTTTAGAAGAGACTTTGCAAACTGTTTTCTATTCCTTGTATTACACGGTATACACCGTTAGACTCGTCAGTCTTATCCTATGTGGTGTTTCAGGACTCCGTTATGCGTAGGTGGTCACAGCTTGGTATTAGGTTAGTAGGTGATTTGCTGGAGCAGGGCGAGATCGTATCTTTCTCAACTTTACAAAGCAGATGCGGGGTTGGAAAGGCGGATTTCTTTAAGTATTTGCAATTAAGAAGTGCCTTACAGGCCGCAATTGTGGGGAGAAAATGTTACCCATTACAAATCCGTGTCTTGGATTTAATAAAAGGAAAATGTAAAATAGGGCAATTATATGCAGAGCTTATGCTAATACAAACTGATGACTTAGGAAGGCAGGAGGCAATATGGGAGGAGAAAGCGTCGATAGTTAATTTGGACTTACAATTAGTAATGCGAACGGCTAGCTCTATCTTGCTTTCTGGTAGTCTTAGAAGTCAATCATATATGGCCACGTTTAATTTATATTATACGCCAGGAAGGATAGCAAAGTGGAAGGCTGGTAAGGGGGCTAATTGTTCAAGGTGTGGACTTTATGCAGCAGACTCACTGCACATGTTTTACTCCTGTCCTGCCTTACAGCCACTCCTGCTGGATATTGAACGGTTCCTGTCACAATCTCTGGGAATACCAATATCTGTCACGGCCTCTTTGGTTTTGTTTGGAATAGAATTCAGTACAGATATGGGTAGGCAGTCGTTATCCGATAGAGGATTTAAATTTATCTGTATGTCAGTTTTGCAGTCTTGTATAACATCTCAGTGGCTGGATTCTGAGCCTCCTGCCTTCACAAGCTGGAGAGCAAAACTTATTGCTATATATAATATGGAATGGGCATTATATAAATTGAAAGGGATTGCAAAGAAAAAGATGGGGGCGGCCATTTGGGAACCGATCAGAATTTGGATACAGCAATGATATATTTAATAATGCATTTTTGGTTTGATTGCTTTGTTTTTTCTGTCTCTATGTACGGGCTTTGTTTATTTCTTTGTTACAAATAATGGTCTGTAAATAATGAATTGTGCTGCTGAATCGAGAAAAAAAAAAAAAAACGAAATGACTGCCACACCTGTAAATGGATTTAGTAAATCCATGAACACTTTTAAGCAGTCGCAAAACCTCTGATTTAGTGAGTCAGAGGGTTAGCGAGGCATGAGGCACAGGTTCAAGATTGATTTGCATATAGCTGGGTCTGAACTGAGGTGGCGTAGTGAGCTAAAGAATGATGATGGATTCAACCCAGATCTGTGACTGGGGGTGCGTGTCTGAAAAGTTTCAGTGCTCCGTCCATCATCTCCTTGTGTTTGCTTTGTTCACCCTAAGCTGGCAGGGTATGCCCAGACGTGGGTTGCTTGCTTACTTTACCACTGGATTCAAGCTAGCCTGGCTGATGAAGGGCGTTACCGAGAAACCGGTCCCAGAATGCTTGTTTCCAGTTCAGGGAAGACCTGGCTTGGCAGTTCGGGCTGGACTGTTTCCATGAGGCACAGGGTCAAGATTGATTTGCATATAGCTGGGTCTGAAGTGAGGTGGCGAAGTTAGCTAAAGAATGATGATGGCTTCAACTCAGATCTGGGACTGGGGGTGAGTGTCTGAAAAGTTTAGGCACTCCGTCCATCATCTCCTTGTGTTTGGTTTGCGATCATTAAAACATTTTGTACATTTGGCCCAAAATGTATAATGTTGTTCAAATTGCTGTAAAAATGTCCTCATTAAGAAGACCTAAGGTTTAATGGGAAGAATTGTTTTATGAAGACCGAAGAAGTTGCACATCATTGATTTCATTGATATTTGCTAAAGCTCTTCTTTTTTTTAAAATAATAATGTTTTAAAGTTCACATTTGAGTTTCAATGAACACTTGGAGGCTAAGGGCCTTCTTAGAAGTTTGTCTCTCCTCCCGTCGGCTGCCAATGCCGCTCCGACAGGAGGACCACCATGCCCATAGTGCGCTGGCCCAAGAAATTACGAGTGCAATCCATGGCAGATGTGCGGTGTTGCGGTGGTGCTGCAGGCGTTGGGCTGTAAGGCTCATAGGAGAGTCTAACATGCAGCCCGCTGCTGTGACAGCGCCTGCAACACGTTCCTATGTGATGTGGTATGAATGCCACACCATGCAGGAACGGGGTGCAATTACAGGGACAGGCACACATCTGTCTCGGGGCCCTATTAAGACCAACTTAATTGCCTCTCTACCACCCTTTTAATGGCTGGCTTACTGCAGTGAAAAGGCAACTCGTAATATGCTCAGCAGTGACAGCAGCGGCACCACCAGCATATTCAGGTCGGTTGCAGACCACCTGCCGTCTCGTGACAGTCAAACTGCCAAACTCATAATACTGTGGTCGGGCTGCCACCCCAAGTATGGCGGTCTAGCTAGGAGCACCGTACTCATAATAAGGCCCTAATTATCTGAAAGTTATTGCCAGGACTATGCTTTCAAGATGGGGTTAATATTTTTAAATATGCACCTCAGCAATACTGAGAACCAGTGTTAGGTTGACTAAAGACAACTGGCACACAAGGAAATAAAAAGGTAAGCAAAAGTTATCCGATACCCTCTCCAGCAAGCAAGGTCTAAAATCCCATATTATTATATGGTTATGAAAATATTAGTCATGAGCAGTTGAGATTTAGTTAACTGGAACTGGTCATTCACTGATATCTTTTGTAAATACACAGGTCACCAGCAAGAGTTCAAACTGCGATGGCACGAGATACATACAAATTTAATAGTGTATATAGGCCCTCCTAAAGAGTGGCCTTTTATGTTCCCAACCCCTGTTTGCATAGAGATCGAAATGACAAGTTTTGCGGTGAATAATCAGTACATGCCAGTATACATGCAGTTTTTGGTGTGGGAAGCACAAACCTCCACACAGAATTTCCCACCTTGCAGTGGGAATTTTGTAATAAGTGATATTATTATAGGGCCCAGGGTGCCTGTGTAAAAATTGTTTTGGGCACCTCATTTGCACAGCTGCAATCACGTTCCTGTGATTTATGCACCTAATCACCTGTTTGGGCGCTTGCCATCTTTTGTAATTAGCCCAGATGTGCAAACTGTATTTTTTATTGGCTAGTACGCATTTTATGAAGTTGTTCCAAATTGAGAATATGAAAACGAAATTACATAGTGCATTTTGGTCTCCCAGAGGTCGCTGTGAAAAAGGCCTCAAATGGCAAGAAAACAGGAAGGGATGTGGGTTTGCTTGTACTACCATTCAGACTGGACGCGGCCATGGTTTGACTGGAGGGTCCCTGTGGAACAGGGACAAGATTGATTCCATAGAGTTGCCCATTATCTGCAATAGCACACAGACTAACTAGAAACGATGGCAGGGAGTTCTGCTTAGGGTAGTTATCAATAGCTGAGTTTGATTTGAGGAAATAGTCACTACTTAGTTCCATCATTTCAGTTTGGTAGATACACATGTTGAAATGATGCCCAGCACCTATTTTTCCAAATCCATTAATCTGTACACTTTCCATGAATCGATAAAACGTCTGTCAGCATGTGTCAGAACTTGGCCCACTTTCAACGATGAACGATTATCGAGTAACAAAATGTCCTTGAAAGCTGAGACACTGTTGCCTTTAGATCAATATTTCGTGTCATTTGGTATAGCTCAGTATGTTCACCCCCCTTCATTACTCTTACACATGCCTGCTTTATTTGAGCATATTTCGGGCATTATTCTTCGTATAAAAACAGATATTTTGCTTATTTCCTTTTTAGGGTTTGCTTGAAATATGAGAAGTAGCATCAAAAGTGGGTAAAGCTTAAGACTGGTCTTTGTATTCTATTGTATATTCTCCATCATGTCAATTACAGGGATTTTTTTATTTTTCTGTGTTCTTTTTTCGTTCAGATGTTTTTCTGCTTTGTTTGCCACGATGTTCTGCAGAACGTAGGGATCTATTCACAAAATCATTATGGAGAACTTAAAGTAGTTCCTCTGTAGTTCTCTTCTATATACTCTTAGATGATTTTAGGAATTGGTCTTAAAACATCTAAAATGAGAATGACGCCGGAGCAATTGGAATAATTTTAGTAATTCTGCATTATTCTTTGATGCATAATCTCCACCAATCATAAGATTTCTCCTGCTGGCATAATTTGGGGAAAACATCCTACTGCGAGAGCGCGAGAATCCACTCACGCTCACTAGTCATGTCCTGCTGCATTTAGCACAATTTATTAGCACAACAATGTATCCTGGCGTCCATTAATATGTAGGATGCATTTTGGGCTAAGAAAATGGCTCTAAATGCAGAGAGTAAGTTGGGGAAAAATCCTATCCTAAGAGCACATAGTGCGAGCGGTTACGTGTGCTCGCTATTCGTATTCTGTTGTATTTAGTCCTATTTCTTAGCGCAAAATGCATGCTTGCCTCTATTTTGGACACTAGGGGGCATTTTTGCACCAAGCAATAGCGCTAAATGAGGAATTACTCTTTTTGCATCACTCTGCATAATGTTGCAGATCTCTTAATAAATTCCACATGATTACGCCACACTCAATTACGTGAGTTATGCGCACCCCGAGAATGAGTGAACAAGTGTATGAAAGCATTTTATGGTAAAATATGCTGTGATTTGCAAAACCACTGGGTTCGCACCACAAAATGCCTATTCCAATGTGCTAAACCGGTTTTACAATTAGAGAAGAATTTCCGCCATGTAAAATAGGATGTGCAACCCATAGAGATTTGGTATTAGGAATGGGTGGAATAGTGGAATTCCCTTCTAATTGTGAGTCAATAATCATTATATCTATGGTTTGGTTTGGAAATACAGTTCTGGTCATAAACCATTGAACAGTTACCAACATTAAAAAAAAAGTGGTAAATGATCTCTAATCGGAAGGGATCTCCTTGGCACATCTGCCTCTCTTGGAATCACCTTAGCAGCCTTGTGGGTAGTAGGTTGTGGTCAAGGGGACCACTGCCTTTTCAACCTGATGTTCTCCCATACAGATAAGTTTTGTTTTTTAAAGCTGCACTTTTTCCTTTAAGGGGAAATGGTTGATTTAATATTAATTCATCAGTTGTTCTATAATTCCCTATAAATTGTGATTTTATGATGTGACCTCTTAGTACATAGGTCACTTCACAAAATCTAATCACAATACCAGGTGCACAATTTGGGGCCACCTTTTGCAACATAATCTCAGGAGGTCTAGCTCAAAATGGGAGTATACATATACAGCCAGCACAAATCAAATGGACTGTGCCTTCTTTGCACTTCTGCTAATAGGGAGGTGGACATTTAAAAAATAATCTAAGAGTATGTAGAATAGTACTCCAGTTGTACCACTTCCAGTACCCATAATTGCTTATGAGAATCAATGCAAAAGTCCAAATATTTCCCAGCTCCATTTGAAGCGAGTAGTAACAAGTGGTCCATCCATGGCAGCGTTAGACAGATTTTTGGGAGAATGCTAACTTCAAGAAATGTGCTTTAAAATGAGTCCGGAATCTGAAATGTATAGACTGCACCTACTGTGACTAGGAAAGTGCATTCTACAGAGTGGAGCCTATCCCCACCAGCCTTCAATCCACCCATCACCCCTTCCTTGATCTATGCACTGCCAGAAAGTGAGCTCACCATGACCTTGTGGGTCTAGTTAGCCTGTAGATGCTCAAGCAAGGTTTGTGGTAGCTGCTTCCCACAGACTGAAGTATGGATCCATCAAAGTTTACTCAAGTGGAAAATGGAAGGTAGTTGACACCATTGATTGATAATTGTATGTGTTAAATAGTCTTACCACTTCTTTTGGACAACTGGGAATACCCAGGTATTGTCCGGGGTGGGATTCCCCCAGTTGCAATCAGTGTTCATTTTTGGGGACGGACACTTACTTTTCCTCATCAGACATTTACAGAGAGTAAGGGAGGGAAAAGCACAGAAGGGGGAAGAAGCAAGAATGGAAAGATGGAAAAACCATCACAAAGGGACAAAACAGGAAACTGCAAGAATAAAATAAAGGTGCAGGGAGTGCTTGGTAGTTAGTAATAGAGGCATGTAGTAGATTCAAGACTGCCAGCTATAGTATTTAGCATGCTTACATTTAATACCATCTGCCGAAGACTTCGGAGCAGAGCTTTGGGCACCAGCACTCACACTTTTATAAAATTAAGCACTGGTTGCGGGACACTTCCTTTCCGGTAATAATATGTATGTGCAGCTTGGAATTTGCTGGTATTGGAGTGAGTTCAAAATTTGATTGAAAATAGTGAAGGAAATATTATCTAAATTAATTATGTGGAAGGCACAACAAAAAATAGCACTACACGTATATGTCTACTTGACAAGCGGAAGCTGTCCCTTGATCATACAAAATATGCCATCCCTTGCATCAAGACTCCTAAGAGTGGATATGGTTTATAATTAGGAAATAACATTTCATTTCCCTTCAAACAATTTCACACCAATTATTATGAGTTCTTTCAATCCACATGTGCAATATTTATTAGCGTTCTAAAATCTGTGGTGACATGATGAAAAACATGTTTTTCTTTTGATTGCCAAATGAAAAGTAAAAATAAGACCCACCTAGAAAGAAATATGAATATTGTAATATAATCAAGGCTCACAGTTTTCCATTTTTACAGATAAATGTAGACAGAAAGCCATCTATGTTCCTATCTGTATTTATTATTAAATATGGATTACTACATAAAATAGGTTTTCTTTTGGATGATTCTCACTACTGTCAATCATGAATGCTAGGTCAATAGCTGTGCAGGTTTACATGTAGGGGAGTAAAAAAAAAGATTTTCTAAAGAAGCATATATATGACTGTAAAAGTTCAGCCAGTGGCGTAACAATACTTGAGGGGACCTGCTGCAAAGTACACAAAGGGGGGACTCCTTCCCTTCCCACAAACTATCACTTTTGCAGAGCAGTCTCTTGGATCTCAAGGGCCCCCCCCTGCACCTTGGGGGATGCGGGGGCTTTTGTTACGCCCCAGAGTTCAGCTGTCTACTCTGTTCTTCAAGCAAATGCTTTCGTATCGTATTGTATTTTAATGTAAATGTCTAACACCCTTTAGACATTCAAACATGAGTAAACATTTGTTGGTAAAATAAATGTGGGGATATATCTATTGCACATTTGTTTTTTACACAAAAACATAAATTAAATATGGATGAATACAGATAAAATGAGTAAAACTAAATATTGATATAGACTGAAATGTAAAAAAAAAAAATACCATAAAGCCGGTAGCACTAATTATAATTCAGCACGTCTGAGCAAAAGGCATGGTATTATATAACTGAGTTTTGGGGCATGGTGAAAAACTGTCTTGCACCCCACATCATCCACCACCTGCTGATGCACCGAGTCCCAAAACACAAGAACTGCACCTCGGTGGTCCTCTTGGGCAAGGTGTGCAGGTGTATTGTCCCAAGGTGCTTATATGAAAAGCCATGCTTGCCTGACTTCATATTTCTAAGTCGGGGTTGACGTGGAGTTCATAATGGGCGAATTTGTCAATAAAGATGTGACTTCATTTTTATAGATGAATGGATCAGTATTCATACTGACATCAACTTTCTTTCATTTTAATATCTCTTATGCTCAATTCTATGTTTAATTGCATAACGATTATAATTGTTATTATTATTTATCATTTTTGTGTCTTTCTGTTCTGTTTTTGTATGCTGCAACAATTCTAAAATTCGAACATACCGAAGGATAGTTCAAAATAATAAAACTTTGTGAAGGTAACACTGGTGACATGGAAGAGTACAAATTGTCAAATTTGTTGGCATGTGATGGCTAATAGGAAATGATGACACTGACATTTTCAAGCTGTGGCAGAGTGTGCAAGCTGTATTGGCCTCCCGTGAAATACCTTGGACCAGGCCCTTTTTTTTTTTTTTTTTACAAATTTAGCACTGTGTATTCCCACTTTTGAAGGCTTTTGGGCCAGATGTACGATGTGCAAAATAGTGCCTCGCAAATTGCGACAAATTTGCGACTCACAATTTGCGAGCTGCTATTTGGCATTTACAACAGTGTGTTTAACACTGTTTGCGATTCCCAATGGGGTCGCAAATTGCGAGGCTCATGAATATTAATGAGCCTCTCGCAATTTGCGAGCCCATTGGGAATGGCAGGCCCTCCCAGGGGTGGTGGCCTGCTGGGCTCAGCAGACCTCCATGTCTGGGACTGCTCAATGCAATTGAAAAACAATTCATTTTTTAAGGGCAGGCACTGCCTGCCCTTAAAAAATATTTTTAGAGACAGTCGCAAAGTGGAGATACAGTCGCAAAGTGGAAGGGGTCCCCTGGGGACCCCTTCCTAATTGCGACTGCATTACCACCCTCTTGAAGAGGGTGGTAATTTACGAGTGTTTTGCGACTGCAATTCCCAGTTAGATCCCAGTGATTTGACATATTCAACACGTTGGGCACACATATGTATACATTGTCAGATAATATGAGATGCAGCTAGTAACCTTACATGGATGAGGTGGATGAATGTTGATGCTCAGACGTATCTCACATCCCATGCTTGAAGCATGCCTCAGGCATGTGAATGTTTTATATACTGCTGGGCATCATCATCTAAGGGCCCCTTGCACCATAACACAAAGGGAGAAAACCATTGGTTCTAGGCAGGGCAAAGTAGTGCTGGGATGGAAAAGAAGTATGTAAGAATATATGACGATACTTAGCATGCCATTACTACACATGCTTTTAGTGCGATGTTTTTACATCGCAAATGCCTTTACTTTGCATATTTTTGATGCGCAATCCATTACTTCGCAAATGCATTTATAATATATTAATTTACTTTTACAGTGCATATCCTTACTACGCATACCACTACTTCGCGCACATTGTCAATTTTTAATATTTTAAATTTTAATTAACTTACTCCCTGGGACGGGATTTTTTGGAAATAGGGGTTTTGTGTGGGGGAGTAATTTAAAATATATTTAAAAATTAAATACTCGTGTATGAAATTAAATATACAGCTTTTTTTTAACATTGCATTCTTTCTTTTTTTAAAACACCCCAACACCTAGAAACGTAATAAAATATTTTTCAAACATTAAATAAATAAATAAACACCCCAACACTACGCAAAATATTAAATGCAAATTCACTACACTACACAACACAAACTTCACAACACTACTCTAATCCCTTCAACACTACCCCCAGCACAACCCTACCCTGTGCCCCAGTCCTGCCCCTACACGCAAACACTTCCCTACACGACCCCCTGACACTACCCTAAACCCTAAAACACTACTGTACAGTACATAAATACTACAACACTACCCTAAACCCTAAAACACTACCCCCAGCATGACCCTACCCCTACCCTCAGTCCGTCCCCTACACTGAACCACTACCCTACACAACCCCCTGACACTACCCTAAACCCTAAAACACTACCCTAAACCCTAAAACACTACCCCCTGCACTACCCAACACCTACCCCCAGTCCGTTCCCCACACTGAACCACTACCCTGCACAACCCCCGACACTACCCTAAACCCTAAAACACTCTCCCTACACTACACAAACACTACAACACTACCCTAAACCCTAAAACACTACCCCCACCACGACCCTGCCCCTACTCCAAATCCGTCCCCTACACTGAAACATTACCCTACACGAGCCCCCAACACTACCCTAAACCCTAAAACACTACCCTACACTACGCAAACACTACAACACTACTCTAAACCCTAAAACACTACCCCAAGCACGACCCTGCCCCTACTCCCAGTCCGCTCCCTACACTTAAACACTACCCTGCACGACCTCCCGACACTACCCTAAACCCTAAAACACTACCCCAAGCACGACACTGCCCCTACTCCCAGTCCGCTCCCTACACTGAAACACTACCCTGCACAACCCCCCTACACTACTCTTCAATACACAAACACCACAACACTACCCTAATCCCTAAAACACTAACCCCTGCACAACCCTCCCCATCCCCATTCCTGTCCCTTCACACAAACACTACCCTGCACAACCTATAACACTACCCTTAAACTAAAAACACTACTCTTAAAACAGAAACCCTTCAAAAATACACAGTCCCTCTTACCTCTCCCTCCTCAGTGCACGTCCTTTGTCCTCATCTGAGATGATTGTGGGAGTGCCCTTTGCCCCTCGTGCCCCTGCTTCGATACTGTTCTCACCAGGTCTCCTTCCACCATGCCGTCTTGCTGGCTACCACGTCACTGCAATTCCGTGCGTGCCTCCTCCTAACTCCAACAGCTGCCGTCATCCATACACACATTACAACGCATGCATTGTAACAGCGCATGCGAAGTAATAACATACGTAGTAAAGGCTACGCGTTATTACAGCGCATGCGTTGTAATGCTTGCGTAGTAATGGTACGCAGTGTAATGACCGTGTGCAAATGGATGTTTACCGTATGTAAGATTGTAAGGGCCATATCAGACTATTCATGTCACTGGTGCACAGAGTGCTGACTAGCAGAAAGCATGCTGCCTTGGAACATGGTGTAAGGCAGCATGCCTTGGAAGACGGTATACATTTTTGTCCTGAAAGGGCTGCCTTCCTGAACAAATACAATTGCCTGGGGCATGTTAATCTGCCTACATGTGGTAAATAATGCAGCACACATAAGAAGGTTAACATAATAGGAGATTGAACTTTACATTCCTCCTTACACAACACTTGTGCCAGGTTTAAAAATGTTGGAATCATGCCCTGCAGGCACACTTATGTGAAATCAGGTCATGTTTCAAAATACAAGCATATATTTTGTAAATAATAAACCCACATAACCTAGAACAGGCCCATGGGGCAGGGAAACAATTTCACAGATTTACACTCGATTTGTTCCAACACGACATTGAATGATCAGGCCCTTACAAGTTTACAATTTTTTAAACTGTGATAGTTACACAACTACAAGCGCAGGTACATACATATATATCTAGGTTGCCACCAATTTCCACTTCAAGCTGGGGTACCAGAGCTGCCTTTTGGGACACCAGATCAGCCCATCAATGCTTCAGCTGGTGGACGGTGGCCTCTACCCCAAACACCTTGCCATGCGCCACCGCACCCATTGCCAGCGCTCCTTCCTTTCCTTGGTGGGGCATCCCTGTCTGACTCTACCCCCCCGATGCAATCATTTTCAGTATGTAATGGGCCAGCAGCCATAGCAGGCCCCCAAACTCTTGCTCTTTAAAGTTTTTTGCTCTACCCTTTCACGACATGGCCAAACCAACTCTACACCCCCTAAACCCCCAACAAACACCCCTTAACTTAACCCCTGAAAAATAGAAAATAGTAAAACGTAAATAAACAAACACCTGACAAAACAATGACAATAAAAATACAAACTACAACAATACACAATCAACACAATTTGCAAAAGAGGACTGAGCAGACACTGACAAGGCCAAAACTCACACCAATCCACCAGACACTCTCCAAAAACACCTCCAACTCCCAGCACAAACTAACAGACTATAAGAAAAGTGAAACTAACTTTCACACGTCCTAGTTGGCAGCCTGCCACACCAATTGCGTCATTCCCTGTGTGTATCCCTCCCGTTTCTGACATTTGCGTTGTTTTTTTATGCTGGATCACTACTTAAATGGCCACAGTGTGATGCCTGCACTGCACAATGGCACTTCTGCTGTCAGTTCCATGCATTGGCTTAAATGCACAGCTTCCTACCAATGCAAGTGTTGCAATGCACTGCACTATAGGGACAATGCGCAGATTGTGACCTACACAACTGGCCTAATGTGTTGGATCAACTGTAGAAGTCTGTGTGATGCTGGATCACACACCTTGGCCACACTTCCATTGGGATAAGACTGGGGTGTCGACACTTGGCAGGTCTGTGAGACACAGGGTAGGGTCCAGGTGGTGAATCTGGGTAGTTACTCTGTCATATACCTGTAACTTCATGACAGGTGGCACAGCAGATACAGGTGGCACAGCAAGTTGCCCATGGAGTCAGCCTGGGTCCAATGACTGCATGTGGAGTCCCTATCACCATGTTATGGGAAATAGTAGGCAGCATGGCAGCAAAGCAATGAGACATTATGAGCTATAGGATCACACATCAGTTGTCACAGCCACTACCAAGGGTACACACCAGGATGTCCTCCACAGTCATATGTGCATGTAAAGATGGCTCCTGTGATCTATGTGCCATGCTATTGTATTTCATATTCTGACTATGCTCTCTATTCATGCAATGTGTGGGGAATCCATCATTGTGATGGGTCACAGATGCAACACATACTTAGGGAAACACAAAGACAGGCTGACTTACCAATACTACAGTGTATGTCCCACCCATCTTGCACATTTCCAGGATTTTAAAACATCAGTAGGTGCAATTTCAAATTGCAATATGTTTTGGGAGTGGACCATGTCTTACGCACAAAGCTAGTCAAGGTCCTCCATGTAATGTAGTGGTGCAGGCACTTCAGCACCCAGGAGTTTATATAGTACCTGAGTTGTGTGGTGATTGCACAATGCAACATGATACATGTGCAATGCACATCTAATATGATCTATTCACTCCAAAACAAGTGCACCTTCCGTAGCCCCGTGAGAGGTCATTCATCCTGTGTAATGCAATGCAATGCAACACAACACACTGTTTTGCCTTACTAAGCACCAGAGAGAGGTTCCATGACTGTTGCATGGGTGTACCCATACATTTTTCTGTGACTTTTGACATGGACACTTCATGCGTTTGCCATCTCTGTATTCTTCAGGTTATGTCATGTTTGCAAGGGCATCTCCATTGTCTTACTTCTCTGAGTAATGCCACATGTTGCAAGGTCATCTGTTCATAGTGTTGTGTTACAGACCTTTGGACCCTCATTGCATTGCTGTGCAATGCATGAAAAATGTGTATTTTGTAAACCTTGATCTGATGTGGTATATAATAATCTGGCCAGAAATTGAGTCAAGTGTGTAGTGTTTTGAGGATCCCCACACATGCATGTATGCCTTCTTTACAAATAAACATTTTACATGTGCAGATGTTGCTTGGCCTTTGCCCATGACAACGGTCACTCATGATCTGTGATGGTATCTGCAATTAGATTTGCTCATGCAAAGTGCTGCCATTCGGTGAGAAACACTACAATGAGGGATTTGCCTCAGGTATGGACATATTGGGTGAATTGTGTTCCAACACAGTACACTGCATCTCATTGCATTGCCGAGTTGATTGATTAGTTATGTGGAGCCATGGCCCCATGTTGCTCACCTGTTCTGACACCATGATTGTTGCATGTTGAGGCCTATTTCTATTTGAGAAGATGTGAGGATTGACTTGATGTTTACATTGACTGTGAAATAAAGACAGCACAATGAATGAGTTCAAACATTTATTCTCATGTTGAAAATTTCAGACAATTGCAGACAGTTTGTCCATCAAGTCAATTATTATTTAAAAAAAGAATTGGCCACAATGTTGTCACATCGCCGCAGACCAGCCACTGTGTGGTGGATTTATCCTCCGTCATCATTCTCCATTTGCTCAGTCTCTTCAATCTCTGAGTCCCACAGGACATTTGTTCTTACACATACATTGTGGAGAATCGCACAGACAAGTATGATTTTGCACACCACAGGGGGGAGTATAGCAATCTTGTCTCAGTCATGTCCAGGCATCGGAACCTGGACTTCAGTACTCCAGATGTCCGTTAAACCACATTCCTTGTCTTGATCCGCGTCTGGTTGTACCGTTTATGTGGCAGCGTCGGGGATGCACAATTGGGGTCATGACAGTTTTACAAAGGTTACCATGACACACAATTGTGCACTTAACGTGCAAGTGGCGGTGAACGGCGCATTGACACAAGGGTGAAAAAAACAGTGTGAACGGCGAAAAACAACTGATACAAATGATTGAGTGGTCAATAATACAAAGCAGATATACACAAGTTAGGTATTTCGATTTGGACTGAGTTGGTTGACCACTTTAGCACCACAGTTTGCGCTGAATAGTCAACGGCATTTCGACCTGTTCAATTCCAGGTCATCATCATAACAATGGTTACTGATTTCAAAATAGTGCTGTACATAAAGGAGAGAGGAAAAAGGAAATGAGGCCCTAGTTGCAGGTAAGTAAAAGATCAATGAGCGGTTCACGCAGTTTTTTCACCCTTGTGTCACTGCGCCATTCACCGTCACATGCACATTCAGTGCACAATTGTGTGCCATGGTTACCTTTGTAAAATTGTACTGTAGTGCTGATATAACTACGTGCATATAATAATCTACACTCTATGAAATGTTCTCGTGGTCTCCATTTCTTCTCCTTTCAGTGATTTATACAGCCCATGTAATTATCCTCGCTAATGATTACCGGTTGAGACATTGTTGTTTTCTTATAGTTTCAGAGAGTGCGCAGTGGATTGAGCCCAGGTGTCGATGTCCAGGTGAGGAGACTGTGAGACCGGGGGTGGAGGAGGCCTGGTGTTCGTGTTGGGCCCAGGCCTAGTGCCTGTGGGTGGTGCACACCATGCCATGAGCAATCCCTGCACTGCGGAGGACCCACATCACCATGTCTGGTAGGGGACTCCACTAACTGGCTCAAGTCACTGATACCTGCCGTTGGTGGTAGCGGGTGCCAGGGGCATGGGGGTTGTTTTGGCACCAGGCCCTTGAGCACAGAGCTTTATCCGCTGTTACTCGCTGGGGCACTGGGGAACACGGGATCTGGTCACAACTGTTAAATCGGAGGAGGCGGCTGGGTGGTGCTGCCTTTCCTCACCCCCTGTTAGTGCACTTTTGGGTGTATGGGGGACTATCCCTTAGTGAACTTGGTCCTTCCACAGTGCAGCGCCGTCTGGTAGCTGCTGCTGCTGTCCCCATCTGCTGCTGCTGGTTCCCCTGACCCAGAGGTCAGGAGTTCAAGGTCATCCTCCACCCACAGGCTCCTGCCTATGCCTCATCCCTGGTGGTCCAGTGGTAGAGTGTCACTGCTCTGCTGATGACTGCCCTCCTGTCCCACTTTTCTGCTATTTCTGTCCCTCTTTCTGCTCTTCTCTGTTGCTTTTCTAACTCTGCCTTTGTTTTCTTTGTTTGGCTTTGTTTTTTCTGTCCTTTTTTCAGTTCCCTTTTCCCTGCCCTCTCCCTTGTTGCTGCGGGAATCCCCTGTGGCCCTGGCACCCTCCAATGTCCTTTCATGCTCCCCACGTTTCCCACCTCCCAGCTGTGCAGCCCCCCCGCAGTACTACTGAATGGCGGCCACTGTGGGGGCGCATGCAGCATGCGCTGTGCAGGTGCACCAATGGCAAGCCCGTTTGCATCTGTCCGTGCCTGGACCGCACCCAGCGCCAGGGACTCTGCCTCTAGAACACACCACCGCTACAACGCCAGCACCATCCTCACCCTCAACCCTAGACGTCACACTGTCTGCCATCTAGCGTCACCAAAGAATACCCTTCGACCTTTTTACTGCCGAAACTGCAACTGCACTTTCTGCGATGCCAGCAAAACAGCTCCTCTCGCCGCACAGCCGACCAACAGCACACCCGACCGGCTCAAGTGCATCCTCCTCAATTTGCAGTCCCTCCAAAAACACGCTACAGAAAGCAAGGACCTCCTTAACACCACCTCATCAGACATCGCCTTCTTCACAGAAACCTGGACCAACCCCTGCTCCGAACCAGACATCGCCATTGTCATCCCAGATGGCTACAAAACCATTCGCATGGACTACCCCAACCGCACAGGAGGAGGCATCGCCATCGTCCACAAAAGCCCAGTCTGACTGACCATGCACTCTAATGACCCAACAGCAACTATGGAACACCTCCACTTCCAGATCCGGACCAACCCCAACACCACCCTCCACTGCACCCTCGTCTACAGGCCTCACCGTCCCTGACCCCCTTCACCGATGCCATCATAGACCTCATCATATTTATTTCTTTTATTTTGAAGGTTTTGTATAGCGCGATCAAGACCCTTGCGGGTATCAGAGCGCTTTACAGGCAGATGTAAGTGATAGAA
Source organism: Triturus cristatus (assembly GCF_964204655.1). Classification (NCBI taxonomy): domain Eukaryota; kingdom Metazoa; phylum Chordata; class Amphibia; order Caudata; family Salamandridae; genus Triturus; species Triturus cristatus. The sequence goes on from NC_140582.1 coordinate 193,247,278, forward strand.
ACACGTATAGAGAGAAAAAAATTTAAATAAAAATATATAGTTTAGACTAATACAATAATAGTAGCTAAAATAGATTGGCAAATATATACAAGGATATACAAAATGTTCAGGTGAATTTGGAAAATGCAGTGGAAGGGTTGTGTCTCGTTTCTGGGGGCAAGGCATTCCAAACCCTGGGAACCATTCCAGAGAAGGTCTGGTTGTATGTTTTCTTCAAATCGTTGTGGTTTCAGTAGAAGATTTGAGCTCCTAGAGGCTCTGTTACCACAAGAGAGTACCAGCTTGTCAGCTAGGTAACTTGGTGTTTTGTGATGTAATGCCATGTGTGTCATGCAAGTGATTTCCAGATTAATTCTAGCCTCGAAAGGTAGCCAGTTGAGAACACGAAGGTCAGGGGAGATGTGACAATTTTTTTGGAGCCTGTGATGAGTCTAGCAGCTGAGTTAATTGAGGCTCTTATAGGGACTGTAATTGATCTTGGAAGGTCGCAGAGAGCGACACTCTCATAATCCAATTTAGGGATTACTAGCGCTTGAACTGCCTGGTTGAAGTCATTTGCGGGCAGGAAGGGTTTGAGTTTTCTCAAGGGTGTTCATTTGAAAATGTGCTCCTTTTGTGGAAGCGCTGATGTGTTTCTGCATATTTAGCTTACTGTCCAAAGTTACACCCAGCGATTTCGCTGAGTCCATAATGAGAGGTTGACAGTTGAGTGCTGTTAGGTGTTTCATCCACTCGAGGATGATGATCGATTGGCTGGGGTGAGCAATTAAGAGGAATTCAGTTTTGAGGGTGTTTAGTTTCAGATGGTTTTTGGTCAACCAGTTCTGCATTTTTTGTAGCGTTAATCCACCAACTACATCCTACTCAGAGACTGTTGTGTAGATCCTATATTACTCTTACAGGACCTGCGCGTTCGGATAACATAAACTGTAGGATTGGTGGCAGACTAACTCTGAGCACCCCCACCGGATTTGTTAGCCTGTTTTGCAAATATCTAGCTCACAGTGTCTCCTCTTATTGGAAAGAAAATAGTTTCTGGCAACCTTAGACCATGACAACCCTGATCCACCAGGATCGTGGAAACAATGTACTACTTTTCACTCAGTCACTTGTGCTCACTTAGTTTGTCTCTGAGATACACAGAATAAACAGTCTGGGCATTTCAATAAGGATTTCTTAAACAGTTGTTATTCTTGTGTAGATATATGAGCTGTAACAACCATTAGACAGTAGAAGAGATATATGATTAGCAGTGCAGTGAATAAAAAAGGATAGTACAGTTCTACCATCTTGCAATACGCATGAATAAATATATGAATATAAAATACAGGCTAAAAGTGTGCATACTTCTACGATGCCTAACTAGATGTATCTAAGTGTACCTAGCATGTGAGTAGGTGTAAAGCCAAGAATCCCTCTAGGTTTAGTCTAACCCCATTACCTGAAGCAAGAGAGTGTGGGACCCAGTCCTGGTCTCGAGTTGGACACCCTGCAAGGGATGTTTAGACTGCTGTCAGCTGGAGCGTCTGCACTCAGGAGCCTCAGCGTCTCTGGTCAGTGTGTCGGCCTGGAAGTCTCAGTTCCCTCTAACTAATGCTAGCAAGAGGTAATGTATTTATACAGAAAGTATCTAAGGTTCCTTTGTCCCTTGTTCTTTGTGTTAGCCATTATTCGAAAGAGCATGACGTATGGGATGAACCTTGTACGTAGATATTATGCAGGTGGATTATAGCCCCTGCCTGGTTTCCAAGAACACTCATGAATATTCATTCATACTGTGTCCGTCTAAAGATGAAGTCATACAACACTATTGTTAAGGGAAACCCTTCGTCTGCACCCAGGATTAGAACTAGGTAAAGGTTCAATCCTAAAAAGGCTCATTACTGTGTAGTATAGGGGAGGTGATGTAGGTGAAAGGGTATGATGTTACCCGGGCCTATATTAGGGGACCTATATGAAACATAACACCCACTCCACTTCCGAATAGTCAACAAAAATAAAATGCTAGCAAACCATAAATTTATACTAGGTAGCAGCACATAAAATTATCAGTGAGCCATTTAAAAACAATAAAAAAAAATAGTAAAAAGGGGAAAAACGTTTTCTGAAAATTAGTTCTTTGGAATTATTCCTTAAGTCATAGTCCTAAATAGGTTTGTTTATACAATTCAAAACACTACAAGCTTTTTAGAAGGCCATGCCTTTCCAGCGAAAGTGTCAATTTTAGGAAATGTTCCAATTTTAGTTGAGTTTGAAATGAAAAGGAAAATCTGAATTCTTTCCTAGCACACGATGAGCCAATTATAGATTAAGTGTCCTGGCTGGGAGACGCAACATCGTCATTGCTTGCTGCTGCAGTGAACAGACCTTGTAACACCTCGCAGAGTACGTCAATGGAGCATAGATGAAATTCAGTGCTGTCAATAGCTGGTGTAGAGGCAGCCGGTGCTGTAGTCGATACCTGGATGCTAGTGGTGCTTTTGGTGGAGCTGAAGCTCACCCCAGTTGTAAAAGGCACCTGCGGGTTCTCGAGGAATGCAGTCGTCAAGATAGGAATGCGCTTAAAAAAATTCCAAGACTAGCACTCAGCACTTTATATCTTCCAACAACGCAAGGAGGACTGTCCCTCCCAAATATTAGAGACGATTATTTTGCTACTTTTGCACACCACAGTTTCAGATTTTTTTTTCTAAATGACTATGTGGCAGATCATTTTTTTATGAAGAGGATGCTGCTGGAATCTAAAATAATGGACCCTGTCAGAATTACGAAATATCCAAAGAAAGTCCGCTATAAGTTTCTTCAATGGCTATTTAAAATTAAAACCCAACTCCTGACATTCTATGGTATTTTTAACTTAAGCAGCTCAACTGTGTTAACTAATCTTAGTTTTGGCGAAGAGGGCTGCTTGGATATTAACATAGCGAGACTTTGGAGTGAGAATGGCTTTGAGACAATAGAGGACTTTCTTGTGGGAAATAGATGGAAAACGTGGGAAGAGGTTTTTAGACAAATCCATCATTCGAGCACAATCTTGCAATGGTCTTTTTGTATGCTACATGGGGAGCTTAGACAATGCGATAGAGCTAATTTATTTTACAAAAGAGATGTATTAACAGCATTAAACAATCCCTCATTAAAGAAAATTAGTATGTGGATTAAAGTATTAAAAGAGGATAATGCAATCGAGGTATTTGCTAAGGTCAGAGATAGGTGGAAAAAGAGGGAAGACATTGAAATTAGCAAATCGACATGGGATAAAATTAAAAAATCCTCCGCGGTGCGAACTTTCAACGTATGCAATTTTATAGTAAATGGCTTATTTATAGAACTCCCTCATTTCTCCATAATGTCTACCCCCTGGTTGAAGATAAGTGCTTCCGATGCGTAGAGAAGGGTACCTGGAGTCACATCATTTGGGAATGTCAGAAAATAACGGAATTTTGGGAAGAAATAGGAAACTACCTCTCTACTACGATCAAAGTCAATATCCCGATTGATACATCAATAGCGGGTTAGGCTGCTCTCCGAGCCCTACTCCATACGATGAGGCTTTGTTTATAGCATCCTTAATAGTTAGATCTCTAATCCTACAATCTTGGAAATCAGAGAAAACCCCAACTGTTCAAGCATGGAAGGCAAAACTACTTCGAATCCAGAGTAGGGAAAGAAAATATGCATTAAGAGCAGGAGCCCTTAGAAACTACCATAAGCATTGGAACGTGTTCGATAGCTAGATGGATTGACATTTTTTGTTACGAGATTGGCACTTTCCATACCATATGTTCAGACAGGTTTTATAAGAGGTGAAACCCACAGTAGAATCCCCTTTTTTATTTATTTATTTTTTTATTTATCTCACTTATCTCACCATGCGCTTTACTCACTAAAATGGCCGCTAATGTTTAATGTATTGCATATGTCGTATTTATATCGTTGCTATGTTACAATAAATTGCTTATAATGTACGTATGCATATCCATCACATTCCTAATTCTTGATGTTAAATCTTACGGCTGATGAGCCTTGTAATGTTTTTTTTGTGTCTATGAACTCTCAATAAAAATATATATTTAAAAAAAATAAATAAATAGGAATGCGCTGGGGATATTGCCAAATATGGGACCTCAAGGGCTCCAGCCTTGCGTTTAAGTCTGCAGGCGTGTCGGTCGTTAGTGTCAGATAGAGGTCCAAAACGAATACATCACCACAAAACAAGCATCGAAGCACAGGTAAGATGCAGTTCATCCAGACTGGTCTAAACGATAGGAACCAAGAGGCGCTCAGTTCCCGTGGGCGAGGCGTTCCCAGATGTTGTACCATGCATTCACAGTATTTCCGCTGCAGGAGAGCTTTTGCCATCTCGTTGGCGATTGGGCCGTCCATTGCGTAGCAGGTAAATGACAATCAGGATTCCAGCTATTGAGAGCAGGATCAGAGGTAGCCCTCCAAAAATGCTTCCAAATACTGAGTGTATAAAATTTGGAATAACTCCGAGGATAGTCTGAAAGGTGCTTAGAAATCCTGACCCTATGGTCTTAAATAGGTGTACAATACCACTCGTATCAGACATGTTAAAGCTATGACTCACCATTTCTGTGAAATGAAGGGGGCAGTTTGTACGTAAAATGGCCTGTATCTCGGGTCGAGGTCCTTGCGTTTTGAAGATCAAAGGACTCTCGAGCGGAGGTTAAGGGTACGGTTTACTGCAAAAGCATGGCTTTCAGTCTGCTCAAAGTATCAAACTGTATAAAAGAAACATTCAACGAAGGCCATAGCGGCGCCTCCCTGACTGTACTCGTTGGGGGTAACAATACTTGCATACAGCAAGTAACCCTGGAGTTCACAGTGACCAGATAGGCAATGCCCGGAAGCATACCGCAGCAACCTTGATCGTTCAGCATCAAGTAACTCTCATTCGAGAGCAACTCGAATAGTGTTGTAATCACAGCAGCTGGAGTCCCTTTCATGTGGCAAGACAAGTTTGCTACCGAACCATTACATTGTCCGTGCAATTGAATGTCCTGGCACATGAGAGAACCGCTTAAAGCGTTCTTGCAATTTATACCACCAAGAAACACTTCACAATCCCCACGCTGGCATCAAAATATATACAGTATTTCCCAGGATTCCTTACTGTATTCCTTACCCATTTTTTCATATCTGCCTGCCTGCCTGCCTCTGTTCAAGGCGATATTGAAACTGAAAAGTAGTAACCTGTAGAGTTATATGGCCATGGATTAGCCATTCAGTAGATGGTGATTCCGCCACTGTAAATGGTAGTCTATCCAGTTTTTCATTATGCAGCATTGTATATTTAGCTCCCCTTTGTGCCATTTCAACCTGTTTATCTGTTAGATTATATTCAGCAAACAGAGACCTAGGGGGTCATTACGATAGCGGGCGGATCACCACCGCATGTATGGCGGTGGCGATCCGCCCGCTAAAATCCACCGCCCGCATGACTTTTGCCCCCGCCACATTACGATGGTGGGGGGACCCCGGCTGACGGGAAGACCGTCCGCCGGTTTTCTGCCGGTAGGCAATCCGCCAGGAATATGGTGGCGGTGCCTGCAGGCACCGCCATCCATATTCTCATCGTGGCGGTGAACTGCCTTTCCATGGCGGAGACTCTGCCATGGAAAGGCAGGCGGTTTTGTCTTTGGGGGCCTGTTGCGGGCCCCCAGGGTGTTCGGGGGTGCACGGGGGGTACCTATGGTACCCCCTGCATTGTCATGGACATGGTGGCAGGCCCCTCGCGGTGCCTGTCACCTTGTGCATGACAATGCACACAGTGCATTCCCAGCATTGTGGCAGGTGAATGCTGGGAATGGAGGATGCCACCGCCACGGTGGCATCCTAATTGCAGGAGCGGGACCGCCGCACCACTGGCGGCCTGTCCCAGCACCGCTAGGGTGGCGGGCAGACTAAAGTTCGCCCGCCATCCTAATGGGCCCCATAGTGTTGAGAAAACGCTAAGGCACATAGCCTGCACGCAAAAATTGCAGCGTCCAGCTTAATAACATAATAGAACGTAACTGAGATTGCCCTTGTTGTAATATGGCCAAATCTTGTTCTAGTATATCTATCGCAGAAGGCACAATGTTGCCTAAAGAATAAATCCTGGAGGTCAAAGTTGTTAAACCATTATCTACTACAGCCAGAGATTTCTCTAAGTTGATAACGGTCTATTTCCTGTTTTCTCTCTGCGGCCTCATGTTGGGATATTTTACAGATTTCATTGTAGGTGGCATAGATGCCAGCATATATGAAATGTTTTTCAGGATGTTTCCTGGAACCTTGTAGAAAATCCCTAAGATCCATGTCCTGTGAGAGTAAGAATAAGTGAGTGAGTGTTGATGTTTCTAGCCAATCAAGGCACAACTTCCCAACACTATAGGATGTCACTACCCCTGGGTGTTCTCTTTTTACATAACGTGGGTCTGGCCTGTGGATACTAAACCCTTTGGTAATACCCCAGAATCTTTTATGACATATGTTTGTGTCTAAGGGCCAAACCACCCATTCTTTCCAATTAGAGTCTGTTCTATTGTACTGTATTATGTCATCTACTGTTGCCCCTTCCTGTGACGTTGAATTCTGCCACCATTCCATCTGTGATGGTGTTGGAAACCGAGGTGTGTTCATGTCCTTGTTCTTGGCTAGTCCAAGACAGTATGTCTGTTGCACAGTGTCATTTAGAAACATCATCTGCTGTGGAATGAGGCATGCTCTAAATAGCACTTCTGTTTCCTGGACTTGCCAGTCCCTAGAACCCCAGACCGATTTTAAGTCTATTGTGTCCTTCCATAAGTCAAAACCCTGTTCAGACAGTTGGGCAATAAAGGAAGCAGAGTAAATCTGTTTGGTGTTAGTCAGCATAATTTTCAGTGCCGATGTTGGTGTAACCTTATAATAAAATGAGGTCGGGTCAGTGGTGTTAAATCCTGAAAAATATGGAAATTTCTGTGCAAATGTCTGCAAACTACCTTTTGGTGGTGTAGGGCAATGTTCCCATTGATGTTACTCAAAAACATTTCTAGGTGTTATTGATTTGTGTTAAAAATTATGACCACAATGTTGGTAACAGTACAATGTGTCATATTCTGAAGAACCTTCTAAAATTTCAGTATTAGAAAATGCTGCAGTTTTTTCCAAATCAGACAACATGTTATTAACAGTTTCAGTGTCCCAATCGTCAGAAAATGTACTGGAGGTAAGGATATCACTTAAAGAAATTTTAAATACATGAGATAGTTTTAAAAGTTCGGTCGGGCCGCATACGTCGAAATCAACCTTGTCCCATACTATAACGTCTGGTTTAGGAACTGCTGTGATGTTCACTGATGACAAGTCTCTTTGCTCACCATGTGATGATTGATGTTGCTTTAAAATCAAGTTGACCTTTTGGGCTGTAGAGCTTTGCTGGAGGTATCTTCCATTGTTAAGCATGCTAAAAGTTATAACTAATCCTAGCTAGAAAAGAAAAAACAGTATCCCAGTAATGACCCAGAGTTCTACCCAAGACGATACCAGGTATGTCTTTTGAAGAAAGTGAAGAAAGTTCTTTATTTGTTGCTTGTATGTTTGTTTGGCTGGCCTCGTTTCTGGTTCACTTGGATCCAAGGAAAATGTATCATAGTTCATGAAATAGCCAGAAGCAATTCGATCAATTGTTGGAATTGCATCAGGATTTTTTGAAATTGCATTTTGCTCTCGTCAAGGCATGTTGACGTCGACATCTGTATTAGGTCTAATTGCAACTTGTGAATTATTTTGACTTTGGTTTTGAAGTTGAACTTCTGGTTCAAGAGGAACGAGTTCGATAGCATTGTTGCATAGTCCTTCATTCCGTACAGGAGGCTCTTCAAACGTGATGAGTCTTTCTGTTTGAACTTCTTGAATTGTAGCGAGAGGAGGGTATCTGCTACTGTGGAGTCCACGAGGCCTACTGCTTAGTATTGGCCACATAGTGTGGTTTGATTAAGTCGATTGAGACAAATCTTTTCTCCTTTTTCCCGGCAAGAGGCGGCAAAAGTACAGTTATTGTTCCTTGAATTGCTAGGACAGGTGCAGGTTTTCTGTAGGATGGTCCGAATTCTTTTTTGTCCGCTATCTTCTCTCTGACCAAATCCCTGACTTTTGGGATCCAGACAGGTCTTGCCGTGAGTGCCATGACTTCCCCAGTGGCGGTCTGTTTTTTGTGGACGTTGCTTTGTTGTGTCCTTGATTTATTTAGATCCTGTAAAACAGACAAACGATCATGGATATCAAATGGTTCCTCATCCGCCCCCGTGCCTTCACAATCAAGATCAGGTACCCACATCCTCATCCCAAATAGGACCTCATATGGACTGACACCCCTTAGAGAACTTCTTGGCTGATTGTTGGGTGCTCTCTGAACCCCATATAAATGATTTACCCAACTAACGCCCTTGCCTAATAACCCAGCTGTTAAATATTGCTTTAAGTCCTGGTTTTTCCTCCCCACAACCGAATTTCCCTCAGGATGGTACGGAGAGGAGTACCACAATGCTACATCCATACTTTCCATGGCCTCTTTGTAAGCCCGAGAGTTAAACGCCGGGCCACGGTCAAAATGTAACGTGCCAACTGTGTATGTTCCTATGAAGACTCGCAAATCTTTTATAACAGTTCGAGTGTCAGCCGAGCGCTGAGGCCAAACCCATAGGAATCTGGAGCAAGAATCCACTGCCGACAAGATATACTTGAAAGCCCCATCAGATTGTAAAGGGCCGCAGTGGTCCAGATATACACAAGCCAGACGTTTGTCTGATTTTAATAATGTTGTCTGTTCCGGGCGTGTTATAGTGGAGCCTTTCATCTGCTGACAGATGTCACATTTCAAGACATATTCTTAAGTTTGTTTTGCTAGATCTGGCCACCAATAGTGCTGTTTCAACAAGGAAATAGTCGCTGTAACGCCTGTATGCGCAGAGCCCAAACCCTCGTGTGCTGCAACAATCAAACCTTGTCTATGATCCATATTTGGTATTACTCTATCCCCTACTCCAGGAATCTGAGCATATGGATTGTTGCTCGCATCTAACTTGTAGGAGTACTTGAGTGGACATTTGTTAGGTACTGCTGAGGTGCCTTTGCGTTTGTTGAGCTGCCTTTGCGTGAAGCAATGACAGTGACCATAATCTCGCTGTCTATCCTCGTTTTTGCACGAATGATTGCAGCTAAGGAAGCTGTACGTACAGCACCCTTCGCGGCTTCATCAGCCAATGTCATCACGTTGGTGACTCAGTGTATGAATCACGTGAGTTCTTGGTAGTTCGTTTTTCAACTCTCCTACCTATTCCCATATCATTTTATGCTTAATTGCACCACCTTTTGCATCGTTTTGCTCCCAATGGTATAAGTATTCATTATACGATTGCACACAGTAAAAGGAATCACACACGATTAATGTGGGCAATTCGTGATTCGTATTCACTAGTGCCAGTATTAATGCTTTTAACTCTGCCAGCTATGCCGTGCAGTCTCCTAGAGACTGCGTTTTAGTGCAACTTGGATGGAACTTTCCATCCCGCATGCGACCTTTAATGATTGCACATGCTGCGCTGTATTGTTGCTTACTTCCTATGGCCGGTTGCTCAGATCCGTCAATGCAAATTATATATTCATACTGATCTAGAGGCAGTATTTCATTAGGTAGAAGATATTCTTTTTCGTATTGCAGGAATGCTTGTGTTTTTAAATTTGGATCAAATCTGTATTCAATGTCCGTTGCAGTAAGAGAATTAGGCCATTGTATCCATCTCAGATGTAAGGTTTTTGCATTCAGAATGCTAGCCTTTGTAACAGCTTCTAAAGCCAGTACCGGGGTTACCACAAATATGTGATTCCCCTGAGCCAGTGCTCTTTCTCTTGCTACTGCGGTCTGAACTGCTGTCAGGATTTTTTCAGTTGAAGTGAAACGCATTTCTGCATTTGTGTACAGGTGTGATTTATATGTGATTGGTACCGTTTCGCCTTCATTGAAGGTTAAGTAAGTGTACCCACATTGACCCGCTATTACACAGATCACCAAGTTGCGTACGTTTACGCGTGTTTGTAAGTGTTTTGAAGCTATCATGTCTTCTTGTAGTGAACGTAGGATATGTGTGTGTTCCTGTGTCCAAAGTCTAACTGAAAAGTCAGCTTTTAATAAATCGTAGAAAAGTTTTACTCTTTTTGCGTAATCCAAAATGTATGTTCTGCTGCAGTTTAGGAATTCCAGTATTGATTGTAGATATTTTAATGTTTTTGGAGGTTGGAGCAGCGCACACTTTTCTAAAAAGTTAGCTGCCAGACTTTTCCCTTCACTTGACAACTCATATCCCAAAAATAGGACACTCAGGTGGGCTATTTTAAATTTTTTAAAGTTAAATTTGTAGCCCTCAGAGGCGAATCCCATAATAATAGTGCTCACCCTAGTCAAGTGCCTCTTTAAGTCATCTTCCATTAGATTGATATCATCCATATAGGACAATGCTTCTTCATCAAATTTTTGGAGTAATTCTGTTACCCTTACTGAAAATACCCTAGGGCTATTCTTATACCCCTGGGGGGGACGACAAAATTGTCCCTGTGACCCCAGCGCTGAGAATGCGGTCAGATACCTGCTTTCAGGCACTATATTTTTGCAGAAATATCCATTTGAGATATCAAGTGTCGTCTGTATTTTTTTCGCTCAATGTTATTCATTAATGCAGCACTGTGTGCATTTTGGACAGCGAATGTCTTTGTGCAAGTGTTTAAATGTCTGTAATATGAAACTAGACGATATGTATTGTCGGGTTTTGATACAGGAAACAAAGTATTGTTCATTGGTGAGGTGTATGTTTCAATCGCCCCCTGGTATTCAAGTTGATCTAAGATCTCCCTGGCCTGTTTTTTAGCTTATTGCTTTATTGGGTTTTGCCTTTGATCATTTGCTGAAACTTTTAATGGGATCACGTGGCGGGTTGATTTCTCATCCCATCCGGCATGATTTTTGTATAATGCTGGAGCTTGGGCTACTGCCCACTCCCGTGCATATGTATGTTTAAGGTGTATGGGAACGAGGTCGGAGAAGCATGGAAAAATTATCATTTCTCCCCTAGGGCACTCCCTGACAAATGCTGGCGGCCAATCTTGTTCGGCTAATAGGATGTCGTAACCAGATGACAGGTTCTTCCAAAAGAGACCTTTTACTTTCCTGGGCTTGTCCCCCTCCATCCGGAGTGTTATTTCATGTAACTTATGTGGGACGCTCACCCTTTTATTTGGTGTTTTCACTGTGATGTAATCGTTCAAGTCTGCTGTCACTAGAAATTCCTTCAGGTTCTGGCGAGCTATTGTTACTTCTGCCGCACTGTCTAGCATCGTCTGAGCCCATTTCCCGTTCAGAAGTTGCGTCCACAGAATTCTTGGCATGTCTGATTTTCAGGCCTGCAACTTTCTTCTTTTTGAATTGAGGTTTTGATTTTGGCTTTTCTTCTTTTTTGGAAGTATGGTCTTGAGCGTGCTGTTTGTCTCTGGACTTTGTAAGCTCTTCTTTATGTTCTGACCGTCCTTCTCTCTCTCTTTTTTGTCGAGCCCTGCGAGGATCGAGAGGAATGTGTATCAGTATCCTGATTCCTGTCAGGTTTCCTAATATTATACCTATTCCTAAGGTTGAACCTCTTTTCAGAGTGCTCCTGTGGAGGAGATCTACCTCGGGACTGAGATCTGTCTTTTGTAAAGCTTTGTTGTTTTTTATTGTCCCACTTCTTTTTAGAAGCAGAAGGTGTCTGCTTAGAAGTGTCTTTTTCAGGACTGCCCATCAGTTGTGGTTTAAAAGCTTTCCTACCCAAACTGTCTCTGCCTAATTCTGTATACGCAGTTTCAATTATTTTGGGTAGTTCGTGTTGTTGTTCCAACGGGTTGAACTCCCTTAGGCGTTGGCGTATTTCCACTGACGCTGCTTCCCCTTTAATATTAGCTAGTATTATGGCCGATACCTGGCCGAAGTATTTAGTAACAAGACCTCAATTCCACCTGGACAACCCCAGTTACCAGAACACCACATCCCTCCTGGAGAACCGTGCCAACATCGGACTCAAGCAGCTAGTTACCGCACCAACCCACATAGCCGGACACACGCTTGACCCCGTCTTCTCCGTCAGCAGGAACTTCAACTACAGCCACACCACTGAACTCTCCTGGACTGACCATCATTGCGTACATCTCGGCTTCCTCACGCCTGCCATGCACCACCACCATCATCACCCTCCCCGTCGCAGCTCTATCAAGGCCACCGAAGAAATTCTCATCAACTCTCTCAACACCACAACTCCGCCAACGCCTATGGACTTCAACACGGCAGTGCACAACCTCCACTGATTGATCTCCAAATGCACCGACACCCTGGCACCCCTCAAGAAAAGACCAGACAAACAACACTCCAAGAATGCCAGCTGGTTCACACCCTCCCTCTATGATTCCAGTTGCACATGCAGATGTCTCAAGAATAGATGGAGGCACAACAAAACACTGTAAACTCACACAACCTTCAACTCTGCCGTCAACGCACACCATCTCCTCCTGAAAACTACTAAGAAAATGGCCCTCCAAGACAGAATCAAAGCCAACATGCACAACTGCAAGGAACTCTTTGCCATCATCAAGGAGTTCTACAGGCCTCCAGGCTTTGCCCCGATGGATCCCGGCCTGTACCACATCTTCCACAGAGCTGCCGCCATCCCTCCCCAGCTTTGATGCACCATCAACTGCTCCACTGAAACCGATACCTTCCCCAATGACTGGAAATACGCCAAGATCAACCCTCTGCTGAAGAAGCCATCCTGAGACCCTACAGGACCTCAAGAACTTCAGAGCGATCTCACTCCTCCCCTCCCCTTCCCAGCCAAGGTCATAGGGAAGGCCATCAACACCCAACTCTCTGAGTTCACCTATGTGAACCACATCCTGGACACCTCCCAATCCGGCTACCGAAGCAACCACAGCACAGTGATTGCAATCCTTGTTGCCACAAAGGACAATTCTCTCACTCCTCGACTGGGTCGAGACCACAACCCTCATCCCTCTAGATCCCTCGGCTTCCATCGACACCATGTCCCAACACACCCTAATCACAAAACTCCACAGCGCCGGCATCAGTGACAAGGCTTTAGACTGGATCCACTCCTTCCTCACCGGCTAGACCCAGCGAGTGAGACTACTGCTGTTCATCTCAGAACCCACAGAGATTAGCTCTGTAGAACCCCATGGTTCCTCCCTAAGCCCCACCCTCTTCAACATCTATATTGCCCCGCTCGCAGCCATCGCTAGAAGCCACGGACTTAACATTGTCTCCTATGCTGATGACACCCAGTTGATCCTCTCCCTCACCAATGAACCCACAGCCACCAGAACCAACTTCCACAGTGGAATGAAGGCTGTTGCTACCTGGATGAAACACATCTGCCTCAAGCTAAACTCGTACAAGACTGAAGTGCTCATCCTGGGACCCACCCCTTCAGCCTGGGAAGACTCCTGGTGGCCACCCACTCTGGGATCTCCGCCCACTCCCAACGGACCATGCATGCAACCTCAGCATCATACTAGAATCATCACTCACTATGAAATGCCATATCAACGCAGTTTCCTCAGCCTGCTTCCACACGCTCCACCTGCTTCGAAAGACATTCAATCAATCAATCAGGGTACTTGTAAAGCTCGCTACTTACCCGTGAGGTTCCCAAGGCGCTGAGGGGTGGGGGGGGTGGGTGCCGCTGCTGCTCGAAGAGCCAGGTCTTGAGGAGTCTTCTGAAGGCGAGTAGGTCTTGGGTATGTCGTAGGTGGGTTGGGAGGGTGTTCCAGGTTTTGGCGGCGAGGTAAGAGAAGGATCTGCCGCCGGCGGTTGTACATTGGATGCGGGGGACATCTGCGAGGGTGAGGTTGGCGGAGCGGAGCTGGCGGGTGGGGGTGTAGAAGCTGAGTCTGCTGTTCAGGCATTGTGGAGTGCTTTGTGTGTGTGGGTGAGGAGCTTGAAGGTGATCCTCTTGTCGATGGGGAGCCAGTGCAGGTCTCTCAGGATGGGGGTGATGTGGGTGCGGCGGGGGGCGTTGACGATCAGTCGGGTGGAGGCGTTTTGGATGCGTTGTAGCCGCCGTTGGTGTTTGGCTGGGATTCCTGCGTAGAGTGCGTTGCCGTAGTCCAGTCTGCTGCTGATGAGGGCCTGTGTCACTGTTCTTCTTGTTTCGGTCGTGATCCATTTGTAGATCCGGCGGAGCATGCGTAGAGTGTTGTAGCAGGAGGAGGAGACGGCGTTGACTTGCTTGGACATGGAGAGGGAGGAGTCGAGGATGAATCCTAGGTTGCGTGCGTGGTCGGTTGGTATCGGTTCTGTCCCCAGGGCGGTCGGCCACCAGGAGTAGTCCCAGGCTGAGGGGGTGGGCCCGAGGATGAGGACCTCCGTCTTGTCCGAGTTCAGTTTCAGACGGCTGCTCCTCATCCAGTCGGCGATGGCCTTCTTGCCCTCATGAATGTTGGTTTTGGCGGTGTGAGGGTCCTTGGTGAGGGAGAGGATGAGCTGGGTGTCGCCGGCGTAGGAGATGATGTTGAGGTTGTGGTGGCGGGCCACTTTTGCGAGGGGGGCCATGTAGATGTTGAACAGCGTCGGGCTGAGGGATGAGCCCTGGGGGACGCCGCAGATGATGTCGGTGGATCCCTACAGAATCCAGAAAGACGGTCACCTATGCACTCATCACCAGCAGACTTGACTACGGCAATGCACTATACGCCAGCATCACCCAGAAACAGCTCAAGAAACTACAGAATATCTAAAATGCCGCAGCCAGACTGGTCCTTGATATCCCCCGCCGCAGCCACATCAGGCAACACCTCTGACAACTCCCCAGGCTCCCAGTCAACACGAGACTCACTTTCAAACTCATCACTCATGCCTACAAAGTTCTACACGATGAAGGACCCACATACCTGAACCACCGCCTCACATTCCACCCAGACAACTACGATCCTCTCAACTCGCCCTTGCCTCCATCCCCAGGATCCACAAGACCAGAACAGGAGGAAGGTCGTTCTTCTACCTCACCGCCAAGACCTGGAACACCCTGCCCCTGCACCTCAGGCAATCCGTGTCTCTGACCCAATTCAGGAAGGATCTCGAGACCTGACTCTTCAAATGATCCTCCACCCAGTCGGACCAGCAGTCCCTCTCCCACAGTGCCTTGAGACCCTCACGGGTGAGTATTCATGCTATAAAAGTCCCTGATTAATTGATTGATTTACCTCAGTGCCACCCAATCAAAGATTCCTGGCTAGCATTCACCTGACTGGAGAAGAGGGGCTGGCTGGCCGCACTGCACTGCATGTCCTAAATAGTGCCTGGGTGTCTGGTGAAGCAATGAGCTGCCTGCACACGGGGATTCTGTCGACACAGGGCCACTCCTCCGTGTCGGTGGACTGAGTGGCTGGGGGCCACTGGCCACCAGGGCAGATGACAGTGGACACACTGGACTCCATACTAGACCCTGTACTCATGGCTGTTTAGAAAATAGGTACCTCCCTGGAACAAACGCGCACTTCTCTTGAGGGCCACAGCAACAAAATCACAGTCAACTTCACCCAGAGTGCGCAAATCATCATAGCTTGACAAACAAGTAAACGACATTGAGCAAGAACTGGCCGAAGTCCACCCTATTACCTGGAAGGCAGCGTACTCGCAGCTAATGGCACGTGTGAAGTCACTTGAAAAAAGAGCGGGGGATGCGGAGGGCTGCTCCTGGTGGCACAATATGTGGGTCGTGGGTCTGCCTGAGGGAACAGAAGGAGCTGATGCAGTGAATATATTGTGACACGGTTGCGTGACCTACTGCCAGCAGGTGCGCTCTCCCCATTCTTTGTTGTTGAGCGGGCCCATCGAGTGCCGGCAAGACGTCCGCTGCCGGGGACAGGTCCTAGACCCTTCTGTCTCCTACAGGGATCTTGACGCTGTCCTGAGGGAAGTATACAAGCTGGGCAGGTGAAAGTGGATAACGCAACAGTACTTTTCTTCCATGACTACGCCACCAGGCTACAGAGGCAGAGGAGGTCATTTCTAGTGGTTAAGAGACACCTCTGAGAGTTGGGCATCAATTGCTCCCTCCTCTTCTCGGCAAGGGTGCAAGTGGTCTCAGATGGTAACACGTGATTCTGTGACAATGCTAAACAGGTTTGGATCTGGCTGGAATCTACCGATCGCCAGGTGCTGTGGACAGGGAGTGAAGGGTCTGCACAACAAACTTTCATTCATGGAGCCAGTTGTAGTGGGAGGTGTGGGAGGAGCAAACTCCCCCCGCCACAACTACAAGCCACCCCCAATCTGAAACAGGCTATACAAGATAGTCGGACGGCGCTGCTTGCGGCAGTGACGATGGGCCATTGCACACACAGACAGGATCCTGAAACTTCCCCTGGACACTCCCACAGCAACAATGGCTCCACTGCAATGTGGACCTCAGGGACAGAGTCTGGGGGCCCCCGGATGTGACTCCTCAGACGGCAGATGACCAAATTTAAAGTTGACTGATTTTTGCGTCTCCAGGCAGCTGCGGAGAGTCTCTGGCTTTCTGCGGTTCCCCGTTCTGCAGCTTGCTGTGGCAGACGTTCCGGTTTACGAAGGTCAATGCTTATAGGGGATCAGGTCCAGTCATCATCCAAAGGGAACTGAGAAGTTGTTCAGGTGAGTGACGCATAACAGGAGCGGTGGTGGTCTCTTTGTTGCTCCTAGCTGCAATGGCATGAGGTCCATAGTGTTGTTGACCTTGCCAAGGATGAATTGTGGGAGTTCTTTTATTATCCAAGGACCTCATACTAGCAGCCCTTTTGCACCACTGAAATGTCACTTTTTTGACGTTCCAGAGGCGCAATGTGCCACAGCATATTTACAAAGCCATGCAAAGCCACTTTACATGGGTTTCAATGGCCTTGTAAATATGTGCCCTTTTCATGCGTAAAACTGTGAAAAAGGGGCGTTCCATGGGTGTTACTGTGAGCGTTCCCAACAAAAACCAGTGGAATATTAAGCATTCCCAGATTTATGAGGAAAAAGTTAACTTGGAAATGCGTCAGAATCTAACACCGCCCCAAGGGTAGCGTTTGGGAGGCACCATGAGGATAAATGTTTTTATTTCTCCTCTTTTTTTCCTTTTTCTATGTGTGCCGCATTCTATTTTGCTGACATGGTTCTTTGTTAGAAATGGATTCTCTAGTTGGCAGTGGATTGCACCCTATCCAATTAGGGACCCTCTCTCTAGTCAGGGCAAGGGAGCAACGTACAGCTAATATAACCCCTGCTAGCTTGGTACGAGCAGTCAGGCTTATCTCAGAGGTAATGTGTAAAGTATTTGTACACACATACACACACAGTAACACAGTGAAAACATTACAAAAGGAATCTACACCATTTTAAAAAAACTGCCAATATTTAGCTGAATAAAAGAAGACCAAACGTCAAAAATCTAACATACACAAGTCAAGATATCACTTTTTAATAATTAAGCAAGTTTAGTCCATAGAAATCAATGGATACGCTTGTTTAGGACAAAGTACCTTAGATTTGTAAAAAATCAGAGACTAGGCAAGGCACAGGGGAGGTGAGGCACCGGAAAAGTAAATAATGTGTTGGTTCCTTACAATGCAAGGGAGGTGTTGCATCATTTCCTTACTGCTACAGGGAAGGTGAGGCTTTGGTTCCTCACTGCTAGGCAGTGGAGGTGATGTGTCGGTTCCTTATTGGCAGGGGAGGTGATGTGCAGGGGCGGCTCCTTTGCTGAGGTGGAGTAGTGTCGCCACATTGCCTTTCAGCAATACAAGTAAGGAAAAATAAAATGATAATGCAAGGTTATTATCATTTTATTTTTCTGTGCTGAGGCAGTTTTGAGGGAGGGCTGGGCAGGGCAGTGCAGGGGGAGTAGAGGTGGCACTATGTAGGTGTGGGTGAATGTTTGGCCAGCTGTCTTGGCCGGCCAAACAGTCATGCACCCTTTGCATGTCCTTCCCCCAGGCTGTACTACAGCCTGGGTGGAGAACAAGCCCAGGCTCCTGTTCCCTGTTTAAGCGCTGAACCATGGCATTCAGACCAATCATAACGCTGCATTGCAGTGTTGTGATTGGCTTAGGGGAGCCTGGGTGTTTACTGCTTCCTGTTTGCACAGAAGCCAGGAAGCGGACGGAGAGAACAGAGGAAAGGCTGTGGCTGCCCAGCCGGCCGGTGGACAGGAAAGTTATCTTTTTTAACCCCCTCCTTTCCCCATCCTCACCTCCCTGCCCCACTACAGCTTCCCAGGAGCAGCCGCCACTGGTGGTGTGTCGGTTTTTGGACTTGCGGCCTAAGTTTCTTACTGCGGTGTCGAGGAAGAGTCGGCGCCCAGGGATGATGCAGCAAAAATCCAGACACACTGCGTCGATTCAACCATGGCAAAGCAGGCACTGCGTAGATTCCACAACTGCAAAGCAGGCTCTGCATCAGAGTCGGAGCGAGCATCATGGACGTCGGTGATGCTGTGCTCAAGGCTCATGCAGCGGAGATTCTTCTGAGGTGGTTGGACAGCAAGCTGGGGGTCTGTGGTGATAGCAGTGGTCAATGAGTCAAGCAGGAACCACGCTTTGGGGCAACCAGCAGTGATGCACCAATCTTTACAGTGAGGCGTCAAATTGGACAGATGCTGGGAGTCGGTCCATTGATTTTCTCCTTAAAATCATCGGATTTCACTTCCAAGAGCCCAGGAACTAGATTTGTCATTGCTTGGTAACTCAGATCTCTCAGTAGATGAGCCCAAGCACTGGCAAGTGAAGTCTTTAATGGCCCTGAGACTTCTTAACAGGAGGCAAACTCCAGGGGAGAGGAAGTGGCTTAACTGCTAGAGCGGCTGACTTTGAAGCTGGGGAACCAGGTTTGATTCTGTTGGAAGGCTCAAGCATCCTGTGATTCTGGGTAAATCACTTAATCTCCCAGTGTCTGAAACAAAAAAAAGAATGTGTCCAGTCTGTAATGCAACTGGTGCTCATGTAAAGCTCTCTGATACCTTTGGTTCGAGTTCGTGCTATATAAAACTGAAAAAAAAAACCCTCAAGCCATTGGAGAACATTAGAACGTTAGAAGCAGAATGCGGAAACCAAAGTCCAGCCCTTTCCCTCCCAGGACAGAAGCAGCAAAAATCAGGCCCACACAGCAAAGGGAGTGCACCTTTAGGCTTAAAAAGGAGTGATTTCATTGCACACAAGATTTTGTTTATTTCAAGCAGCTAGTGTGGTGGAGCACAGTGCTGGAGCACTGGGGCCTGAGGTTTCAGTCTGGGAATCATGTGGGTTTTTCATTAAGTTTATGCACCATGTTTAGTTTGATATGCTCCTAGATTAATTTTGCTTGGATTATTTTGCACTTGCTTGACTTTTTAGCTTGATGTATTTGCATGCAGTTTCTTTGCACAGAGCACGGCATAGGGTTGGGGTAGATGAACTGTATCTTGATTAGGGTGTGTTTGAGGGAGCACTTTGGGTTCATTTTCAATTGAGGCATGTGTTTCTTTGATGTGTTCTTGGAGTTTGTTTCGTTAGTATTAAGCGCATATGTTTTCTTTGCTAGTGCGATTCTTTTACTAAGCACATTTCCTTATTGAGCATGGTTTTTTTCATTAAGCATGTTTCTGATTTCTGTCACCAGATGCAGTGTATGATGGTAGTTGTAGGCTAGGTTTTTCAGACATTAGATTCTTTACGTTTCTTATGGGATGTTTTTATGTTCTAGTGACCCCTGGGGAAGGGCCAACGGCCGGAAATGCATTGGGATTTTCTGACATCATGGATACCCAGGATAAAAGTGTATTCTGTCATGCTGTGGGATAAAGGACTGGATGACCATTTCCTAGGCATTTGAAGTTCAGAATTACAATGCCTCTGTATTAAATAATCAATTAAAATACATTGAATAAGTTTGAATGAAGAAGCATTATCTGGATTAAAATTGGTTTCAAGTTTTGTATCCTTGTGGAGACTGGAATGAACGCAGTGCAACGTGAAGCTGGTGAATGACGACGTATCAGACAACTGTAACTTTCTAAAAGTGGCATTTTTAGACTTGCAATTTAAAAAACAACTTCACTAAAAGATGTGTTTTTAAATTGTGAGTCTGGAGAAACCAAAATTCCCAATTGGCAGATATACTTGAAAGATGTTACAAGCCAGTTCCAATGCAAATCTATGGGAGGGAGAAGCCTTGCTGTAGTGAAAAACTGAATTAGCAGTATTTCACTACCAGAACATGTAAAACACAACTGGACATGTACTACATTTTAAATACACTGCACCCTGCTAACTCAGCTACCTTGAGCCTACCTTAGGGGTGACATATGTAATAATATGTAACATTTGGGCTTTGCCAGGTCAAAATTGCAGTTTAATCCTGCACACATACACAGCAGTGGCATGTCTGAGACATGTTTGAAGGGCTACTCTTGTGGGTGGCACAAGCAGTGATGCAGGCCCACTAGTAATATTAGATTTACAGGCCCTGAGTACACATACTTGCGACTTACTGGTAAATCAAATATGCCAATCGTGGAGAAACCAAACTGTTAAGATAATAAATGCCATCTAGCCATGTAATATCTTGAAAGATTTATTCTCCAGTATAATATTACAACCCTCACGAAACTCGATCCAGTAGCCAACTGCCAAACCCCCACTCCAACATCTAGAACCTGGAACCTCTTATGTCACCACCATGACATATTTAGAATTCTTTAAAACAAACATTGGCAAAGACATAACACATCTTCCCCCCCTAAAAAAAACAAAAATGAACATGTCTTATACAACAAAATTCACATAAAGAAAACAGTAAGGTATAAAAATAAAAGCACAATTAACAATAACTAGGAAACATTTCTAACTCATAAGAATTGACAAATTATACATGTCAAAATACATATGCTATTCAGAAAAATATATAATACAATCTATGCGCCATATTGGTTTAGATCCAATTGCATGACATAGTCTTTATGCCAAAAATCTAATTACATGAGATAGTCTTTGTGCCATATAGGTTTAGATCTCAGTCTATCAGTATTCGTATCAGTGGTGTATCTATGGTGATCCACACACACACGTTGAGAAAATCTAGAATGTGGATTTGACATTTTCACCAATCTGGACATATTCCACACATCTCCTGAATCCAACACAACGACATTTCTCTTGACCTCAGAAATCACAAAAGGACCCATAAATCTAGAATGACCCTTCTTTACAAATCCAGGTCTTCTGACCAAAACTGTGTCACCAGCTCTCCATACCACATGCTTGGTACAATGTTTGTTGTCAAAAACAGTTTTATACCTGTCCTGATGATTCCTTCTTCTCAAGTTCAACTCCACATCAGAAGGCTGATCATGAGTAGAAGTATCCAAATTTAACCATACTGGATTTAACTTGCAGTGTGGTTTCCTGCCTCTCAATACAGCAAAAGGTGTTACTCCAGTTACGGCATTCGGTGTAACCCTATGCGCCCACCATGTTTCCCTCAAAGATATTTTCAGAGATTCCTTATTCAATAAGGCCCTTTGAGCACAACTCTTGACAATTTTGTTCATACTCTCAGCTAACCCATTAGCTTGGGGTGAATATAGAGCAGTTTTAAAGTGGACGATTGCCAAACTGGAATGAAATTGCTTCATTTCAATGGACACAAATTGTGCACCATTATCTGTGATCAATGTCTTCGGAATCCCTTCTCTAGAAAACTCATCCTTAAGAAACTCGATCACCACATTAGTATTTACAAATGGAACACATTTCGTTACTACCCACTTAGAAGTGTAGTCCACTAACAATATAACATATCGCTCATTACGAGACAACAACTCGAACGGACCAGCAATGTCCAAACCTAATTTAGTCCAAGGCTCAACCGGAATAACTACAGGTGAAATTGGTGCAGAAAAAGTTTTCTTAGATTTGTCATTATTAGCACATTGATAACAATCTTTAACCACCTCCTCCACATCATGATCCATACTTGGCCACCAATACCATTGACGCAACCTGCTCTTTGTTTTGTTACGCCCTAGATGCCCTTCATGAGCCAAATTGATTAACTTACTCTTTAATTCATCTGCTGCTACAACACGTTTTCCTCTCAAAATTTTGTCGTCAACAATGCTTAACTCATCTTTTATATTGAAATAACTCTCCAAAGAAACCGGTAACATTTTCTTATCAGGCCAACCACCCACAATGAAACTTTCTAAATCAACAATATCCTTATCTTTAGCATAAGATTCCTTCCATTCTTTATCCTCAAGGGCGTCTTCACAAATCCAATTAATACAACACACACCCAAATTTACATGATCAGAATGAATAGGTAATCTTGACATACAGTCAGCCATGCAATTCTTGGAACCCGGAACAAATTCCACCGCAAAATTGTAATTTGATAACCCATCTACCCATCGTGCAATTCTGGGAGAAAAATTGTCTACCTCTCTAGAGGAGAACATTTTAGACAAGGGTTTGTGATCTGACCTAACCGTGAAAGGTATTCCCCACAAAAAAAATTTAAAGTGAAGAATAGCCCAGTACACAGCAAGTGCTTCACGTTCAATAACTGAATACCTCGCCTCGGCATCCCTCAGTGCACGTGAGGCAAAAGCAACAACTCTTAAGTCTCCATCAACTACCTGCGAGAGTATAGCACCCAATCCAGCAATACTTGCATCAGTAGACAAAATCGTTCTTTTATTTATATCAAAGTGACCCAATGTAGGTAATTTTGAAATACTTTGTTTCACACATTTAAAAGCGTGATCACATTCACTCGACCAGACAAACTGTGACCCTTTCTTCAATAATGATCTCAAAGGTAAGGAAATGGAAGCAAAATTCTGGATGAACTTTGAACAAAACTCGGCTAATCCTAAAAAGGAACGCATTTGATCTTTGTTAACCGGCTCAGGGGCTTCAATTATGCTTTTGGCTAACTCCATCTTAGGACTAATTCCTTCACCAGAGATTGTATGACCTAGATAAGTTACTGGTGTAACTCTAAATTTACATTTTTCCTTCTTTATCACCAAACCCGCTGATTGTAGTTTTCCAAGAACATCCCAAAGAATTTTATCATGCTCCTTCAAATCTTTGCCATACACCAAAATATCATCCTGGAAAATGAGCACTTTATCAACACCTTGCAAAACTTGCCTCATAACTCTCTGAAAACACGCCGCAGCAGATGCAAGCCCGAAAGGCATTCTAACAAATTGAAAAGCACCCAACGGAGTCACAAATGAAGTCAGATGTTTCGAATCAGGGTGTAGCTTGACCTGGTGGTAAGCAGAGGACAAATCCATGACACTAAAAATTTTAGCATCCTTTATCAAAGTCAAAGTTTCAGTGATGTTCGGTAGCGGTTGCCTGTCTACCCAAATGAATTTATTTAGGCCCCTCAAATCCGCACATAACCGAATCTCCTTTCCGCCATCCTTTGGTGCCAAAACTATCGGAGCCAACCACTCCGAGCTCTCAATCTCTTCAATAACACCCCTTTCTCTGAGTTTCCTTAGCTCACTCTCCAATGGCCCCATCATCATATTTGGAACTTTTCTTACTTTGGCTACAAAAGGTATAGCACCATTTTTTAAAATTATTTTATGTTCAAAATTTTTTAAAAGTCCAAGACTATTGCTAAAAACAGTAGGAAAACTCTCACAAATATCTTGGGGTAACGTCTCACAAGAAAGTACAAGAACCTTTTGCTCACTGTTAGGATTGAGTGTAATACCCATATCCCTCTGATGTCTCCACCCCAGAAGATTATCACCCCTCTTAGCTACATAGACTTTTCCCACAGTTTCACGATCTTCGAATTGAATTCTTTTGACACAATAACCCAGGACATCAATTTTAACTCCACCATAGCCTACTGGATTGATATCTGTTGGCAATAGTTGTACCTTATCCGCCCCAAATATGTCCTCCCAATTCTTGTCACCTATCATAGTATACGGTGATCGTGAGTCAGCCAAGACCATTATTTTTTTTTCCTCCCACAACGATCTCACATTCCGGCATCTCAATAGGGTCCACATCCACACTACCATCCTCTCGTAAACTGGATACTATCCTGACATCATCCCCAGTATAATTCACATTTTGCTGCTTCACAGTCCTACACACACGAGCGTAGTGACCTTTCCTTCCACAAATCTTGCATCTTTGCAAATCTAGCAAAACAACCTGGGCTATTCGTCCAATGCCCCTCACTCTCACATCTGAAACATTTGGGTACATTAGGTTTGTTTTCAGGATGATTATAAATTTTCTTTTTCTCAAATTTCTTTTCCATATCTTTACCAGCAGATGTACTATTTTTTTCAACATTCTTTTCACCTTGTTTATCAACTCTATAAATTTCATTTACAGATGACTCCGTAGTTGTGCCCTCCTTTTCCACACTATCTTTACCTTTTTCTTCTCGCATTTCACGTACCCACATACTAGTGTTTTCCATTCCTTCTATAATAGAGACGGCATCCTTCAAACTCGGATTTTTGCTTAGAAGTTTTTCTTGTACCTTTACATTGTTTGTGCATCTCACAATCTGATCTCTAATTAACGAATCCGTCAGGTGTTCAAAGTCACACGTACGGGCTAATGTTTTTAACACCGCTACATAACTGCTAATTTTTTCTGACTTGCCCTGAACCCTAGAGAAAAATTTGTGCCTTTCTAAAACTACATTAATATGTGAACCAAAATGTTTCTCAAGCATTAATACGGATATATCATACACATTGTTGGGTTCACCTGCTTCGTTACCTATCTCAATCAAATCAAGACTCTCATAAATGCTTCTCCCTTCAATGCCCAAATTATGTAGAAGAATGGCTTGCTTACGAAATGCAGAAAATTTCTCTCCCCCAATGGCCACCAAATAAGAATCAAAAATCAGTTTCCATCTCTTCCAAGGCAACACTGGATCACCCTTTTCAGTCAAAAAATGAGGTGGTTCCGATGAAGTGGCCATAATGCTTCTGAATAACTAACAAATAATAAATTCGAGATAAAGAGAGAAAGTAAACAATTAAACAAATAAGTCAAAATGATAAGTGACTATCTATGTATCTCTATGTATATGCCACACAGTTTTTTTCCTTTTTTTTTTTTTTTTTTTTGCACCGAATGTCTTCTTATAAGTGTGTGCATCACTGTGTGCACGAAGATTATCCACAAAATAAAAAACGGTAAATATACTTCACCATGTAGTCTTATCTTCCACTCCCAGCGTTACTCACAGCCACACTGAGACGATCGTTTCACAAAAATATGTGTGATCTTTATGCTCCTTCCACGATAATGTGCGCGTCATCCACCACACAAAACTACAATAAAAATGAAAAGAGGAATTTAAAATGGCCGCCGCCGTATGTGCGTCACCACGTTGAAAGAATAGGCGAGAATTTGGCAGTCTAGTTATTATCCTCCAAGATGCACTGCAACGCCGCGACGGTTGATTCACGTATACGTCATCATACTTGCTCCCGACTCAATGGTGAACACTTCGGCCGGATCCCAGGTCAGTCTCACCTCTTGTCATTCAAATATTCCACACGAACCTCCCAAAAAGTATAACCGCCTATTCCATGTCAGACTCTTACTTTATCGCGTTGTGTCGCAGAATGCTTTCATAAATTCTGTATTTCTTCACGCATTTCCATCACCATATTCTGCAGCATGATACAACAAATCTTCGGAAATCTGACACTTAGACTGAAATACTCTTCGAAAAGGCTTCACCGAGCGACGGTGTGGTGGTTTCAATTGTAAATAAATATTAAAATCCAATGTTCCAATTGTCACGCGTAGGTTCGTTTCTGCTATATTTGTCTTCTCTTCTCTCGTGTAGGGTTGTCATCAGTAAAATCGTCGCCAATGTTAAGATAATAAATGCCATCCAGCCATGTAATATCTTGAAAGATTTATTCTCCAGTATAATATTGCAACCCTCACGAAACTCGATCCAGTAGCCAACTGCCAAACCCCCACTCCAACATCTAGAACCTGGAACCTCTTATGTCACCACCATGACATATTTAGAATTCTTTAAAACAAACATTGGCAAAGACATAACACAAACATCATTACATTTTAGGAGAGAGCATATGCACTTTAGCAGGGTTAACAGTGGTAAAGTGCCCAGAGTCCTCAAGCCAACAAATAGGTCAGAAAAATCAGAGGAAGATGGCAAAAAGTTTGGGGAGAGCCCTGTAAAATGGCCAATTCCAACATTCTGCATTTACAAATTTTATTTTCACGCACTGGGAACGATTCATTGGTAGATGCATGTTTTGCATCATGTCTGAGCTAGAAAGGGTGAGCACGTCAGGTGTGCTGATTAATGCACTGACAGCAGCACTGCCATTACGAAAATGTGTTTTTTCAGCACTGAAAGACACATGTGTTAATCATCCATTAAACTTCAAAATATCTAGGGGTCTATTAGGATGGTGGTCGGATCGCCCCCGCCGGGCCAGCGGTAGCCACCGCTGGCCTGGTGGGGACGATCCGCCCGCCATCCATACCTGAATGACCCCCCGCCATATTAGTATGGCTGGGGGGTCCGCGGCGGATGAAAGACCGTCAGCCGCTATTCCGCCGGTCGCTCGTCAACCGGGCGGAAAAGGGGCATGATACGGTGGCGGTGTCTGCAAGACACCACCATCCATATCATGATGGAGGCGGAGAGCAGCCTTTCCATGGCCGCATTTCCGCCATGAGGGGTGGGGGGTGCACATGGGGAGTACCTATGGTACCCCGCTACATTGGCGTGGACAAGGTGGCAGGCCCCTAAGTGTCTGTTTACAGCACACAAAAATGGATACGCGCACAGAAGCTGAACAACTACACAAGGACTTTGTGTGGTTCACTGACAAAATATCGATGTAAAAAATATAGAAGTAAAAATTATAGATGAAAACTATAGCATGCAAGAAAATCGACTCCCTATACTTAGCAGGTAAGTACAAAAATATCAGAAAAAAAAATATCGATGTTAAAAATATAGTTGTCCAAATATCGATTTTTATATATATATATATATATATATATATATATATATATATATATATATATATATTACCTACTGGCGGTCGCCAGTAGGTAGTTATAGTTAGGACCCCTTTTCCATAGGAAAACCTCAACATTCTATTTTGAATAACTTTGGCGCCGGTCGATGAATCCTCGCGAATTTCTCAAAATAGGTGGGGCGCTACGCTCCGCTCCTACCCTGAAAGTCTCGGGGGGATTCGTCAAGCGGGGGCTGAGATAAAAGGGGGGTCCCAAAACGCGTTTTTCCCATGCATTTTTCCATAGGACCTTTAGAACGAGCTACAGCCCGAACGGCTGAACAGAATTACTAGAAATTTGGCAGAGAGGTAGTCCCTAGGTCAAGGAAGTGCCTTTTGTAGGTTTGGTGTAAATCTGTTCAGTAGATTCTGAGAAAATAGCCTTTAAATCAATATATATATCTGAGCCCGCTTACGGTACGCTTACCGTACGCTTACCGTAAGCGTACGGTGGCGTGCGCGAGCGCGATTCTGATTGGCTCTTAGATCTTAGTAAACATTCGAATCGGCCGAAACCAGGAAGCGGCGGCCGCCATTTTGTCTCTCGCTCTGAGTGTTGTTTATCAAACAAGATGGCCAAAAACATGTTACGGGGCTGTTTTGACAACTCCCTCCCACATAGTCATGTTGAGGGAGTCCCCAAACATCCCCCAAGAGCAAAAACGGTTTTATTTTTTTTTCGGCAATTTCGCCGAGTACGCTTACCGTACGCTTACCGTAAGCGTACGGTAAAAAAAAAAAAATTAAAAAAACACTATCCACACTTACCCCACCCCCTGTGCTTTTGGTGGCCGTAGGCCACCAAATGTACAGGGCTTATTAATAGGTAAAAAAAACTAAATTTTGGCAACATGAAATTATAAAATCGAAATAAAAAAAACACTATCCACATTGACCCCACCCCCTGTGCTTTTGGTGGCCGAAGGCCACCAAATGTACAGGGCTTATTAAAGTTGATAAAAACCGTGCACGGAACGAACTGCGTTAAGTGGGCGCGCACGCCTCGAATGGCGTAAAGTAACTTAGCATTTAAAAAACCGTACAAATTCACTGAAAAAACCATAGGTTTCACACACGTTATAGTTAGGAATTAGCATTTCAAAAACCTTGCAAATTCACTGAAAAAACCATAGGTTTCACACATGTTATAGTTAGCGGAAATTTTACTGATAAAAAACCAGTGAAATTGCCCCGTTATAGTTAGTGCTGGCAACTATAACTCACGCGACCGCAATCTTCTGCTGATGACATATGTGTCTTTATGAAAAAAAAATATTTGTAATATATGTATAGCTAAAAATGTATGGAAGAACACATGGGCAAATAAGTGTCTAAATACAGTATTAGCATCAGCAGAGGATTGCGGTCGCGCGAGTTATAGTTGCCAGCACTAACTATAACGGGGCAATTTCACTGGTTTTTTATCAGTAAAATTTCTGCTAACTATAACATGTGTGAAACCTATGGTTTTTTCAGTGAATATATATATATATATATATATATATATTACCTACTGGCGGTCGCCAGTAGGTAGTTATAGTTAGGACCACGTTTCCATAGGAAATCCGCAACATTCTATTTTGAATAACTTTAGCGCCGGTTGACGAATCCTCGCGAATTTTTCAAAATAGGTGGGGCGCTACGCTACGCTCCTACCCTGAAAGTCTCGGGGGGATTCGTCAAGCGGGGGCTGAGATAAAAGGGGGGTCCCAAAACGCGTTTTTCCCATGCATTTTTCCATAGGACCTTTAGACACAGCTACAGCCCGAACGGCTGAACAGAATTACTTGAAATTTGGCAGAGAGGTAGTCCTCAGGTCAAGGAAGTGCCTTTTGTAGGTTTGGTGTAAATCTTTTCAGTAGATTCAGAGAAAATAGCCTTTAAATCAATATATATATCTGAGCCAGCTTACGGTGCGCTTACGGTGCGCTTACCGTACGCGTACGGTGGCGTGCGCGAGCGCGATTTTGATTGGCTGTTAGATCTTAGTAAACATTCGAATCGGTCGAAACCAGGAAGCGGCGGCCGCCATTTTCTCTCTTGCTCTCTGAGTTGGGCAGCAAAAACGATGCCAAAAAATGTCTAAAGAGGCAGTTTCTTGAGATCCTAACCACCCAGCATTGATATAGGGGTCCCCAAACAACCCCCAAGCCCAAATAAAAAAAAAAAAAATTTTCGGAAAATCGCCGATTACGCTTACCGTACGCGTACGGTAAAAAAATTTTTACAAAAAAATTATCCACACCCTCCCCACCCCGTGTGCAAATGGTGCCCGAAGGGCACCATTTGCGCATGGCTTATTACAGGTAAGAAATAAACAAAGAATAAATTTCACAAAGATGCGCATAATATGTCCCCCATGTGCGCACGGTGCGCGAAGCGCATCGTGCGTACATGTCCCATCCCGCATAACGTGGGCACGCGGTGCGCGCAGCGCACCACGTGACCACCGTGCGTGCACGGCACTAACTGCGTAAAGTGGGCGCGCGGTGCGCGAAGCGCACCGCATGCTCACTGTGCGCGCACGGTGCGCGAAGCGCACAGTTCGCACACGGAACGAACTGCGTTAACTGGGCGCGCACGCCACGAATGGCGTAAAGTAACTTAGCATTTAAAAAACCGTACAAATTCACTGAAAAAACCATAGGTTTCACACACGTTATAGTTAGGAATTAGCATTTAAAAAACCTTGCAAATTCACTGAAAAAACCATAGGTTTCACACATGTTATAGTTAGCTG
This sequence comes from Triturus cristatus, assembly GCF_964204655.1. Taxonomy (NCBI): domain Eukaryota; kingdom Metazoa; phylum Chordata; class Amphibia; order Caudata; family Salamandridae; genus Triturus; species Triturus cristatus. The sequence goes on from NC_140582.1 coordinate 193,277,179, forward strand.
TACATTTCACTCGTAAAAAACCAATGAAATTCCCCCGTTATAGTTAGTGCAGGCAACTATAACTCACGCGACCGCAATCTTCTGCTGATGACATATGTGTCTTTATGAAAAAAAAATATTTGTAATATATGTATAGCTAAAATTTAATGGAAGAAGACATGGGCAAATAAGTGTCTAAATACAGTATTAGCATCAGCAGAGGATTGCGGTCGCGTGAGTTATAGTTGCCTGCACTAACTATAACGGGGGAATTTCATTGGTTTTTTACGAGTGAAATGTACAGCTAACTATAACATGTGTGAAACCTATGGTTTTTTCAGTGATATATATATATATATACACAAAATAAAATAGTAAATATTAAATATATTAAGTATATGTAATTTTCCATAGAAGTAAGTGAGGTGGTGTGTGTATAACTGTATATACAAGTAAATGTATGTTTGATTCTTTATTAGCATAAGTGACTATGTGTGGATGAGTGGCATTGTGTAACAGGATGTATAGGTGTATGTATAGGTGTATGAGTACATATGATGAGTGAGTACATGTATGAGTGACTGTATAGGACTGTTGGTGAATGAGTGGATGTGTATGTGGATCTTAGAATTACTGAAGAGGTTGTTGTAACTGGTATTGGTATGTCCATTGTTTTGAAAAGTTTAGTCTCTATTTTTGAATGTGCGTATCAAAGATTATATTAGGGTGAGAGGAGGTCTGCCACTCTATCACAAGGATGATGTCATCAGTGATGTCATCAGTGATGTCATTTGAGATGTCATCAGTGATGTCATGAGTGATGTCACTGACCATGTCATGAGTGATGTAATATGTGACGTCATCAGCAGTGCATTGCGGGCGCGCGAGTTATAGTTAGCTGAACTAACTATAACGGGGGAATTTCAATGGTTGTGTACCAGTGAAAAGTCCAGCTAACTATAACACCCCTGAAACCTATGGTTTTTTCAGTGAATATATATATATATATATATATATATATATATATATATATATATATATATATATATCCAAACAACGTCCCAACTCCACACAGAAAAAGGGAACACACACACGAAGATTTAAAATTGGATAATTTAATCGTGTAAGGTCACTCCAGGCCCAGCAGAAAAACAATGAGATGCGTTTCGGCTGTCGCAAGCCTTTCTCAATCCTAAACAATGAGACACTTTTCTATATATACCGGTAACATAAAATCTCTTAAAACAAACATGCCATTATGAATTAAAACATTAAACTATTTAAAAACCTTTAAACTTGAATTTGCCACTACAGTCAGTGCAACAGAAGGAAAAGTGTTGGATAGCGGACGGGTAAAAATGACTATTCCAGTGAGTGCAACAGTAGGGAAAGTGTTGGATAGCGGACGGGTAAAAATTACTATTCCCACTCCAGTGAGTGCAACAGTAGAGAAAGGGTTAGATAGCGGAGGGGTAAAAATTACTATTCCCACTCCAGTGAGTGCAACAATAGGGAAAGTGTTGGGTAGCTGAGGGGTAACATTTACTATTCCCACTCCAGTGGGTGCAACAGTAGAGAAATTGTTGGATTGCGGAGAGATAAGATTTACTATTCCCGCTCCAATAATTGTAAGAGTAGGGAAAGTGTTGGATAATGGAGAGGTAAAAATTACTATTCCCACACCAATGAGTGCAACAGTTTGGAAAGTGTTGGATAGTGTAGGTGTGAAAAATGACTATTCCAACTCCAGTGAGTGCAACAGTAGGGAAAGAGTTGGATAGTGCCGGTGTAAAATGTACTATTCCCACTCCAATCAGTGCAACAGTAGGGAAAGTGTTGTATTGTGGAGGGGTTGCAATCAATATTCTCACTCCAGTCAGTTCAAAATTAAAAACAAACAAAATATTAACAACAACAAAAATATTTAAAAAATAACAACTATATAAATATGTTAAAAATCAGAATACAAATATATTGTATATCACAAATTTAAAAACCACATTATAATGTTAAATGCACATGACACATACCTACAAACATTATATTAAATAAAATAAAAAATAAATTACAAACAAATATTTTTAATTAAAAATTATTTAGAAACAAAAACATTATTACATAAATTTACTTTTTTATTTCCTACCCAATAACACCACACAATTCACAACCCACATCTAAATTAAAAAGGAATACGTACATAATTAGCATAATTAATTACCAATTAAAGAAATATTTTTAATTAAAAAACAAATTAAAACTCATTAAAAATTCATCAACTTCCCACACTTTACCCGTGTAACCCCCACAATCCACAGCTAAAATTAAACTATACAAATCTTTATTACGCAATTAAAAGTTATTTTAAATTAAAACATTAATATTATTTTACAAATAATTATAAAGTAAGTAAAAAATATTTACTCCCCAGCCTTTACCCCTATAAAAGAAAAAACCCAACCAAAAAAATATAAACAATTACCCTACTTAAATATCAATTAGTTAATTAATATTGATGATCAACTAATTATTAATTAATTAAACATAAATTAATTCCCAGCCTTCACCCCTCTAAACCCCACACCTAAAATTAATTACACAATTTAAGGGGACTGTATTGTTGTCATAAGGAGACTGTATTATTGTCAAAAGGGGACTGTATTATTGTCAATTTTAACAACCCAAGCACTGTAAACCATATTTTAAGTTCAGTAGTGCTGTTTGAATTTAGCGGTTGGAATTATGCAATTTTGACACTCCCGTTAGGTTTCTTTTATAGACCCGATGATTTTTACCCAGGCCCGGCCCGCGAGCGGATCCCTGAGGGGTAATGTGGGTCACATGGAAGGGACTTCTCGGGTAAGCATCATGAATAGGTTTGCCCCATTGAGCACGCTAGAAGACTGTGATTGACGCTGCGCAGGCCTGTCGGATGCTATGGTCCATACATCACATGGATACGTTCCTTTCCTGGTACAGGCATCATTTAAGAACGGAGAGTGTAATTTACTTTCTTGGAACATTGCAGGGCTGGCAAGTAAGATAGACAACCCTGGGTGGCTGGATCTTGTGAAAACATTTGAAGTGATTTGCCTTCAGGAAACCTGGGCCACTGAGAGCAATTATTATCTGGACGGCTATGAAACTCTCTTCATCCCAGCAACTCCATCCTTGTCAGGGAGAGCAAAGTGGGGGCTAATTACCTTTGTTTCGTTGGCCGTCCCTGATATTGCAGTATCCGTTCTTCATGCCTCGCCCAATGTACAAGTGTTGAAACTATCTAGTGGCAACAGTAGACTTCTCTTGGTAAATTTTAATAATGCGGGTGCCATTTTCGAGGGTGAGGGTAACATAACGCAGCTGGGGTCAGTATTACAGGGTTGTACCCTGAATGTTCAGAACTGTCATCATATCTTCTTAACAGGGGACATTAATATCCACATGTGTGGGGATATCAGAAATGGAGGATTGGAAGCCATGGATTGTGCACGACAATCAGGCCTGCACATGGAGCATAACCCCCAGGGAACCGAACTTAACTCTTTTCTGCTCAAATTCGACTTAACATCAGTATTGAATAAGTTGCCCCCTGGCAAAAACGACATCGGCCCTACTTTTACTGGGTGTGAGACTTTTATAGATTTTACTTTTGTATCTACCCCCTTCTTTGCTTTAGTTACAGACTTCTTAATTCAGACAAGTGAATTTAGTGACCACAATCCTATCTGTATTACTACAGACTGGCCCCCGAGTACATGGATGTTCTGAGGTGGGCGGGAGAGGAGCCCTTTTTAAAGTGGCCGAGGCAGGGAGGAGTTTAAAATGGGGGTGCATAGCCCCAGAGTCCTTTCACGAGTCCCTCACAACTCAGTGTCATAGGGAGTTTGTCACTTGTCTTGATGGTGAGGCCGGCGCCTCTGACATCTTGTGTGCTTTCAGTACCATGTCAACAGTCATACGGAGGTTACTGTGTGCTCAGGATGGGGACAGGGAGCCTGCAGGCCTAAGATGGTTTGACTCTGCATGCTCCCAGGCATCTAGGAAGTTGAGGCAGGCTCTGAGCGACAAGCCCCATTACATGTTGGTGGTCAAAGGTCTGCGTAGAGCATATAAGGCTGCGTTAGCAACCCGCAAGTCCACCTTGAAAGATGAGGCTTGGTCGGATTTAGTGGAGGCAAGCACTCTGAGAAAAAGCTCTAAGTTTTGGGCTATTATTAATAGCCCATTTCTCTCAGAAGAGAGTGCTCACCTATCGGACGCCCACATCACGGAGGACGATTTGGTTCATCATTTCGAGGGTATCTTTCAGCCAGATTCCACGCCTAGCAAGAGGCAGAACAGGGTGGAAGGTAAGGTGGATCTCGTCTTCTCAGAATTAGAGGTTAGAGCTGGCATAGTGGGTCTGACTAAGAGAAAAGCCTGAAGGTCTGATGGGATACCGCCCGATCTCTATCTCGCCCATATAGAGACATGGGCGCCTGTCCTCACTGCTGTTATTAACGTCTCGGTTCGGGCTGGCCACCCTGATTCCTGGGCCTTATCGACCATAGTCCAGATTTTCAAAAAGGGCGACCGGGATAGCACCTCATGTTATAGGCCCATCTCCCTCCTGGATTCTGTGGTGAAGGTGGTGGGCCGCATGACACTTGAAAGGCTGGTATCTTGGGCGGACAAAAGTAATTTCTTTTCTGAGATCCAATATGGGTTTCGCCCTGGACGTTCCACTATGGAGCAGTGTCTTAACTTGTATCTTGTCTTGAACAAGTCCTCAGCCTTCAACTGTGTGAACAGGTCCAAGTTATGGCAGCTGATGGCTTCCGTCTGTATTGATAACAACATCATCTGGTTTTTGAGGGATCTTCACCGAGACTCTAGGGCAGTAGTACGCTACTCAAAGGATTTGAAAGTGTCCCGCCAACTCAACATAAAGAGGGGGGTGTGTCAGGGGTGTATCCTCGCTCCCTTTCTTTTTAACCTTTATATTAATTCTTTAGAGAAGGCTCTTTTAGACACCAAAGCAGACACTCCACAGGTAGGTAAGCATAGTCTGCTGGTCCTCTTATATGCGGACGATGCAGTCCTGGCAAGGACTGCAAGGGGCTTACAACTTCTTCTCAACTCTTTTGCTTCTTTTATGGAGGAGTTGGACTTATCAGTAAATCATTCCAAGTCATACATTATGCAAATGGGTCCTGGTAAGGCGAAGGCAAAGCAGCCCATTTTTAAATTAGGATGTTCGCCAATACCTAAAACTAATGTCTTCTCCTACCTGGGAGCTGTATTTGATGACTCCCTGAGCTGGCACCCCCTGATTAATCGCAAGAAGGGGACCTCTGCAGCCGTTTTTAACTTTGCCAGTAGAGTGGGTAGGAAACCAATAGGGGCCCTCCTGAAGATTTATCAAGCAAAATGTATCTCAAAGGTTAGGTATGGGAGCGATATATGGAGTCATATTGAACTTGGGGCCATGCAGAGCACCGAGAACTCATTCTTGCGAAGAGTTTTCTCAATTCCGCAATGTACTCCATCCTATGTTGTACACGAGGAATTGGGGATGTCTTTCCTTGCTGATTACCTAGCTTTCCGCCCTTTGACCTTGTGGCTTAAAATTTGGTCAAAGCAGGAGAATACACTTAGTAAAGACATCATACGGGATTGTCTCTCACTCAATTATGCCTCACGCGTCTGCTGGCTCCAGTACATAAGTGTTGTCCTCGCCAGGCTAGGAAGAGCAGATCTTTATACGAACCCAGAGGGTATTTGCAAAAGGGACCTCGTTTGGGTCAAGGAGGGTTTTTTAACATATTGTCATCATGTTAGACAGGATAAAGAGTTGTGTAAACCAAGTGTGCGAAAATATGTCATATTGAAAACTGTGCCAACCACTGAGCCTTACCTTCTAGGGCTCAAAAGTACCTATGAACGGTTTCTACTGACGAGGTTCCGGCTCGACCTCTTGCACTATTTATTGGCATACCCCCAAGGTTCCCACAGATGTCAGTGCCTCATGCCCTATGGCTGCTACAGAGAGTCTCCTCAGGACATGATGCACTTTTTAATGTTTTGTACCTTTTATGTTGTACCCAGCAAATTATTTATTATTTCCATTTTTAAAAAATTGGGTTTTAGGAGGGTAAGACCAGCTTTTATCTTTTTACAACTTCTCTCTAGCGATACTGTTTTGTACACTCTTAGTTTTTTACGGGATGCCATTAGACTTAGGAAAAGTTGTGGCTAATATTTGTATTGCATATCATGTATTTTACCTCGTGTCTTGATTATTCGGATTTTGGTACATCTGTGAATTTGTATTGTATGATGATATTTTGTAGCTGTTTGACTTTTATAAATAAAGCTGAATAAATGTTACTATTTATTGAAAACTACACAATTTTCATATTGAATTTTCAATTAATTAATTAAGAACTAATTATTAATTAATGAAACATAAATTACTTCCCACCCTTTTCCCCTATAAACCCCACAGCCCGCACCTAAAATATTTACACAATTTCAATAATTAATTTTCAATAAAGTAATTATTATTAATTAGCAACTAATTATTAATTAATCCCCCAAAAAATACTTCCCAACCATTACCCCTATAAACCCCACAACACACACATAAACATTTTTATACAATGTCCATATTTAATTTTGAATTAATTAATTAATACTATTAACAACGTATTAATTAATTAAAATTAAATTACTTCCCACCCTCTACCCCTATGAACCTCACAACCCGCACCTAAAGAAATTACACAATTAGCAATTAATTAATAAATATGGATTAACAACCAATTAATAATTAATTAATAAAACAATACTTCCCACAGTTAACACTATAAAATCTCAGTTAAATAAATAATCATTAATTTATTATAAATAAATTACTTCCCACCCTGTTCCCCTATAAACCCAGAACCCGCTAAGGAACTAAAAAATGCAAAATTTCATTAAAATAAAATTGATAATTACAAAAAATGTAACACACATATTACATAACATAAACAATTCTTATACAAAAAATACATCATATACATTTAAAATGTATAATAAATGCATAACACAAATTAGAAAATTGATATTTTAAACAACTATATTTTTGCAAACGATATTAATGACTTCTATAATTTTAAAAACGATATTTCTTACTATAAAATCGATATTCTTGTCTGCACACCCTTTGTGGACTATTGGTCTAGTTTTTGTGGAGTGTTTTGGCAGGTAAAGGGAAGGAAGAAAGGATGGGCCCTTTAGATTGTTGAAGTATTTCTATATTTAGACTTAAGACCTAATTAAGAATATTGAGGAGCAATATCATTGTGTGGAGTTTTGCTCCGCCTGACCACATTTGGCCCCTTGTTCCCACATCCAGTTATTCCATCCATTTTAACTGGTATAATCTCAGTACGCTTTGGCTGAAACATCTATCAAATCTTGTCCTCTGCCTCAGCCCATCTGTTTTTTTCTGGCTTTCACTCTTCCGGCCTGGCAAAACTAATCTTTTCCTTCGTCTTCAACCATTCCTCCCCCCCCTCCCCAACGATGCCCCACACAGAAATCCCACAAACATTTATCACATGCTTAGAGCATTTGGTAAATGTGTGTGTTAAATTCAATGCCAATGGAAATACCGTAAAGATACCACATTTTCCATGTCAAACAGTTATTCCCCATTCTGAGGGATTTAACCCGTAACTGCACTGTACTAAGAGGGTGTTACCAAAAGTTAGTTGTATTTGTGTGGACGAAGACTGCACCCCACCAATCAGGTCTTTGGAATACCCAGTTCCTGCATGGCGAACTGTACTCACTCAGCACACTAGTGGGGATTGAGAGTAAATAAGGAAACACCAAAAAGCTGAAAATCACTGAATAGGCATAACAGAGAGAGAATTAAACCCTCAGAACAAAGAGCAGATCTATGACACCAGTGGCTAAAGAGAGGGGACATTAAAACATTGCATAAAGTAAATAAGAATGGCTTCGAGAAGGTCCTGGAGAAGGAGCAGAGAAATAATCCATATATGAAATTGAAATGAGGCAAAAATAGGAGCCAGAATAAGAAAACAGGCTTGGTAGGATTATGATAAATGAAAAAAGAACATCGTATAAGGTATTGGTGAAGTAATCTGAGGTTCAAGTGTATGCTTGATAAAAAGAAAAAGCACATTAAATATGTATTTTGTTTTTACAAGATTTGCACAATGACACCTTGTAACGAGACCTGGAATTCCAACCTCCAGTTTAAATGATGCAGGCCTGACACTGGAATTCCAAGAGGCTGAATATCACCCAATTTTTATATGAGAATACGTATAGACTGTGCATCGCTCCCAACAATTATTGTACTATGGGCATCATCTATAGGCCATGTTCGTATTGCATATTCTTACTTTTGATTACTTTCTAAGATGGTCAGTTGTGGCTGTGTATGCTGCATGTTGGCTTCTAAGTCAGGTGCTTAGTCCTTCTTCTTATATTTTAATGTATTTTCTGGGGGCAAAATGGCTGCTGCTTTTGTTGCAATGAAGTTAGTTTCCTTTGCCGAAGCACATAGTTGGGCAGCCAATTATTTGATGCCTATCTGCAGGTTTGGGCCCTTTGTAGCCTCAAAACCTCTAAATGTTGCCTAAGCCATTCCTACCTCACTTCACAAGCCCCATGACTACTGCAAGAATATGTTCGGAGCTCTAGAGAACCGGATATTCAATCATACAGCATGATGTGTTAAATTAAGCCCTGTATCCTGTGCTCACAACTGCAGTGGCAGTTCACTTTCATCTGTTTTAGATCACTATTGCAGCTGTCAATAGCCCTGCTCTTGACCTTGGTATTGGAGGAGAGACCATTGACTCCCTTTATGCAAGACGTGCCCCATTGTGCTTTTTGGGAATCTGTCACCCATCCCCAGATTCTCCATCATTCACAAAAAGATGACACTAGGGCCCATATCTCAACAACACTTGCTACACAGCTGTGATCTCATGCTTGCCCTGGGAGCAGTGTACTGGTGAAAGGTGTACCTATGTTTGAAGTAATTGCTCTGCCTTCTACTGTGCAGGTGGAAGCCGGCCTGCACTTCAAACAGGAGGAGTGATTCCCCTGTAGGCCTGTGCATTGAGTGATTGTACCTGTCTGCAAGGTGAGCTCTTTGGGGTCCTTGTGATGTACACTCAGGGCACCCCATGAGAGTTCTCTTGCCTCTGAGCCCATGTCTGTAATACAGCATGGTTGCAAAAATAAAGCGTTCCCTCATTTGAATAGGGCCACATGCCTCATGGCAAATATGGGAATGCCTCTTTGCAAAGGCGTCAGTTCACATTAAGGCCCAGCTTTAAGGTGACGCAAGGGCAGCGCAAGCCCTTAACTGAGATTTACTAAGCCACGCAGAGCCATCTTCCATAGCTCTGCGTGGCACAGTACATTTGGAGCAACGCAAGGCAGTGCAAGTTGCTACTTTGCGTTGCTCTGCACTGGGAAGACAATCCATGGGTGGAGCGTGGGTGTTCCTACACTTCCATCCATGGTTTTTAGCACATTCCCAGATTTACTAACAGTTGTAAACCTAGGAATGCATCAAAATGCTACACATTCCCGGCGGGGCCTTAACAAGAAATATGTTAATTTCTCCTCGTTTTCACCTTCCTACATGCGCTGCATTCGGCAGGTACTCATAGAAAGAATTAAAAGATTCAGAGGACCGTTTTTGTGCAGGAAGATATTCCTTCCCGCACAAAAACAATACTGCCTGCAATGCAAGCACCGTGCTTGAATTGCCGCTAGGCAGCCACAAGTGCGCCAGAGCAGAGAGCCGGAATGCGCCATATCTTAGTAGATGTGCCACATTCCTGCCCTTCCCATTTGACGCAGCACAGCAAGTTGCCTTCAACGCTCTCTCAAATGTTAGTAAATCTGCCCCTAAGTTTGGGTGCATTCTGTATCACTGAAGAGGTTGAGCAACAATCTGTAGCCCTTTCTGCAATATCAAAGTGCCCCATGGGGCAGAAAGTCAACCCACACAACCTTGGTGCCCCCAAGGCATTCAATCTAATATAATCCCATTTGTCAATAACATCTGTTGACCAAGTCATGCACCAAGAAGATCAAGTTTAAAGATGGACATTACAAAGTTTATATTGAATTTTGCATTTAAACATAGGAGGTGGCCAGGTAAAACAAACTCTTTAAGGGGAGAGACTCCAACAGCAATGGTGCAAGGCAGCCATCAGTTAGGCTCAAACATTTGATATATGTATACTATATTTTGATATAATTGTAGAACATCTGTGCAAAACGTATTTTAAATTCCCAGTATCTCTGCACCCCAAACCTCGGGGTGAAGTTCCTCAATACTGATTTTAACTCAAAAACTCCTTCCAATGAAAAACTTGTGAGATCTCCCAGAAAATGATGTAGGCTTCGGAGTAACTTGGGGAGGGATTTAAGTGAAACATAGCATTCCAATTGCGTAAGGGTGGTGGCTATCTGATATTGTAAAATTTGGGACATGCTGATTGTGCTGAATACTTGCTATCTAAAGCTTTAAGGAAAGGGGAAAATTCCATATTGCTGTTTGGCAGCAAGGCAGACTTCTGATCTGGGTTACTGTGTCCTCCAGTGTTCGCCCTCCCCTCTTCCCAGTCACACTGTGCTAGAGAGGAGACCAGTGGGTCAGGGCCAGTTGTAGGACAGTGCGAGCGGTGAAGGCGCACTGGGCGCTGACCTGGGGGGGGTGACTGACCTCAGTGGGGACGCTGTGTTTAGCAATGGCATAGGATTTAAAATCGCCTGCTGCAGAATATCTTGTGCATCCAGCTTTCAGGCAGCAATAAAAATGTCATGATATCTCTTGTGATTAATAGTCCTGCTAGAAAGAGGGATCAGAATTGTGTCTAGTGGCAGTTTTGACTTGCCATAAAGAAGTGCAGAGGGTTAATATGCCTGCTGCAAAGAACAGATCTGTATTTTATGTGGATAGCTGAGTGCATTAGTAAAGCCAGCCTTTATCAGCGCTTTAAAACAAGTGAAATGTATTTGAGAGAGGGGCTATAGAGTGAGGAGGGGCATTTGTGCAGGGTGGTAGTGAGAAATTGATGAGGAGCTCATATGGGGGTGGGGCCAAAAAATATTTTTCCACCGGGCACCACCAGCGCTAAAGCCGGCCCTCTGGCGTGTTACACCCAAGGGTTGACGCAATCCTGCTGCCTAATGGGAAATGAACAGCCCACCCTCAGTTGAAGGGGACAGAGAGGAATATATCCATGTTTTCACAGTATTGTGGCCTGCCTTGTGCAGCAGTCCAGAATTAAGAAAAGTAAACAGGTGCAGCTGGTATAATAATGAAGAATGCTTTGCATACTGGGACCAGTAATGATTTGAGCAATTACTACATTTGAAAGTTGCCAATGAAGTTATGGGGCTTGTATCAGTGATATATTTGCTCATGCTTTTTGATAGGTTTACATGTTTTTATAGAATTGTATTAAAATCTAAATACTTGGCATAACACATAAAATCAGAAAACATTTTCATATCCTTACTTTCACTTATAAAAATGAAATCGATAAATATTGTGATTGCATCAGCAGCTGGAGGGACAGATCGCTTGGACAAATATCATTTTGGATTGGATGTTCTTGGCTATGAACATACGTCTTTTTTTCAGACTCGTTTAAAGATAATACTCATGCCGGCTCGTCAGTCGTATTAAATGCAAATAAATGTCATAATTCTCATGAAAGTTACCTTCTCCTTTGCTTTTGATTCTCAGCAGAAAATGAGACGATCCATTCAGATGCCAAAATAAAATTACATACCATTCTTAAGATATATCGAACCAATAATAATACTAATAATAAAAAAGGATTAAACGAGGAACACAAGTAAATATACATCTATCACTTGTTATTTTACGGCAGAACCAATGTGACTAAAAAGCAATATTGCATAGAGTTCAATACATCAGAAAGACTAACAAGAATAAGGTCTATAGACCAGTACCTCTTGAACTTTTGACTTCTGTGAACTCCCACGGAATCATTACTGGAATACATAGTCACTGGTCTAAGCAATGCCTATAAAATGAAGACAGAATAATACAGAAACAACTATACCTTAAACAGATTGACAAAGTATGAAATATTCTAATGAATAAAAAAAATTACAAAAATTAACGGGGCATATTATCAAGAAACGGCGTTAAAATTATCGCCGCTTCAGCGGCAGAAAACTGACGCTAAAGCGGCGATAATGGGCTTGATAATATGCCCTTGAGAATTCCCATAGAAGCCCATGTTCTGGTGTCAACATGGGCTTCTATGGGAATTCTCTGCGGCATATTATCAAGCCCATTATCGCCGCTTTAGCGGCAGTTTTCTGCCGCTAAATCGGCGATAATTTTAACACTGTGCTTAATAATATGCCCCAACAGTTGGTTCTATGTCTAAACGATGTGGGGGGAGATTCTCAAACATTTTGCACTGGGTTAGCATCACAAAAATTACACTAACTAACACAAAATGTTTTTTTCCTGAATCACTTAAGTACCCAAAAGTAACACAAAGCAGAGCAAAATGCTGCTTTACATTACTTTGCATCAAGGGGGTGTTACATGGGTGGTACATGTGCGTTCCCATGCAACCATTCATACTTTTTCATGCTAAAACTAACTAACATTAGTAGACAGGGTTTAGCACCAAAAATTAACGACGATGAAAAGCAGATGTTAAAAGGAGAAATGTTTCCATTTCTCCTTTCTTTTCTGACTTTGCATGTGTGCAGCACTGTACAGTACATATACAAAGTAAGAAAAGGAATTTCATTTGTCTAGCCATATATTTTGTACAGGAAGGGTATCCTTCCTGTACATAACCTATGGTAGACTCAGGCATGCACCCTAGCCCTATGAAGCTAAGGTGCGTGCCTGGAGCACTGCAGCTGAAATCAGCACCTGTGCTAGGCACAGTGGCGGCTACTGTCATATAAAGAGGGCAGGCGTGCAGGAACAATAACAATTAAAAAGACTTACCTGACTCTGCTGCCGTCTATGGAGCTCATCTGCCGGCAGCCTTGGCACTCCTCTGCCATGTAGCACACAGAACAGGCTCCCAGACTCACCCATCTAATCCCGAAGCTGCTCTCATGCTATACCATAACTTTACGCATTAGGAATAGTCAAGCGTTATTCAGATAATATACGATATTCTACTGTAAGCAACACACAAAACAGTTCATATGCAAATCAAATTCTTTATATATAAATTACGTCATTCATATATATATGCATCGATATTTCATGAAAGGCCGTCAAGCAATAGTGTAATAATAAAAGTGACACAGTGAATAGTAAGTACTCAGTGACAATGTGCGTGATATGTACAATAGTTTAAAATCGAGAATATTTGAAAATGGCCAGCGGATTCAATAGTAAAGCTGCGTGATGGAAGAGTTCCTTTTGGCGCAGATTCTATGTAATGGTCCACATAATAGTCGACGTTTCAACCCTTGTGCTGCGCTAATGTAAGGTCAGTACGGGTCTTCATCAGGACAAAAGGCAAACATTGATGGCCTGTGGGTAGGGAGAAGACTTAATCAGGTGTGTTGCTAAAAAACAAACAAAAAGGACCTATGGGCTATAGGTGGCGGGCAACTCACCTTGTAGCGATTGAAATTCAAAAAGGGGCCCTTTGTGGAGGCGCCGATCCGGTAAGATCAGGAAGGACTTCAAACGAATGATGGGGCCTACAAGTGATTCAAGGGGCAGATTAATATCTACCTACGGTGCTTATGGATAAAATTAAGTGAAGAAGCGGCAAAAGTGCTCACCTCAGAGGTATATCCGATGAACCACAAGTCAGGTATCAGTCGGTGCTTGTCAAAGATATCTATAAGTAATGCAGTATATTAGAAGAGATGCGAAACGTAATCGCTGCTTTAGACTTTCCTTTGTCCCCACAGTCATTCCTGACTCGTTCCAGATTAAAATTGAGCTACAACGCTTCTTTCGCAAAATCAGATTGAAGTACTATTTTAGCAGGAATACCTACAACCCTGTGCCTGCTGCCACAGGTTTTAGACCTATTTCGACGTTCACCCCAGGGGCACACATGGTGAGTGAGAAAATACTTGCATATGAGAAAATTGTACTCCAAGAAACCATGCAAATTGTGACAGAAAGGAAGTATATAAAATACAACATCAGCGAAGAAGAAAAGTGTGCCTTACGTTCCTTGAGTGATAACAAAACCATTGTCATCAAATCAGCTGACAAGGGTGGTGCTGTGGTACTACAAAATACAGACGATTATGTGGAGGAGCTTGAACGTCAACTCAGCATGGTGGACAGTTACCAACCAACCCCACGTGACCCTACGCCTCTTCTGAAATCCATGATAGAAAAAGTGACCAAAGGAGGTCTCTCTAAAGGATTCCTGAGCCAGCATGAATATGAATTCCTCAACAGCAAAGAGCCTCGAATACCTACCATCTATACTTTACCTAAAATACACAAACGAATGGAGAAACCACCTGGAAGACCCATTGTTTCGGGATGTGGCTCGATCCTGGAACCACTCAATCAATTCATAGACTATTTCTTACAACCCTTCATACCAAAAACAAAATCATTTGTAAGGGATACGATGCACGTTATACAAATACTAGAAGGTCAGGCCTTTGATCCCCATACTCAACTCTTGGTCACACTAGATGTGTCCTCCTTGTACACTTCAATTCCCCAAGACGCTGCATTGGATGTTATCAGAAGCACCTTAGACTCCATATCAAGACCACATTGGATTCCTGCCGAATTTTTGATTTCTCTACTGGATATTGCCATGAAAAAGAATTATTTCATCTTCAAAAAACAATTCTATTACCAGTGCAAAGGCGTAGCCATGGGTGCTACATATGCCCCAAGTCTAGCAAATCTGTACATGGACCACTACGAAGAGGAACATCTGTACAGTCTGGACAACCCATACTTGAATGCCATTTCAGTATGGAAACGTTATATTGACGACGTGATAATGATCTGGTCTGGGAACAACATCGAACTCAATAATTTCTTTACCTGGCTAAATACGAGATCAACCGACATCCAGTTCACAATGACATATAACAATGAAGCCATTGATTTTCTGGAATTAACATTCCATTCACAAGATAATTTACTATACTGTGATCTGTATCGTAAACCCATGTAAAGAAACTCATTACTTAAATACCAGTCCCATCATCCACGCAGCCTGCGAGACAATCTCCCGTATGGCCAATTCCTCAGACTGAGGAGGAACTGCACAAGAAGGATAGACTACTTCAGGGAATCTGAAATACTGGTGACCAGACTCAGAGAGAGAGGTTACTCTACAGGTCTACTCAAACGGGCAAAGAAACGGGCATGGTATTGCCCCCGGGAACAACTGTTAGAGATTAACCAAAAACAATTGGAGACAGACAAAATAGTCTGTGTGACAACATTCAACACCAAAAGCAATGAAATAAAGAAAGTTGTGAAGAAATATTGGAACTTAGTCGCGAGTGAACTACAGATATCGCAGGACCCCACATTTGCCTTCAAAAGAGGCAAAAACATTAAGGATTCGGTGGTGAATGCATACTTGGACACACCTAAACAACCAGACCTTAGGAATCTCCTGGGGCTTGCACCTGTATCTGGACACCACAAATGTGGGCAATGCAAGGCATGCGATTTATGCTATGAAGGAACTACATTCACGTAAACTGGTAGAACATACAAACTTTCCCAGTTTACCAATTGCAACAGCATGAATGTTATATATGCCATCCAATGTCCCTGTGGCCTCATATATGTTGGACAAACGACTCAAAAAGCAAAAGTCAGAATTCTACAACACATGAGTAGAATAAGATGCAATGTACATGGGGCTCCCATGGTGGAACATTACACATCACACCAACACTCTCCCAACAACCTCACTTGGTGTATTCTAGAAAAGATTACTCCCAACACTAGAGGAGGGTCAACTGCAAAGAACTTGAATTATAAAGAATGTAGATGGATCCATCTGCTTAATTCAGTCCACCACGGGCTGAACGAGATGGAGGAGATCTCGAAAACAAATGGGTTTACTCTAATCTGCCTCTGATGCCCCTTAAGTCCTTACACGTGCACCAGGTTGCCTTGCGATTTTCCTACAACCTCCTGCACATGGGTCTCCAACATGTGTGCTTGGTAAATGCTCAAATGTCTGGCCTTATTTTGTAACGGCACAATTTGAGTAATTTAAACTGTTCTGGATGCTTAAATGTTTGGCCCTATTGTGTTATATTTGAATTTTTTAACAGCTTGAAAAATTGAGCATGCTTTTTCAAGTACAATGTTGATTTCAACTTAGCCAGTAATACCTAATATGCATTTTGTCTTGACTATGCTGATCTGTATAATATGTATGTATAACATGTGCTACGTCGAATGAAGCCTTGTTCGCGGATATCTGTAATTCCTCACTCGCATACAGCAATTATACTGTATAAGTTTTGTTCCCTTAAAAGATCTGCATCACACGTTTTCCACACGTTGTTAGTGCGATTTGCACCCATTCTTTGCATAGTATCAAATATCCGTGTTAATTAATCTAACATTGACCTTCACAGCAGTGCATGACTGCACAGCGTCACTCTCCCTGGGGTTACACCGTTACCATGGCAACACGTGATGGAACCCCGAGCAATCTGTCTTCATGATTACCTGTTGCTAGGTTACCAGCAACGTGCAACGTACACGCGCACGCTGTTTTATCTACCCGCGCTGACTCATTCCTAGTTCTGCTGCCGCATACCACAGACGAGCCCGGACTTCTTGCCTGCCGTCTTAGTGAGGTAATCGCTTGACACTTAATCAGCGTCCTTGATCCTTGATTTATCGAATTATTAATTGAACCTTGCGCGTCAATCTTTTAAATCACGTATGATTCCCCACAGTTTTCGTCGCTCTAGACGAGCAGAGAAAACATTGCCTGCCGCGCGAGTGACCAAATTAGCAGCGCCGTGAATAGAGACGGCATTCCATAAAAGAGGTGAGCCTGTCCTAATTTCTATTCAGTTCTAAAGCAGCGATTACGTTTCGCATCTCTTCTAATATACTGCATTACTTATAGATATCTTTGACAAGCACCGACTGATACCTGAATTGTGGTTCATCGGATATACCTCTGAGGTGAGCACTTTTGCCGCTTCTTCACTCAATTTTATCCAAAAGCACCGTAGGTAGATATTAATCTGCCCCTTGAATCACTTGTAGGCCCCATCATTCGTTTGAAATCCTTCCTGATCTTACCGGATCGGCGCCTCCACAAAGGGCCCCTTTTTGAATTTCAATCGCTACAAGGTGAGTTGCCCGCCACCTATAGCCCATAGGTCCTTTTTGTTTGTTTTTTAGCAACACACCTGATTAAGTCTTCTCCCTACCCACAGGCCGTCAATGTTTGCCTTTTGTCCTGATGAAGACCCGTACTGACCTTACATTAGCGCAGCACAAGGGTTGAAACGTCGACTATTATGTGGACCATTACATAGAATATGCGCCAAAAGGAACTCTTCCATCACGCAGCTTTACTATTGAATCCGCTGGCCATTTTCAAATATTCTCGATTTTAAACTATTGTACATATCACGCACATTGTCACTGAGCACTTACTATTCACTGTGTCACTTTTATTATTACACTATTGCTTGACGGCCTTTCATGAAATATCGATGCATATATATATGAATGACGTAATTTATATATAAAGAATTTGATTTGCATATGAACTGTTTTGTGTGTTGCTTACAGTAGAATATCGTATATTATCTGAATAACGCTTGACTATGCCTAATGCGTAAAGTAATTCTTTCACCCAACGGAACCACTGTTTACCTTATAACTTACTGCCCAGGTTCTGAGGGATACTGGGTCAACCCATTATTTGTTTAACTCATGCTATACCAAGCACGAGAGAAGTGCTGGCATTGGCCTGAGCAGGCTAGTTTGACGCTCGCTCAGGTACAGGGAGTCTGTGCTGTTTCTCCACCTGGCTGTAGAATACAGCTGGCTTGGAGAAACACTAGTGGGCATGTCTGTTTGGCCGGCCTAATACAGCTTGCCAAACTAACATGTGCACTTCTAGGTGCCCACGGCTCCTCCTCCCTAGCTTGGCCCGGCCCCGCCCTACACTGGCTTTGGCTCAGTAATTGTTTTGTTGTTGCTGGCTGGCAGTGGGCCGATGCTCCTCCACCATTACAGAGGATATGCTACTCGCTAGGGAAAGGGGTTGAGAGAGCCATAACTCTGTGAATATGGCACTCTCCTTCTCTTTCCCTGTCACTCAATGCAGAGCAGCATTTTTAGCTGCTGTGCTGCATTCTGTAACAGTTTTGAGAATTTGGGCGGAAGTGATATGCTAGACCCTGGTATAACAAGTTGTTTTTTTTTGCTCCTAAGGTACGGTCTCATTTTGTTGGTGCATATTAGAGCCTTATTTGAGGCTATCAATCGTGCTAATAATACTAACATAATTATTAGCCTCCAATTTTAAATTCCTTCACGTTTACAAAGCAGTTTAAATTTTCCAGTTTTATATTTTCCTTTTGTATTTATATATTCTGCTAATAATAATTAATTTTTGAAACACTAGCTGAAATCCTGTGTCGGTGGTCATTGTCCGATGAAGGTAGGTCCTGCCAGGTTCTCAAAATATCCCACAAACGATACCTTTACATAAAATTTATCTAAATGGAACTTGTTAATATAGCCTGTGGATAGCCTAAAATCTAGCAGGGATCTGACTCTTTCTGGTCCTATGTTGGATACCCCAGCTGGAGGTTGTCTTGTCTAGAATTGTATGGCAGATTGCACTATTTGAGGTGATGGATAAAAGGGACCCCCAAACCACTGAACTTCAGCTAGTAGCATTCTACTCATGAACCTTAACAGACACAGAAAATAACTACACTATTTATGATCGAGAGTTTCTTTTGATTAAAGAGTACGTTATGAATAGATGCACCATCAGGAAGCAGCCTGGAATAAAATTACACTATGGACTGAACACAAGAACTTGTTATATCTCACCGCTATGAAACATGTTAATTTTGACTATGTTGGATGGACTTTGTTCTTTTCTTGTTTCTATTATGTCATCACATATTGACCAGGCACTGAATATGGAATTATTACAAATACTCTAAATCCAGACAGAGGAAGATACCCCATATATTCTAGCACTTTGCTCATACTTTTTTCAGACAGTTTCAAAAAGACATTAGCACACCCCAGTGGATTGAAAAAGAATCTCTAAGATGAGCAGTTTATAAGGGTTTATTGTATTTAGATGGAGCCCTGTACCTTCCCAGTAAAATGGCGCTATCTAAGTGTCTCGTGGGGCACTATGACACTCCTGCAGCAGGGCACTCATTGCAGATTTACTTGTGGACTTGTAGGAAAGTGGGTTTCTGTTGCAGTAACCCCCCCAATACACTTTTTGCCAGACTACTGATGCACTTTTTCTTGGTGTGCCCTGGGTCCCTGCCAATCAGGTTCCCAGGGCCTGTGTTCTTTCCTCAAAACTAACCCAACGGGCCACAGGTCAGCCCCTGGTAAATGGTACCACAGGTACCCAGGGCACTGCTATCAGGGAAGACCTCTAAGGGCTGCAGCACTTATTGTGCCACCCTCAGAGGCCCTGTACCTTTACCCACACACACTGCCTTTGCAGGCTGCGTGTTTTGGTGCAGGAGAAAGTAAAGAGTCGACATGGCACACATCCCTGTGTGCCATGCCTACAACCCACTGCCCTGGCACAGATTAGTCACCCCTCTAGCTGGGTGCCCTATGCCAGTGGTGAGGGTATAGGTGCATGAGCCCTATACCCTTGCAGTGTCTAAGTCAATTCTTAGACATTGAAAGTACAGTGCTGCCATTAGGAGTATATGATGCTGAGAGCTTGTCATTACGAACTCCACAGCACCATAATGGCTACACTGAAAACTGAGAAGTTTGGTATCAAACTTCTCAGCACATTAAACCCACACTGATGCCAGTGTGGGATTTAATGAAAAATGCACACAGAAGGCATCTCAGAGATGGCCCCTGAAAACTAACCCACGACTAGTGTCCAGGCTGAGTGGCTGCTCTCAGCTGCCATCACCAGACATGTTTCTGGACCCCTGGGTCGAGAGCCTGCTGCTCTCTGGGGCCTGAAACAATGCACATCCTGGTACGAGGTGCCAAGTCTCCTCGCCCAGGATGGGCAGGGTTCATGAAGGGGAAGCTTCAAAGGCATGCCGCCTTTTTGAGCCTCCCCAGACCATTTGCTGCTTTCAGCAACTGGTCCCCACTGGTTCTCCCCCCATTTTGGGCGGGAATACCGGCGGGAAAAACAAGTGAGGGAAAGTGGTGTGGCCAACTCCACCCCTCAGGTGGGGGAGGTGAGGTGAAGCACAACTCGGAGTCCCCGCCATCTTGAGGATGGGAGGACCCAACCAACCAGCGACAGGGTCCTGCCCCCTTCCCATGGGAGGGTGGCACGTTAGGGGGTGTACCCACCCCAGGGAAG
The DNA here is from genome assembly GCF_964204655.1 of Triturus cristatus. NCBI lineage: Eukaryota > Metazoa > Chordata > Amphibia > Caudata > Salamandridae > Triturus > Triturus cristatus. Next base: position 193,297,740 of record NC_140582.1, read on the forward strand.
GGACCCATTGGTCCCTGCCCTTACCTACCTGTAATGCTTCTAAATCTAGTATTTAGGGGGCACCCTGAACCTTGCTTTCTCAGATACAGCCTGACAACAAGAAGAAAAGAAGAAGAAGGACCGAACAGCCATGCAGCCAGCTAACAAGAGGACAACGCCCACTGACTTCGCCCCAACCCTACCTGCCTGTCTCCCCTCGAACCTGCTCCTGCGAAATCCCAGTGTGTCCTGCAGCCAGCAACCTTGAAAACCCCAGAGGACCTGCCTGCCTTCACTTCCAAGACTGCTTCTCCCGTGAACACCGTATTTGTTCAAAGTGCAGCTTCTGGCTCCTGCCGGATACCGCAAATCCAGCAGACTCTGAACCCGCCGAACCCTTATTTCCCACGGCCTTATGTGCCCAAACCAATGGTGCCTAACCAACCCTTAACTTCCCAGCTTACCTCTCGAAGTGGTGTTCGCACCCAGAAGTCCTTCGTCTCCCTGCCTGCAGTGCTTTTGCAAACCGGAGGTTCTCCATTGAAAACAACAGGGCACCCGACCTCAAAACAGCACCCTGCACCCGGCCGCTCTAGTGCCGCTGAGGGTGCACCTTTGGTGCTAATTTGGTTCCCTATTTTCTCTGACCTAAACCCTGGGAGCTTTGCTCCCACAGCCGTGTGGCCTGCTTTCCAGAAGCCACCAACCGGAGGCCCCCTATCCTCCATAGGATAATATTGGGTCTCAACACTCTGCACCCGGCCGCCCTAGTGCCGCTGACGCTGAAACAAAAGTGCATCACTGATCTTAGAGGACACCTGAGTCTAACACCAGAACCTTAACTCCTACAGATGATTACTTACCTGTGAACTAAGTGTGCAGTTTTGAAATCTAAAAATATTCTTTAAAAATCGCACAAAAAACAAAAACGTATTTACTCACCTGTTTACAGGAAATGTCCCAGTGCTGAATCCAGGCATCCAGGACTGAGTGAGAAAAGTAATGTGCAAAGTAACTTACCTGCAATTTGCTGAAAAAGCCTATTCATTTTAATGCACTGTTTTTCTTCCAAAAAACGACTATGTGTGGAGTTTTGAAATCTAAAGATATTCTGTAAAAATCCTGTGAATAACCAAAACGTATTTACTTACCTGATTTCAGTGCTGAATCTAGGTATCCAGCACTGAGTTAGAAAAGTAACGAGAAAAGTAACTTAACTGCAATTTACTGAAAAAACCTATTCATTCCAATGTACTGTATTTGCTAAGTGCTGCAACCTACTGCATTCCCTGTGAATCAAACAAAGTACAATTTCCATTCCATTTTCAAACTGTTCTACAATCAGCAACTAATTCCTGTAAAGTTTTTTTTGCTTACCTGTGCCAGGCTTGTTTGGTTCTAAAATAAAACAACAGTATATATTTTTATACAAACACAATTGGCCTAGAGCTCAGGTATTGAGTGTGTGAATTCATTTGCTGACTGAGTGTGTACATCAAATGCTTAACACTGTCATCTGATACTGCCTTATTGCTCGACCACTCTACCACAAAAAGAGAGTAAGGTTCTATCTAACTTTAACCTCTGCCTACCTGGGGTCACATGGACTCTATACCTCATTTTGGTGTGGTAGATATAGAGCCAGTTTCCTACAGGACTTACCTCCATCAGAAGGGTACACAACAGTCTTTGAAGTCACAGACTATTTTAGCAAAATAGGGCATTTTATTACTGTGAAGAGATTACCTTCAGCTGGAGAGATAGCTAAAATTGGGGCGCACATCTTTCGTTTCCATGCTCTTCTGGAAATTGTTGTTACAGACAGAGGAAAACAATTAACATCACTCTTCATGAATAGTTAATCAAAAGGGATAGTATGAAGCTTTTCAAATTCGGGACATACCAACAGTACTTAGTCCCTTTTTACTGGATTATGCAGGTGGTTTGTACCTACAGATGGATGCATTGCCTGAATTTGCTTATAATAATTATTTGCACTACCCTCTGGGAGGATCACTTTTCTTTGGCTTACCTGGAATCAACCTACAGATCATTCTTCAAAAGTATCCCTATTCACAGTCCCTTCTGTAACATCACCCTTACAGAATCACCATGCCATACAGAAAACCTTCAATCAGAATTTTTAAAAAGCTGATAAAAAGTGTTTCTCAGACCGGAACTGAAGAAAGGCTCCAGAGTATGAGGTTGAAGGAAAGATCTGGTTGTTAACTAGAAATCCAGCCATTCTTGGGATCCACTCTAAGTCCACCCCTCAATGTGTAGGGCCGTTCTCTGACATTCAAACGATTGGAAAGTCAGCCACACACTTAACACTCCCCCATCACAGGCAAATTCACTTGTGTTTCACTTCTCCAGATTTAAAACCATGATCACTGTTGTTCCCAACTAGCCTCCTCCAATCATGGCAAAACATAAAACCAGGTTGAGGAAATTATGGATTCCTGTGCATTTTGAGGCAGCTACAAATCTTGCTCTTTCTAAGGGTATGATATTTCAGATAAATAATGGCAATCTGCAGACTTAGCACAGGCCAATAGCAAGGCATCCACCAAACTAGTAATCAGGCCCTTCATGTTTGTTCTCGCTTGGCGGGAGCTTTAAAATTGCTCCTGTCAAGCACGAGCCAAAACAGTTTTCCCTGCCCGCACCAGTGCTGGCAGGAAAACTGCTATGTCCTGGGGTAGGGCACTCCCGGAGATAGCTGAAGCTGGCCCAGTGGGATGGGCTCCCCAGGGCCATTAATGGCTCCGGGAGGGGGCTGTGCGGCCCCCCTCCCTTTTCTGTTCACATCCAGTACCCACAGGAAAGGGTTTCAAAGGCTGAAAAGGACTGGGGAGGGGGGCCACGTGACACCCTTCCCCCTTTTATGGACACAGCCAGGCCCCGGTAGTGGTGGTCCCCGTTTTCAATTTTTGCCGGGCACCTGTGGATGAGGTCCCGGGGGCAGAAATCTGTGGTTAGGGATGTCATCAATGTTGTCATTTGAGATGACATCAGTGATGTCATAAATTATGCCGTAGAACAGGTCATGAGTGATGTTTTATGTGAGTTCATAAGCAGTGCATTTGTTTTTTTAGTTCAAAACATTAATGCTGTCACTGACAAATTCACCTAACTATAACGTTACTTTAACCTTTGTTTTTTTCAATTAAAATAGATATAGATAGATATAGGTATATAGTGACACTCACATATTAAATCACTCATGGCATGTCCTATGACATCCTTGATAACATGACTACATATCTGAAATGACATCATTGATGGCAAGACTGTGCATGGCGGGGACATGAGTTCTAGTTATTTCAAGGCATGACTCATAGTTTTTTTAGATAACCATAACTGGGAAATTTTAGTGGTTTTGTTGGTTTAAAATAGTATGTTATCGCTGACATTTACTCCTAACTATAAAGTCCCTTTAACCCCAGGGCCTTTCAAGACTAGAGGAGGGCGACACATGCCCCCTCCCCTTATTTTGAATTTGAGGCCCAGGGATGAGGTCCTCTGAGCCTTCCCAAACTGGGGGAGGGGGTTTCATTCCGCCCGTTAATTGGAATTTTGGTCAAGTGGGATGATGGCCCAGGCCTTTTGAGGCTAGGAGAGTAAGACTGTGCGTCCCTTCTCTTAAATTAATATGACCCCAGAGGATTGGGTCCCCAGGGCCTCATGGAGGCTCGGAGATAGGGGCCACACACCCCCTTCTACTAGTAACTATAATAAGCCCCCCTTAGACCCTCTGTTCCACCCCAGAGGTTTTTTTAATAGTACAGGAGCCTTTTGTTTATCTTTTACATTTTACTGCAAATTTGCGGATCCACCTCAAATTTGCAGTAAAAAAAATGTATAGTATTTTTGCCCACCAGGCCTAAGCGGGCAGGGTCTCCCTACCCTTTCCCCATATATTTTTTTTTTATACTTTGTTTCAGAACAGGGGTGAGTCCATCTTTGCTGTTGTGGTGGCAGCCAATCAAATCTCATCTTGAGATCTATTGGCTCGCAAATTCTCTGTGGCGTGAAATATACAAAGTTTATTCGTCTTAATTTCACAAAAACTACTGAGCGGATTTACACCAACACACAAAACCATACTCTTGACCAAGATTTTGCTTTCTGCCACATTTTATGTAATTTCGTTCAGCCGTTTGGGCTTTAGCTGTGTTTAATTTTCCTATGGAAAAATGAAGAGCGAAAATGCATTTTGGAACCCCCCTTTTTTAGGTACTGTTGACAAATCATCCAAAAACTTTTCATGAATGAGCTGAGGTGGATTAGAAATTTTGGTGGGAATGTTTTGTTAAGATTTGTCAAATGGTGCCATAGTTATAAGGAACCCAAAAAATATTTCTCCCATGGAAACATGGTCCTGATAAATAAATACTCAGTGGCAAATGCCACCGGGTAATAAATACATTACATTTATAGTGTCACTTCAGGGTCAATGTGCTGTCTCTGATGGCTAGAATGGGCAAATAAAATAAAAAAACACAAGCATTGACATGGCCAATAGGTCTAGCCTTTGGGACCATGCTGCACGTTGTCCTGGGTGCTACAACATCTACTGTTTTTAGGTCTCACCTATGCAGCGCGCATTCGCTGCTTAGGAGGACCTTTAGCCGTCGTTCTGCTCTTTTTGGAAGCACATACTCATGCTTGTGGCAGCATCCACCTTGTGGGAGCACGCAGGGGCGCACCACACGCACAAGTATGTGTTTCCAAGAAGAGCAGACTGCACGCGCGCGCACCACTCCCGGGCTTGTTTTCTTGTGCGGCTAAGCAGTTACAGCGTGGCAAACTGCGCCTTCGAGGCTCCATATTTCATTATTTTTTTCATTCTTTTGGTGACTCATCCTTCTTGTATTCTGCATTGTAAGGAGCTTTTAATTGATTTTCTCTACTTCGCTTTTCATTATGAATTACTAGACCTTTTAAGAGCTTTCTAGTCAATATTAAATTGCAGATGTTCGGACAATGGCAGACGATTTTCTTATAGTGCTTTTAATTGTATGCTGAGCACGGCACCCACTTTAGGGACACCGCGCTCAGTTTATTTTATGTTTTAATAAACTTGAATGTTGAGCGCGGTGCCCGCTTCAGGGACACCGCGCTCGGTTTAATTTTTTGTTTTTCTACTTTTGCAATGAGTGCGGCACCCGCTTCAGGGACACCGCACTCGGTTTCATTTTTTACTTTTTTAATGAGCGCGGCGCCCGCTTCAGGGACACCACACTCTGAGGTCGCATGCCATTAATAAACAATTAATGCACACCCTACGCCATCGCTGTCTTGGGCTTGTAATGGCTGAAATTCCGGAATGAATGTCTAAATGGCATTTTCTGCCCAACAAGACTTTCCCTTTACTAGTACGGAGTGTGCTGGCATGAGAATAATTTCCTCATCCACCATCCTGGGAGTAAAAGGGGCTTTCGTGCGCGTGACTAAAAACTGTGCACCAGGCTTTGTGCAACCCCACAGCAGAGCATGGTTTGTAATCGTTCTATGGGCCAGCTCATGTAAAAGGCACCAATAACAGCAGCCATTTTGTACAGTTTGCAGCATTTGTTTTTACTGGTGCTTGGCAAATTTTCACACAATGAACCGACACCTTGACCAGAGTTAGCACAAAATATCTTTTTTGCACTAACAACATCTTCACGCTTTTCATTAGTGCAAATATAAAAGCACTAAGACTTGCTGTGCTGCTAAATTACTCAGAAGGAGCACAACAATTCACAGCAGTGGGGCAATTTCCTTGATCTGGTGCCAAGATGTTTTTCTCTAGAGTTTTATATAGCGCTAACTGGACCAGAAGGTATCAGAGCGCTTCACATAAATGACAGTTGCGTTACACATGGACACACTTTTAGTAGGCATAGGGGGAATAAGTGATTTTGCCCAGAATTACAGGATGTTGAGCGTTCCTGCCGAGACTCGAACCTGGTTCCCCAGCTTCGAGGTCAGCACCTCTAGCTTTTAGGCCACATCCCGGGCAATCGTTGGATGACATTTTTTCATAAATTATTCTCAGCGTTAGCTGCATAGCTTCAATGTAAGGAAATGAAGACCACATCTCCCAGAATTCACTGATCTTTTGAATGAAAATCTTGGAACGGGACTATGGTACCCTGCCAGCCTGGAGGACTCTTGCGTGCTCTGTTCAGTCACGCTTAAAGCTACCTAACGGGAGCCTGAAGTATTTTGATATAGGTATATGCATCAATACACGTGACATGGGGGTAGGTTTGTTGGCAGTATGAAACAAGCATTTGCAATGTAATAGGTCTCGCATTTATGCAAGTTTGAGCTATTGGCATTGTAAATGACAACGCCTTTTATTAATGTTTTAAAAACTAAAACATAAATAAAAGGCATTGTCATTTACAATGCCAATAGCTCAAACTCGCATAAATGCGAGACCTATTGCATTGCAAATGCTTGTTTAACCCCTTCAGTGCCACGCCCTTTCCCCCTCCTGTGCCGGGCATTGCATTAGTGGGTGGGGTTCATGACGAGATAGTCTCGTCATGGGCACAGTGCAACCGTGCTCCATGACGAGACTATCTCGTCATGGGCACAGAAGAGGTTAACGTGTAATCTTTGACACTAATAGGGACATTATAGCACTGCATTGAGAAGTACCTACTTAAAGTGTGATTTTTGTATAACTGGTAGTCTGAACTCACATATCTGGAAGTGCTTTCATAGGCGATAATGAAGAACTAAAATGAACTATGAAAGACACTCAAGTGGCACATATATTATAGTTATCTTTTAGACTTGGGCATTTTATCCAGAGATGCAGTGTGCAATACAGATTTGCTCCACCTAAGAAGCATCTCAGAATTAAAACCTAGCATTGTTTTTAGCAAAGAGGCTCGAGAGTAGGTAAACAATGTTTTATTTTTAAGTAATAAAATAGAGAGAATGAGAGACGAAACGTACAGTTTTTCCACATTCATAAAGTATTAAGCATTGACCATAGCGGGGAAATGAACAAAAGTGCCCTTGAGATGGCAATTTGATGTTAAAAGGCTGGTTGGTTAATGAAAATGTAGGTTTTCCTAATAAGTTATGACGGAAAGTCTTAATTTTATTAAAGACACGAAGGCGAGTATTATGCTTTTCTTATCTTGCTTTTATAAAAAGCAGCCAAGATAAACACATACAGAACTACAGTTCCCAATAGACCAAGCAAAATATTCGCCAATGGTAAACAAAAGCATGAACGACAACAACCAATGAATGCTCATCTTAGGAGATAACGTAGGGTCAGACCGCTAACAGCCATCTTTTCTTCAGCGAGCAGGTTAAGAAGAGTTCATAATGAGAGGAACAATAGCAAACACAATTCATAAAGTCAAAGTCCAATTAAACAAATCTTGAGCGAAGTCCGTCAAGGCAATCCTGGAAATGATAGGAACATCAGGATCCGCAGAACCAGAGGGAATGTCACCAAACGGAACACCATCCCAACAAAGACATCGGAGAGTATCATGAGGAAGCTGGTGGCAAAGCTGGAGTTCCTGCAGGGAGGGAACAAACACAAGTTAGAAGTGTTGTGGTGGGATAATACTCGCCTCTGTGTCTTTAATAAAATTAAGACTTTCCGTCATAACTTATTAGGAAAATCTAAATTTTATAGCAAGACCGGAGGCTCATATTATGCTTGTTCAAAGCATATCAATTACAGAAGAAACGGCAGAAATCACAGGTTTACAATAAAATATATGAAAAACTTTATCATTGGACCAATCTGCTGATCTCAGAATGTCCTCCAACCTGAAGCCTGCCCAAAAAGCTTTGGAAGCCATGGCTCCTCTGGCGGAATGAGCCCCAAAGACAGAAACGTCAATTCCAGCAAGCGACATGACCCAACGCACCCAGCGGGCAAGAGTGGCAGAGGAGACAGGATTGTGGGGTTTATGAAAGGAAATGAGAAGCTGGGAATGGGAGGACGCTCTGAGATCAAAGATACGTTGCTCATAGACTTTGAGGCATAGACCTACACACAGTTTAGGCTGGTCAGGAAAGTAAGGATAAAAAACAGAATTCAAATTAGTTTTGGTACGTTTGTTGATATGAAACAGACACTTGTTTAATAGAAACCAGACATAAGAGCATGGTGAGTTTAGCTGAAAGCATTTTTAAGGAAAGATCGGAATTATCCGGCCAATCCACAAAGATCTTAAGCACTAAGTTCACATCCCATAATTTCGAAAATGTAGGTAGAGGGGGGTTGGAAAACTTAACACCTCTCAGGAGCCGACAGATAAGAGGATGCTCACCCACTGGTTTACCATCGATATGGGAATGATTGAGGGAAATAGCAGACCTGTACATATTGACCGTTCTATAAGACTTACCTGAGCTGGCCTCAGAAGCAAGAAAATTTACAATGTAAGTTAAATGGGCTGAAAAGGGATCGACACTTTTTCCCAGACACCAGCTTGCCCATAAAGACCAAGCCGATTTGTAGGCCTTGGTCGTTCCTGGAGCCCAGGCTCTGCTGATAAAGTGAGAAGCCTCTTGCGAAATGACATTGTCAGGTTGACTCGACCGGAGATATTCCATGCGGACAGGGTCAGAGAGTTGTCTAGAATCAGAGGGTGAGGATGTCCCAAGGGATTCAAGAGAAGATTGGTGAAGGAGGGAAGAAGTACCGGGAAATCCATCGCCATCTCTAGCAGAGATGGGAACCAGAACTGGGATTGCCAGAACCAACGAGGCTCATTGACGGGATGTATGAGTTAACACACTGTTGATCATGAGGAAAGGAGGAAAGGCATATTGGAGATGAGAAGACCAGTCTTGAAGAAAGGCATCTGTCGCCAGGGCCGAATGATCCGTCCGACAGCTGAAAAACTGTGAAAGCTGAGAATTGAGACGAGAGGCAAAAAGGTCTATATGCAAATGGCCCACCTTTTGAAGGAGAGATTGAAAAACGGATGGAAGAAGCTTCCAATCGCTGGAAAACTTGAAGGAAACGAGAATGCCAATCGGCTATGGAATTGAGAGAGCCTGGAAGGTATTCCACTTTGACAGAAATCCTGTTGAGGAGGCAAAACTCCCACAGACACTTTGCTATCTCCGCCAGGGGTTTGGACTTGGTGCCACCGAGATGGTTGATGTAGCGCACCGCAGAAACATTGTTTTTGGCGAGGCTTCTGATCGCAAAGGATCCTGCAAGCATCTCTAAACAATTTATGTGCAATCTCGACTCCTCGAGAGACCAAGTACCTCCAGTCGATATCGTGCCACACCGGGCGCCCCAACCTGTCAAGCTTGCATCGGATTCTAACACAAGATCTGGGACTGAGGCGAAATTTATTCTTCTGTTCCAGGCATCTAAATAGTCTATCCACCATTGAAGTTCCAAACGGGACTCTTGATCTAAAGAAATGAGGTCGGAATATGCCAGGCCTTGACGCAGGTGTCGAATTTGTAAGCGCTGGAGGGCCCGATAATGGAGGGGACCGGGAAAGATAGCCTGAATAATAGCGGAAAGAAGGCCTACGACTCTTGCAAGTGATCTGACAGAAATAAAGTCGCTTCTGAGCACTTGAGAAATTTCTGACTTTATGGTGGAAACCGTTGATTGAGGGAGATGAAGAGAAGCTGTGAAGGAGTCCACCAGAAAACCTAGAAAGTCGATCTGTTGTGACGGAACGAGCATAGATTTTTCGGGATTTAGAAGGAAACCCAGATCGGAAAGAAGAGACTGAGTAATGTGTAAGTGAGATAACAGAGTTGGTCTGTCCAGATTCATCAGAAGGATATCGTCGAGATAAATGATCAAACGGATCCTGAGGGACCTCAGTTAAGTCACTACCGGTTTCATGATCTTGGTGAAACACCATGGGGCTGAAGATAGCCCGAAGGGGAGAGAACAAAAATGGTAAGACACTCCTAACCATTGAAACTGAAGGAACTTCCTGTGTGACTGGTGTATAGGAACAGTGAAGTAGGCATCCTGTAAATCTATTCGGACCATCCAATCGTTTAGACAAAGAGAGTCTCTAAGGTGAATGATGGGAGCCATTTTGAAATGGCGAAAGACCTCAAATTGGTTGAACCATTTGAGGTTAATGACCAGACGCAACTTTTTGTTTATCTTTTGAACCAGAAAGATGGAACTTAGGAAACCTGAAGGATCTAGAGGAGGCACTTGAATGGTGTGTTTTTGTAATAGAGCCTGAACCTCTGAAGAGATGAGATTTGCCATTTTGTTTGAAAAAGAGAGAGGAGGAGTGAAAACTGTCTGGAAAGGAGGAGCGTAGAACTCTATAAGATAGCCTTGGATGGAGTTGAGGACCCAGGGGTCTGCAGTCAGAGACCGCCATGCTTTGCAGAAAAAACTTTAGACGACCCCCAACAGGAGGAGGAACTGGATGACGTACCTTGCTGGTAATTGTTTCTGAAGTTTTTCTGGCCACGGCCATGGAAACCCCGGCCCCTTTGAGGATAGAATTGGGGCTTGAACTCTTGGTAACTGTTGTTGGAGTTGAAGGTACCTCTGGAGCCTTGATTGTGGGTAGAACGGCCGGCAAAGCAACTCCTGCCTCTGCCGGCCCGTCCAAAAGCACGTGGAGAAAATAACTTCTTAATAGATTGCTGGGCCTTGTCGATGGAAGCGAAAGTTAAGACGAACTTACTAAGATTTTAAACAAGCGAATCTCCGAAAAGAAGACCATCAGCTTTGATACCAGGATCCAATGGGGCCAAGTTAGATAATTTGGGATCCAACTTTATCAGGAGACCCTTACGATGTTCATGAGTGATGGTGGAATTTGCATTGCCCAGAAGACAAAAGGCCCGTTGGACTCATAGAGAAATGTCCTGAGGATCCAGGTCTGTACCGTTCAGACGGGCGGATTCAGCCAAATCGAAAATACAGGCAAGAGGACCGACCACGTCCAACAATTTGTCCTGGCAGGTGTACCAAGCCTTGTCCACACCCTTGCGTGGATCTTTCCCAAATTTGGAAAGGATGGTCAATAGAGGCTGGTCAATAGTGGGAGCGCAGGAGACATTAGAGGAAAGAGACGGTTTGGGACATTCGGATTTAAGTTTAGATCTTACAGATTTGTTCAGAAGCAAGCGCAGTCTGGCAGAAATATATTCACCAACATGTGCAATAGGAAACCATTTAGTAGAATTAGGATGACGGATAGAAGAAGGATCAAACATGGGAGTACCTTCCGCATCCAGGATGGGTTCAGAGGAAAAAGGATCAGTTTTAGCTTTCTTGGGCGGAGGAGGATCATCGGCATCAAGATCACCAAATGCATCATCAGTGTCACCAAGATCGTCGTCTGTGTCCAAAATATGAGAAATGACTGATTTCTCAGGCACCTCAGCATGTTGTGACTTAACTTTTCATTTGGTGAAAGAAACAGATATCCCCTCCTTAATAGGAGGCCTGGGAGGCATCAAGTCCTCGACCTTGTGAGAGGAAACCTCGTCCAACCCACGTGACGCAGTAACAGAAACACATTTGGTGCTGGAAGGTACCAACTTCCTTTTTTTGCTATCCCCCGCAGACTGGGCCAAGGTTTGGGACACTAAAGACAAAAGAGAATTCTCCATATCCTTCGAAAAACGCTTCATAGAAGCTTAAACTGCATGTTCCACAGAATTATTAATAAAGGTATTTAAATCAGTCTTAAATGCCTCCCCTTCCTCATTGTTAAATTCAGAACTCTGAGAGCTTTCCAGCTCCATAATCACTGAATGCAAAGGAAAACCAGACACCAAAGGGTTAATACTTGCTGGGAAAAAACCCTGCAGTGTGGGCGTGAGAGGAGAGAGAAAAGAAAACCGACCGGGAGCAGACAGCCCCTCCCAGAGGCGGAGGCTAACTGAAAGGAGTGAGGAAACAGAAGGAGACACCAGCAGAAGCGTCAGACCGAGCAACCAGAGCGCAGAGTAAGACGTTTGAAATGGGAGCCGCGCATCGCGAGGAACCGGCAATGTGCGCTAGCCAAGCGGAGCATAAAGAGCTTGCAGGGAGGGAAACGCGCAAAACCGGCTCACGGTGAGAGAAAGCGCAGCGCGATAAAATCAGGCAATTAAGGCAACAACATTAATAAACCATAGAATGCCATTAAAGAAGCACAGATAGGAGATAACGTAAAAGGGTACTTATCTTGACTGCGAGCAGCAAAAAAAGAGGGCTGTTCGCAGTCTGACCCTACGTTATCTCCTAAGATGAGCATTCATTGGTTGTTATCGTTCATGCTTTTGTTTCCCATGGCCAATTTTTTGCTTGGCCTATTGGGAACTGTAGTTTTTTATATGTTTATCTTGGCTGCTATTTGTAAAAGCAAGATAAGAAAAGCATAATATGAGCCTCCGGTCTTGCCATAAAATACCCCTAGCAAAACCCCCACTTCCCTTTCAGAGGCCTCATCTTATTTATAGCTGAGAATACCGCACATTACATTGCACACAGCATCACATGATATGATGCAACTGCTAGAATCAAAACCCCTATTGGTATCAAAAGCGCGCGAAAGGGGAATAACAGTAGTGAAAGGACGCAAGTCTTAGGTGTAAAATTTGTTCAGGACTCGAAGCAAATAAAAATGCTCACAATATCTGTGCTAAATTAACAGTTGTTTACATACAACAGAGGATCAAATCAGAGTGGAGTTGGCCTCCAATACTACATATTAGACTGGAGGTATAAACTTCCCACACCGTGGTGTGCGTAAGCAGGGGGAGGAGGTGCACGATAGTACACCCTCCATCCACTCAGGTGCAGAGAATGAAGTTAACAAAGAGAAGACGCTTACCGTGTAGAAATATGGTCGGGTATGGGCATTATGATAACACATATCCAGCAGTGTAAAAGATGGCAGGGTAATACAATTCACTATGACATCATATAGTCACAAACACTGGAACAAAAATTCTTCAAGGTGCTGTAGTGTACTGTGACATCACACAGCCAAGCACTCTAAAAGACATGAATATGGGAAGGACAGTGCATTATATTACTTCGCACAACCCCGCAGTGTAAAAGACAGGAGGGATAATACTCTTCACTATGACATTGCACAGTCTAGCAAAACTGGCTCGAGGTGTGTGGTGCATTGTGACATCACACAGTTGAACTTTTCAAAAGATGCGGTCATGGGAGGGACGGTGCATTATGACATTACACAAGCCAACAGAGTAAAAGACGGGAGGAGAGATACTATTCACTATGATATCATATAGTCACAAGCACTGGAACAAACATGCTTCAAGGTCCTGTGCTGCATTGTGATACAACACAAACATTCTAAAAGATGCAGTCATATGAGGGATGGTGCATTATGACATCACACAATCCAGCAGTGTCAAACACGGGCAGGAGATACTGTTCACTAATACATCATATAGTCACAAACACTGTAACAAATATTCTTCAAGGTGCTGTAGTGTATTGTGACATCACACAGTGAAGCATTTAAAAGACATCAATATGAGAAGGACAGTGCATTATATTACTTTCAGCAGTGTAAACGACAGGAGGGGTAATACTTTTCACTATGACATTACACAGTCATCTATTCACAAAGACTCTAGCAAAACAGTCTCGAGGTGTGTGGTGCATTGTGACATCACACAGTTGAACTTTTCAAAAGATGCGGTCATGGGAGGGACGGTGCATTATGACATCACAGAATCCAGCAGTGTAAAACACAGGAAGGAGATACTGTTCACTATGACATCATATAGCCACAAGCACTGGAACAAACATGCTTCAAGGTGCTGTGCTGCATTGTGATACAACAGTCTAAAAGGTGCGGTCATATCAGGGAGGGTGCATTATGACATCACACAATCCAACAGTGTAACAGACGGGAAGAGAGATACTGTTCACTAGGACATCATATAGTCACAAACACTGGAACAAACATGCTTTGAGGGTGCTGTGCTGCATTGTGATACCACACAAACATTCTAAAAGATGCGGTCATGGGAGGGACGGTGCATTATGACATCACACAATCCAGCAGTGTAAAAGATGGGAGAGGAGATATGGTGCACTATGACCAGGGCCACTGGAATTATATGACAGGAGAGGGCAAATTATGCATCAGGGTTGAGTAAATTTTGTGGCAAGAAAAGGCAAATTATGCACAATAATGCAGCACATTTTGTAATAGTATTACTTCATTATTATGTCATTTTCAAACTTGGTAACACTGTCTGGGCATTGACCGCACCTCGTTAGCACCTGGTTAATACTCAAGCATAGCAATAACCAACAGAAAGGTGACCCCTCCAGCTTTGAAAAGGGCCTTCAACTGCGTGGCAACATGTGTTGCTGCTTCTTAGTAACTTTTGAAGCATTTGATCTAGGAAAAACATTTTATTTTAAAATCTGCAATACATTTGTAATAATGTAAAAATCGCTGCAGCTACACAATCATATAGTTCCACTGGTCCTGACCATGACATCATATATTCAACAAAAGTACCTTGAGGAACTGTGGTGCATTGTCACACCACATAGTCAAGCATTCTAAAAGATGTGGTCATGGGAGAGACTGTGCATTATGGCCTCGCACCAGTGTAAAAGACCAGAGGGGAGATACTGTTTACTATGACATCAGATACACATAAATACTAGGACAAAGGCGCCTCAAGGGACTTTGGGGCGTTGTGACATCACACAGTCAAACATTCAAAAAGATGCAATCATGAGAGGGACTGTGGATTATGACGCCACACAATCCAAGAGTGTAAAAGAAGGGAAAGGAAATATTTTTCACTATGACATCATACATTTACAAACGATAGAAAAAAGGTGCGTTGAGGGACTGTGGTGCATTGTGATATCACCAAACATTCTAAAAGATGCGGTCATTAGAGGGATGGTGCATTATGACCTCATGTAAGCAAACATTCTGATGATCGTGGATAGGGAAAGAATCTACGTCTGCGATGTGACATCACATAATCAAAGGTTTGCGTCCAACAAAGGAGATGCGGGATTATCATGGCATCACAGATCATTATTTTTTCTCAGTAAAGAAACCGAAAAAGGCACAGGTGCCATTTGATATCATACAACGAAACGCTAGCTGTAAAGATAGGCGGGGATAGGTGGTTGTTACTTACACTATAATACATTGTCCTCAGGCTACCAGGAGAGAGTTAGATAACCAGAAGATGTATTTGCACCTTACTCTGAAGGATGACATATTCGAACATGCATGCAACTACGTCCACACTATGGAGTGCTTGGCGATGCATGCAAAGCGGATCTGTGTGTGTTCGTGAGTCTGTTTTGTATAGAGCACTGGAGTTCACTCAGGGCCGGCTTTAGGGTGGGGTGACTGGTGCGCCCGCACTGGGCGCTGACCTGAAGAGGGGGCGCTGACCTCTGGGGGCACTGTGTTTAGCAATAACTCATGATTTAAAAACACCTGCGGCAGAGTTCCTCGTGCATTCAGATTTCAGGAAGCACCAAAAATGTCAAGATAACGCTTGTGGTTAATGTTCCTGCTAGAGAGAAGGATTGGAGTTATGCCTAGTGGCAGTTTTAACTCATCATAAAGTAACACAGAGGGTTACTATGCCAGTAAGTAGAACATTACTGGTAAGAACTGTCATCAAGAGCTGCATGCAAATTGCATAAAATATGTTAGGACGTTATGTTTTTTTCCCCTATTCTTTATGATCTATGCATGTGTTGCTAAAAAGTATTTGTTTGGGTAGATGATACGCATTCTTATTAGTAAAGCCAGCCTTTACCAGTGCTTTAAAACAAATGAAATGTATGTCAGAGAGGGGCTATAGAGAGCTGAGGGGCAATTTTGCTCTGTGATAGTGAGGGAATCCGAGGAGGGAAATCATGGGTGGGGGGCACCAGAAAATGTTGTTGCACCAGCGCTAAAGCCGGCCCTGAGTTCACTCATGAGTTAATATTCTACACCCAAGCTTGAAAAAACAAGAAAGCAGAAAACATCCCTATAGGGCCCAGAGGGCAATGTTAGCTTTAGGCAAAGTCGGGGAGTAGAAGGGCATTCATTCAAGGACAAGCATGTCATTAGTTGCAGTTCCATTATGGAGATGCGCATTACAAGTGGCGGAAAGGGCGGTGGATCTCAGGAGCCGAAATCTCCACTCTAAAAGTGAAAAACTTGGAATGTGGTCGAAAATAAATATATTTAGTGGCAACCCTTATGAATGTGCCACGGACATAAAACCTCTTTCCTCCTGTTATTTCAAATACATTTCCATTAATTAAACATCTGTGTCCTGGTTTCTCCGAGTTGATCATGCAGTACTACTTCCAGGTCCTTTTTCTGTCTCTAGCGGGGGTCCTCATGGTGGCGCTCTAGGAGAGGTAAGGGGTGTGCCTGGGGGATGATTTGGAGTCTCCACCCGAGCACAAGGAATCGTCACAGACGTCTCTAAGGCAGTCGACCGCATGCAAACATACATGTGCCCACTACATGGGCATGCTGCATGTTTAGAGCACATAAGGTTTCTGCATGTGGCTGCATTATGTAAAATCTGACAAATCCCACAAGAATCTCGCGCGATGCAAGAGTGTACAATTCCTACTGAACTTTGGCTCATCCATTCACACAACCCTGCCCAGCACAGATGCTTTTTATTGTCTCTTAAAGCTACAGTACTGTTGAAAGCAACAGCATTGTAGTCACCTGATGTTCGTGCCATCTACAAATGAGTGTCCTACAACAACATATATGAATCAGCCTTCGCTCCCACATTTGGCCTATGCACCAACCCCTAAGCTTGTTTTCTTGAGCGCAATTCTGACCAGGGGAGCTCCTCTGCTGCTGCTGCTCTACCCCTGGCCCCTCAGCCTCCGCTAAGCTCTGCTTCCTCCTCTCTGGACTGCACAGGAAGAGCTGAGACACAAATAAAACATGACGAGGTGGATCAGCAGTGCTGCGTGAACTGCAGGGGAGGAAGCGAGTGTGTGAGCGAGTGTTCGCATACCTGAGCCTAAAGTAAAATAGAAAACAGCGGAAGGCATGAAGTCTTGCGACGATACTCCAGGGAGTGAATAAGTTACAAAATGGAGGGACCAGGAAGACAATGTACCCACTAGCAAGCAAGGAAATTTAAGATCAAGTAGATAAGCAAATCAAAACTGATGGGAGGAGTTAAAGCCCAGAAAGTATATACAACAGATCTTCCAGACAGTGCAAGCACTGTCTAGGCTCGATCTAATGACTGGTGGGATGAAAGAAGAAAATGTCACTGGTTTACTTTGGCTACTTCTATTGCTTTTCATCATAAAATATATATATTTTTTTTTATTAAAGGTGCCTACTCTTTATATGTTGGCTCTGAAAGGAACACGTTTTCAAAAAGCATGTCATGATTCGATGTGTTTCCTCTACCTCAGACACTCTCTGTCTAGGGAACATTTGTGAAACTACACCGTCCCTGCTATATGCCTCCAGCTCTGATTGCAAATTACTGTTCTGAAAAAGGTTTCTGTAAAACGGTTTACCTCCTGCTCGAATAGAGGGGTCGGCTCATCACCTCCTCACTTAGCCAAACGTTGTGCCTGACTGTGCACACAGCCTGTCTGCCACAACAGGGACCCTGGGTGTTTCAGTTTCTGTCACATGCACACAATGAGGGTGGCCCTGTGTCTGCCGCAGCAGGGCGCGTACTCGGAGGCTGGCGGCACATACGGTGGCAAAGCAGCCACCCTATCAGAAAATGCCTTTGTTGGTTCAACACACTGTGTCCTTGGACTTCAGAGAAAAGGTTTTTATTCTGCCAGTCCAGCGTACTTTCCTTAAGCTACCCACATCCCATCCAGGGAATGTTTTGTGCTGTAGAACACTTTCATGAATAATTCTGTGATTCTCTCGCTTTTTGGGACGTGACTTAAAGCTCTAATGGAACGTGTTGGAGGACCACTTAATAGAGATAAACACAATAAGAAATGTCACAACACAGTTGTGGTTGATGGCATCACTGAATACCAGAGATGTGGGAAGGCAGGACAAATAAAGGAATGGGGGACTGGTGGGCGGGCGGGCACATAGGTGGGTGGAGGAATGAGGAAATAGATAGACTGCACATTTTTAGGGATCTATCGAGAAAAAAAAATCCGCCTATGCCAGAAGAAATACAAAGCAACCTAAATGAGAAGAGGAGCGACTTCAATTGACCTTCTATATGAAATTGTGTTTGAGGGGTTTTATCTGTTTTTCATATGCACATTATCGCCTGAGAACATTGCATTTTTTATGTACAAACTGGGGTGATGTTTGGTTCTTTAGGCCTTTGGCAGATCTAAGTTTAATCAAAAAAGGCACAAAACCTCCTCTTTGCACATGGAAGGTTCCAATTGTGATTCAAAGAGCTCGCATTGGCTGCCTGTCCCATGTGTAAAGGTTATTGAAAACTACATTGTTTGAATAGTGTCCGCAGGACACTTGTCATGTGTTTTAGCTAGCGCTGGGAAGCCCTTATGGGTAGCCATGTGCTATAAATCCGAGAATAGAATAGAATATTTGCTACTGTGAAAACGTGTTCTTAAATTTGGCGTTAGGGTCGAATTTATGTAAATTCACATGGTGGCCCCACGTAAAAGTTGTAGAGTACCGACACACTCTTAGCCATCTGGGTACCACAAATAACTGGCAAACAGTTTCCCCGCTGTGAAAAAAGGTGCACAATTAGCCCTGTCAAGGCCAGGGTAGGAGTGAGTGTGTTATCCAGGGTGAGGACAATATTGAATGGGAGAGTAGGAGAATGGGTTCCTACGTGAAGAGAATTCGTTTTAATGTGGAAAAACAGAAACGTGAACTGAGAAAAAGCACAATTGTATTCTGTGCACTCCGGTGGATTTGTACTCTTGGTCATGATTCTGCAAATATAATGTTTTTTTTTAGAATTTTGCAATTGCAACGCATAAATACATTTTATGGCATTCTTCAGAAGTCATTGTGAATGTAAAAACATGTTTTACCTTTTCTTTTATGAAAAGGATCCAGATTGGGTAGATTTTTAAAAAAAATCTTTCATCCTTAGTGTTGTTCCTCACAAATGTAATATGAGGTAACACACCACACCTTTGATGACGTCCTGAAGAAACGATTGGCTAATCAGAATTATCATGAATCGAAAGTGCTAACCCATCCCCTGTGGTCACCAAGTTGGAAGTCCTGGTAGTTGGAAGGGAGCAGTTCGGGCAGGAAATATCTAAAATTTATAATGATAAAACTTCCAGTTGCGCATTCTGTGTAAATGAGAAGGCCTCATTGTGTGGAGCTCCGTGCCACTCCCACCCAACCAAAAACAAATTGGGCAAGACCTAGAACATCCATGAGGCAAACCAAGCTCCACTAATCTCGTGCACAGCCCACGCTGCCACACTAAAGGAAGTCGGTGTGCTATACAAGTTGTGGCTTTTTTGTTGGTGAGATTATATTTAATTTTGTTTCGAGTTTCCATGTACTTCTTGGTGTATTTTAATGGCCCACTTACAATGGGGACTTTTAACTTTGGGTGCAAATTGCGCATCTACTAATCACTGTTTCACAAGTGTCTTCGTTACTATTTACGCAGATGCACTAATTAGCGTGCGCATAATTTACTCTATATTTCGGAATAGGGATTTTTTGCGTATTCTTCTTTTATTGGCGTTTTACAAGTTGCACAAACATCCTTTTTGTGCTATTTCATCCCACAAATGGGAGAGAACGCATCCACAGCCGCAAACTGTACCTCGCCATTTTGTTCACAAACAGAAGTTTGGGCTGACAACAGAACTCGCGGTCCCATTTAATAAGGCCTTAGTATTGTGTTCCTTGTCCTTACCGTGGGATGTATTGTGTTTTCATGATTTTTTTTCATTTGTATCGTGTGTTTCCACCACTGTGGCACACTCCGACAGGCTTAGGTATCTGCGATACGCAGCTGTAAAAAAATAAATGTATAAATACTTTTGTGGTTTCTTCTTCAATTGTTCCGTAACATTCACCAGGTTGGGGTGTACTGCTCCTGCGCGAGAGCAAGGTAATCACAACACGGACGCTTCTGCTGTATGTTTAAAGATCCGCCTGGCTGTGCCGCAGAACTGGGTGCCTGACTGTCAAATGGCATAACCACCGGAGTGGAAAACGACATCTGCAAACCGGTAATGGTGGTCATACCTCACTGCTGTCCCAACTGCTCCCCGGCCGGCTCAACCTGCCACCCCGTGCTCCCACCAGCTGTCGGAGAAAACCCAGCTGCCATCTTGTTCTGCTCTCACAAGCCTCCTTGGCATGGCGTTCGCAAGCTCTGCTGAGAAAATGCTGCCATTTGGCTGGGAGGGACAAAGGAAATGAAGACACGGAGAGGCCCCGGGAAGGGACCGCCTGTTCGAGCCACCTGACAGGAGCAGCGGTCCCTGCTTAAGTTTCACAGGTTGTTCTTTGTTGACTAATACGAGCAGACAAGCCACAGTGGGCCTAAGAACACCCACTCCGTGTTCCTTTAATTGAATGTGTCACTGACAATGGCGGATCACTCGCAGGCAGCATCCTTTCCAAATGAAACAATTGTTTTAATATAATTGGTCTGACAGGGCGGCCTGCTTCCGCTGTGTATCGGCCTTGCGCATTACAAAGAGAGGCAGAGTACATGCTCACTGTAATTGCTTCTGTCCTGTGCCTTCAAATGTGCCTTCCTACTGAAACAGCGTTTTAGAAAGATTTTTTTTTTACCTTTCAGGCATCCGCACGTTTGCTCCCAACTCTTCGTTTCTCAAACTTATGAATTCATGAGCTGTAATAATGTCCAGGCTTTTTTTAAATTATCTTCCACAGACTAGCTTAATAACATAAAAGCTTAACCATGGCGCCACTGTTTTGCATTTTGCATTGCTAGGTGGCAGATCATGATGGAACACCTTGAAAACGCCATGATCTAATGAAGGTCAATTAAATGTGCTTGTCTGCAGAGCCTGTGTATGTTCAGCTAAACTAAAAGACCTCTAGTTTCACAATGTCCTGGGAAAGATGTGAAATGCGCACTTTTTTTTCCAGTCCCTGGAGAGTGGGAAAACAGGCTGAGCACTAAGATGATTTTTCTTCATTCTCTTCTTCCACAGTTGTGCAGCATGAAGCCACAATGCCTGTCCGCTTGATGTAATGCTCTGGACATAGTCCAAGTTGCAGCATCTTTCGAGCCTGCTCTCCGTTACAGCTAGTCTCGAGCCAGCAAATGATCAGCTTGCTATGACGTAAGTCGCTGTCGGAAGTCAAAAAAGTTTTTTTGCACTGATGCCTTATTCCTGCTTGTCAAGTCGCCGGTGAGATCAAAGTCTTAGAAAACGAGTGATCAAGGCAAAACAATGTTTCAAACTAATCTAATAAAAAATAAAATTGTTCCAACACGTTTAATCATACAAGGAAACTGTCTATGTTTTTATTTATTTATCTATTTATTTGTATATCTATTTTTTTTTATAACTTTTTTTTTATTTAGTAAGGATTGTGGAAAGCACTCTGTAGCACATTTCAGATACACAAGAAAGCTAGAATGGCTCAAGTCAATCAATCAAGCAATCAATCAATGAGGGGTTTATTAAGTGCGCTACTCACACGTGAGGGTCTCAAGGCGTTGGGGGGTGGTGCAGCTTCGGTCAGTCTAAGAGCCAGGTCTTGAGGGTCTTCCTGAAGATTTGCAGCGTAGGGGCGCGTCTGATGTTGATTGGGAGCTCGTACCAGGTCTTGGTCGCCATATAGGAGAAGGTTCTTCCGCTCGTTCGTGCTTTGCGGATGCACGTGGGTTTGGCCAGAGTTGGGTCGGCAGATCGGAGGTTTCTCTTGGGAAAGTGGAAAGAGATTCTATTGTTGAGATATTGGGGTCCGGTGTTGTGGAGAAATTTGAAGGCATGGGTGAGTATCTTGAATGTTACTCTCTTCTCAACGGGGAGCCAGTGGAGGTTGCGCAGGTGTTGGGGGATGTGTTTGTATCGAGGGATGACGAGGACAAGTCTGGCTGTGGTGTTCTGTATGGTCTGGAGTTTGTGGAGCAGGGATTTGTTGATCCCGGCGTAGAGGGTGTTTCCGTAGTCCAGTCTGCTGGTTATGAGTGTGTGGGTGATGGGTTTCCTTGATTCAGAGGGGAATTCATTTGAAGGTCTTTCGAAGGATGCGGAGGGTATTGAAGCAGCTGGAGGCAACGGCGTTGACCTGTTGGGTCATGGAGAGAGAGGAGGGCCACCAGATGTTGGCCCATGCAGAGGGGGGGGGGGCTGAGTACAAAGACCTCTGTCTTCTCCAAGTTGAGATTTAGGCAGCTGCTGCTCGTTCAGGATGCGACGTCCTTCATTCCTTTCTGGAGGTTGAGTTTGGTGGTGATGGTATCCTTGGTGAGGGAGAGGATGAGCTGACTGTCGTCGGCTTAGGATACTATGCTGAGTCCGTGTTGTCTGACAATGGCAGCGAGGTAGTCTATGTAGATGTTGAACAGCGTGGGGCTGAGCGATGATCCTTGGGGTAATCCGCAGTTGATTTCCATAGGTTCGGGGAGGAAGGGTGGCAGCCAGATTCTTTGGGTTCTGCCAGTGAGGAAGGAGCGGAGCCAGTCGATGCCAGATCCCTGTATGCCGGTGTCCTGGAGTCTGGCGGCTGGGTTTTAAGTGTGCTGGGTCTCACAGGGTCTGCGCACTGGCAATTTTTTTAAGGAGGCCTCAAAACAGGTCTCTATCGGGCTCTGTTTTGTACCCTACACAGGCGGTCCGTTTTTTTCCCACTGACAGCAGTGACAGCAGGCATATTGATGTGCACGTGGTGAGCGTTGTAGAGGAAGGGAAATCCTTTAAGGAGAGTCATTTTCTCTCTGGATTTCCCTTCTCTTTTTGAAATTCAGGAGCAGCAACATTGTCATGGTGTCACCAGGGCTTTAAGTGGAAGTTTTTTAAATATTATATACAAGCCATAGTTGCTGCTTATTTATCTTATGCAACTAGCAACCATTGACAAAGCCAATAGTCCTGACTTGTAGGTATGGTGTGACTTGTTGTATCATATATCTGGCAGCAATGACTGGAACAGCAAAATACAAGTCGGGCGGCACACTGTGCTAAACACAGATTTTTAGCTTACGTGTTTTTAAGCCATGCCCTTATTACATTGGTCAAGCCCCTTTGAGAGACCCCCCCCCCAGTTTTTTCATCCCACTAAAAGCCCTGTCTGGTGGTGAGTGTGTGGCGGGAGACGGTGTCAAAGGCTGCAGAGAGGTCGAGTAGGATCAGGTCTTCGGTGTGTCCTTTGTTGGGGAGGGTGAGGATGTCTTCTGTGGCGGCAAGTAGAGCGGTCTTGGTGCTTGGTTGCTTGGTGCTTGGTTGCTGCGAAATCCAGATTGGGAGGGGTCGAGAATGGAGTTTCTTTAGATGAATTTTGTTAGTTGTGCGTTGACGGTCTTCTCTGTGACTTTGGCCACAAAGGGGAGGAGGGAGATGGGTCGGTAGTTCATAAGGTCCGTGGGATCTGCTGAGGGCTGCTTGAGCAGGGGTCTGACTTCTGCGTGTTTCCAGTTGCCAGGAAAGATGTCGGAAGGTGGCGTTGATGGTGCGTCGTAGTTTCTGAGCGATGGCGGCGGCTGCTCTGTGAAAGATGTGTAGGGGGCAGGGATCCATGGGGGGCTCCTGAGTGGATGCCTTTCATGGTCAATGTGATGTTTTCAGTGGTGACTGGGGTCCAGGAGGAGAGGGTGGGCTGGCTATCATTGCAGGAGTAACAAGAGGTTTCAGAGTCAGGTGTCTTGTTGTTGAAGTTGTCATATAGGCTCTTGATTTTCAGGTGGAAGAAGGAGCCGAGATTGTTGCAGAGGTCCTTGGAAAGGGTGATGTCTGTGGTTTCACTGGGGGGCTTGGTGAATTCCTGGATGATGCTGAAGAGTTCCTCGGAGTTGCTGAAATTGGCGAGGATCTTGTTCTGAATGAAGGTCCTTTTGGTGGATCTGATGTGTTGGCGGTATTCCGTCATTATGTTTTTATAGGTGGTGCAATTTTCTGCCGTTTTGCTGTTTCTCCAGTTTTTCTCGAGACATCTGTAGGTGTGTCTGGATTCTTGGAGATCAGCGGTGAACCAGGTGGCCTTCCTGGGGCGCTGTCTGTCGAGGTTACGTATGGGTACAGCTCGTTTGTGCAGTTGTAGATCCATCTGTGGAGTTCTTTTGCTGCAAGGTTGGCATTGGTCGAGGTGGTGGGGGCCTCGCAGTTGAGGGTGGCGTTGAGAAGCTCCTCTGTGATTTTGCTCCAGTTTCTTCTTGAAGGGCGGGGTGCAGGTTTGGGCGGCGTGGGTTTGATGACAAGGCAGTGTACACAGTAGTGGTCTATCCCTGGGGTTTGCGTGGTGTGGCTGAAGCGGATGTTTTCCCCCCCGTGAAGATATGGTCAAGGATGTGTCTTGTGGGTAGGCATGGTGACGAGCTGTTTCAGTCCAATGTTGGTGAGGTTGTCCAGGAGGGTGGTGGAGTTGGGGTAGCTGGGGTTGTAGAGGTGGAAGTTCAGGTCTCCGATGAGTACATAGTCCATGGAGGCGATGGCGTGGGGTGCGATGAGGTCATCGATGGTGGAGGCAAACGAAGCTCGATGTCTGGGGGGGTCTGTAGGTGAGGGTGCTGCAAAGTGTGGTTCTAGGGCTGGTCTTGTTTTGGAAGTAGAGGTGTTCGGTAGTGGATAAGGAGTCGTTTGTGGTGGAGGTGGAGAGCTGGAGGGAGCTCTTTTGTGTGATGACAAGTCCTCCTCTTGGGCGGATGGGGTGGTCCCTCCTCTGTATCTGGTATCCACAGGAGCGATGGCGGCTCATGTAAGAGTCTGTATTTGTTTTTGCCTGGATAAAATGAAAATGACTTTCCAAGCCTGCCTTGGTATAGACATTCATAACAAAAATTATTGCAGATCACGAAAAAAATGCAAAAGCTATGACTTAATGCATGTGTTTCATTTCTTCCAGAAGTACAGAACTGCTGGTCTAAATCATTTGCAACCCCATGTGATTGGCGTTGAATGCAAGAATGAAAGACTTCAACATAGAGCAGACCTCTGTCCTGGCATTTGCTCTCCAAAACGTGAAACATTAAAAAAAAAAAACAGCCAATGTCCATTAAAGGTAAAGGTGCTGCTATTATTAAAAAATCCTACCTGTTAGGTAAGATATCGGTGGAACAGTCAGAGGTCTCCTGGAGTGCTACCTGCTTCCCCTGAGGCTGCCAACATGATTTCTGGAGGCAGCTGGAGAGAGAGGCGGACCTCAGGACCTAATAGTCCTTGCGGCAGGAGCAGCTAACGCTCTCTGCTTCACGCCTGGAGGCACCTGCATATTGTTCTTCCACCTCTCGCTACACAGGAAGCTTACCACAGCAAAAGAGAGGGGCGGACCTCATGCCCAGCAGTCCTTGTGCAGGAGCCGCTAAAAGCGCTCTGCTTCTCACCCGCAGGAGCCTACATATTGTTCTACGGCTTCCCACTATGCGGGAAGCTTATTTCAATGGGAGAGAGGGGTGGACCTCAGGCCACAACAGTCCTTGCGGCTGGAGCCACCGACACTCTATGCTTCACGGTCGGAGGCACCGACATATTGTTCTTTTACCTCCCACTGCACGTGAAGCTAACCGCAGTGGGAAAAAGGGCGGACTTCATGCCTCCTTAGTCCTTGCAGCGGGAACTGCTGGCACAGTCTGCTTGGTGCCTCGAGGCGCCAACATATTGTTCTTTGGCATCCTGCTGCATGGGACGTGTCCAGGCAAAGACCGGGCCAAGAGCGGGCCTGTCTGAGCCCATCAGCAGCCATAAAAGGCTGGGCTGGGCCCCCCTCTAAGCTGTGGACTCAGAAACGGGACACTGGAGAACCTTTGCCTAAAATGGGTAAGCGAAAAATACAACAGCGCGATTCAGGGGGGGAAGTAACTAACACTTTTCTGACAAGGGCGGCAAATGTATTATCTAAAGAGATTGCATTGACTGAATGCCATCTCTCCTTGGAATAGAGGAGGAGAGTGTCAGACCTAGGAGCAATCCCCCTGAACTTGGTTGCATCGGTACCACCACAAACATATTCAACAAACCGTGAGGGTCAACCTGTAAGCCCATATAGCATTTCCGTATCCAAGAGTGTAATGGGTGCAACTCCACCAAGTGAACCCCCAGTTAAAAGGAAAAGTGAAAGTTTGAAGGCCAAGCCCAACAAGGCCTCTAAAGCGCCCCCCCCCCTCCCCAGTGGACCCAGATACATTGTCAAAAGAGACATATCCTGTAAGATATGACAAACTGTACAATAGACTGGAGAAACTGTTTTCATCGTTGATCCAACCACTCATGTTAAGGCTAGGGAAAATCGAAAGGAGCTCAGTTTCCAGGGGGAGTAGCAGGTCCCCAACAAACAAGACACCCATGTAGGTCTGAGCTTACATCACTGGGTGCAACTCAAGAGCGGCCAATGCAGAACTTAGGACCTAATATTCCATCTGAGTCCACTGAGGGTCAAAGAAAGAATGCAAAGGTCCTTAGGAGTAGGAGTAGGCCACTTATTTTAGATCCCCCGCCGGCCTCATGTCCTTTTGTCATAATCAACAGGAGACTACTGAGCAACTCATGACCAAAGCCCAGCGTTGGCTGACGAGATCCAGGAAGGGAATCAGAGATTTTGCCAGGTATTTAATCATGGCAAGGAGATTGGAGTGGGTTGGTGGGTCCCCGAAAGTCCCAGTGAGTGATTGTATAGACCTTAATTTTAATGACAGAATGGTGGTGTGGGACTTACTCAGGGCACTTTCCAATGCATCCTAGGATTCATGCCCTTCCCTTAGGGTTTTTTTATAGACCCCCCCAAGGCTGATATCTCCTGAGATGATGAGGAATAGCAATGGCACCTACAATCTAATCTTTCCTCATTTTATAGACATAGCTAGACACGAAGTAAGGGTTGACAATCATTTTACCCTGTTGCATGACTCAGAGTCCTATGACTGACGAATAACGCCCCCACGGCCTCTACTAAGAGCACGTCTCCTACCACCAAAACGGTGGAGAAATTTGTGGCTATGAAGGGGATAGCCAGTTGCACTGTAAAATTAGTCACCTAAAATGTAGTTGACCTAAAACAAAAAATGGGTGACTTAGATTGGAAAAGTTTTGTAGTAAAACATGACATCCTGTGTCTCCACGAATCCTGGAAAATAGATGGAGATAATTTCAGATGGCAGCAGTCACTTCCTTGATGGGTGGAGTGAAGGGTGGAATCGTGACCATATTAGCAAAATACACTAGGGATAAATGCCATGGAGTTTTTTACTCCTTCTCCCCACTGCCGCATTCTATTATGTGAAGGTTTAGGTGATTGGAACTTACTGCTGATTAACTATTATAATAATAATTTTACAGGAAATATGGCTTCAGTGCCAGATCATTTGGAAAGGGAAATCACCAGGATCAGTGAAGCACATTAGAAAAACACTTATATTTTGTGTCTGGGTGATTATAATGTGCACTGTTGTAACAACATGACAGCATCTGTGTGTGTAATAGCTGATACAGAGGGGGATTTAACCTCCATTTTGCTCATAGTGAATTAGTAATTTACTCAATAGGGTTTTAATGATTAGAAATATTGAGATAATCAATGAGCCAGATCCGGATATAGGCTTACTTCCGAAGACATTTGGGTGTATGGAGGCAGGGTCTACTATAGATTTCATACTAGCTTCTGAACCACTCTGTGGAAGAATAACCCAAGCCGAACCATCCTTTTCTCCATTTAGCAATCATGCGGCCCTTTCCTGCTCCATAGCATGGGCGATGGGTAATAACCCAGCAACAGATAAAGTACCCAAGCCACTTTTAGCAAGGAAGAACGGGTATTCATTAAAATGGGAAAAGATTATTAAAGACCTGGGGGCATATTATCACGAAACGGCGTTAAAATTATCGCCGCTTTAGCAGCAGAAAACTGCCGCTAAAGCGGCGATAATGGGCTTGATAATATGCCCTGGAGAATTCCCATCAAAGCCCATGTTCTGGTGTCAACATGGGTTTCTATTGGAATTCTCTGCAGCATATTATCAAGCCCATTATCGCCGCTTTAGCGGCAGTTTTCTGCCGCTAAAGCGGCGATAATTTTAACGCCGTGCTTGATAATATGCCCCTGAGTTGTTCCACTGATATTTAAAAAAAAAAAACTGAGTGAGGTGTGGATATGTTTAGATCCAGCCCACAAACTGGAAGGCTTAATGATGGCATTTGTAGATATACTGGCTGAGGTAAAAAATGATTTGTTCCGCAATAATTCCTCGCATGTGACCCGAACGGCGGGCTGGTTCGATATGGCTTGCTATAAGACCTCCAAATTCTGCACGTTGCCCTTAGATCCACCCCAAGAGATCAAAAACTTGTGAGGGCCTTACGTATAGCATATAGCAAGGTACAGAGAGCCAGAATCAGGTTACTGAGGGAGGAAGGGTGGATGAACATGTCATATGCTGCAGCTCTCAAAAACTTCAGGGATTTCTGAAGAGTGATTAATGCCCGCTTCTGAAAGATGATACCGACCCAAAATTAGACACACACATTGGCGAGCATGCTGGCTCACTTTGAGCAAAGTTTCAGGGATGTTGATGTTGATATTGATGCCCCTTCCAACTTCCTTCAGACAACCAATAAGGAGAACTTGGTCTTTGATATAGCAGATGTCAGAATGGGCCTGGCTCAGTGTAGTGCCACAAAGGCCTCAGGCTCGGATGGGGTCTCAACAGATTTCTTCGGATGTATGACGTTACAACGCACACTATTACAACGCATGCACTTACAACGCATTTTTTACAACGCATAATCCATTACAACGCATGACATTACAACGCATGACACTACAACGCATTTTTAAAAAATACCTTTACAACGCACTACCATTACAACGCATACTACCTTTACAACGCATACCATTACAACGCATAATATTAAATTACATTTAAGGTAAGTATTAGATAGTATAGGGGTAAAAATTACTATTCTAACTCCAGGGGGTGCAACAGTAGGGAAAGTGTTGGATAGTATAGGGGTAAAAATTACTATTCTAACTCCAGGGGGTGCATCAGTAGGGTAAGTGTTGGATAGTATAGGGGTAAAAATTACTATTCTAACTCCAGGGGGTGCATCAGTAGGGAAAGTGTTGGATAGTATAGGGGTAAAAATTACTATTCTAACTCCAGGGGGTGCATCAGTAGGGTAAGTGTTGGATAGTATAGGGGTAAAAATTACTATTCTAACTCCAGGGGGTGCATCAGTAGGGTAAGTGTTGGATAGTATAGGGGTAAAAATTACTATTCTAACTCCAGGGGGTGCATCAGTAGGGTAAGTGTTGGATAGTATAGGGGTAAAAATTACTATTCTAACTCCAGGAGGTGCATCAGTAGGGTAAGTGTTGGATAGTATAGGGGTAAAAATTACTATTCTAACTCCAGGGGGTGCATCAGTAGGGTAAGTGTTGGATAGTATAGGGGTAAAAATTACTATTCTAACTCCAGGGGGTGCATCAGTAGGGTAAGTGTTGGATAGTATAGGGGTAAAAATTACTATTCTAACTCCAGGGGGTGGATCAGTAGGGTAAGTGTTGGATAGTATAGTGTAATATTATGCGTTGTAATGGTATGCGTTGTAATGGTAGTATGCGTTGTAATGGAATGCGTTGTAAAGGTAGTTTTTAAAAATGCGTTGTAGTGTCATGCGTTGTAATATCATGCGTTGTAATGGATTATGCGTTGTAAAAAATGTGTTGTAATGGTAGTGCGTTGTAAAAGTTGCGTTGTAAAGGTTGTTCCCCGATTTCTTCTTACCTCAAGAGAATTGGATTCCACTTATAATCAATGCTTTTAACACCATAAGTAAGATGGGTCTTCCAGCCTCATGGAATACCACAATAATATTTACCATCTATAAGAAGGGGGAGAAGTCTAACCCTCAAAACTACAGACCCATCTCCCTTTTAGATAGCACAGCAAAACTGATAGGACGCCTTCTGTTGAATAGGTTGGAGGACTGGGCTAGTGAGAGGAACTTCTTGATACCATCGCAATACGCTTTCCAAAAAGGGAAGGGGACAATAGATCAATGCCTCAACTTGAGTCAAATACACATTGGCGAAGCCCGAAAAGATCTATATGGGCTTCATGTAATTGTTGGCTGCTTTTGATTGCGTTTCGCGCCCTAAATTATCGTTCATCATGGACCAAATGGGCATCAAAGCAGCGATAACTATTTTTATCCATTAGATGTATGGATAAGCTACTGCCTGTGTCCATTATGGCAGCGATGGAGAGTGTATGAGGGATTTTGAGATAAAACACAGTGTAAGACAGGGTTGGGTTCTTGCTCCCTTTCTATTGTCAATATATACAAATGGAGTGCAGGCAGCCAGGACTGGAGCTACAAAAGTTGCTCCAATTTTAATGCAGCACCCCTCCCTATACTGCTTTATGCAGATGATGATGTGTTATTTGCAGGAACTAGGGTGGTGCTACAAAAACGTATAGAAGCCTATTCAAAGTGTATGACTGGTTAACAAAGCTAAATCTTTCATATTAGTGGCAGGGGCATGCCCTAACAGATTTCCTACTTTCCATATATAGTCTCGTAGGTTGGCAGTGCTCGATACCTTTTCCTATCTGAGGGTTTTGTTTGATAGAAAACACACATGGTCAAACATGGTGGACAACCGAGCTCTAGTAATAGAAAAAAGTGTAAGGGCCATCTTCAGCTTTATTAAGAAGCTGGGTTTCAAACCTATTGAGGCAACACAAAAGGTGTACGCAGCAAACTCTAGTGCTACAGCTTCGTACGGGTCAGCTGTGTGGGGGATAGCGGCAATGGACCCGTTACAAAAAAATAGACGATTCATTTTTGCAAAAGATTGTTAACCCTCCCAAGAAATTGATCAAATTTAAATTGTTACACAGAGCTAAGGGCCCCATATATTTTAGGTATCTGTCCTGTTATGGCACTCCATTTGGAGGAGAGACACCGTTAGCCTGACCCAAAATATTATCAGAGACCGTTTAGCCCTAGATAAAGTACATAGGATCACTTGGTTGCAATATGTGAAATCCATGCTGGGAACTCTGGGTTTGGGAGATCTGTATGATAATCCATCTAGCTGTAGATCTGTGTCAAAAGCAAGAATCAAACAAATCTTCCTAGAGAAGACTGCAGAAGAGAGAGTGGAAGTAAATCGCAAAAAAAATCAGTAAAGCTGTACCTTACCTGTCCCCTTTCTTCCCAGGTTGGCAAATCATACTTAATATTCATGTCTAACCCCAACATCTTTTTATCTTAGTTATGTTTGTTTGAATCTCATACCTCTGATGATGGGCTTTCCAAAGAATATGTATTCACGAAATGATCTGTCAGTTTGCCCCCATGACGAAAGGTCAGTCCAGTCAGATTTGTATTTATTGTCCTTTTGCAGTCTACATTAACTACAAATAAATGTTCATTCTCTCTTTCTCCGTAAATGGCATTTTAAACAATGTCGACCTGCTCTCCATTTCCTAAAACAACTGTCCAATCCCTTTGTATGCCACACTTTGGCTTTGTTTCTCTTAGACGGGCCATGACAGGAGAAGAGACCAAAGGATAAAAGTGAGGCGACTAATGATCAATTTTGAGGGCACAATGCAATTTACATTTCCACAATGATTGCCTTCTTAGCTTTCAGATTTTAAATATGGATTTTAATTGTGTTTCCATGATGCATTTTTTATCGTATGTACATATTTTATTATTATAGTTGTTGATAGACCTGGCATCTTGGCGTGGGTCTCCCTTCCATTTTTTTGCTGTTGCCTCATGTGTTTTTGCAGGTGTTAGATGCTTTGGGCACTGAGCCACTGCTGTCCAGTGCCACAGTGCATGTGATCCCTATTGTAAATTGATGCATGAATTAGTGATTCCATGATTGGTTGGTTTGGTTTACCTGTCAGATCCTAGTACAGTGCACCAGGAGTGCCCAGGGCTGGTAATCCAAATTCTGCTGGTGGGCTTGCAGCACTGGTTGTGCCACCCACAGAAGCAACCTGTAAAAGTGTGTCTAAGGCTTGCCATTGCAGAGCCTGCGCACAGTCTGGTACTGTCATGCTGACTGGGCAAGTGCACCCACTTGCCAGTCCCTAAACCTTACCTTTCCTTCATATCAGACACCCCTATGGTAGGCCCCAGGGCAGGGTGCATTGTAAGGATAAGGTAGGACATGCCCTGGTGTGTGTGGCATGTTCTAATAGTGAATTACAGCCATTTTAGTTTTTCACTATTGCAAGGCTACCTGTTCGCCATAGGCCAGAATGGGCAGTTTGATTATTACATCTTATAATCCTACCTGACTCAGGGAACATGGTAGAAATTCGAATTTAGTATGCCTGAACTCAGAGTGATAAAATACATCTTTTAGTGAAGTTGGTTTTTAACATTCTGGTGCCGATTCCGATCCGGTAAAAAAAAATACCGTACGACTCGCATCCGTATTTTTTTACGTACGAGTCGCACAAGTACCGTACAAACTGGCAAGTACGAATGGGACGTGAAAAATAACTATGAATAGTGTTGGGAAAAGTCTACGAGCGTGCGTCGGAAAGTGACCACGTCCGAATATCGTCTGGAAAAGTGTACGAAAGTGATCCGGACAGTTCCACTTACAAATCGTAAAACACAAGTCCGAGCGCGCAAGTACGATCTCGATCGCCCGTCCGAAAACCCAATCGCACGGACAAAAGGCCCGTACGGTGCCAACGCTGAAGCACACAAGTACACGGGTAAATTCATGCCCGTGTACGAGCCGCACAGCCCCCCCCAATATGTCTGCACCGTACACCACTCTGTCCGCACTCTATCCCCAGCCCCCCCACCGCATTAACATGCCGTACACCAACACCCAACCCCAGCACCCTCACACACCATCGCGAATGTACGGCGCCTACCTACGCAAAAATCACACATACAGAACCAGGACAGTGGAAAACAGCACAAGGAGGTCCAAAGCGACTCGCACAAACACACAAAACACGTTCACACTAAAAAACACAACTCAATGACTGACCTGCCACATCCAAACTGGCCAACAGAGGCCCCAAACACAACCACCTCTTATAACACACCCACCAAAATTCAAACACAGCCACACCCAACAATGGACCAATAAAAAGGGCCCACACACACAAACCATGAGCCCTTGCAACAGACCTACTGCGGACAGAGCTCACACACAAACCACCCCACAGAACTCATACCATTGCTACCCCGCCACTCACACACCTTCACACAACCTCCCCCACAAACATCCCCCTCTTCACTGTCACACACACACACACATTCACACCCACACACCCACAACCGCCCACACCCCACACCATGCCCACAGACAAGAATCCAAAGTTCACTACGGCGGAGCTGGAGCTCCTCGTCGACGAAGTCATCAGAGTCGAGCCACAGCTGTTTGCAACAATGGTCAGACAGACCAGCATATCTGAAAAATCTGACATGTGGCAGAGGATCGTCGACAAGGTGAATGCTGTTGCGCCCGTTCGAAGGACCAGGCATGAATGCCAAGCCAGGTGGTACGATCTGCGCAGGGCGGTCAAGAGGAAGGTTATTGAAGAACATGCCCAGGCCAACATCACTGGAGGTGGGCCGCCCCGCAGACGCGTACAGTACCATCCCTGGGAGGAGAAGGTGATGGCCATGCTACCGACGGTGGGAGTACACGGAGTGGATGGAGTCGCAGAGCCTGGTGAGTACACAAACAACTCATGTAACTTGGGGGAATGGCATCCACACCCCAACCACCAGAGGTGCATCTATAGCAAAATTTCGGGGGAGGCTAAGAAAACTTTCCGTGGGGGGATGAATCTTGTAAGCCATAGGCAGAGTGGAGCTGCAGGGGCTGTCAAAGGGGTGAAACAACCGCGAGGCCTCATTAACACACAAATGGCCTCTGAAAGACCTGTGAAGTGTTCGGGTGCAGCTGTGAGTTCACCGGGAAGCTGTCTCATCCCGAGCTGCCACACACAACGGGGGTGGGGCTGAAGCCCTGTGAGTCCAATGGGTGTTGCGCGCCTGCCAAACACAACAAATGCACGCACCCACCCCCAAGCACTCACCGCACACAACCACAATCAATAACCATGGCCATGCCACGAACGTCACCATTCACCCTTCACAAATCAAGGCAAGGCCATGTCCAAGGCCACAATAACCACAAACACAAGACAGGATGGCCGGGAGGCTGGGAGGGTGGGTCCCACACAACACATCGTGAAAATGAGACGCAGACACCAATGTCCCAGCCCATATGGCATAGGGACATACCCATGCACAATGCACAGGGACTGGCAAACTACTAACAAGGTCGCTGACACTGGGCCCTGCTGTATGCAGCACAAGGCCCTCCTGTGACCACTGTACACTCAAACACCAAATCCACAAGCACAGGCATCCAGCACAGGAACCCACACACACTGTCATGCCAGCACACACCATGAGGGGACACACACATCACCTGGGAGACCCAATGACGACTCACACAACACACCACAGCACGCCAGGTCACCCCCCCACAAGCACACACCCCCAGGGCAGGCAACGAATACACCCACTCCCACAAAGGACATGTGAAACAACAAGACGAATCCGGAGCCAAGTAAGCATCAGAGCCAGGCGGGCAAATACAGCCAACTTCCAGGGGGGGGGGGGGGGGCAGTAAAAGATTGGGGGGGGCAAATCAACCAGCCCTAGGCAGAGTGGCTGTAAGAATGGGTGAAAACACAACAAAAGCCGAATGTTCGAGTAAATGGTCTACCATACACCTGTGAAGTTTTCTGGCCCGGATGCAAGTAGACGGACACCAGCCCGCGAGGCTGTCTCAGCCGGGCTGACACACATGAGGGGGGGCACAAGCCCAGTTAGCCCAATGGGTGTTGCGTGCCTGATCAGAGCCAACTATCTACAGGCCACACACTCAGGAGAACATCCCAATCTGTCCCCCGCAACATACCCATCCCCAAGTGGACACTGAGAGGAATGCCAGGGACATCCAAATACCTGGGGGAACTGTGTCAACTTGAATATGTATGAAACATGGATGTGGCATGAAACAGCATTAACACTGTCCCTCTCTCACACACAGGGCGACGTCAACGATCTCCCCCCAACACTGGGGGGGAAGATTCACAGTCCCAGGCACCGCGTGACGACGATCCCACCGGCAGCGACGACTCTCACCACTCCGTGGATGACCCCGACCAACCTGGCCCCTCTGGCGTACAAGCTCCTGCAGCACCTGCGTCAGGTACATCTGCGCCAACCACCACCCCCATTCCCGCCACATCCCAGGACACACCCAGGATCCCTGCTCGCACTGAACAACACAGCCAGTCTGACCGGGAGGCACAACGGTCTGCGGGCACCCAGGAGGAGGCAGAAAACCCTGCCAATGCCATCCCTCAGGGGTCCCGTAGACCCGATGTGCCCACAATGGCAGGCCAGGCTCGTGTGGGCAGGGGTGGTGGGAGTGGAGGCAGGCGGAGGCGCGAACCTGACCAGCCAGCTCAGGAGCCCGGTATGGCCCACCTAAGCAACATCCTGGACTCATACCGGCGTGACACCAGAGGCATCGACCAGCTCGTGGTCATACTTTCCGGGATGCAGGGGACCCTCGATGAGATCAAGGACCTACAGGTCGAGCATCATGCCAGTCACCAACAACAACAAGGACGGATGGAGGCAAGACTGGCTGAGCTCCTGGCGGTGCACAGGGAAGTGGGACAATCACTCCGTCAGATCACCCAAAGTCTGGCAAACCCTCCCTGTGCCACCAGGCGTAGACCAGCACCAGACACAGGGAGGGAGGAGGATTCATCTGACGGAGCGTCCCTAGCATCGTCAAGGCCTGCATCTGAGGGTCCCCGGAGGAAAGTGGGTCATCCACGTAAGAGACCGTGAGAGTCAGCGGACCATCCCCATCTCCCAGGTCACCTGGCCCGGCACCTGGCCCTCGGGCGCAACAGCAGCACCTCACCCAATGACATTCTCTGCCACATGGACTTGCTGGTCCCAGTCTGACCAATGATGACCAACACTGTGGTCTGGACTCTGATGACTTCCGATGCCAAGGATGCCATCTCCCCCAGTGAACTTTGGATTCTATTCCCCCAGTAGTGCACCTTAGCACATCCACCAAAAGACTCACCTCACCAAAAATAAAGTCACATTGTTCTGCACATGAGATGTTGCTGTCATTTTGCATTATTCTACGACATATGTGTGTGGAAATGTCTAACTATGCGTGAGTGTTGAACCAACTCCAGCCATCCATCCCCTGGGAACAGAGTCTGGTACAGGACACACATGGGTCACAAGGTATCATACAATGTAGGCATGGAGCACCACACTCACCTGTGATGGGCTCTGGCTACTGAGGGGGGGCTTGCTAAACTGTGCGGACAGAACTATTTGGGAGATCATCATCAAGGCGTAGAGGCCATGGCCCATGTGGAGATAGCCGGGGAGGGAGTCCCAGGTATGTGTGGCCAGGTGGTAGAACTATGTCCTGTATGCTGGAGTACGGTGGATGAGAAGAACGGGGGCCAGGGAAAGGTTGGCTGCACGGAGATGGACCAACGGGATCTAGGATGACAGACGTACAAGGTTGGTGTGGGCTCGGGTTTGTGGACTGCCTCCTGAGTGTGGGTGGGGTGTGCGGAGGACATCCTGCAGCAGACAGTGATCCATTGCAGCCAGCTATGGTGGACGGTGAGGTGGGTGGGGCGCAGGGCGTAGAAGCTGAGGTGTGCAGATGCCCCCTGGAAGTGGACCAGTGTCCTTGGAGTGTGGATGTACTTGCTCCGTAGAGGGCAGGGCAGTATATGAGATGGATATCGTCATGGACCTGGGGGATGGCCTGTTGTAACTTGGAGTGGATCTATCTGTGGATCATGTGCATGATGCAGAGTGCGTAGCAGCATGGGGTACAGATGCTGTGGACTAGCATGGCAAATGTGAGTGAGAAAAACATGATACACAACATCTTGTGTGTGTGGCCACTGTGTGCCTGTGCAGGGCCTGCAGCATCAGGCGCCATCCCCCTGCCAAGTGGCCCTTCTTGCACACAAACACTAGGATGTCAGAAGGGCAACTGCAACAGGCGCGTGTGTAAAGTGAGGAGTGTCCAGTGTCACATGGCACACCCAGAGACAATGCATGCCCAATCCCCAAAGAACCATTACACAGGATCAGGAAACTGAAGGTCGACCTGCGCACTGGAGACACACCCTCAGCAACTGGTGATGGCCCATTGTGTGGTTGACCTCACTAAAACACATACACGACCATGTACTACATGCCCAATAGGGAGCCAAATCCATGAGCAACTGCATGCATGTCGCTAAACTACACAGGGACTCCCATGCATTATCTACAGCAAGTATGCCAGAGATGCCGCATGCCAAGTGGCAAGAGACCAGCATTGACAGAGACGAGGCACCTTGGAGTATGACAAACACCTTTATTACTCAGCCTCACACTAATGGAGTTGCATCCATTGGAACAGAATCACAGGTCATTCGGCTGAACATGTGTGACCCACACTGGACACCCCCTGCAACACACAGATGTGGTAATTCCTACTGAGCTGGCACACAAGTGAAGGGGTTGACCTCACACCCCTTGCTGCACACGGCGAGTCTACAATTCCACATTGAGCCTCATATGGGGATGTCCCACACCATGTCCAGCATGCCCATCCCGTATGTTCCTGAGGGACGTTAGACACACATTGATGCCTTCATCAG
Source organism: Triturus cristatus (assembly GCF_964204655.1). Classification (NCBI taxonomy): domain Eukaryota; kingdom Metazoa; phylum Chordata; class Amphibia; order Caudata; family Salamandridae; genus Triturus; species Triturus cristatus. The sequence goes on from NC_140582.1 coordinate 193,335,552, forward strand.
AATCCACAATCCATGACAGATGACTGTCAGGAAGGTTGACTATCAAGTAATGGGGGCCATGCAACACGTCACGTGGCCCATGGTGAGTCGACATGTATGCATGGTAACACAACATGCATAGGAGCAGTACCCACATATCACAAACTCGTACCACCCACAAAAGACCTTGCTGCACTCCTTACCAAAAAAGACTTCTCACCATCTCTGTGCATGTATTTCTGATCCAGCACACGTTGGAAAAATCATGAGGAATAGCAGGAGTGCAATGATGACATGAGCAGACGACAGCCGCAGGAACCTGGGGAGGACAGACACACAACAAGTCAGCGAGGAGCTAGTAATCCGCACACATGTACATGCACCCTACAGGATTGATGTTGTCACCATGGGAATAATGATTTTTGTGCACCTGCACAAATATGGGGAATGACATTTGCACTTGTATGACACATCAGAACACACCTCCAAGTAACTTGGCACACAGTCAGCTCGACACACACATTGCAACACATGCCACACAAGGCACTAGGCGTGCACACTCAGACACGGTAACTCACCATTATGAGAAGAAGTTGCGGATCAGCTGACTCCGGATGTCCTCATCCTCATCCTCATCCTCATCCTCACTTGCCCCGTGCCCAAGCCCTTCATCCTCCACGGGTGGATGATCTTGCTCATCAGGATCCAGGATGAGTGGCATGGCCTTCTCCACTGCCATGTTGTGCATCATGCAGCACACAAGGAAGATTTTGCAGACCTTCACCGGGGCATACGGGAGGGCGCCGCTGGTCTTGTGCAGGCACCTGAATCTGCTCTTCAGGAGTCCAAACGTCCTCTCAATCACGCGCCTCGTCTGCCCATGGGTGTTGTTGTACCGGTGTTCGGCGGCTGTTCTGGGGTTGCGGAGAGGCGTCATCAGCCATGGCATGTTGGGATAGCCAGCGTCGCCTACATGGAAACATCATGGACAGAAGTGGGTCAGGAGAAGCAGTAAGACATGAAGAAACGGCTAAATACAGGACTAACAGATCATACCCACCAACAAAACATGCACATTCGTTGGGCAGCTGCAGCATCATTTCGGGCACCCTGCTACGCCTCATGATGTATGCATCGTGTGCTGATCCTGGAAAACGTGAACAGACATGGGATATCATCATGTTGGCAAGACACACCACAAGGGCATTAATGGAGTGGTAATGCTTGCGGTTACGGAAGGCTACCTCCTGTGCGTGTGGTGGCACCAAAGCCACATGTGTCCCATCAATAGCCCCAATGACATGGGGCATCCCACCCAGGGCATGGCACTCACCCTTGACACCTGTCAACTGCTCACGAGTTGGAAAGGCAATGAATTCATCAAGGTGTACCAACATGGCCTCTAACACATCATGCAGGACACGGCTGAACATGGTCTGGGACATACCACCTACATCAGCTATAGTCAATTGAAACGTACCGGTGGCAAAGAAATGTAGGGCTGCCATCACCTTCATCTTGGGTGTCAGTGCAGTAGGATACCTGTGTCGCGGTTGGAGGTGTAGCTCGAGCCTTGCGGTCAAGTCATCAATCAACGGTTGGGTGAAGTGGTAGCGGCGTATACAGTCACGTTCCCTCATGGCAGCCAAGTCTGGCATTGGTCGGGGGAGAGGCGGTGCCCTGCAGAAATTTGGAAGGAATAACGAAGATTGAGTACAGCAATACACCACTGTCAGTGAACTGAGCACATGTTCAACAGCTAATGCACATATGCTACATACAGAGTCTGTACTGTGCAATGCATCCAGGACTCGTATGCCAGCCAGGTGACAACCCTAACAACAGTCAGCTACACACGTGGGTGCGCAAGGTCAACATGACATGACATGGAACTAGCTGTGGGCCAGTGTAAGTGAAGAGGCTGACTCATGACAGGACTGACAGACATCCACATATGTGCATTAGAAGGGTGTATTATCACACAGACCGGTTGCGGGACACTAGAGGCACAGGCCGCATGTCCTTGAAACAGGACAGTCCACACACCTTGGCAGGAAGGGGGACATGTCAGGTATGATGACACATACATTGAGACTACGCAGAATAGTCCTTGTCTCGCAAGTGCATGTGCGATGCACACATACACCCGTTACGTCTGATTCCACATGTGGCCTGGTGTGCGTAATAGTGTGCCATGCCCATCGGCACGCACACACATGTTGGATGCAGCAAATGCAGATGCATATCATGGAACTCATACAGCTAGCTCATGGGATCACATGACACTCACATGACATAGTCACAACATGCAACGCCGGTAGTAACATTTGAGGTGTCATTAACCGTGTCCCTGGCATCGGTGGACAGTTGCGGGTGCAGGTGACCGTGCCATGCCAGTGAGGCAGTGCTCGACTGTCCCCAGTGAGTAGCTCCTCTGTATCGATTTGGGACCAGTAAATTTTTGTTGTGTCATGCTCCCCATTGTTTCCCAGTGGCATGGTGGGTAAACCAACTGTGTGGTGCAGGGCCTACTTTTGTTTGTAGTTTTGAAGATGTCACCCATGTTGGCGTTAATGCTATGCGCTGTGTCCTATGTAGATTGGACTCATGTGTCATGTGTATACAGGTGTCTGGTCATGTCCTGTCTCTTCAGCTTGGCCACAGCATCGTCGGGGGAAACAGAGGGAGACACTGGCACGGACGTAGGGGGGGTAGCCAGCACCAGGGCCACCAGTGCTGGGGAGTCTGGCGCAGCATGTGGCACGAAGGCCGAGGGGAGTCAGGCGGAAGACCCGTCCAGTCCCAACACCGACTATGACGCTGACCGGTCCGAGGCTGAGCCCCCAGAGGGGGCGGAGCCTGCCCCCAGTGCTGAAGGCAGCACTCCATCCCTCGGCGCACCCTCCATTCTCATCACCGCCCCCCCAGTTGCTCGGGTCCCTTGTGTCTGTGCTAGGCGACAACAGGTGCATGAGAGACGGCAAGGAGGTGTATTCAAGGGGTGAAGGGTGCACTTCCACTCCGGATCATTCTGTGGTGTGTAGGCACATTCAAGTGCATGGTGCTTGTTACATGCACGCTCATGACGTGGCTCGTATACTGAAGTGGATGCGTGTGCCAGTCATGACCCCATCTTGTGCGCTGCTTCCTAACGGCAATTATGTGCTATTCAACGCAGTAGCTTGCTGTGGGATGCTTCCGGCAATTCCTGAGATCGTGACTGTATCACTACGAGTGGTTTTCTGTCATTTCGGCTTTTCCCACCCCCGCATGTCCGGCTGGATGTATCCATCTGGCCTCCCATTGCAACCTTGAAAGCGGAGTTCAACAAGATGAGCAGTATAAGAGCTCCATTGTCTCAAACACAAGTCGTGTTGACTTCTTCCCGAGAAACATTTGGCCTTCACGAAGATCACACGCCCACAGAGGTGCAAGAGGCTTATTAACACTGATCTCCCACTACATATTTTGAACTCAGATTCAGACTATCTTTCATGCCTCGTCAACAGGTGGCCTGGCTGTTTTTTTTACATTGTGGTCTCCGGCCTCGTGCTTTCAAACTCTGTTTGGTGTGCTCCCCGCATTTCATCATTCGCTTTTGTCTACCGTCTTCGGAGGTGTCCCTTTGCTTGTCGCCCTCGTAGCTGGGGTGCCATAATAGATCAGCCTACTACGCTGTGGCTTCACCTCTTGCGTTACAAGACAGCATGCACCGGCTGCTCCATCTTCGGAACATGATGCTTGAATTATACGGCACTCTGCCGCTGGCGACCTTAAGCAATGCCTATGGATTGTCCTTCCGGTTTCCCTTCTTTCCCTGCGTGCAACCTGTCTTTCATTGCCTAGACTGTCCATTCGAATGGGCTCTGGATGTGTGCCTGTTTAACTCGGTGCCTCCTGACCCGGATTTGGATGGACTGATGTGCCCCTTAGTGGCTCATGAGTTGGACTGTTCTGGCGTCAGTGTCATGGCCTGTGCTGCTGCACATGGAGTCCTGGGGAATTGGGACATCCGAACAGCAGCAATTGAGTTCTTAACCAGGAGTTATCTTGATGTCCCCACCTGTTGTCCATAAGTTGTGCTGGATGGCCCGATTGTTGAGGAACACGTGTGTTCTTTCCCCCTGCTTAACTGGATGGCAGACAATTTTTCGGAACGTGCAGATGATTTCCTCTTGGAAGCTGTTGCAACTTATAGTGCCTATGCCTTGATGGATGAACTGTAGCCCTGCTCATTTCATGGTGCATCCGTCGATGTGATATTTTCCTCCCCTATTACATGGTTGTTTTCCCTGCAACATCGTTCAGGTATGACATTTATTTTCTGACTTCTTCCCTTATATGGACTTCCAGTTCATGCCCTTCGTTCCATTCTATCAAACTTGAACTCTGCGTTCTCGAATTAGCGCCCCTAATGGATGGAGGACTTTTGCAGGAGATGGGACTAGATGATCCTGTGATGTAATACCACTGAGCTGATCTGTACGGTGGGGGTCCCCCGTTCTAGCTTAGGGACCTGCTATTAGTCGAATGATACTACTATTAGTTTACTGCTGACAGGAAGATTGCTGTTTCCACTGTCAGTTTCTTAAGATTGCTCCTTTCAATGTCTATGATATTGCAACAATGCTGATGTTGGCCACAGTCCTGTATCTTAGGACGCGAGGTTCATTGTTTGTACTCATTAAACTTTACCTTGTCTGTGTCTATTCTGTTGTGGACTGATCTGTGAATCATGACGCACAGCTATGTATGATTCACACCATTCATGGGGATGTTGTAAGTCGCTTGTTCTGGCTTGTCTATACATTGGGACTGCCGGGCCCAACCTCGGATATCGAATGGGACACTTAGCTAGTCGGATGTGGGGTTCTGGGTTCTGAGGGGAGTTTGTGGTACACCAAACATGTCTCCTTCGTGCCAGGCACCGCACCCCCTGTGGTGGGGTCGTCTGTCCCTGCAGCCACGACACCTACCCGTGCCCCTCCTGTCCCTGCAGTGCCTGGTTCTTCCCCCCACATGATGCCCCCACTTCTGTGGATAATATGGTACAGTGTATTGTGCAGGCGTGCCTGGGGAGGCGCGTCCCTACGTGTCCCCCCCCGGTGTTTCGCATCTGGTGTGGGCTATGGGCTTGTGGAATGGTGTACTGTGGCTACTTTCCTTCGAGATGCTGTATGTGGTTGTTATTTTCTCGTTTGCACACTATTTCTATTCTGCTGTTGCTGCTGGTGCTGCTGATCCCTGGGTTGGGGTGGTGATGATGTGCTGGGTGTCTGGTAAATGTTGTTGTGTCCTGCTCATGGGGTGGACCCTGGTATCTGCATGCCGTCACATGGTGTCTGCATATATTCGTGGGTCATGTTGGCTCTTACTGCATTGTGACATTGTCCCAAGGTGTGTTCCTTCCTCTGTGGCACCTGCCATCTTTCCTGCATGGTGTTTCCCAATTGTTGTGCTGAGCTGTGTCAACATTGCCTCGGTGTGTGACACATCCCTTCGACTTTGGCCATGCATGCTCTGCAATGTCTCCACCTGCATCGTTTGTGGCATCCTTGCTGGTCACTGTACTTGTGTATGGCGTATATTGACATGACTTCATGTTTTCCGTTTTCCGCACTTTGCATGTGTGTACTCCCTGCCTCACACACATGTGTTGCATGTTCTGCAGAGTATTTGGGCACATGCCTGACAATTGTGGGCATTGTATCTGTGTGTACTCCACCCTTTCACTTCCATGGGGGGCATCTGCTTGTTGGCTGCCCCGGCACCTGTGCATTCCTCTCATTCGTGGACTGTGCGTGACAGTGTGTGTTCCCTTTGGCTCGCATTGTTTAGTGGTGTTTGACATGAGGGTGCAGTCTTGTGGCAAAATCTCTGTGTGTGTATTGTGCTGCCTCAGCCAGGCGTGGGTATGCATGTGTAATTTGTCCTCACACCCACATGTGGTGTGTCATGCAGTGGGGGTAGGCCGACCATCCTCCTGGGAGTGGGACACTGCTGTCAGTGATGTGTTGTTATGGCACTATCGTCATTGTCCTGAGTTAGGGATACGTACATTCACCCATGGAGCTGTGGTAATCTGATGATGGTGTTGGCCCCCCCATGTCTCTGTCCACTGCTGGGGGTCCTCGGCACCCACCCCTCCTGTGTCTGGGCACTGCTGGGAGGACTCTGCACACACCCCTCCTGTGTCTGGGCACTGCTGGGAGGACTCTGCACCCACCCCTCCTGTGTCTGGGCACTGCTGGGAGGACTCTGCACACACCCCTCCTGTGTCTGGGCACAGCTGGGAGGACTCTGCACACACCTCTCCTGTGTCTGGGCACTGCTGGGAGGACTCTGCACCCACCCCTCCTGTGTCTGGGCACTGCTGGGAGTGATAGGCACACACCCCTCCTGTGTCTGGGCACTGCTGGGAGGACTCTGCACCCACCCCTCATATGTCTGGGCACTGCTGGGAGGACTCTGCACCCACCCCTCCTGTGTCTGGGCACTGCTGGGAGGACTCTGCACCCACCCCTCATATGTCTGGGCACTGCTGGGAGGACTCTGCACCCACCCCTCCTGTGTCTGAGCACTGCTGGGAGTGATGGGAACACACCCCTCCTGCGTCTGGGCACTGCTGGGAGGACTCTGCACACACCCCTCCTGTGTCTGGGCACTGCTGGGAGGACTCTGCACACACCCCTCCTGTGTCTGGGCACTGCTGGGAGGACTCTGCACCCACCCCTCCTATGTCTGGGCACTGCTGGGAGTGATAGGCACACACCCCTCCTGTGTCTGGGCACTGCTGGGAGGGCTCTGAACCCACCCCTCATATGTCTGGGCACTGCTGGGAGGACTCTGCACCCACCCCTCCTGTGTCTGGGCACTGCTGGGAGGACTCTGCACCCACCCCTCATATGTCTGGACACTGCTGGGAGGACTCTGCACCCACCCCTCCTGTGTCTGGGCACTGCTGGGAGTGATAGGCACACACCCCTCCTGTGTCTGGGCACTGCTGGGAGGACTCTGCACCCACCCCTCATATGTCTGGGCACTGCTGGGAGGACTCTGCACCCACCCCTCATATGTCTGGGCACTGCTGGGAGGACTCTGCACACACCCCTCCTGTGTCTGGGCACTGCTGGGAGGACTCTGCACACACCCCTCATATGTCTGGGCACTGCTGGGAGGACTCTGCACCCACCCCTCCTGTGTCTGGGCACTGCTGGGAGTGATGGGAACACACCCCTCCTGTGTCTGGGCACTGCTGGGAGGACTCTGCACCCAGCCCTCCTGTGTCTGGGCACTGCTGGGAGGACTCTGCACCCACCCCTCAAATGTCTGGGCACTGCTGGGAGGACTCTGCACCCACCCCTCCTGTGTCTGGGCACTGTTGGGAGTGATGGGAACACACCCCTCCTGCGTCTGGGCACTGCTGGGAGGACTCTGCACACAACCCTCCTGTGTCTGGGCACTGCTGGGAGGACTCTGCACCCACCCCTCATATGTCTGGGCACTGCTGGGAGGACTCTGCACCCACCCCTCCTGTGTCTGGGCACTGCTGGGAGTGATAGGCACACACCCCTCCTGTGTCTGGGCACTGCTGGGAGGACTCTGCCCCACCCCTCATATGTCTGGGCACTGCTGGGAGGACTCTGCACCCACCCCTCATATGTCTGGGCACTGCTGGGAGGACTCTGCACACACCCCTCCTGTGTCTGGGCACTGCTGGGAGGACTCTGCACACACCCCTCATATGTCTGGGCACTGCTGGGAGGACTCTGCACCCACCCCTCATATGTCTGGGCACTGCTGGGAGGACTCTGCACCCACCCCTCCTGTGTCTGGGCACTGCTGGGAGGACTCTGCACCCACCCCTCAAATGTCTGGGCACTGCTGGGAGGACTCTGCACCCACCCCTCCTGTGTCTGGGCACTGTTGGGAGTGATGGGAACACACCCCTCCTGCGTCTGGGCACTGCTGGGAGGACTCTGCACACACCCCTCCTGTGTCTGGGCACTGCTGGGAGGACTCTGCACGCACCCCTCCTGTGTCTGGGCACTGCTGGGAGGACTCTGCACCCACCCCTCCTGTGTCTGGGCACTGCTGGGAGTGATAGGCACACACCCCTCCTGTGTCTGGGCACTGCTGGGAGGACTCTGCACCCACCCCTCATATGTCTGGGCACTGCTGGGAGGACTCTGCACCCACCCCTCCGGTGTCTGGGCACTGCTGGGAGGACTCTGCACCCACCCCTCATATGTCTGGGCACTGCTGAGAGGACTCTGCACCCACCCCTCCTGTGTCTGGGCACTGCTGGGAGTGATGGGAACACACCCCTCCTGCGTCTGGGCACTGCTGGGAAGACTCTGCACACACCCCTCCTGTGTCTGGGCACTGCTGGGAGGACTCTGCACCCACCCCTCCTGTGTCTGGGCACTGCTGGAAGTGATAGGCACACACCCCTCCTGTGTCTGGGCACTGCTGGGAGGACTCTGCACCCACCCCTCATATGTCTGGGCACTGCTGGGAGGACTCTGCACCCACCCCTCCTGTGTCTGGGCACTTCTGGGAGGACTCTGCACACACCCCTCCTGTGTCTGGGCACTGCTGGGAGTGATGGGAACACACCCCTCCTGCGTCTGGGCACTGCTGGGAGGACTCTGCACACACCCCTCCTGTGTCTGGGCACTGCTGGGAGGACTCTGCACCCACCCCTCCTGTGTCTGGGCACTGCTGGGAGTGATAGGCACACACCCCTCCTGTGTCTGGGCACTGCTGGGAGGACTCTGCACCCACCCCTCATATGTCTGGGCACTGCTGGGAGGACTCTGCACCCACCCCTCCTGTGTCTGGGCACTGCTGGGAGGACTCTGCACCCACCCCTCCTGTGTCTGGGCACTGCTGGGAGGACTCTGCACACACCCCTCCTGTGTCTGGGCACTGCTGGGAGTGATAGGCACACACCCCTATGTATCTGTCCACTGTCGTGGTATGTGCCGTCACCACGCGCTGATGGCCTGGGTGGGGCCCGTGCCCCTGGGGCGCCCCAACTTTGGGGGTGCGGCCCGTTCTCGTGCCTTTGGGACGTGGGTGCGGCCGTACCGGCGTAGTTCGTGTGACATAGGGGTGGGCGTGGTGTGTGCCGTCACCACGCGCTGATGGCCTGGGTGGGGCCCGTGCCCCTGGGGCACCCCAACTTTGGGGGTGCGGCCCGTTCACATGCCTTTGGGACGTGGGTGCGGCCATACCGGCGTAGTTCGTGTGACGTAGGGGTGGGCGTGGTATGTGCCGTGCCACCATTGTGGTGGTGACGGGTACGCGTCCACGTCCACTTCCGTTGTGGCAGGACGTGGGATTGGTGGACACGCCCCCCGAAGTGACAAGTCCATGGTGGCAAGTGCTGTGCATGCTGTTGTAGTTATTTGTGGGGTGTGGGTTGTGATTCCTGGCCCTTGCACACACACACCCCCCCCTTTGCCCCTGGGGGTTGTTCTGACCTTCTGCGGCGTCTGCGTCGGTTTCTGTATACGAGGTGGTAGGCTATGAGGGCTGGGACGACGCGTAGGTTGGGGTCCATCGCTGTCCCTGGCGTGCCGGGGCTCCTTGTTCAACGGCGTCCTCACTTTCCCGGCAGTTTTTGGCTCCCGTAAAAACTTCAGCGTGCGGAGTGACGTCGGCACGAATCGTACTTGCTGGTCTGTGAAACGTTGCCTGACTCCGTCCGGACGTCGCATGTGCGCCGTCCCGACTGTGATTCGTATGTACAAATTTTGCAGGTCGGTGTTTTTTCCGACTCGGCCGGAAATGGTGTGTCGGTGCAAATCGTACTTGCGAGTTTGTAAGGTGTTTTTCCCGGGTGCCATTCGGACGGCAAAAGCGCACACGGGTTTTACAGGATTGGAATCGACACCTTTGTGTTTGAAAATACCTCTTTTAGAAAGTAGGTATTTTCTTGTCTAACCATTCAAACCTGCCTCTGCTAGGCTCTGTATTCCTTGTCTGGAGTTTAAGTGACAGGGCTGGGGGATTCCAGGAGACAGGAAGTGTCTCCCCAGTGGTGAATAAAGAGATTTGCTTCTAGATGGGAGAGAGGAGTTGCACCTGGGTACTGAATAGGGCTGTGCCTTCCCTCCACAACGCTGGCTCCACCTCCTGTGGTGCTTCTGATGTCTCTGCCCTGCACTCTGAAAGAAAAGAAGTAGTCATGTAAACAAAGTGCTCCAGGACTGACCAGAACTGGTTTGGACTAGGCAAAGGCCTCTCTGTCTTCAGAGAACAAAGAGAAACTTGGTATAAATATTGAGACCCAAACCCAAGAACTTTAGATCACTTTGGGAAACAAAAAGAAACCTTTGCTGAGGAGTGGAACCAGAAGAAACTGACGAGAGACTATCCCTAAGCTGAAGTGCTACTTGGGGGATTGGCCTGCAGTGGTTGCCTGACTGCCACAGAAAGGAGAAAAGACTTTGTGTGCATTTTCATTTAACTTGTGTAAGGGTCTCCAATTGCTTGGAAAAGAGCTTGCCTCCTGCTGAAGTCTTAGGGACAACAGACTTCAACCACCAGCTCCCCAGAGTTCTTTGGAAGTGCCTACTGCTGTTTTTGGGGCCTTCTGAGGAACTGCGTGTCGCAAGGAGCTGGAAGCGCGACTCACGGAGAAGAAGTGTGTCGCCGTCGCAGCCGCTGCCGTCGCATCCCGGAACAAGGCTGACGCCGCTGCAGCTGACGCATTGCACCGCATCACGAGAAGCATCCTGCAACACCGAAGAAGCGTGTCGCCGTCGCAGCCACTGTAGCTGTCGCATTGCACCGCATCGAGAGAAGTGTCTCACATCAAGGAAGAAACGTGTCACCGTCGCAGCCGCTGCCGTCGCATCTTGGATGTCGCCGCTGTAGCTGTCGCATTGCACCGCAACAAGAAAAGCGCCTTGCATCCTCGGAGAAGCGTGCCGCCGTCAAAGCTGCTGTCGTTGCATCATTTAACGAGGGTGTCGCCTCTGCAGTTGCCGCACCGAGCTGAAGCGTCTCGCAACGTCAGAGAAGAGTGTCGCCGCCAAGGCCGCTGTCGTCGCATCACGGAACAAGAGTGTCGCCTCTGCAGCTGACGCATCGAGTCGAGTCTTCTCGCAACATCGTAGAAGCGTGCCACATCAGGAAGATCTTCACGTCTTTATTTCTTTGCACCAAACTTTCATCGCATCACCATCGTTGCAACACTTTCATTGTCCTGCGTGTCGCATCTCAAGGTACATTGACTTAAAGTGTCGCATTTAAGATCTAAAGAGAACTAAGCCATTTTTAAAGTAACAGTATTGTGGATTTTTGTTGTTTATGGTCTTGTGTTAAATCTTTATAAAGAATACTTATTTTTTATATAAAACTTGTGTGGTGTCCGTCTGTGGTGTTGTCACTTGATTACTGTATGTGTTCACAAATGCTTTACACACTGCCTCTGAGATAAGCCTGTCTGCTCGTGCCAAGCTACCAAGGGGGTGAGCAGGGTTTATTTTAGGAGTGTACACCCTTACCCTGACTAGAGGCAAGGGTCCCTATTTGTCACAAGTGCATACCTGTGCCAACTAGAGACCCCCAAATCTAACAGTTGTTTTAATCTTGTGAACTTTATATGCATTGGAAAAATAGCGTAAAAAGGAATTTTGATTGATTGATTGATTCTGAGAGGCTAAGCTGTACCATAAGGACACATTGGTTGCTACCACAACTCAGAGGTTGGTAACTGATCAAAGGTTTTCAGCGCAATAGCAGTCACAAACCATTGATACATCCCTTTCCGATTCACAATTAGAAGGGGGGGCACTCTTACATACCCCCTCCTATTTACAATTGAGAAATGGTCACCAAGTCCTTCTATGAGGTTGAAAACTATTTCCAGCTCATAAAATAGCTTTTGAACATTGTGAAAAGGTCTTTTGCAGTTGAAAACCATGTTATTATGGGACTTGCAGGTGTTGCGTGCACAAAAGGGCTTCGTATATCTGGCCCTAAGAGTCTTGAAGGTGCGCAAAAAATGGACCCCAAATCAGAAATGAAAAACACAATAACCATCTGTCAAAAACACCTGTAAAGAATTTCAGTTGAAATGTGCATTGGGAAAATATACTAGTCAAACCATTCTTCACAACCACCCTATCTCCGCCACCCAGAAGCCTCGAGTCTTCCTGCTAACTTCACAGAAGTTCTACCATTAGCTCACCAAAAACACAAAAAGAGACTCCCAGGCACTTTAATATTAAAACCTGTGATTTTGTATTAAAACGCTCTAATACACAAGGTCCAACGAGTCCAAAATGGGACCTTCATTCAGGAAATGTTGCCACCTCAAACACACACTTTGTCATCTCTACTAACTCCATGTTTTAACCACGGCTTTCAACCCAAACTTCTAACAATTTGAGACAATTTATTAAATATAACCTACTGACATTGGCTCCGACCTGCCAGTCATGAGAGTTAGTCCAGACATGGGCTCACCATCATTTTGAGGTCAGTAAATTGGATACCTTTGAATGTGTTGATATTGTCACCTGGTATTATAATTAAGATGATTAAGGTGGTTATTAGCATTGGTTTGGTGTTGTTGTCATTCAGTCAATGTATAAAAGAGACATAAAAATTGGAGTAAGAGAGTAAAAACTCTTTAAGTGAAGTATAAAATACATTCAATGTATTAACATAGTAAATAGGAATAATTCAAAATGGCGGCTATAAATATAAGGTGCATTCAGGATGACAGCATGAAGGTAAGTGCAGTCATCTCAAGGAACACCGCATGTTGCACTCAATGTGCTTCTCAGTATAATTGAATAGTAGCTGAACACAAACATAAGGTCTGCCTGAAAGGGTGCAATAATATTAGCTCCCGTGTGTTACAATCAACAGGTTGCCTAATCTAATTGAATGGTGAATAAAACTAGCAATAGAGGCACATATTAATTATGTAGAAGGTCTTTGTAAAAAGGTAATAGCAATTCTCTTGTATCTAAAGGTATATGTACGTAATGTTGGTAATGGAACGCGTTTTCTCAGTGCCTGATAGAAAGGGCAGAAAAGGATGAAATGTATTGTTGACTGAACAGATGAATTATCACAAGGATAAAGGGGAAAATTAATTTTCCAAAGCCCCTTTTCAACAAAGGTTACTAAAACGTGGAAAATATTGTGTCGAATTCTCGTAAATAAAAAACTGTCCTGCACATTGGTAACACAACGGAGATACCATTCGATCAGATTCGTTGTTGTAATGAAACAGAGGCACTATCAGTTTGTTTATTAGCCTGGTCTACTTAAGAGTGGGAGATGTTTTGGAAACTACTAGCCAAACAATGTGAAGAGACACAGACCCAAACTCTATTATACAAATACATGAGGCGTTTGTTATATTGAGGGATCTGCTCTCTAGCAATCCAAAAAAGCTAGAAGGGATTGCTTCAAACCCCACTCATGGTTCAATGCCCAGTGTAGGATAGCAAAATCCTCACTGCTGGGCCTCATAAAAAGTAGAGACCAGAAAATATATTCCTGAGGCCCATAGAAAGTGCAAGGAAGTTATATCGCAAGCTAAAGCAGGTCGGGAAGCAGAGGTTTGGTCGGATTTGACACAAGCAGCCAAAGCCGGTTACTCCAAGTCATTCAGTTAGTTTATTAGCCTCTAATAAAAACGCAGTCTCAAAACATTTTCCAAGAAAAAATATTTTTTAGCATTCCTTTGGACCTGAGATTGAGTCTGGTCGAGAGAAGGCACCTGATAATCATATTGTCACGTGGCCCGTGGGGACATTGTCGTCCTCCCTAAGTTAGCATGAGCACGCTGCAGACTGTCCGCTGCTTTGCACACATTACTACATGAGCTTGTTTTGCAAATGCTTTGTTTGATATTTTCACATGAGAACCTACTGCTATGTTCCCGCTTTGCAGGTTCCTTGGATTTAGTCTGAACATTGTGAACAAGGTCGAACAACAATGCCCCTTGTTATTGTGTTCTGGTCAGACCCTAGCACCTAGACAAAACATACAGATGCAGCTGTTGTTTAGGAATTCGTTCTTTGGTCTTATTAGGATACACTGATAGGTAACACACACTTGGAGAGTGACCTTTCCAGGGAGCAGAGCATGACAGCACCTATGATGTAGAACTACCTTCTATAGACTTAAGTATGGGGTCTGCAGATGACACCCAGACATCTTCTAATATATAATCATCCTGCGTCTGTGCAAGGGGAGGGAGGTTAGGTTACTCTGTTGTTCACTATGACAGCTCCTTTTATGATCTACGGATTACTTGCTATGCTAACTGTAGTTGTGTTATGCATTTTTCTGCTTATTGTGGCACGTATACTGCATATTAGGGCACGTTAGTTAAAATAAATATTTTAAACTTGTTTGTATCTCTGTCTGATCTTATTATGGACAAGTACAGGAGTGTGAGCGAAAGGGTGTGTCTTGTTTCCGTGATTCCTGAGAGAGTCAGCATTGTTGTGTCCAGGGGTGTCTAATCACGTGTTACTCTGTAAGGGAGTGGGAGGGCATGTGAGACACTATAGCTAGTCGGTCCTGGGCTCATGGGTACAAAGGTAGTAGGATGACTCAGTCCCTATATACTAAGGTCCCATAATCCTACGCATAGTTCTGTGTTTGCGCAGAATCCCTGCAACAATATTATCTTCTCAAAACATTTACTGACATTTCTCAACTCTGGTATGTGGTCACCATAGCCCAGTGATTAATCTCACAATTAAGTGAAGTTTCTTGTTTACTCCAAATGGCTAAACATGGAGCAAGGGGGCACTGCTTAATCAAGGTTTCCAAATGGGTGAGACCAAGCTCAGAGTGACAAAAAAGTAGATAAATATTTGGGGCACTGAAAGGAGCCTTCATAGCAAAGAATTCTCTATTGATTCTTCAGATCACTATAGGCCTGAATTTCAGCTTCATAGCATGCGTTTAAAAAACATTTACCGTTGATGTTGATCATCTATACCCAGCTCTGACAACTGTATATTTGGAAACCAACAGGCCCAAATCTAAGCACTGCTCGATAGTGCCTAACCCCTGGTGAAAGCCAAAATGAGTCTTCAACAGGATGGTATTTTTTTGGGCCCAGTTTTCAATCTTTGACAGTATAGCACTGCCTGCTAATTTCACTATAGAATCCAACAAGGAAATCGGTCTGTATCAGGCAGGGTTCACTTTGTCTCCTTACCTGTAAATTGGAACACATATATTTAGACCAATATTTCAGTGGCTGAGTTGCAGAAACAACCCTGAGAACATGAGTGACAATAGACGCCCACAAATCAACAATATCTTTCAAGGATCCTCTGGTACTCCATCCGGTCCCAGAGCCTTCCCCTTAGCCCTTCTTAATATAGCTGGTTTTTCTTCCTCTGCATCAAATACATCTGTGGTATCAGGTCTAGGCCTTGGGAAATTCAGTAAATTGGAGGAAAAGTGGGATGGTGATGTGGATAAGTATACTTGACTAAAGTGTTTATCACAATTTGCTGCTGGAATAACAGCAGTTAGACTAGGCATGGTGCCGTCCCTAAAATAAAGCAAATCGGGGTCGCACCTGGATATGTGTTCTCCTAGGATCTCTGCCATCCTGTCCAAACAGCGTGTTCCTGCCATATGTTCACTATTTAACCTATCAGTGAATTCAGGGGAGATCCCTTTGGCTTGGAAAGTGGCTCAGGTCATGCCGATTCAAAATAAGGCAAACCAGTGACCCATGAATCATCCACATTACTGACAGATATCATTGCTTCCCTTATTGGATAAGCTGTTAGAAATTCAAATCAATAAACAACTCACGGATCACCTTAATGTCAACAAGATTCTGGACCTGTCACAATTTGGGTTTCGACATTTCCGTAGCACAGAGTCAGCCCTGGATGGTCCCTGGCCATATCAGATGTTCCCCTGATGCTAACATTCCATCTCTGCTTGTGCAGCTGGACATATCCACAGCATTTGATACTGTATCTCATCCCAGACTGATTCTTAGTCTGCAGGAGATTGGAAGCCAGGGCTTAGCATTACAATGACGTAAGGATTTTCTTACTATCAGAACCAAAACCATTGCTTTGGGCTCTTACAAATCTCGTACTATGCTATTGGACAAGGGGGTGCCCCGAGCTCTTGTCATAGCCCCATTTCATTTAAACTCTACGTGCTCCCCCCTTGCTAAGATCATTAAAGCCTTTGGATTTGAAGGTATAGCTTATGCTGATGATACTCAGGTAATATTCTCCTTTGATGAAGATCTGACCAAAGCCAGAGAACGTATTTCAGCTTGGATGATGGCAACTGCTGAATGTATGACAGTAAATTGTTTTCAGTTAAATGCTGGCAAAACTCAAATCATATTGTTTGGCAAGGCCTAACAGCTCTGGTCAGACTGGTGGCCTTCGGGACTGGGTACAGCTCTGAGTCCTTAACATGTAGAAAACCTGGGTGTCCAACTGGACTGAACTCTCTTTATGAAGGAGCAGGTTTTATCTACTATTGGCACTTACTTCCACACCAAGCGCCTGTTGAGGAGACTGCTCACCTTTCTCCCCCTTTCTGAAATGAAAACTCTGGTTTAGGCGCTGGTTATTAGTGGCGCTGGTTATTAGTCATCTGGACTATGGCAATGCCTTATTGGCCTCTGCAAATGAGACGTTGTTATCTAAACTACAAGTGGTGCAAAACACTGCTGCATGTCTCATTTGTAATCTTCGATCCGGAACGCCTTCCTTTCCTCTTTTGCGCCCACTGCATTAGCTACCAGTCCAAGAAAATCTGTTGCCTGACACATAACTTTCTGATTGGGAAAGGTCCCAGCTACTTATCTTCTAGGGTTACTCCCTATCATCCATCTTTACTCTTTAGATCTAGTGAGAAAGCGCTCTTGATAGTTCCACAGGTTAGAAGGACCCATACAGAGGAAGGTCTTTAACTTATCTAGCCCTGTTTTATGGGAACAGATTACCTCTTCACATTCGAATGTGTACCGAACATCTCCAATTCACAAAACTACTTAAGTCTGTGCTCTTCTAAAACAGTAGAGTCTGCTTTGTCTGTGTTTTTGCTTGCGCAGAGATACCCCTCCAGTGGTGATTTGTGCGCAATATAAATTATAATACCATATTAACATATCATAGTGTGCATTTACTACCCTCTGAAACTGCAGTACTATCTTGTTGCTCTCTTGCAAGAAGTAAAGAGGCCCAGGCTTCTTCCCTGATGCCTTTTTATAATCCCATCTGCATTCCCCTATAATTGAGAGTATACAGGACTGATCTTATTGGCAGATTTGAGTTTATTATGAGCAGGATGACAAGTAGAATCAAACTAACTATGAGGGATAGCTGTACCTGGACCAAAAGGCCCTCCTAAGGTTATTGGTGGTTTGGCAGATTACCTCAAATGCATTTTGAATGTTTGTTGGGTTTGATTGATCGCTTATACAAGACAGGAACTCCAGGCAAGAAACTCTATTAAGTCTCTGGTGATTTTATGACGATCAAGATGAGACCATTTCAATAAAACGCCTTTATCCCGCCCAGCTTCCACCTCGCGTCTCCTGCTACAGCATGGAATATAATGAGGGAAGAGTCTAGAAATAAGTGATAGTACAAGGTGGCTATGATCATTTTCACAGTGAGGAACCACAGAGAAATCGAGAATAAAGGAACACGCCTCCTCCAAAAATAAATAAAAGCAATAATAGTAGAAGCGCCTCTTTGGCTGAAAGTTGGCGCATGCGTGTTGAAGGATACAGAGAGGTCTAGGGCATTAAAATGCAATATGGGGAGTCCCCTACCATAATGCTGTGTGGAAAGTGAGTTTGTACAGAATCAGTTACACTTGCAATCCGACATATACAAGTCACATAGCCTCTCAGAGCAGGGCGTTAAATTTGTACATTCACAGTAAAAAACATTTGGGCTTAAACCTTTTAACCACCTTAGCCATCTCTTGCCCCAACAAGGTTATACTGTCTTAGGACCTAGGATAACATTTTCTGTTATACAAATTAACCAAAAACTCCTGTCAGGGCCAATACCATTGAAGCAAATCAGCTGATACTAGGGGTGAAGCAAGTGTGTCCAAAGAACCAATCCGGCCATTTTGACTGAAATAAAGCAAGCCAAATTACCCTTGGATTTGGGTGTGTTGGAAGCCATTGCTGGAGTGCAAATAGTAACGAAACTGTGTATAAAAAAACGGATCCAGTGCCCAAGTCTCCTGCAAGCAAATGCAGTTATAAAGCTTTCTAAAGGTTAACTGACTGGAGTGGGACATCTTCGAGTTAATGTCTGCTACATTTATGGAAATACATATTATGCTGTCGTGTGATCGAAAAGAAAAACAGTGATTGGCTTGACAGGAAGTGAGCATTTAGTGGTCGCCCCAACTTCCCATTGCAAGAACCCTCCGACCCCCACTTAGTTTATCATTGTTATGTTATTGTAAAAGCTAATGATTATCTTCCAGAACCACAAGGGAGGCAAATGGATTTCTGAGCGGGACATTAAAAAGGGCAGGAGGTTGATTATGGTGCAACCTGTTATTCAGTGACCTGTAGAAGCACTCCAGAGGAAGAGCCCTGATTGGTCTTGTCTTTCTTGCAGAGCATAATCGGGAGGGTAGCACAGATGGAAGTGTCTCTAAAATTGAGCACAACATAGTCCCCTGGGACTCCTTGCAGCCAGTGCCAACTGAGGGGACTCTTCTCACCATGATCTTCTGACCATAACAATATCTTCAAAAACCTGGTCATGCATGCTTCCTAGCCCAATTAAAAGCCTTATCTTTATCTTTCAAATTTGACCATTTCTTCTCAGGTTATATTTCAGAGGGGGGGGGGGCGTTATTTATCACTATGAGGTATGGAATTGCTTCTGGGGCATTTGTAATAAACTTGTCGCAGTGGGCAAGAAAGACGTTAAGATGGTTTGGCAGGATGAAGTTAAGATGGGCACCACTTGAGACTCTATTCCTCCCACTTTGGCGCTTGGAATATTACTATGAAGAGCATCCTTTTTAGTGGTAGTCTGTAGCCCCTTGACCCGGTCACTCCACTCTGCACGGTCCCCGTGTGCCCAGATTCTGCTGCTGCTGCCTTCTTGGCCTCTCGTGCTGCCGCCTCTCCTTAAGGCCCCTGCTCTCCAGGCTTTCCCAGGCTTGCCCAGGTTTGCCCAGGCTTGCCCTCGCTCTCCCGCTCCGTCTTCCCACTCTTTCCACCCCCCCTTCCGCTCCCCGCCGCTGCTCTCCTGCGGCCCCGCCCCCTTCTCTTGGCACCCACTCCCCATTCGCCGCCCCACTCCCGCCTCCCAGCTGCTCCTCCCTCCCACTTCGCCATATATGGCAGGGACCGCGCGTACGCGCAGCGGCCACGTGCAGCGGGCGCGCTGATAGCTCACCGAAGGTGCGCCAAAGGCAAGCCCGTCTACGCCCGTCCACGCCTGGACCGCGCCCAGCACCAGAACCCCTGGACCCCGCCACAGCCAGCCAACCCGACAGAGAGACCACCCGCCACCCTGCACGCACTCAACACCAGCCGATAGCCAGCCTGCTACCAAGCCAACCCGAAACGCACCCACGGAGCATTCACCTGCCACGTCTGCAACTTCACCTGCACCCGATCCTGCACCGCACCCACCAAGCCAGGCTCCAGCAACGACCACCTCAAGTGCATCTTGCTCAACACCCGCTCCATCCACAGGCACGCCGTCGAACTCTGAAACCTTCTCGACACAACATCACCAGACGTCGCCTTCCTCACAGAAACATGGATTCGCCCTAGCCATCCCGGATGGCTACAAGATTGCCCGGAAGGACCGCGTAAACCAAGCCGGAGGAGTCATCGCCATCGTCCACAGAAACACCATCCGAATCACGACCAACTCCGACGACACCCTCACCGCCGCCGAACACCTTCATTTCCAGATACACACCAACCCCAAGACCACCCTCAGATGCACCCTCGTCTACAGACCCCCGGGACCACGCACACAATTCAGCGAAGCCATCGCAGACTTCGTCATCCGGCACGCCCTTATCTCCTCAGACTACATCCTCCTAGGAGACCTCAACTTCCACCTGGAGAACAACAATGACAGCAACACCGTCACCCTGGTGGACAACCTCGCCAACCTCAGACTCAAGCAACTGGTGAACACCCCCACCCACATCGCCGGCCACAAGCTTGAACCCATCTTCTCCTCCAGCAAGCACATCTCCTTCAGCCACTCCACCGGACTGCACTGGACAGACCACAGCTGCGTCCACTTCAACTTCAGGAGAACCACGACCCACAACTACCCTCAACAGGTTCCCCGCAGAAGCTGGAGCAAGATCACCACCGACCAGCTCACCACCTCCCTCAGCCAGAACCCCCCCACCAACACGACGGACCCCAACGAAGCAGCCCGCAACCTCACACAGTGGCTCACCAACTGCGCCGATGACCTCGCACCACTGAAGAATCCCCCCAGCAGACATGACAGCAAGAAAGCCTCCTGGTTCACCAACGACCTCAAAAACTCCAAGAAAAACTGCCGTACCCTCGAGAAAGCCTGGCGCCACGACCAGACTACAGAAAACATGACAGCCCTCAAGAACGCCACACACAAACACCACCAACTGATCCGCACCACCAAAAGGACCACATTCAAAGAACGACTGGACAACAATTTCCACAAAAGCAAGGAACTCTTCAGCATCGTCAAAGAGCTCTCCAGCCCCAGCGCCTGCAACAACAACATCACACCCTCGCAGGACCTCTGCGACTCACTCGCCTCGTTCTTTCATCGCAAGATTGCCGACATACACAACAGTTTCGGCACACAGACCGCGCACCCTACCACCGATCCGGTGCCCCCCACCACCACCCTCCGCACCTGGACGACGGTCAGCACCGAAGATACCACCCACACGATGAACACCATCAACTCAGGCTCCCCATCCGACCCCTGCCCACACCACATCTTCAACAAAGCCGACTCTATCATCGCACCCCAACTCCGGAACATCATCAACAGCTCCTTCGCTTCCGCCACCTTCCCAGAGAGCTGGAAACACGCCGAGCTCAGCGCCCTCTTGAAGAAACCCACCGCGGACCCCACGGACCTCAAGAACTTCCGCCCCATCTCGCTCCTCCCCTTTCCGGCCAAAGTCATCGAGAAGATCGTCAACAAACAACTCTCTGCCTTCCTCGAGACCAACGGATCCCTCGACCCCTCGCAGTCCGGCTTCCGAGCAAACCACAGCACTGAGACCGCCCTCATCGCAGCCACCGACGACATCAGGTCCCTGCTCGACAATGGGGAAACAGCTGCCCTCATCCTCCTGGACCTCTCAGCAGCCTTCGACACCGTATGCCACCGCACCCTGATACAGCACCTCAGCAACATCGGAATCCAAGGAAAGGCCTTGGAATGGATCATCTCGTTCCTCGCCGGCAGAACCCAGAGAGTCCGCCTTCCCCCGTTCCGGTCAGTGGCCACCGAAGTCATCTGCTGCGTCCCGCAAGGATCCTTGCTCAGCTCCACCCTCTTCAACGTCTACATGAGCCCCCTCGCAGCCATCGCACGCCAACACAACCTCAACATCATCTCCTACGCCGATGACACCCAGCTGATACTCTCCCTCACCAACGACCCCGCCACAGCCAGAGCCAAGCTCCAGGAAGGAATGAAAGACGTCACGGAATGGATGAAGCTCAGCCGGCTGAAACTGAACTCAGATAAGACGGAATTCCTCATCCTGGGAACATCCCCCTCCGCCTGGGACGACTCCTGGTGGCCCCCTGCCCTGGGCACCGCTCCAAAGCCAACGGACCATGCTCGCAACCTGGGCTTCATCCTGGACTCCTCCCTCACGATGACCAAGCAAGTCAACGCCGTCTCGTCATCCTGCTTCAACACCCTGCGCATGCTCCGAAAGATCTTCCGGTGGATCCCCACCGACACCAGGAAGACGGTCACCCAGGCCCTCGTCACAAGCCGACTGGACTACGGAAACACCCTCTACGCTGGAACCACAGCCAAACTACAGAAAAGACTCCAGCGCATACAGAACGCCTCTGCACGACATATCCTGGACACCCCCCGCTTCAGCCACATCTCTCCCCAGCTGAGAGACCTGCACTGGCTACCCATCAGCAAGATGATCACGTTCAGACTCCTCACCCATGCACACAAGGCTCTCCATGACATGGGACTCACATACCTCAACAACCGCCTCACATTCTACACACCCACCCGCCACCACCGCTCCGCCAGCCTAGCCCTCGCCACCGTCCCGCGCATCCGCAAGACCACCGCCAGAGGAAGATCCTTCTCCTACCTGGCGGCCAAGACATGGAACTCCCTCCCCACCCACCTACGACTGACCCAGAAACCATCTCTCCTTCAGGAAACAGCTCAAGACCAGGCTCTTCGAGCAGTAGCGGATCCCCCTCCCCCCAGCACCTTGAGACCCTACGGGTGAGTAGCGCGCTTTACAAATTCATTGATTGATTGATTGATTGATAGGTTAAGAATGCTACTTTGAACCTCACATCACAAATCATAATTCGCCACAACATTTTCGCCCCCTGCCCCACTTTTATTAACCAGTTTTTCCTCCACTGATTCTTTCAGCTTGGCAAGTGATATTTCAGTATCATTTAGCTTTGGAAAAGCAGTATCAAACATGTTCCTGACCATAAGCTCTAGGTTGGTTAACTTCACAGTCACTAAATCAGGGGAAGGATCTTGAGGTGGAATATACATTTGGGGCCTTATGTAGGTGGCCTGGCATTTACCACTTCATAAATACCGAATCATACCGATTCGGTATTTATGAAGTGGTAAATGCTATGTAGGTATTCATTCTGTAAAAATCACCGAATCGTAGAAATTCGGTAATTACCGAATCGGTATTTACCGATTCGGTAATGAGGCATACCTTCCCATTGATTGAATCAATGGAAAGGTATGCCTCATTACCGAATCGGTAAATACCGATTCAGTAATGGGGGGAGCACAATCAAGGGTGGCAGGGTGTCACATTGACACCCTGTTGCACCCTTGATTCCTGCATGTGTGCACATGTGGCACTCATACATGCCCTAAGGGCATGTATGTCTGCCACATTGCACACATCTAAGCGCTTGAAAATGCATTTACAGAGCCAATCTCCATTTACCACCAACTATTAGTTGGTGGTAAATACCGACTCCACACGACACCCACACACTCCCCCTACATATCATTACAGGATTCGGTATTTACAGAATCGGTAAAATTACCGATTCGGTAATTTTACCGATTCGGTAAATTACCGAATCCTGTAATGTGCCCCCTACATTGCAAAAGCCTAAATACCGGTCGGTAACGGTATAATTACCGAAAATCGGCCGTTACCGACCGGTATTGGGCTACCTACATGAGGCCCTTGGTCTGTACTGGAATCTTTAGCGCTTGGCTGCTTAAGGACCAACTTCAAGGGGCAGCAGTCTTTGTTTTTTCCTACAACAACCCATTTTTAGGTGGAGCCTGGGCAGCGCATGCACTGCTCTGCGAGGCATGCTGCATTGAGGAATGGAATAAAAGCTCTGGTCATTTCCTGCCCATATTTTCAATTGGCTCCTGTTGCAGTCTTTTCAAAATAGTTGCTTTTCATTCGTGAATAGGCTTACTAGTCCCTCCTTGGTAATACCTTGTCTGCATTTGTAACCTTCCATAATGACTGGACTTTTTACTTGTGGTCTTACACGGTCTGCTTTATCTAGTCAGAGAGCACTATTTTCTTAAATAGTAATTAATGTAAAGAACATGGAAGGCATGCCAGATTTAGCAATGGCGGGTATTCTTTTGGGGGGTAATTGCAGCGGGCTAAGAGCACTTTCACTTAATGGGCGTTGGCTATAAATATGCCCCCAACCCCCTTCACAGACGCTGTGCTAAGCGGGCGCTGTTAATTTGGCAAACTGTTTTTTTTAGTAACTCAACGCTGTAAATTTGAAATATGCTCAGTTCCTTGCCCCCTCTCCCCCTGCACAGACGCCGACATGTTATTTTTTTTACTATTTCGCTTTTTGGTTGTTTTCAATCACCCCATGCAGCACTTTCACATTAATAGAGGCCACACACATTTTTTTAGATGAGCTGTGTTTAAAGAAAGGTCCATGGCCACTATTAAAGTGAAACCACGGCATGGAGCGCTTTTACCAAAAAAAGCATCCCATACCACACTTTCACTTTGATAGTAGCCACAGACCTTTTTTAGACACGACCATGAAAAGTTTGGCAGTGAGGAAACAAGGGTGGCCCTAAAGGGCCCCCTTGTGCCTCTGGGCCTGAGGATACATGCAGAGGTGCACATGGTGTGCCCATGTGTGGAGTGCACCCCCAGTTCCTGCAGCTTATGGATTTCACAGTCCATGCCCTACAGGAACTTGCTTTGGCATTGCCACTATGGTGCCTTTTTTATAGGCACCGCCGAAGAACTGCCCCATGACGAAAAACATCAAAATCTGGTGGGTTCTGCTCACACAGGTGTGTTAGTGCGGAATTGGTGCTGCCCGCACCGGCACCTCCAAACTCATAATAAGGCCCTTTGTCCTCTTAAATCTGCACACCAGAGGCGTGACTCTTTGTTCAATGACTGCTCAATTTGCATCATCAAACTATACATTTGAGGCACCTTGCTGCTCTTCCCTATGCCAAAGTGAAAGGGCAGAAATTAACTGTATTTATGCAATACAATGCATCTCTGACCTTTCTCCCTGTGCTGGCACCGTTTTGGCAGCCTAGCGCCAAAGTAGGAACCCTTGCACCATGGTGCAAAGGTGCCTCCGTTGCATGCAGGATTGCTTTTGTGCAAGAAGGGACACCTTCCTGCACAAAAACACTCTATACAGGTGTTTTCCTATTTCTATGGGAGCTGCAGAATGCAGCAACCATAGAAAGAGGAAACAACTAGAAGAAATAAACGCATTTCTCCTCGTTAAGTCTCACCTTGAGAGGCATACGAATTTGGCGCTTCGGCAGGTTTACATGAGTTTGTAAATCTGCGGCAACGTCAAAATCCATGAGTGTTGCGTGGGAAAGCCCACCACAATTGCCACGGAACGCTTCCTGGGCACAGAGCAAGGCGACACAGTGATTTGCACTGCGTTGCCTTATTCAAGATTTATGAGACCATTCTTTGCCTGACTTTATAAATCGGAATAAGAGCTCTACGTGACGCAAGTACCACTTTATGTGGTGCAAAAGGGATGCAGGGCTCTCATAAATAAGCCTCTGGTATGAATTAGGACTGGAGTTGCCACCAAAGCTAGCACAGATACAATTGTTTTCTTGTATAATAAGCTCCAATCACAGCTAATTTACAGTGCTACATTGAGCCACTATCTTTAGTATTATGCTTACGCTCAAGTGGTGTGCTAGATTTTATTTACTTGCCTGGCACATTTCTGGCCCCATTTGCTTTAAGGGAACTACTGCTTGGCCATTTTTTTTCCTGGGAGGCAGTAGATCCTTGACTGTCAGCCATTTTGAGGACAGTAGTCCAAACACACATGCTTATTGCCAGTTTTGTACTCTATCTGCTTGACATCCTTTGTGCACATATTATAATTCCCCAAAAGACTTGCTTGAAAATACACTTTTGTGCCGCTTGGTCTCCTTCAGCACTTGTGGACAGTAATAGTTGGGAAAATCATATATTTATATTTCATAAAATATTCAAATAGATACATTTCTATGTCCCAATGGTATTTTTTGTGCCTTGCAGACGAGAGTAAGCGTCGGATGGTACACAGTGGGTGGGAGTAGTGAACCTTTCAGTAAACAACACATCTTCAGACAGCACAGACTGCACCACATCACATTGTGACATTTTGCACTGTTGGAGTTTGTCACACGGGTTTGTTGTATGTTGTTTGCGATATTAATTACTTGATGGAACATTCAGAAAGATGTAATTAGTTTTCTGGAGATTTATTTTGATCCTAACTTTGTCAAGCAAAAGAAAAAGCACAGTGATGCAGAAATCTATCCAGGGAATAAATCAGTGTACAATATGCATTTATACTTCAATTAATCATAGTGCAGGAACTATGCAACAGTCTTTAACTCAGCTGTGGTAGATCTCTCAGAAGCTTTCTGAGAGACAACCAAGTGTCAATAAATTGAACCTTGGGTTGTCTGAACAGCGCGCCAGTGGCAGAGAAAAATGCATCAGATGTAGTGTAATGTACCTACCAAACAGGGCTGTATAAATAATTAAAAAACAGTCCTTGGAAAAAATCGATAATTCAAAAATGTTTTATATATCAATAAGTCCCACTGAGGACATCAGTACAGTGGTGTTCGCAGCGACTTGCAAGTTGTTGGAAGTCAGTTACCTGTGTATTTCTGTGCTGATTTCAATGCTTTTCATATCCAAAATCTGGCAATCCAGTTGTAGTAGGCTAGTTGCAGAAAAAGATGTATTCTTCGGTGTGCTTCAGTCCCCACCACTGAGAGAAAGAGAGAAATCTCTGTTTATTTAGACGGAAGTCTTTAAACACAATGGGGACCCTGCATAATAATGACAATAAAAATCTGGCTGTATCATTTCTACTTTTATTTTTTACTCCATCTGCCAAGGAGTGCTGCCTATTCGTATTCTTAAAATGTCACACCTTAGCCCGTAGTTAGGCAGGGTGTCCAAATATGGGTACCAAGTATCATTTACCCATGAGTTTCTTATATATTGTACTGCATTTTTCCAACTCAGGTATTCCAGATCCAACTTCCTTAACTGTTCCTTACCTTGGAATCTAAGAGTACTCTTAGTAACATCTACTTCCAATGAGTGCTGGGATAGACTCACCTTTAAACTCTCACATATAATCCGGAGTTTCTTTCTAGCTTCCTTAGCCCATTTGAGTCTACTTAGTCAAATCTCCTCTCTGCACCATTGAGAGACTTTCTGCACTCCCCTGGGTCCTGGCGTTTCCAAAATCTGATCAAAGACATTTGGATCTGAATGCTCCAAGCTATTGTTCCTAACTCCATTCTAATAGCCTGGATCATTGTGGAGCTCGGTAGTGACAATCACATTTTTTAAATCTTCACTTCTTCTCTGTCCCACCCGCATTTGTCACTTAAGTAAAGGATTTCTGCCCCATACAGTACTTGCAGGGGAATCACTGCTTCATATGCCTTCAATATGGGTTTATGGGACATATCTCCATATTCTTTATTACATTTTTTCAGCCCACAGATTGATGAGAAGGCTTTTGCTTTTTGGGCTTCTTAGTGGGTTTCCCACTTTAGAGCACAGTCAAACCAGAGTCCCAAGTATCTATATATTCCTTGACAATCTTCAATTTATTTTGTCCTAAAAACCAACTAAAATTCTTATCCCTTTTCCCAAAACATAAAATCTTTGTTTTTTCCATATTTACAACTAAAAGCTTTGCCTCAGAATATTCACTAAATGCATTTAATTTCCCTGAGAGCCCTAGCTCTGTTTGATCAAGTATCACTAGATCGTCCGTCATATAGAAGGCATTCATTCTGGGACTTGCACTTCTTTCCACTTCTAGTACTGCCTGTAGGTCAGCTAGAAAAATGGCAAAGAGCAGAGGGGCCAAAATGCACCCCTGTCTAAGACCATTGCTGGAGTGGGGTTTTCTTTTAAAATCGTATACCCTCTCCATTTTGTATGTTTATATCAATAAGATTAATTAATTAATAGTAATTATACTAATGGTTTGCTGTGTGAATTGATCAACATTACTAATATAAGAAATACACGTGGGAATTGCAGTGGCATGGCCTAACTAATGACGTAAACTAAATTTGTATGCATATTAATAATATATATTCAGAAATTGCATGATTATATGTTGCTTTCGTGATGTATCTGTGATTTTTGCTTTATTAATGTGAATATAACCCGCATTAAGGGTTGCTTCTACTACATAAATACATACACATATGGGTATTAGTAAGGGGATAACAGATTATTAGTCATTTCTATGTATTAATTACATTTTTGTGTTTCTTTGCTTAAGTTGACCATTTGGTGGCCACAAAATGGCCGACGTCCCTGTTAGACGAGAACAACTCCCTTATGAGCATCTCTGGGTGAAGTGCGCATGCGTCGCCATCAGCAGCCGCGGCCTTTACACGACCCCGACTCAACTGTGACAACCAAGGCTATTTCCCGGGCTTTCGGCCAGCTGCTCTGAAAGAAACAATGAAAAGATACTATTGCGTGGATTGGAACTATATCTAAAGACACATTATATGTATGGGAAAGAAGTCGAACTTTCCCCAACGGACCAATCAAATTTCTTCAAGATATCAATCGTTACACTTTGGAATGTAAATTTACTATAAAAATGGTAGAGAGGTTTTTTTCGGTCGAGACTCTTCAGAAGATTTGCGATTTCCTGACGTTATGCTGACGGAGAGGACGGTGACACTGCAGGACAGCAATTTCCCAAAGACTCTGACAGTATGAACTGATGACCAAGATTTTGACTTAGAGGGCGACTTTTAGCCAGAATAGGTAACTATGATGATCTATTTTGCTTGATTAAAACCCAGAGAATCGAATTTCAATTATTTAGATAAAATTTAATATTCATTACACGAACTGTGTTGAGTCGTTATTATTTGAGAAAATGTATTTATGTAAATTATGTTATAGATTTCGTTATCACTTCAACCTGCAGCTAGTAGATCCATGGCCTATACATGGGAGGAGTACTAAAGGTGAAGCTTAGGTCTTTATGAATAGGGTTATGTGAGTATTCTCTTCCATTACAGCGAGTGGAACAATCACCTCCTTAAACAGGTGTTTAGATGGGTGTATGTTGGTGTTATGGGCCCCACCAGCGTATGTAGTATTGTGTGTGATCTATAATCTGTGACGAAGGGAGGGATTTTGCATTCCGCGTTGTATCACCATTCCCTACAGGTATTTTCAGAGTCAGTGAACCTTGTGTGTCCCTAATTACCTGAGCCCAGTTTCCTCTATGCAGTTCCTTTACAATAGCCAATATACCCTCCGGTATACCATACTTCATCAAGGACTCCCATAGGCATTTACGATCCACTGAGTCGAAGGCTGCCCGAAAGTCGACAAAGCAACAGTACAATTTCCCCTTTTGCTCTATCGACTTCCGGGCCAGTGCCCAAAGGGTGAAGCAGTGATCTATGGTGGAATGTCCTTCTTTAAATTCACCCTGTTCTACCGGTACAATCGAACCGTGCTCCACCCAATCTTTTAGTATTCCTAAAATTATTTTTGCAAAGATCTTTTCCCAACTATCCAGCAAATTAATTAGCCTACAGTTCTTTGGGGCGTGCATATTACCTTTCTAGTGCACCGGCCTAATTAGTGCACCCTTCCAATTTTTGGGGCTCTTCCCAGTTTCTAAAATAATCAGGAACATAAGCGAGAAGAATTCTGCCCACCAGTTCTGCTGAGACATCAGTCCAAATGATATCAGCTTTTATGTCAGGTTTGCACTAACCCGTGCTGTTCACCTGTGGGAGCGTCACGTATCCGCCAAGCATCCTATCTCGCCCACCACTACTTCCCTAGGCCTAAACAGAGGAAGAACTTGGAGACCTGCACTTAGATAGTTGGGGAAAGGGGGTTGATAAAGCAAGGAGAGAAAGGTAAACAATGGAGAGCATTGATCACCGTTGCCTCGTGTAATGGGATGTTCTCTTGTGACTTCCTTCACTTACTGCAGGCTCTGCTTGACCAGTCGCGGCCCGTGCATGTAAGAGTGGTGGGGCCGGGTTGGGGGGGATTCGACAGACGACCATGAGGGAAAATTAAATAAATATTTCATTTTCCCCCATCGTTGTTTGTCGAAATCTCCTCTCACCCAGCCTCACCAGTCTTACCTGCACGGGCTGCAGCTGCGCCTGACTGTTGCTATGTTACTGTAAAGCAATGTTTAAACGTTAGCAACAGTAACACTTTAACTGTCTACTTCCACCTAGGTTAGTCCCTTCTCCCTGACTACCCACTTTGATATTCCCCTTTACTGTGATGTTTCTATAGGATTGGGTTTGTCTCTCGATCATCTCTGAGGCATTAACTGGACCGGATTTCCTTAAGGAATAAACAGACAACTGAAGTTAGGGAAATTCACCTACTGACAAACCCCACCTTTTGTACTTCAACTACCCCTTAGGTTACCTGATCTTGCTTGGGTGTCTAGGAAATATACATATATATTAGAAACAGGTTTTGGAAGTGTAAATCAAACCAGGTGTTAAGTCACACCTTAAGTCTAGGGGTTCTTCTGACTTTAAGCGTATTTGTAGTACTCCTAATTATGTCTTTATTTCAAAATATCAAACGAATGTCAATGGTTCTTTTTTGCAAACAAATGTCTATAGTTCTTAAAGTATCTAGAAATGTCACTGCGCCAAGTGCAATTCCGTTGTATAACTACTTTGAAACGGGTAATAGTTTCCTCACTTTCAACCTTTTTCTCCTCAGGGCACCTTTGTCGGTGTTCCCGGATAGCTGACAGGTAGGCTGAGAACTCCTGAAATATCTCACATGTAATTAGGTGCCTCTGCCTTATCTTTAAATGGTGTTGCTTTTGTGTTACTATGATGTTCATTTCTGTTGCAGCTTGCTCAATCCTCATGGAAGGCTTCTGTTGCTATTGGAAGGACAGAGCCTGGAGGGAAAAAAGGTAAGTCACCTACCGGTCTGCTTGGACATGCACTGCAGCCTAATTGGGGGATCAGACCAGATTTTCTGCTCCTGCTGAGTCTTCGTGATAACGAGCACCGAGGTGAGTTGGGCGTGGCTTTTATGCGTTTGCCACACTCAAGATTGTCACTTTGACCTGTTGGCACAAAACTCCTGCAAGTTCTTGCAGGTCAAAGAAGCCTGTCGCTACATATTGATGGAGAGTATAGATGCTCCCCTAAGAGTACAGTGCCAGAGAGCAGAAGCACTGCATGGTTGTGTGGGGCTGCTGGAAGGGAACATGTGAAGTGGACCCCCAGGGGTCTCAACACTGTGTTAGTGAGAATCCAAAAATTTTACAGGCTCCCCACAACTGATGCATGTCTCCACAATCCTTGTA
Organism: Triturus cristatus; assembly: GCF_964204655.1. Classification (NCBI taxonomy): domain Eukaryota; kingdom Metazoa; phylum Chordata; class Amphibia; order Caudata; family Salamandridae; genus Triturus; species Triturus cristatus. The sequence goes on from NC_140582.1 coordinate 193,366,642, forward strand.
GCGGCAAAGACTAGTTAACTGGAATCCTCTTATCTGGTCAGGAGCATCTTTGCTGCAGGAGTTTTAAAATCACCTCTTGATCTATTTCCTCTCCAATAAACATGTATTGAAATTATTTATTTATTTATGTACTAATTAATTTATATCTTATAATGCACCAAAATGTCACCAAAGCCCCTTCACAGAGCAGGAGGGGAAATGAGGAGAAGGAAACAAAGAAGCAAAACTTAATGAAAAGGCAGTGGTGCAGGGAGAGAAATGAGAATACTGAGCATGCAAAAGCAGGGGGAGGATTAAGAATTAAAGAGAGGCAACAAAAGAAAAGATCCGTGGCTGGAAGACTGTAAATCAAGTGAGCCAAATACACCATCTTCCAAATAACATATGGAAGAGACCACCCAAGTAGAGCTGTGACATGGATTTCAGAGCAAAATGCACTGAAAGCTTGGTTTAGAATGTTGAGTTCGAAGTTACACGCAGAAGAATAAAGACATGTAATACTAAGCTCTGTGTGTGGAGTATTAATTGGCAGGTACCCAGGCTGGGGTGAACACTACAACTGGCGACGAGATAGGGGAAAAGCAACTCGAAGAATGACCATGCTCTCTCAGAGAGTTTGCTGTGGCCCAGGCAGACTGCTTGTGCATGCCATGTGTGTCGCTGTTGAAGTAGGGAATCAACGCTTCATGCATGTGGAGTCAAAGTGCAGCTCCAGCCTCTGTGAAACAGCTGAAGATCACAAAAGCAGTGCAAAGAATCTACACAACACTGATCGAGAACCAGTTGGTCAGGGCATACAAGACGGTACTGTGCTACCACCCAAGATAGACTTTCATTTTATACAGAGTGATACTGCTAAAGGTCGTTATATACAGACACAGAAAAGAAGCGCTAAAGACTGCTATGGGTAAATACTGACACATACTTAATATCGCTGGCTGACAAAATAAGTAAGAAAAAGGCATATGGCCATTGCACTTACCAGAGCCTTGATAAACTGAGCTTTATGATGTCTGCACCAGCCTAGAAGACTCCACTGTCAATGTCAGCCAATCCCAAAACTAGTTACTATGCTGCCTCCTTCGTGAAACCGCCACCACCTTTTGATACAGCCAATAAGCAAAACATTGGTGATAGATGGACTGCTTGGATAGAGATATTTGAGGATTTCTTTGATGCAATTGATGAGACTGATCACAGAAAGATTATCAAATATCTCAAAAATCTTGATGGTGATGGTGTGAAAGAAGTCATAAAGAAAACGTTACGAATTGATGAAGAAATCACATATCATCAGATTAAAGAAATGCCAAATCTCAAGTTCAATCCTGTGACAAGCATTTATTACGAAAGATAAACTTTCCTTCAAGAACGACAAAGAGTTGGTAAAACCAGTGATGACTTTATGGGGAGACTCGATACCCTCATCAAACACTGTTAGTTCAATTATTTTAATGATGAAGGATCTTGCAGCGGTGGTGAGTATTTTTCACTTATATATTAATACCTGTATGTGCATTTTAACTGCAGATGTGTCGGATGCACACATATGCATGATATATGTGGAAATATACCATATACCCTTTACCGGGGCTCCTCTCATATGTGGTCAGTCTTGGCAATGGGTGTATGGTTAAAAAATAACTCACCTGTAGATCACCGCTAGCAGGGTCATAATCCTCAGCGTGAAGCTCCTGCTGTGAATGGGGGCCTGGAGAAAGGGACCCACGTTGGAATCTGCCTGGAAGAAGGAGAATGGGGTGAGTACGCTCCCCAAATTCTTCATCACCGCCATCTTCAAGCAGGCAGTTGGACTGCCGCAGTCAGCTCGTGGAACAGGCAACTCATATACAGACAGTGATGCAGCTCCCTTGTTCCGCCCAATGGTGGCTGCCTTTCCCCGACCGCAAACCTGACAGTCTGCTGGCGGTCTCGGCGGTCCAGCAGCAGTCTTCACAAAGCCGACCCACCCAACTCGTAATACGGCAGTCAGACAGCCAAGCTCACCACCACGGGACCGCCAAACTCGTAATAATGCCCTTAGTCTGGAGCGAGTGTTGATGGCTGCCAGAGCTGAAGGGCATGCTGAAAGACAAGCTGCTGATATGGAGGCTGGAGGTGCTCCGAGTAAGTCAATCATGAGCGTAAAAAGCAAGCTAGAAACAAAAGGACACAAAGTGATGTCTACAAGTAAAAAGAAGTTGTGTTTTAGATGTGGATTTTTGTTTCCACACGAAGGTAAACGTCCCACAACTGGACAGATGTGTAAAAGCTGTGGGAAGGAGAACTATTTTGTGACGGTTTTCAAAGCGGAGGAAAAAGTGTGTCACGGTGAAAAGACAAAATGGCCACCAGAACTTTCCAGAAGCAACATTCAACGCACGCCCACAAGGCCAAGCGGCAACATCAGTTGAGGCAAATCGACGATGAACAAAGTCGATCATCATCTGAATCATTGTCAAACTGTTTGGCTGCCTCAATAATGAGTGAAAGTGAAGAAGATGGTTGTGCCATGTCGATGGTTACCTCAGAGAAATGTGTGCATGTTGGACTGGCCGCATGTGAGAAATTATGTCAATCACATGCAAAACAACGTCATAAAGCACCAAAGTCATGTAAACATTGTCCAAAGATTACATTGGAAATAAATGGATGTTTGATACCTTCAACAGTCGTGCTTCAATTAACATAATGCCTGAAGAGAAAAATAATGAACTGTCTCTATTTCCACAACTCACGCCATCGAAAACAAAAGTGTATACATGGGCTGCATTGATTTCCATAAAAAATCAAGGTTTGTTTGTCGAGGCAATGAAACACAAGGAAACGAATGTGCAAGCACCCATCTACATGCTTCAAGGTACAGTGTCAAGTGCCTTGTAACCCAGTTCAGCACAGCTGCTGATATGGGACTGATTTCTGTGAATTACAATATAAATGCTCATCACGAAATAGTAAGTCAATTACCTTAATTATTTAATGGGATAGGAAAGCTTGAGACTAGGATAGTGAAACTGCACATTAATGAAGATGTCTTTCCTGTTCCTCAGAGACATATATAAATTGCATCCCACTTGCAAGAGGCTGTGGAAAAGGAGCCTAATTCATTACTAAAGCATGACATTATTGAACGTTCTACTGTTCCGACGCCATGGGTTTTTGCCATAGTGGTAATGCCTAAAAAGGTCAGTGAAGGAGCTGTAAGCATATGCATTGACATGCATCAGCAAAGAAGGCAATTAAAAGAGAACAACATCAAGGTCCACATATTGCTGACATGATAACCCAACTAAATGGTGCAAAAGTGTACTTTCACCTTGATTTTAATAAAGGCTGTCATCAGTTGGAACTCGAAGAAGATTGCATTACAAAATTCTTTACACATGTTGGTCTGTTTTGTTACATGAGAATCAGTTTTGGTGTGTCATCGGCTGCAGAACTTTTCCAAGACATCATTCGATGTATACAACCTGTTGTGAGTGCAAAACCAAAACTGAAAAGAGCAACGGACTAATTGAATAGCACCTCACTTTATTACTGCAATTTAGTCTTTAGAGAATTGTGCAAAAATCATCCAGCAATTGTTCCCCTTGAGTTCCACTGAATATAGATTACGATTTTTGTTAAATGCAAGGAGTTGCACCAAGAAAGTAGATTCAGTCCAGAATAGTTTCTTCAAGAAACTTCTTTATTCAAAAGTTCATTCAAAGAACAACCAGTCAACGCGTTTCGTTCCCAAAATAAAATCATGGATCTTCGTTCGGGCTCTATAATGTATAGTTTTAGTGCACCATGAGGATGCATCTTAAATTTGACAGTCGCCTTATGATAGAGGTAAGTTTCAGGTATTAAAGCTTGACACCTTGCTGAGCATCTGATCTCTCCTTCTGTGGTTCCGTGTGATTTCACATACATTATAGAGCCCTGTCGAAGTTCCACGATTTTATTTTGGGAACGAAACATGTTGGCTGGTTGTTCTTAGAATGAACTTTTGAATAAAGAACTTTCTTGAAGAAATTATCATATGCTGAATCTACTTTCTTGCTACACCTCCTTGCTTTCATCAAAAACCTGTTGTGAATGCATTCAATTATAGTGATGACATATTGTTTTTTGGGGAGCTGCACAGAAGGTGCATGATAAAGCTCTTACACAAGTATGTCTTTTAGTTACTGATTCAGGTTTTACATTAAATGCAGACAAATGTGAATTCCACAAGTTAAAGTTGAAATTCTTTGGCCATATCTTTTCAGATGGGGGGCATGACACCTGACCCTGCAAAAGTCAAAGGACTATCAAATGCTGATCCCCACAAGATGTTTCTATGTTACGTTTGTCTTTTGGTATGGCCAGTTACTATTCACAATACTTAAGGGACTTTGTTATTGTAAGTGCTCCATTACGAGAGTTGACGTAGAAAATCTTTTTATTTGAGTGGCCACAAGTATGCGAAAAAACTTTAAGAAAATTAAGCCATTGAAAGTTCTGCTGAAATAGCCTACTTCAATCCAAAACTTCATGCAGATGTTGTTGTTAATGCCAGCCATGTTGGGACAGGTGCTATTCTTGCACAACACAGGAGACATCCGAATACAAGAAGGCATATTGTAGCATATGCCAGTAGAAGTTTGTCCCAAATAGAACATGCTTACTCACAACCTGAGAAAGAGAGTTTAGCTGTGGTATGGGCTTGTGAATACTTCCATGTGTTCCTGTATTGAAAACCTTTTACATTGGTTACTGATCATCAAGCTTTACTGTCTACATCTGACAATCCAAAAGCCAAGATGCCTCCTCGCATTGAAAGATGGGGATTAAGATTGTAAGAGTACGATTATACCATTGCGCATTGTGCAGAAAAGGATCACAATCCTGATGACTACTTTTTCAGAGAATGTATACAGGTCAAGATATTTCATCCAAAACGGCTGAGACCTATATCAATTTCATTGTCAAAACAAATACACCAGCTGCTATATCATTAGCACGGATTATCACTGCCACAAGTCAAGATAGTGACATGCTGGAAATGAAAAATATAATTGAACATCAGTCATGGAACCGACACCCACGAAAATACAAAAACATTAAAGATGAACTGTCCATAACTCAGGAAGGAGTTAAACTACAAGGGCTGAGAATCCTAATTCCGGAAAGTCTGCGACAGAGAATGGTTGAAGTGTCTCATGAAGGGCATCACTGTATAGTTGCCACCAAGAGAGCTCTTAGAGATCAAGTTTGGTTCCCATATCTAGATGAGCGAGTTGAAAAGGAGCTCAAGGCCTGTCATCTATGCAGCTGCTTTTCTACAAATGTGACCAACATATGTTGAATATGTCAGAACTCCCTAAGCAAGCTTGGGGGAGAATAGTAATTGATTTTGTTGGTCCACTTGATAATGGACATCATTCGTTAGTAATTGTGGATGAATATACCCACTTCCCGCTCATAGAGGATCATTCACCCACTACTCATCAAGGAGTCATTGCGAAACTGGATAACATCTTTGGAACATGGAGCATTCTAACCATTGTGAAGTCTGATAAAGGCCTTTAATAGTAAGGAATTTAAGGATTTCCAGCAGCTTTTGAACATAAAGCAAAGAGTACACCTTTGTGGCTGAAGGCCAACAGACTAGTTGAACGTGTTATGAGTATGCTAAAGAAAGAGGTAGAGGATAGCACCCAGCTTCCACTAACCATATCAGGTCATATGATGAAAGCACCAATGGGACTGCAGAAATAAAAATGTATGTGTATATATGTTGATTTGTAAAGAACAATTTAACGTTTTTATTAGACAGAGTGGGAGATGTATTTTCTTATGAGTTTTTATGGCGGAACCCTTTTGATTCCTATCGGATTCCATAGAGCTGTGACGTAGGTGTCAGAGTGAAATACACTGCAAGTTTGGTTTAGAATGTTGTGTTCAATGCTACACACAGAAGAATAAAGACGTGTAATACTAAGCTCCGCCTGTGGCAGTCACTGGCGGGTACCCAGGCTGGGGTGGATACTCACTGTGGATCCTCATGTAGCCAGCTGCCAGATAAAAAGCGATGAGCACACGTTTAACACCACCAAGCAAGCTTCTGTAGAGTGAGACATCATCAGCATTGATATGAACCCTCCTTCTTCCATCTTGTATCCCAGCGTGACCCAGCAGAGTCTCATTTTCACATAAACATTCCCAAATATCATTCCCCCTTGAAGCACAGGACTCTATTGCTCACTTTCTAGGGTTGTGCAGCAAAAATACAACAACATCCACATATTCATAATGCATATATATATGGCCTCCTATTGACCTAAGTGATTCATAAACAAATGGCCACACTTCCACCACACTAAAATCACACACTTATTCCTCACTATGTAGGACATTGACACCTCTTCTTCTAATAAGACTTATTCTGATTCTTCTGCATCTGAACCTACACTTTACTCTTCACATTACAAAAAGAACACACACTTCATCTAATGGTGGCATCAGAATATAATCCTTCAAAACAAATTCATATGAATACTCTGACTTTGATCTGTAAAGAAACTTGAAAAAGGGAGGAAACACACACTACAGACAACCCAGAGCACAATGTGGCCATACTGATAGCAAATGTTACCTACACAAATAACTATAATATCCCACAAAAGTACCTCACAGAAGATGGTGAGTGCGCATCAAGGAAACACAAAGGCCAGTTTTAAAAGTTAATGGAAAATATTATAAAAATGAAAGCCATAATAAAATAAAAGCATTTCCAAAAGTGGGGTTGGAACTATCCTCATAGCCAATATGAGAAAAACAAGTGACAAACTGCATGTTTTTGTAGATTTGACACTGTTCCTAGGCTACTTAGTGATCCTTGAAAAACAGTTTGAGTGCACTGACAGCTGAGGGCCTCATTACGACGTTGGTCGGAAAGGCTCCGAATGGCATTTGGATTTTCCTAACCCGTGTCGGAACCCATGTTTCCAACGTTCTCGGAAAAATGTCCAATCGACCAATTACGATGGAAAAATAACCGTTCGGTCTTTCCAACTCTGTTCCAATCGGCATTCGGAGACTCCAAGTCGATCGAATCGGAATCGTACAGGTCTATGGACCGTTTTTCCGACCGACGTGTTACAAAGTCGGATTCGGACAGCCTTTCCAAATCAGTCTGTCTGACATGAAAAAGCTGTCAAAAACTGACTTAGGGGGCCCATAGCAGGCCCCCTTTCACCCGGAGGCCTCAAGTTGGAGCCCGTGGGGGTCTTTACAACAATGCAGAGTGGCAGGCACCATGGGGTGCTTGCCACAGGGTGCAAGGTTTTCTGCAACCACCCCATTTTTTAATGGGAGCCTGTGATGTTGGTCGGACCACAGGCTCCCGTTGAAGTCACTGAAAGACTGTCTGAATGGTGTTTTTCAATTCCAGCATGTCATAATCGGTCGGTCAGACTGTCCGAACCTGAGTCGGTTGGATCCGATTCCAACAAGAAGCCGGTCAGAATGCTTTCCGACCGACATCATAATGAGGCGCTAAAAATGAAATTGTGCAAAAGTATTAGAACATAATCACCCACCAACCAATTATAGAAATCAAAGTCAGAAATATATTAAGTGACCTTAGAGAAGCTACCACTACTTCATAAGAACCTCAAGGAAATGTTTTAAATATATAATTCCATCATTACTGACTATGTTACAGGGCAACTCCCAAGTTTCTCTAACTCAAAAAGACTCATAGTCATAACCAGAACAGTCACAACTAAAACCACTGATGGCCCCAAAAGAAATTCAAAGACATGTTATGTGTATTTGTAAAGCGCACTATCACCCGCAAGTGAATCCTGGTGCTGAGCAGGTGTATGTGCCTAGCCCTTCCCATGGAAGTCGCTTATTAGAAAAGCCAGTACTTCAGCTTCTTGCGGAATTTAAGGAGAGAGGTGGAGGCTCTGATGTGGAGAGGGATGTAATTTCACGCTTCAGGAGAGATGAAATAGTATGCTCCTCCTCCTGATTTGGTTCTGTGGATGTTGGCGAGTAGAAGTCCTGCAGAGTGGAGGACTCTGGATCATGAAGACATAAATATGCCGATAATTTAACTACAACATATAGCAAACAAACCCTCCTTACATAAGAAACTACTAACAATGACAAGAGAATATTAATTTATACAACAGAAAACAAGCTGTTAAGATTAGCACAGAGCAACATATGGATGATGAAAGGCATGTTTAAATTATGCCCTCTACCACTCCCAAAAATCTCAAAATAAACATATCTTTTGTGCACACTTTTGCCTAACAAAGTGCAACATCCCATGAGCTACTAGTGTTTATGAAAATAAAACTAACAACTACTGTCCCCAAAACAAAATCTGTGACATCAAACAAGAAATAATTATTTCCACTTTAAAATATACCCACATGCTGCTACACAGGGCTAATACTATCATTTTAACAAGGGTATATAGAGACTCCGCTAAAAACCTGCACTAAGGTGCCTATTTCGATGTATCCCTATGACTTCATCAAGGTTAGTATGTCCAAAAGTCCATCCTCCTTCGCGGAGTAAGAGTCAGACTTGTGGCTGGCAACAAGTATGGAGCCAATTCACCCGGACTCCATACACACATGTTCCCGTCAAGAGACTACACTCCCACGAGACCTTAGACTGATCAAAATAGTGAGGTGTCAATATTTTCTACAGTACGATACACGCTACTGCAGAACTCTGGCGATCCATAATAGGGTGAACACCCAGTTACACGCTGCAATTACGTATTTTTCATATTAGAAGATACCATCATTTGGCATCTGTGCCATCTACAGGCACAACTTATTGACAACTTCCAGCTCGGACTCTCACGCCACAAAGGAGGACGGACCCCGGAGTTCTTTTGGACACACTAGCCTTGATGAAGTCGTGGGGATACTTCTGATCCAGTGGGTTACCAGCCTCAGATACTCAAACACCTGGGCCCATAAACACACACATGTTCACATAGGCTAGTAAATACCGCTGGTCTATTTTTTTGTAACATGCTTTCATGTGATTAGTTACCTGTCATTTTAACTAATCTTTCACTGATCAAAAAGTTCTTTCCTCTAGTCAATGAACCTATTAGTTGGAACTAGTTGACGGTAAAATGACATAAATCGAAATTACCTTTTAGGTTATGAAATAACCACAGACTCAGGAAAGATTTAAAATATTTATCTAGTTAATTCCATGAGAGTCAACATCAAATACAGTACGAATACCGTTTCTCCAAAGGATGGAAAAAACTATGAATCCAATAATCAGTCATCTACATTAAAAACAAGATTTTCAATGACAGTACTCAGAAAGGAGAGGATAGAGAGAGCAGTACAATGACATACTACACAGAAGTATATTTATCTAGAATGGTGTGGAAACCAACCCCTTGGCCAAGGAGCTGGAAGGGTCCCCTTGGAAAGATCAGATGATAGAGGTTTCAGGACAGGTTTCAGGACAGGATAGATGACCTCCTCTAGATCCGACGACTGCGTCGCACCCCTCTGTGACACTATCTTCCTCCTCGATTCTTCCGCTATCTTCTTCTAATTAATTGGCTTAATTTCTAAGTCTGCAAATCGATTCTTCTTCAGCATTTGTTCAGCTCTCGGACAGCATTCTGGTCTCTCAGCATCTCTGCATCACTTCGTACACTCTAACTAACTAAACTACCTCAGTTATACCTTTCTAATGGCATGTACCACCCCTTAATGTTTCAACTTCATGAAACTCCTAATTCTGATTGGACAGGCAAGGGGGATGATCATCACACCAATGCTAAGTTTTAATAATTCTCTTTGGTTCTTTGTTTAATGTTCCCGCCCATTAATTTATTTTTCCAAGCTTTTTTTCCCACCTGTATTCACCTTTTTATCAACGATTACATATAACAGTTTTCTGTTTAATATGCAGGATGTTCAGCAGGTTCCCAGGACATGTATCAAAGATGGCCTTGGACGGGTTTCAAACACGACATCATGGTTTCTGGCTTGTTATTACTGCGCCTGCTTGAGGAGTCACGTGCTGTACAGACTTTAGCATCGTTTGGAGGCCCAAATACAAACTTGTAGAGAGGTCAAAAAGAAACATTTTAAATTCAAAATAAAATGATTTCACTGTATACCACCTATCTCTACTCTAATCCCATTTACTTATAATAGCTCTCCCCGCATTAGCATTTAGTAAATAGCATGTTTTAGTTTCGGCAAAGCAGATGCTTAGCATATGAGCTTTCAAGCGGCTATTTTAGCTGCTTATGCGCAAGTGCAGAAAATTCGCTCCAAGCGTTATTCAGTCATCCTGCGTAGATGCAGTTGACGCATGCGCAGAATAGTTTCCCGCGTTAGCAGCCATTTTAAGTTTCACTCGGTTTACTTGTTAGTAAGACACATACGCAAGCGTCCTCTTGCTAAAATATAGAATGTGGTGCATATTAGTTTACACAATACTTAATTAATACAGTGTTACGAGTTATATGAGAGGATTGCATCAGAGCAAGTCTCTTTTATACGAGTCCTTGCTCCATCACTTCTCTGAGACAACAAAACTCGTGTTGGCTAAAGGAGGTCCAACAGAAAAAAGAAAAAGGCATAGTTATATGAGCGCCTTAGACCTCACTAAAACCCAAGTGTTAGAATTGTATTTTAAAATATGTATATTCACAACTATGGGGCCGGTCGGATTCCTTTCTGATCGCCACATTATGATGGAGGCGATGGGAAAGTAATCAGGTGCCTGCCACAGGGTGTAGGGATGAACCACACCTTCAATTTTACTATGGGAGCATGCATTTTGGCCGGTTTATGGCCGGAATGCATGCTCTGATAGTAAAATGAGACAGAACAGTGTTCGGGCGCATCCTAATGAGGCAGTCAGGGCCGCCGACCAGGTGTCGGCTGGTTTCATGATCGATGATGTGTGAGGCTGAAGTGATTCCACCCGACATCGTAATGAGGCCTTGGATCTTCATACAAATACAGAATAAAAAAAATCCCACCAATCTAAACGCCAAACCACCGCAGTGGTCCAAAACACATGGCCAAGTCAGCGGTGTTTTGACTGCCCAATTATGATGCAAGGAGGTTGAGCAGCAAACCCCCATGATGGAGTGCTCCTTGCCAGCGATGTGGCGAACAGCAACGCTGGTGATTAATATGCTGACACCATTAGGGCGGTGTATTGCTGCCAAGCAAATTATGAAAATGCATTGTAGTAATGATGCTACACCGAAGTGAGTAATAACACTTTATCAGCATGTGGAATTCCACAAACGGGTCGCACAGGGCGGAAAATGCATGTCTGGTAAGCAACGCACTTTGGGAGCACACTACATACATAAGTTTTGGCGGGCCCCTTGCAGTGGTTTGAAGATGGCGGGAAACCATTTGCGCCCAGCAAAGCAACTGAATAGTGGCCACAAATACAACACACCTGGTGCTCATTGGCCAATTGGAGACACCTGCATAGCACACTCAAAATCGCACCCTATTTTAAACCATGATCCTTTGCCACTCCATAGCTCCAGAGCATTTGTGGGGTACATGTGGGATAGAGAAGGCAGGGTATGTTTTTTTCTATCTTTGTCACTCTCCACACACCTTTCCTGCTCTTTTACTTTTTCTCATGGGTGTAATTAGTTGATGTACTGTTAGTTTCTTCATTTTTTGATAATACCCAGATGCAAAAATCTAAAGTTTTCTGAGCAAGAGTTGTCAGTCATGGTGGATTAAATCATTAGAGTAGTGCTACATCTCTTTGGAGCCCCAGTGCAAAATACTACTATCACTCAGAAAAGGGAAATGTGGGACGGAATAATCTGCAAAGTGAATGGTGTAGCTACCAAACCACTCACACAGGGGGAAATAAGGAAGAGGTGGAACAACATGAGGTCAAACATGTGTAACATGGCCTCCAAGCAACGCCTGGAGGCCCAGAGACTGGTGGCAGTCCTCCTAGCGCACCTGTAAATTATTTACCCTGGAAGGAGAAGATCTTGGCCATCCTACACACTAAAGGCTTGCATGGAACACCTGGAGAAGAAGAGTCTGGTAAGTGACACTTTAATTCACATGAGACCTAAATCCCCTGTTTGTTCACAAACCAGCTCTTAACAATGTGATTTCATAACATCCTATCAGCAAAGTATCAGCATCAGAGATGTGACATGTTAAGATGTTGCATATTGGGTTTGTTGTCACATCTCACAAATACCAAAATATCTTGAATTCTCATGGAGTGAGCAATCTACATCCAATGCTCTCCTCATACACATTTCACTATACTGTCCTGTATGTAGCCAATGTCTCAGCAACAGAAACAATTGATGGCATTAGTGGCCCCACAACGAGTGTGTTTGACTAACATAGAAAATCATGAACCCAAATCAAAATATTTCAAGTGTCAGGTGACCCTCTGATCTGCGCTGCTCACATTATCACAAATAAAGACAAAACCAAGTTGTGTCATCTACTGTTTTGCTGTACCTTGGAATGGTTACATTCACATCTTGCATTTCCTCTGTTTTGGATAGAATGGTTTATAGATGGCATTTATACTTACTAATCTAACTGGCGACAACCCAGGACATGGTATGAGCTGCATGTCAGAATTGCATGTCTTCGGAATCTGAAAATGTCTGCTTAACATGTGCATTTCCACTGAAATCTATCAACACATTAATCTCTACCTATTACTTTTCCCCTTCTAGGTTTTACTAACTGTGTCACAGGATTTGGAGGTATATATCACACTTCCAACAATAACAATGTTCTCTATTTCCCAACAGGTCTATTGGCCAGAGCAAGTGGCCACAGCTCTGCCACCGAAGATACACCCACTGCAACCCAGGAGCAAGTCAACAGTGAGGAGAACAGTCCAAGGATTCCTCAGTAATCCCATCCAATAACTCTGAAAACTGTCTTAGTATAGGATGTGTACACCAATGTCTGTGTATGTTAGTCCCAGGAACAAGCCATGTCACCCTTGTACTTTCAAACCACAACAGAGGCCCACAGATGTCACAACTCTGAAATATCCAAATGAAGTTGACAAGGTGAAGGTACCTACAACAGAACATTACATGATGAATACATAATGAGTACATTACAAATCATACATGTACAATAATTCAAATAGTCAGTATCTGGAGAACACCGTCTTGGCCAAAAATCTGAGCAAAACAATGCTACAGAAACTAAAGTCTGACGTGTCAAAACCTTGTTGTAAATACACCTTTACCTACTAGTTACACAAGCTTGCCCTTCTGATGAGTACAGGCCCCAGCTAGGCCCGCAGAATACAAGGGTTCGCTCTCCTGTAACAAAAGCTAGAAGGAAGTTGGCACGGAAACTGCAAATACAAAGATGGAGTTTATTAACCCTTAAGGGTGGTCCTACAACCTACACAACACTCTTCAGTATTGCATAGAGTAGCACAAAGAACTTGCGTACACGGTCCCCTTTTATACACAACAGAGGGGCTCATAAGTGGGTGGATACAACATAGAGCAAAATTCATTACCATTTATGGACATTTTCGATACAGGATCAATATGTGGGCGGAGTTAACAATTTCCTGAGCCCGCGAAAATATGGTCAAACAAGGACTAACTGATAACAGATGTGGTCAAGTCTGGACATGCGCCAGACGGACAAAGGAGCTATTTATAGACTGTTACTAGGCAGATTACAAGAGCAACTAGCGAAAAGGTAGGACTCTTCTCGTGCAAAGCACGTGGAGACATGACAATACAAAATGGAGTCCGGACATTAGTCAACATAAGACGAGAAACATGCTTTAACTGGAGAGAATTCATGTCTTTAGTGAATGCTTAATCATATCGCTGTTTTAGTTTTCAACAGACGACCCTTTCAGCATTTACTGAAGACATTCGGCTTATTAGGATAATCATCATATGTGTCAATTTTCATCATCTCTTCCACCTCTTTTTTTAAATGTTTCTGATAGGTGACATTGGCAATAGCTTTCTTATCAGGAATACAGAATGACACACATAGAGAACAGAGTAAAGGACCACACTGAACACAGATGCAACAGGAAAACAGAACTGCTACAATAATACAGAAACCAGTTAAAACTTTCCATCCCCATGTAGTAATCAATGCCCAAAACCATCCAGAAAAGGTCCAAGTGCCATTTTCTGTATGGATCTCAGCTGCAATCTTATGCAATTTATTAATAGCATTATAGACTGATGGCGTGTGGTCAGGAATGAATACACAACAACTACTTCCGATAATTCTACATGCTCCACCTCTGTCAGCTAACATAACATCTAATACCATACGATTCTGTAATGCAAAAATTCTAGTAATTTGAAATTCTTCCGTAAGATTCCCAAGAGCAGCAGCGGTTTGATTCGTCACAGCCTCTACAACTCTTGTTAATCTTCGAACCTTCCTACTATTTAGGGCAGCTCCAACAAAGAAAAACAATCCTAAGTTAAAATCAACATACTGCTGTAAGCTAGTATCAGTTTGATCAACATCATCAATAGATAGAGTATGTTTATACCTATTTACAGTTACATTGTTCAACAACTTCAAATCTTTATGATAGGATGCAGGTGCTAAGAATACAGGGGGTAATAAAAACGCTACATAACATACTCCGGACCAGCCGGCTGGTAAGCGATAATAACCCTTATTCCCACATACGAAGTATGTATTATGGGAAGCTAAGAAAGTACTATTATTTAATCCATCTATATTCAAAACAATATTACAGTCACTAACACCAACAGGAATATGACCCACACTCTGAACACACAGGTCCGCTTGAGCTTGTGACACTTGAATCACAAATTGTTCATTCCCAGCAGTGTCTCTGGTGTTCATGAAGATGTAGGGGATTGATTCATTGTCTGGTCGATATTCTTCCCACTCCCATATTGTCCCATTCGCTTGTGGATAGCCGTCTTTATCCTGATGACATTCCCTATTAAGTCTAAAAAGTAGTCGTCCCACTGTAGGTTTCCGTGTGGCAAAAAGCAAAGTGTACCATGCTCTACAAGAGCCATTATGAGAGAAAGGAAGAGGTATGAACGGCGTTCCTCCTTTCTTCTGATGAGCTGGCATCATACCACATATCCAACAATTCGTAGCATTTGTAGCAACATGGGTATGATGCAACATCTGGATGAAAGTATTATTCAAATAAGACTGATGATGCTTTAATTCTTGATACGGAAGGGTGTAAAAGTAGTGCTCCTCAGGCACTGGAGTAGTCAAGACAAGTAACTCACGGGCAGGAGTCACATCCTCAACAAACCACGTGGTTATACCAACAATAGCCACAATGATAATAAAGCTTGTCGAACAAAAAATCCTCTTCTTCTCCATCTTGTAGTAAAAGTCAATATCTTCCCGAAACTAAAACGTTGTCAGAACTCTTCCCCTTAGGCAGCCGTTGATTTCTTCACCAGCGGGCCAAGACGGGTGTCACTACACTAATGCAGGGCTGATCCCCCCCCTTTGCCTCATTGGCTCTCCGTTTCACTAACCTAAGGGCCGTTCTGACAACGTATCTGGATACAAAAAAAAAAAAATCACTTCCTCGGTCTGAGATGATATCTTCCTCCTCCAGGAATCACTTGGTCCGGGAAGAGCTCCTCAGTGTCGTTCGGTTCCACAGCACGGCCTTTCTCTGCGGTCAGGACTTCTCGATGGTCGGTCAATACAGCAGGCTCCACTAATCCAGGCGGCACTTTACGACAGTGCAAGGAGTGGATCCAGTTCTTCCGATTGGAAACTCGCACAGCTGTCCTCGTTGCGAGCAAGACTTGCTCAGGACCAACCCATCTCGGCTCCAGACTGTTCGTCCTTTCGAACACCTTGATCATGACATGATCCCCAGGTCGGAGGTTATGTCCTTCACCTGTGGACCGATCAGGGAGTGCTTCTCGAACCTGTTGATGAATAGAAACCAAATTATCCGTTAACTGTGCCAGATAATCATTCATCATTACACAAGGTACATCATACACTGACTTCGGTTTCGGTGGACCCCAAATATTCATCTCGTAGGGTGTGAGACCGGTCCAAGAATGCGGTATTGATCTAATTGACAATAATGCCAGCGGCAAAGCATCTGGCCAAGTCAAAGAAGTCGAAGCTTGGATCTTGGCGATCTTAAGCTTCAAAGTACCGTTATATTTCTCAACCAATCCCGCAGACTGAGGGTGAAACACTGCATGAAACTTCTGGGTAATTCCTAGTCCTTTCAGGACATACTTGATACCGTCTGCTTTAAAATGAGGTCCGTTATCACTCCACAACAATCTACAAACACCATATCGAGGGAAGAACTCCTTCAATAGCATCTTGGCTGTAGTCATTGTAGTATTGTCTTTCGTAGGGTATGCCTCAACCCATTTACTGAAGGCACAAACCACTACTAGGACATACTTCAGATTGTTAGAGCGCTCAAGCTGAATGTAATCCATCTGCAAAACCTCAAAGGGTGCAGTAGGTGTTGCAAATCCTCCTGCTGGAGTTCGTGTACCCTTTCCTGGGTTATACCTCAGGCAAATCATGCAAGTCTGCACTTCCCTCTTTGCCGTACTAGCGATCTCCGGATGCTCCCAAACTCGTGTGAGTAATTTGACAATTGCGAAAGCTCCGACATGCGCTAGTCCATGTGCCATCTGAACCATAGGTTGTACGAAAGCTGTGGGTAACTTCCATTTATCCATCTGCTTACTTCTCCAACACCCTTCGTCATCTAATTCTCCATCATTAGACCACTGTTCCCGTTCCTTATCGGAAGCGGTTCTCTGTATCTCCAGCACTTCTCTCCTAGCATCGTGCCATCTTTCTGCCTGTGACTTCACAACATACATTGCAGTAGCGCCAGGCTGCATCGCAGTCTCTCGTGCCACCCGGTCTGCTAAAGCATTCCCTTCTCCAACTTAATCAACCACCTTTTTATGGGCGCTACATTTAACTATAGCAATCTTCTTTGGATAAGTTAATGCAGTCAAAAGGTTGTGAACTAACTCTCCATACATTATCTGTGCTCCATGTGACGTTAGAAACCCTCTCTCCTTCCAGAGTAGGCCGAAATCGTGCGCTACTCCGAAAGCATAGCGGCTATCTGTATAAACATTCACACACAATCCTGTACTGAGCTCACATGCTCGTGATAATGCTATCAGTTCCGCTGCTTGAGCTGATTTCTGCGGTATGCGTGCTGTCTCCACTATTGTTTGCAATGTGGTAATTGCATACGCTGCTGAAGTCGTACCATCTGGTAGCTTCAGGCATGATCCGTCCACCCACAGTTCTCCATCTACATCTGTAAAGGGCGTGTCCTGGAGATCAATACGACCCTTTGTCTGTTCCTCAGTCACAAGAATACAGTCATGTGCTTTTCGCGCTTCGGACTGAGTTTCCGGGAATGGCAACAATGTGGCTGGATTTAACGCTGCACACCTCTTTAACGTAATATGAGGAGCCAAAAGCGTCAACTTATATCCGGTTAAACGAGCAGTGGTCAAATTCTGCTTCTTTGTCTGATTAAGCAGGGCATCAACAGCATGGGGGACTAATACCAACAGCTTATGAGATAACACAATTCCCTCGCTTTGGCGTATTGACACAGCTGTCGCCGCAACCGAGCGAAAACAACCAGGCAATGCTCGGGCAACAGGATCAAGTACAGCCGAAAAATATGCACAAGGGCGCTGCTTGTCGCCGTGCATCTGCACTAAAACTGATAGTGCACATCCATCTTTCTCATGCACATACAGTGAAAAGGGCTTCGTATAATCAGGGGTACCTAACACTGGTGCTGAACAAAGGGCTTGTCGTAATTGCTGAAAAGCAATTTCACACTCATTTGACCAGGGAAGAGGAATTGGTGTGTCTTTTGTCAAAAGTGCTAACAATGGCTTAGCTATATGTGAAAACCCCAATATCCATTGCCTACAGAAAGAAGCAAGACCCAAAATCGCACGCACATCCTTCTGTGTGGAAGGTACTGGCGTGTCCAAAATTGCTTGAATACGATCTGGTGTGAGTGCACGCCCCTCCTTAGACATAAGGTGACCCAAATAAGTCACCTTTGGTCTACAGAATTGCAATTTCTTCCTCGACACTTTGTGATTGTGAGATGCCAAAAAGGAAAGCAAGGATAACGTACACTTCTCACACAGCTCAGGAGTGTCGGCCGCCAACAAGATGTCATCGACATATTGTATAAGGGCGACACCATCAGGCAGAACAAAGGAATCCAATTGTCTTTTCAATGCTTGACTGTAAATACTAGGACTCTCTGTATAACCCTGAGGGACTCTACAAAATCTATAAGACCTATTATTCAAAGTAAAGCCGAAAAGGTATCGGCTGTCGGGATGAATAGGAATCGAAAAGAAGGCATTTTTCAAATCAATAACTGAAAATGTGGTCGCCGTTGGCGGGACCAGAGTGAGTAACGTCGTGATATCAGAAACCACTGGATACTGAGGTATCACTATCTTATTCACTTCCCTTAAGTCAATGATAAAACGATAAACCCTAGTATCAGTATCTTTCTTCAAAATGGGTAAAATAGGACTGTTGCAGACATTGTAGGGAACTTCCTCCACCACTCCCACCTTAATCAAATCCTGCACAATCTGTATGAGTGCCTCCTCCCCCTCCTGGGAAATACGATACTGAGGGAGGCGTGGTAATACCGCACCCTCCTGGACGCTAATGTGGACAGGCGGGATCACCATCTGTCCCACATCAGTATCCGAAGTGGCCCACAAAGTATGAGGGAGAGAAGCTAATACAGTATCCTCCACAACCACACACATCCGTTCTGCCATAGGGTGATTATCGTTTAATATCACACGTACTCCAGTAGGGGAGCAACGAATCGTAGCTCTGAAGTGCTTAAGCATATCAAGACCCATAATGTTGTCGGGCGTGTTCGGGGCAAGCAAAAACGGACAGGGTGCAGAAAATTGGTCAACATGAAATGCAAGGGGTCGGGATAGAGGGCTTCGAGAGAGTGTACCATCAAACCCTACCGATGTAACCATTAAGCCAGATGGGGGAGCCCTCGGAACCAATTGTTTGGACAGCGCACTGCGAGTAGCTCCTGTATCAACTAGGAACCGATCAGTAAAACCCAGAACATTTGCTGAAACATAAGGACCTTTCTGATCAACCAGCACTTCAACTGATTCCAACCCCCATCCAACGCAATCCTACGCATGCTGCGAATCATGGTACCCAGAACGGTCATTCCCAGACATTTGATACTGATTTTGCCGATCAAATACATTAGGTCTATCTCGTTGCTGCACGTTAGGCTCAAAACGAGCACGATCATTAGAGTTCCCTCTAAAATTCGAAAAACCCCCTCTACCTCTCGGTGGTCCCTGACCACGTCCCTGACGAGATGCATATAATACCGGACAATCCCTGGCCCAATGACCCAACTGTTTACAATACGCACATTGATTTCTATTAACATCTGACCGACCCGAAGGGGGACCATAGAATCCTCCTCTACCTCTTTCGACACCCCGACGAGGCGGACCATACACTTGTGCTAGCATCACCTTAGTTTTCAAATCTTTCGATTTCTTCTCCTCATTCCCCTTCGCTTCTTGTTCCTGACGCTCATAATACTGAGCCATAGTCAGGAGGGATGCCGGCGACGAGGTGGACCAAGAACTTTCACTCGCTTTTAATCGAGCTGCTATTCCCGGTAATAAATTCGCCACATATTTATCAACAAAAAGATGTCGATCCGTATCATCCGTGAGTGACTGACCACTGAAATCATGAAATGTCTCCTCAAAGCGTGTAAAGAAGTCTGAAACTGATTCATCAACCTTCTGTTTACATGAGGCTAACATGTTCCAGTCAATCTTTTTAGGGGGGATAATTGTTTTCAACTTAGTCAAGATAGCGGCAGGAAGATCTAAAATAAGCTGGGGCGGTTTTTGCGCGGGTTTTCTCTCCCTATCCTCATCCTCAATCTCAGACCACCTAGCCTTAAAAGCGGTTGGATCATCCACCTTCCGCACAGATCGCCACATATCCGGTGGTAAAATGAGCCCAAAGAACAAATCTATATCCGCTAAAGTCATAGTACAAGAATTCAAGGCCCCTTCGACCTCTTCATAAAAGGCCACTGGATTCTTGCGGGGGTCAGGCAATGCATTCTTTAATGCCATAACATCAGTCCTATGCCAGGGAGTATAAACCCAATTATACACAAAATATCCCCTAGCATCGGGGGAAGACATGTCTGAACTATTTCCTGCTCCTTTAGGAGGAACATACAAAGGTGCCGCCTCTCGCATCAGTTTAGCATGCACTAGTTCGCTCTTATCTGAATGGTAGATAGATGATTGTTTGCCGCCGATGTGTGAATCTGATTGCTCCTTCTCCCCTGCCTTTAGGCGTGCTCTCTCTTTAAGTTCAAACGCCGCATCCCGCAATGCAAACAGCCGTCGGACCGCATCGGGTACCTTAGAGGGAGAAAAAACACCGTTACGTAATGCTTTAGCGTCTGATACTACAGCATCAGGCTCGAAAACATCTGAATATTTCCGAAAGGCAGTAATCACTTAATCAGAAAAAGTTTCAACAAAATACAGCTTCTCTCTATCCTGTCAATTTTCCAAAAGTGCCAATAATTCAGTAAGAGATAGCTTGCCTTTAAGCGCACGAAGAGAAATTTTCCGAAGCTCACCCATACGCTCAGTTGATAACATGGACCGCGTGTCTACCTTATCCGAAACCGATCCAGAATCCTGTGACCTCGGGGCAGACGCGCCAACATAAGGGGGCGGAGAGCGATCTAATAAATGAAAATCATCTTCAAGATTAGTAAGGACAGGATAAAGTGGCTGGCGGACAGCATATTGACCCGAGACTTGCAACCTACGCTCTTTCTCTTGTCTCTCCGCCAGTTCTCTTTCCTCCCGACGCTTCGCTTCCTGTGCTCTCACATGATCATTTTTCCGTTGCTCTTTATCAATCAGCGCTTTCTCACGTTTCTCTCGCTCACGCACTTCCTTCACCCATAACCGAACACATTCAAACATGTCTTGCCAAGCACGCCGTTTACACATACACTGTTCCACATACTCAATCTTACGCATATCAAACGAACCATACAAAGGCCATCGTAACTCAGGATCCTTTTTGGTGTATTTCCTCCACACTGTGCTGTACATTATAGAGGAAAGACCATGCTTCACATACATATCCCTATTAGGAGTCCCCTCTGGGGGGGCTGGAGCAGATTCCTCAAGATTTAACCGGTTTCCAAAGCAGCAGCACCACTTACGGAGTGCGCTAAAAGCAGGCATGCTCAAAAATAATGCAAAATATGCAGTATTATCAAAAATGGCACTTAAACTTTGCGCCGTTCAGATTTAAACAACTCCGGAGAAAGATCTCCACATTACCTGCCTATATGTGTTGCAACGCATATATTCTCACAGTAATCAATACAAAATATGACCGGTCATCACAAATCAAACTCAAATAGCCAACCCAGGCTTCAAAACTCGGAGCAAGTACCGTACAACGGTTCTTACCAATCAAGAGTGTCCAGATTCCAACTGCCAAGTTCCAAAATTCGCCCAAACGGCTGTCACGGCAGACCGACAGAAGAGGTCTCAGTCGAGGACCGGCGCCACCCAGATGGTCAGTTTGGAAGGGAAGGAAGAAACCTCGGGATGCCAGGACTAAAAACGCCGTTGGCAGTGATCACATCCCCGGCCAAATTCCTCACCTTCGTCACGACCAGCCCTTCGAGCATCCGAGTCGCCGATGAGCCCCACGTGACGGGCGCCAATTGATGAGTACAGACCCCAGCTAGGCCCGCAGAATACAAGGGTTCGCTCTCCTGTAACAAAAGCTAGAAGGAAGTTGGCACGGAAACTGCAAATACAAAGATAGAGTTTATTAACCCTTAAGGGTGGTCCTACAACCTACACAACACTCTTCAGTATTGCATAGAGTAGCACAAAGAACTTGCGTACACGGTCCCCTTTTATACACAACAGAGGGGCTCATAAGTGGGTGGATACAACATAGAGCAAAATTCATTACCATTTATGGACATTTTCGATACAGGATCAATATGTTGGCGGAGTTAACAATTTCCTGAGCCCGCGAAAATATGGTCAAACAAGGACTAACTGATAACAGATGTGGTCAAGTCTGGGCATGCGCCAGACGGACAAAGGAGCTATTTATAGACTGTTACTAGGCAGATTACAAGAGCAACTAGCGAAAAGGTAGGACTCTTCTCGTGCAAAGCACGTGGAGACATGACAATACAAAATGGAGTCCGGACATTAGTCAACATAAGACGAGAAACATGCTTTAACTGGAGAGAATTCATGTCTTTAGTGAATGCTTAATCATATCGCTGTTTTAGTTTTCAACACTTCCTTTCCATTTAGCTCAACATACTTATGTCATCATCACAACAAGAGGTGCTGTAACAGTCGCACTAAGGTATGTTCAAGAAATACTGACAATCAGAGGAAGAAGTTGTTGATGAAATCCTGACGCAAGTCCCTTCCTTCTTTTTCACCACTATCATCTTCATTTGGCATTTCATGGTCCTCACCCGGTGGCTCGTCATGGTCTCTATCCTCTGGGATGTAAGGGATGTTCCGTCGCAGGTCAATGTTGTGGAGCATGCAGCAGGCCAGAGCAATTTGGCATACTCTCTGGAGTGTGTAGAGGAGGGCTACACCTGTCATGTCCAGACATCTAAATCTGGCCTTCAGGAACCCAAAAGCCCGCTCCACTGTCAGCCGTGTTCTTCCATGGGCCTCATTGAATCTGACTTCCCCTGGTATTGTTGGAATCCTCAGCCAGCAGTGTCAACTACTAAGGACGCAAAGTCACCTAGATGGAAGTCACACATAAGTGTAACAATGTGTCACACAGTTTGAGATGATTCTACTTGACATTAGCCATACAAAGTTAGGACAATTCATACTTACCAACAGGCCAAGCCCTCTCTAGAAGGAGTTTTGACATCAGCTGGGTATGGTGCATTCCGCAGTACAAGGGAATCATTGTCAGATCCTGGGAACCGGGCAAAGACATTTGAGATGTGCAAATTGATTGAATGGACGTTCTTCATGTTACGGAAAGCTTGTTCCCTGTCATGTGGTGGTATCAAAATTATATGGGTGCCATCAATAGATCCAATGACATGTGGCATGCGGGCAAATCCATAAAACTCTGCCTTCACATTTACCAAATCCTCATGTCTGGGGAACTGGATGTAGCTGTCAATGCATCACATCAAAGAAGAAAGGACTACTCTTAGCACACCACTGAACATTGGTTGTGACATACCACCAGATATTGCTACTGTGTACTGGAATGAACTGGTGGCAAACAAAATGCAGTTCTGCCATTAGTAGCACTATTGGTGGATGCATTTTGGGTTTTTGATGTGAGGCAAGAGATCAGACTCCAACGGATGACACAAATAACAGATTGTTTGCCTATTCAGGTGAAACCTTTTAATTACATCACTTTCTTCCACAGTCTCTAGGTCTGTTAATGGGTGGTACACTGGAGACTGTCTTCTCTTCCTTCTCCTCCCTCTCCCAGTGTACCCAGTGAAGTGACAAAATATCAGTACAATGGTCACAGTAACATGTGTCCAATTTCAATAAAAAAACATGTGAAACAACATAACTGGGTAACTATTTAATATACTTATGTAAGATGTTAGTAGTCTCCTCTCCAACATCCATCAACAATCCCCATTGTGTACTTTAGATGTGTTTGTAGCATTGATGTGCAAATACTGCCTCACAAAGGTCATTTTTGCACCTTTTAATTTGATATTTTTTTAATTTTGAGGGAAAATAACGTCAATGGAGGTATACAATGCACTGCACTAATATGATGATAATGCCCAGTAACACACAACACAGAGGCTGTTTCAAGGCAATTACATGGCCATGAATTACTTTCCATGTCAACATGTAACCCCTGCATTTTGAGTGGTGTGGATGCATTTAAATAAAAAAATCAACTACTTTCAACGGTTCACATGGCAGCTGACTGGCCTTGCTCTTGGGACAATCAGACTGTGATGCCGCCAGCGGAAGTCAGACACGCAATGGACAGTTCACCTCCCGATGGACACAGCCATAGGCTAACGTTGTAGATTGTGACAGTAGTGGGCCAATGGCTGTGTCCATCTCAGCTTATTACCCCGTATGTCACATACATGTACACCACAGTTTCAAAAATAGCTCACTTGCCTACAGACACTGCTGCCACCAACCCCTCCTCCACTTCCGCTGCTGTTTGCTGTCACCTCTGTAAGCACTCATGGCAGGCCAAAAGTGGAGAGGGCCACTTCCTTAGAAGAACTGGAAATGCAAGCAAACAAGATCCTCTCTTGGTATGGCCAGCTGTATTGCTCGCCAGAGGGACATGTGAGTTACGGGCAACTTATATAACTCTGTATAACTCATACTTTGCCATGTCCACAGGCTACATTGTGCCTCTGAGTCACATTATATGTCTATATGGTGTTGTATCATTTGTAGCTCACTAAATAGGGCAAACATGTTAGTGATTGTTGAGCAATATACATTGTGGATTTGACATCACTATTGTTTGGGGAAAAATATGAAAAGGCCTGGAGTCCATGTTGGGTTTATGTTGCCATCTAAGCATTCATACATTTAATGGTAACTGATAATGACAAATATGAAAACATGTACAAATGCTTATTAGCATGAGAACTGTATGTACTCTGTCAAGAGCAGATCATGGTGATGCCAGCAATGTGTCGAGCCACACATATCACTCAGCCTACATTTAGGCTTCAAGAAAGTTGTCTGGGAGGTAGCACTGTATCACAGACTTCTTCAGGGTGCCACCAAGCACTGAGTTTGTTTATTGTATGTTAACAAGATGACCTTTGAGCTTGGGATATGTTGGTAATGAGCTGGACATTGGACATCTGTATGCTCAGCCTGCGAAGAGCAAAGCCTGACCATAATCTGTGGCCAGTCAGAAGCATGTCCCAGACTAGGACAGGTTGTCTGTGACAATAAAACTGATGCAATGAGCTACATCTCTGTAGTTCTCTTTTTTAATGTGTGATGACAAATTGAGTTGTGCCCACCCCAACACTAACCCTGCTTGGTTTCACATGGACAAACCTTTGCATGGTGAGTGAGGTAACCCCTTGACGTGATACTCCTGCCCAGTGCATATGGTTTTCAAAGTGTGAAATTTCGAAAAAAACAGGCTCATTACTACCAATGATGTGTCAACAATATGCAACAATTGATGCTTGCACAGTACAGGCACAATAACACATTTCACACTCTAACAGTCCAGATCATTGCCTAGTTAAGATGAGATGTTGGTTAGGTGAGTCAGCACCCACCAGACATTCAACTACACCAGGGTGGACTTACTATGGTATGTAATGGCATCACTGTGTCAGTCTCATATTTTACAAATGGTGTCCTGTGGAGTTAGTATATGGCACACATATTCAATAAGCAGTAGTATTCTGTAGCATCAAGGAGTAGACATGTCCACACCACCCCAGTGAGCATCCTCTCACTGACACCCATGGCAGGTCAGTCATAGCGGAATAGGTGAAAGTCTTTGGGCCATACCCTAATACCAGTCTCAATGGATCATGGGCTTAAAGTCAATGCGCCCAATTCACAAAAGTAATCTGAGACAAAATCCTAACTTTACGACTTTCGGTATTCACAAAAGGCATTTAGGAGTAGTAAAGTTAGCACATGTAGGTTGCCCCTAGGGTACTTCATTTGAGTGGGGTGCATTTGTGATTTAGGGACATGAACAGGTAGAATGGTATTCAACAGATTATTATAGAAGTGTGTATTGGGGTGTTTGTATATCTCAGCATGTGTAATATATATATATATATATATATATATATATATATATATATATATATATATATATATATATATTCACTGAAAAAACCGTAGGTTTCACACACGTTATAGTTAGGAATTAGCATTTAAAAAACCTTAGAAATTCAGTGAAAAAACCATAGGTTTCACACATGTTATAGTTAGCTGGACATTTTACTCGTAAAAAACCAATGAAATTGCCCCGTTATAGTTAGTTCAGCTAACTATAACTCGCGCGCCCGCAATGCACTGCTGATGACGTCACATATTACATCACTCATGACATGGTCAGTGACATCACTCATGACATCACTGATGACATCTCAAATGACATCACTGATGACATCACTGATGACATCATCCAGTGAATGTGTGTTTTTCTGAAAATTAAATATGTTTTATATATGTATATCTCAAGGTTGATAGAAGAATAAATGGGTATATTACTGTCTAAATGGATGATTTCTTTTTGAAAAATTGATTGTGTAACTGACTGATTAAGTGTATCATAGTGAATACATGGCTTAGTGAGTAATATTTAAATATGTAAATATCTGTATCATTTTTTCACTTTGTGTATAAGTGGCTGCATGGGTTGGTGAGTAGCTACATGGGTGTCTATATAGGTTATTAGTTGGTTTTTTTGAGTATTAGTCTGAGTGTCTGCATGGTTCGGTGGGGGGTATGACGTAGTGCATAGGTGCATGAATGAGTGACTCACTGTTTGTATGTGTTGAACAGAGCATGTGTGCAGGACTGCATGGGTGGATGCGTGTGTGTATTGGTGTGTTAGTGAGTGAATGACTGTCTGAATAGTGTCTTTATGAGTAACTACATATGTTTTAAACTAGTATATGTGACTATTGGTGTATATATGTGAGTATATGTGAGAGGGAGAGATTGAAAGAGTTCCTGTATGAATAAGTATGTGTTTCTATAAGTGATTGTTTAAAAGACTAAGTATGTGTAAGTTTCCGTAGAAGTAAGTGTGGTGGTGTGTGTATAACTGTATATACAGGTGAATGTATGTTTGATTCTTTATTAGCATGAGTGACTATGTGTGTGAGTAACTCTATGGATGAGTGGCATTATGTAACAGGATGTATAGGTGTATGAGTACATATGATGAGTGAGTACATGTATGAGTGACTGTATAGGACTGTTGGTGAATGAGTGGATGTGTATGTTGATCTTAGAATTACTGAAGAGGTTGTTGTAACTGGTATTGGTATGTCCATTGTTTTGAAAATTTTAGTCTCTATTTTTGTATGTGTGTATCAAAGCTTATATTAAGGTGAGAGGAGGTCTGCCACTCTATCACAAGGATGATGTCATCAGTGATGTCATCAGTGATGTCATTTGAGATGTCATCAGTGATGTCATGAGTGATGTCACTGACCATGTCATGAGTGATGTAATATGTGACGTCATCAGCAGTGCATTGCGGGCGCGCGAGTTATAGTTAGCTGAACTAACTATAACGGGGCAATTTCATTGGTTTTTTACGAGTAAAATGTCCAGCTAACTATAACATGTGTGAAACCTATGGTTTTTTCACTGAATTTCTAAGGTTTTTTAAATGCTAATTCCTAACTATAACGTGTGTGAAACCTATGGTTTTTTCAGTGAATTTCTAAGGTTTTTTAAATGCTAATTCCTAACTATAACGTGTGTGAAACCCATGGTTTTTTCAGTGAATTTGCAAGGTTTTTTAAATGCTAATTCCTTACTATAACGTGTGTGTAACCCATGGTTTTTTCAGTGAATTTGCAAGGTTTTTTAAATGCTAATTTTTTTTTTTATTCTTCATTTTTTTCAAACATATTTTTAATTTAATTTTCTTTCATTTTATAAAGACTATGCTTAAATTTTTAAAATCCTTAAATATTTTTTTTTAATATATTTTTTAAAATAAACATGTAAAATTTATTACCAGATTTTTTTTTTTTTTATTTTTTTTTTTTTAGTACGCGTACCGTAAGCTCACGGTAAGCATACGGTTTACGCAACGTCCGTAATCTATCTACGCTGCTTGCGTATAGTTACGCAATTTGCGTAGCCGCGCGTACTGCGCGTGGGACGCGTGCGCGCTTACGCCACACGCGCACGTTACGCGGAAGTGCCGGGGAGTGACTGTTATGCGCATGCGCGGAAGCGCGTGTCTTTTTTACGCGCACGCGTACTTTTTGCCGTAAGCGTACCGTAAGCGTACCGTAAGCGTACGGTAGGTCATGTGATCTTGAAACACAACTTTTGATTGGTTGAAAGTACTTTCAGTTCTAGAACTCTCCTACACCACACCCATTCCCCTCATTTCTGCTTGTGATCCCTTGGGAGAAGGAGCTGGTTTGTCTTTGGGATACGATGGCAGAACAGCAGAGCTCTTCTGAGAGTGAGGCTAGCACCAGCAGCACTGTCTTGAGGCAGAGAGCGAGGAAAGTAAAGCCTTCTTATGTTTGGGATTATTTTACTTTTCCAGAAGGCCAGCAAAAGGTGAATGCACCCTTAGTTACTTGCAAGCTGTGTAAGCGTGTACTTTCTAGAGGTAATCCTAACAGGAAGTATTCCTTTGGGAATCACACCATGAAGAGACACCTCCAGGATGTACACAGAAGGACACATGGTCATCTTTTTGGAGGTAACTCTTCAGAAAGACGAGCCAGTACATCCACAGCAGCTCAGCCTGGACCATCACCTGCAGGGCTTACTCCTTCTTCTGCAGGTCAGGTGAGCCCTTCATCTGTGGGGGGAGAATCTCCTTTTGCTGGCCCTCTGGAAATGAACCTTCGATTTCGGAAGGTTGATATTCATTGCACATTTTGTAAAGGTCTAATTTGTCATAGGGAGACCAGTGTTTCCCTAGTGAACAACAAAATAGATCAGCACATTTGTAGCTTTGAATGATTTTCCCATGCTTCCTTTCCTCTGTCCCTGCATGAACACAACGGTTCTTTTAAGAGCCAACCTTATCTTCCATCTTTTTTTTACTTGTTTTTAAAAACTTTTTTTTTTTTTTTTTTACCGTACGCGTACGGTAAGCGTACCTTTTTTTTATTTTTTAAAAAAAAACACTAAAAATCATTTATCACATTATAAAGTCCTTGAGAGACTACAATTTTTATTATTGACTTACCATACTCACTCAAAAAAATATTTATTCATTTGTTTTTTTAAAAAATAGTTTTTAAAATGGTTGTAGTTTCCGAAAATTTTCTATATCGATCTGAAAATAAAGAAAAAAGTATTAATATTTTTAAACCATTTAATAATACAGTACACATATTTACATTTTTTACCAAAAAATAATTTTGCCTTATTTTTGCTGTTTTCAGAATAAATTGCATTTCACTATTAATTGTGAAAGCAATTGCATTCATCATTTTACAGCGGGCAAAAAAAATTAACAATCACAAAGATTGTATTAAAAAAGCCCAGAATCTCTTCTCACTTAAACTTATCATTACAGAAATGCATATTATTCTAAAAAAATATCATCTAAAAACAATACTTTTTTCTTTAAAATACCGTCTGATATGTTTGTTTGAGAAGTATAATCACAATATTATATCTCAAATAACTCCAAAATACATCTGATTTTATTTCCTTTAGGCCAAATAGTATTTTTTTTTTTTCCTGGAATAAATTTCCAAGGGAAATCCATTAAAATTCTAAAGTTTAATCTGTCCAGATCTCACCGATTCTCTGTAACATTTTGGTTCACGAAAATTTTTTGAATAATTTATTTAGTCCACAATAGAATTGCTTACTTTTCCACATGGCCAAATAGTAATTTTTTAAATCATTTTTGAAAAAAATTTCCAATGGCAGTTCAATAGCATTCCAAAATTTAAAATGTGCAGAAGTTACCGATTATCTCTAAATTATTGGTTTTTCAAAATTGCATTAAAAATTAAAAAAGTCCACATTACAATTGGTTATCTTTCCTTTAGGCCAAATGATAATTTTAAAAATATTTTTTCTACAAAATTGCAATGGTAATCCAGTAAAATGGTAAAATTATTTTGTCCAGATCTTGCCAAGTCTCTCTAAAATTTAGGTTTCAGGAAGATTAGATAGGAATTTGCTAAATCAAAAGGCAAACGTTGTTTGAAAATCAATTGGGAATCATTACACAGTGTCCAGCCTTTTTCACATTTTAGATAAACTGTGTAATGTCCAGAAGTAACAGTAGGTCCATCATGGAAAATTATTGCAACAGTTAAAAAAGTTTTTCCTGAAATTGATAATTGCTGTCCTGTAAACTTCTTTATTAAAGTATCCAATTTTGATCCATCAGCTCTACATCGTTGCATCATTAAAATTACATACTGTCCGTATTCCCTTAAAATTAATGTTGATAACATGTCAGAATTACACTCACCACATTTCATGCTATGATTAGCATCTTTAACTAATTTTGCAAAAGTGACTGTTTTACTCTCTGGCAATGTCAAATAAATAAACCTTTCATTATCAACAATAGAGCCACATATATTATAACAATTATCACAACTATGTTCCCATTTATAAGAGAGACCAAAAAAATGTCAATGGGAACTCCTTCTTCTTCCACTACCTGAAGAAAATACATCAAAAATTCGTGTGCATCTTGCTGTTCATTTTGAGAAAACTGTGTTCGTCCTGAACATACATCTAAAAGTTTTCTAATGTCAGTAGCACTTTCTATTTGAGTTTTATCTTTACTCAGCTTTTGAAAAAGGAGACTCAGCTCTGAACAGAATCTTTTTCCCTGATTTACTATTATCTGCTCTTGCAAACTTTCCAGATAAAAGGCAACATTCAGCACTACATTTGCATAGCAGTTGACACCAGAGCTATTTTCAAAATGACATCCTACAACCTGTTCTTCATTTTCCTTTTTCTTTTTGCTTGCAATTACATCACTCCTCTTTTTTTTCCTCTTCTCTATATGTTCATTACAGATATTCTCATTTCTCCTTTTACGAGAAACTACACGTTTCTCCAACACAGGATACTGACCTAAATGAGGAGCATAGCTTCTTCTTAATCTATTATACTCCTTTACACAGTTTGTATCAGCACTAACTTTTGAGTCATCAAAGTCTATCATGAATAAACCTGATAATGTTTTGACTCGTGACAAAGCTACATATGCCATACCTTCTTTGAACACAGTTGAACCAATGTTCACAAATGCACAATCTACAGTCAATCCTTGAGACTTGTGAATAGTTACAGCATATGCTAGAGAAAACGGAAACTGCTTCCTACGTACATATAAGTCTTTCACAAGCATAAAACGAACTGTACAACGACAAATATCTTTAACTTCTTCTATCTGATCAAATTTTATTTTTAAACATTCAATTCCTTCTTTTTTCTGATAATTAATAAAACCCACAACTCTTCCCATTGCTCCATTCACTAAGCCTTTCTCAACATCCAAATTTCTCCTTAAAAACACTCTACAGTTCATGCAAACATATAGATTTTTTTCTAATCCTGCTGTTTTGGAGATGTTCTTCTCTAGTGAGTCCAATTTATTTTTCAGTTTGCCTGTTACTGTGACAGTAATTCTTCCATCCTCAATTTTGTCCACTGCTTCCAATTTCCTGATGTCTTCCTTTTCCAATTTCAAAAGCTCCTCATTAAATATTGAGCATTCACGTAGAGTTGGCATTAAGCAGATGACACTTTTGTTTTCTGCAATATTCTTGTATATTTTCTCTGCAACTATTTCTTCCTTTGGAAATAAATTATGTAGCAGCCGACTCTGTAATGCTTTTTTCCCAACTTCTGTGAGTATTCCAATCCTGATATCTTTCAGAATACTTCCATATTCTTCATCGTTTGCTTGCCTCATATTAGTTGTAAGTTCCTTGTACTCAAAGAAGGACCAAATATTTGTATTTCCAATGCTTCCCAATGACTTCTTCGTGTCTTCATGTGTCACAGTATTAAACACTGGTTGTCCTTTAACTGGAGTAAGTTGCAAAAGATCCCCAAAAACTATGACGTGTTTTCCACCAAATAACACGTCATAGTCTGTCTTCAAAATTTGCTGCATTCTTAAATGCACAAAGGCAAGCATTAAGTTCGATACCATGCTCACCTCATCAATAATGAGAACTTGCATCTTCTTCAATACTCTTGAAACTTCCAAGGATGCTTCTCCAGTTAGCTTGTTGAATTGTATTTTGTTCTCATGCTCCACTGGTAACATTAGCAAACGATGTAAGGTGATTCCTTTTATGTTATATGCTGCTAACCCAGTTGGAGCAGTAACCACACAAGACAAAGTAGAATCCGTTTTTTGCTTTAGGTAGCTTCTGATGACTTTAATTAGGAAACTTTTTCCAGTGCCAGCTTGTCCGCTTACATACATCCTGATTGGATGAAATGATGTGCATGAGCACTCTTTTTTGATATGTAGAAATCCGTGATCAATTTTGTTTTTGATCTCTTCATAAATTTGTTGCTGCTCTTGATTCAGTTGTCTTTCCAAATTTTCTAAGTCTATAAATTCTTCTTGACCTTGATTCATAGCCGTTTCCACTTCATTCATGGCTATTGATGCTTCATTTTCAACGATTGGTTGTCCTAGGGGATCTTGACTGTATGTTCCTGAACTTTGGCTGTCCTGAGAACTGTCTCTAGCTATTTCTGCTGCAATTGTAGTTTCCTGTTCAATTTCTTCATTTAACATTTGCAGATAAGTTGAGAATGTACTGCATTGTATGCTGTCTTTACAAGCATTAAAAGAATCTTCATAGCTCTGGAATTCTCCCAGTAGTTCATCCTCTGTACGCCATGGTTTAAACAACTGTAAAAGAGCCAAGTAGTAAAATTCTTTCTTGTCGGTAGTGTCGCAACTCAGCTTCCGGTGATTTATCAAACTTCCTTTGGTTTGCTTCACCAAACATCCTTCTTCACCAACAACTTTATATTTTCCACTGTTGATGTCTTCTGCAGCTTTCCGTGAATAAATGTAGTTCTGTAACACTTCATAGAGACACATGTTCTCCAGATGATGACTTCTCTTGGGATAATATGTGTCCAACATGTTTGTTTTCAATATATCTGTACTTTCTGGGTCATTCTCAGCCAAATATTCAATTTCTCCAACAGATTTCAGTACCCGATTTCTCATTGCTGCAAGGCCTAAACTTGCCCAAATTATTCTTCTTGACTTCGAGTAGAGACTTGCAGAAGATAACCTATCTGAACATTCGTAGGATCCAATTTCTCGATGCGATAACATCTTCAAACTGAAACTGTACAGCTTCTTACTGACAGTCTTCTCGTGAGAAATCTCTTCCCACATTTCCTTCAATTCTGTTTTTTCTGATTTCGTAATGTAAGACG
Organism: Triturus cristatus; assembly: GCF_964204655.1. Lineage (NCBI taxonomy): Eukaryota > Metazoa > Chordata > Amphibia > Caudata > Salamandridae > Triturus > Triturus cristatus. Next base: position 193,399,940 of record NC_140582.1, read on the forward strand.
TTACATATCGAGCAACAGCAATGGAATTGTCAGCAACATACTGTATATCCATGTTAGCGTTCCACATGGATAAAATGACTGGGTTGTAGTCATTTATATTTTTAGATTCTTCTTTTCTTTTAAGGTTGTAGGTATTCTTAGGTGATTTTCTTGTGATAGTATGTCTCACAGCTGACATAAAACTGTTGACTCTTCCATTTGAAAGAACAGGTCTAGGAAATCCAAATCGACATTTAGTGTAGTATTTTTCTTTGCTCTTGTATTTCCGTCGACAGTATTTTCCACACCGATGACTTTGGAAACGTAGAACTTGCTCCTTTAACTTGTTCTCTTCTGTGCTTTTTGGTATAGCACATGTTGCATATTCTTCAATGTAAGATAACACTGCTTCATCAGTATCTGTTCCAAACTTTGGGGCATCCTTGATCCACAGCAGCATATGAATATGAGGAGCACCTCTTGCCTGGTACTCTTTTCTCCAAAAGAAATCCACTACTTCTCCAAGGGGTGGATTTTTTTTATTGCAGATGAAGGACATCATAGCCTCAAATCTATGATTGAAATATCTGCAAACATTAACCGGATCCAATGAGCACAGTTCTCCTGCTGTCTTGTATTCGATGTTTTTAATGTTTGAATTGGCCTCTCGTAGAAAATCCAGTAAATCATCCCAAGCGTACTCGGCACAGCTTAGGGTAAGGAACCATGTTGGTGTTCCTAAATTGCGTAACATGCATTTTAGTTCACCATGGCGTCGGTACCAATATTCATTTGTCCCACGCTGACAAGCCATCAGATTGATCAGTTGTGTTTCCAAATGATCATCTCGGTGCTGCACTTTCTCCATAAAATCCTTAGCAGACACATTTTGTAAATGTACTCCACTTTTTAAAATGTGATTTACTGCATAAGACAGTGCAGACAAGTCGCTTTCAAATAAAAGATGGAACAAATAAGGAATACTTTGTCGAAATCTGGGATCTTCAGCATATAGTCTTGTAGTTCGATACTCTGAAGCTGGAATCTGTTCTGGACGTTCATCGTATCGTCCTCCTTTTCCTTTAGGAAACAGCTGGGGAAAACATCGAGCTTCCAAGCTCTCCTCCCATACACTCACAGGATTTCCTTTTGCTTTCTTCATCTGAAAGAGATCAATATTGTCTCCCATAACTTCTTTCGAATGGAGAGGATGTATGCTAAAATGTTCATAAATTTCTTCTTCCTTTGACTTGTCCACTTTTTCAATTTGTCCAGTTGGTGTTTCTGTGTCTCCTTGTAAATCTTCTTCTTCTTCTTCTTCTTCTATATAAATTGATTCATACCATTTGTTATTTTTTTTCAAATACAAATTTGCTCTTTGTACTTTCCGCACATCTACCAGCTCCTGCCAAATCTTCTTATTCTTTGTAGGTACACCATTAACCAGAATAATTAATGGTTCAGTTTCCAAAGTATCCGCATCAATAGTTTCCATATTTTTTTTCAAATCCAAGGGCAAATACACCACTCTACCTTTTAAACCTCTCAGTAAATCTGAAGGAGGTAATTTACCAGTTTTGGGCTCCATACGTACTATGGTCTGGAACGGATGAACACATTGAATGAGTATAGACTCATATGTATTTAATTCAGAAAGTTCAGCAGGAATAGCATCCAATTCTAAATTATTATGTACAGCTCTGGTCGGCATTCTATTTTCCTCTAACTTGTTATAACAGTATTTACAAATACGCTGATCTTCACCCAATTCAAAACAATTTTCTAGAAATATATATGTGGCAAAATCCTTCCACTTATAATTATCTTCATTTTCACTCTTTCTGTAGAGATCAACATTCCTAGTTTGTTTTCTATAATGAGTTCTGCGGCAACAAATACAAGTAAAATTTGGTCTTTCATTAGAGACTATTGCAAATTTTGTTATGTGATCATTAAATGTGTTACTTACAGAGGGTTCTACATTCTCTTCCACTTCTTCCTCATTTACTGTGTCCTTCTCTGCACTGTTTTGTTCAGGACCAAAGTAACAAAACTGAATTTCATCAACAACCTTCTCTACATCTGATACCGTTCCTCGGAACAGAGCCCTATTCAATTCATTTAACTTTATTGCTGGACATTTGGCAAAATACAACCGTCTCACAAACTTTCTCATTTCAGTATGATGAACAGCCAGCATCCTAAAATGATGGAAAACACTATTGCACACTTTTCTAGATAGACAAGCAAGAGAATGACCCTGCAAACCAGTATTCTCTCTCACTCTGCATGGATCCAGACTTTGAAGCACCTTAATCTTTTGTTTTACACTTTTTTTACTATATTCTCTTAGAAACTCTCGAAATCTGTCAATAGATTCCTGACGCACAGTGCAAATACTACTACAATTCCAAGTGTACACTGGGGCTTTAGGACGTCTCCCCATTGCCTCATCTGCCATCACTTGTACCTCATCTCTTGGAACCATTATCTCCTTCTCCATTATGCAACCATTTTTTACTTCGTATGAACGACCTCTGGTGTCAACTGCATGCAGCAAACTATTACTTTGAAAATAGCTCTCTTCATTAAAAAAAGGTTCACTACTTGAACTATGCATCCACTTTCCTAAAAACACTTTACAAAAGTTTGTTCTGTTCACTACTCTTTTGCTTTTGCTTTGTGATTTCAGTACATTAACCATTTTATCTAATGTACGCATCCTATTCAAAATTAATATGAATAGTTTCCTTTTTAATTCTAATGCTTTTGCTGCAATGGCTTCAATGTCTTTTTTTCTCTTGTAATATTTAGCCTTTTGCTTATATTTCTTTATATCCTTTATCAAATTGGACATAACTCTTCTCTGAAACATTTTTCTACGTATCTCTTTAAATGCTGTTTTTCTGTTTATGTTAAACTTTTCAATTGCAGAAGGTATATTTGCATTAACTAAATTCTCAATTTTTTGCTGTTCTCTATGTTTTGTTACATTTTTCCGAGAACAGACATTTTGTACATTTTTCTTTGTTTTAAATATTTTGTTTAGGAATTGTTTTTTTTGCTTACCAGAAGATTTTTTCTTTTTCCCAACATCAGCATCTTCTACTAACTTTGGTCCTCCAGTTGTCTTCAAATATTGTTTTTTTTTTAGCGTTTTTTGAACTCGAGATTTTGTAGGCATCTTAAATTTTGTTCACTGTTCTTCAGCAATACCTGAAAAAAACTAAAAAAAAAATCTGTTATTGTATTTAAATATATTACTACATTTCTTTTCACAATAGTCACATAACGAAATTTCTTTGCCAATTTGAATGCACACAAACTGCTCTTTTTTTTGGGCAAGTGAAAATCTCTTTTACAAACTGTCACATTATGAAACCACTTTTCAGATTTTTTAAAAAGCCCATGTCCACAGTGCTACACTCCACCAAGGGCAACCAGCCTTAGTGATGCTGAATGTATTTGCATTACAGACTTAAACCTGAAAACCCCACTGGCTTGTAAATACTGTGCATGATTATACATGGCAAGCACATGGGTGTGTGCTAAGACTCTGCTTCTTCCCCCAATAATTCGCTCCCCCTTTCCATCTAATGCAACTGTGAAATCACCAGAGCAAGACGCAATAAATCTCTGCCTATAATTCTTCTATGCACACAGAGTCATGTTTTCACATTAGTCCCAAAACGAAATTTCTTTGCCAATTTGAAAGCACACTTACTGCTCTTTTTTTTTCGGGCCAAGTGAAAATCTCTTTTTACAATTTGAAATCACTTTTACAGATTGACACATTATGAAACCACTATTTTTGATTTATTTAATTGCACGTGTCCAAGCTGTTTTTTTTTCAGACCACCACCATGTGCATTCTCTGTGACTGCCTACACTCCAGCAAGGGCAACCAGCCTTAGTGATGCTGAATGTATTTGCATTACAGACTTAAACCTGAAAACCCCACTGGCTTGTAAATACTGTGCATGACTATACACGGCAAGGACATGGGTGTGTGCTAAGCCTCTGCTTCTTCCCCCAAAAATTCGCTCCCCCTTTCCATCTAATGCAACTGTGAAATCACCAGAGCAAGACGCAATAAATCTCTGCCTATAATTCTTCTATGCACACAGAGTCATGTTTTCACATTAGTGCCAAAACGAAATTTCTTTGCCATTTTGAAAGCACACTTACTGCTCTTTTTTTTTCGGGCCAAGTGAAAATCACTTTTTACAATTGGAAATCACTTTTACAGACTGACACATTATAAAACCACTTTTTTTGATTTATTTAAATGCACATGTCCAAGCTGTTTTTTCAGACCACCACCATGTGTATTCTCTGTGACTGCCTACACTCCAGCAAGGGCAACCAGCCTTAGTGATGCTGAATGTATTTGCATTACAGACTTAAACCTGAAAACCCCACTGGCTTGTAAATACTGTGCATGACTATACACGGCAAGGACATGGGTGTGTGCTAAGCCTCTGCTTCTTCCCCCAAAAATTCGCTCCCCCTTTCCATCTAATGCAACTGTGAAATCACCAGAGCAAGACCCAATAAATCTCTGCCTATAATTCTTCTATGCACACAGAGTCATGTTTTCACATTAGTGCCAAAACGAAATTTCTTTGCCAATTTCAAAGCACACTTACTGCTCTTTTTTTTTCGGGCCAAGTGAAAATCTCTTTTTACAATTTGAAATCACTTTTACAGACTGACACATTATGAAACCACTATTTTTGATTTATTTAATTGCACGTGTCCAAGCTGTTTTTTTTTCAGACCACCACCATGTGCATTCTCTGTGACTGCCTACACTCCAGCAAGGGCAACCAGCCTTAGTGATGCTGAATGTATTTGCATTACAGACTTAAACCTGAAAACCCCACTGGCTTGTAAATACTGTGCATGACTATACACGGCAAGGACATGGGTGTGTGCTAAGCCTCTGCTTCTTCCCCCAATAATTCGCTCCCCCTTTCCATCTATTGCAACTGTGAAATCACCAGAGCAAGACGCAATAAATCTCTGCCTATAATTCTTCTATGCACACAGAGTCATGTTTTCACATTAGTGGCAAAACGAAATTTCTTTACCAATTTGAAAGCACACTTACTGCTCTTTTTTTTTCGGGCCAAGTGAAAATCTCTTTTTACAATTTGAAATCACTTTTACAGACTGACACATTATGAAACCACTATTTTTGATTTATTTAATTGGACGTGTCCAAGCTGTTTTTTTTTCAGACCAACACCATGTGCATTCTCTGTGACTGCCTACACTCCAGCAAGGGCAACCAGCCTTAGTGATGCTGAATGTATTTGCATTACAGACTTAAACCTGAAAACCCCACTGGCTTGTAAATACTGTGCATGACTATACACGGCAAGGACATGGGTGTGTGCTAAGCCTCTGCTTCTTCCCCCAATAATTCGCTCCCCCTTTCCATCTAATGCAACTGTGAAATCACCAGAGCAAGACGCAATAAATCTCTGCCTATAATTCTTCTATGCACACAGAGTCATGTTTTCACATTAGTCCCACAACGAAATTTCTTTGCCAATTTGAAAGCACACTTACTGCTCTTTTTTTTTTCGGGCCAAGTGAAAATCTCTTTTTACAATTTGAAATCACTTTTACAGACTGACACATTATGAAACCACTATTTTTGATTTATTTAATTGCACGTGTCCAAGCTGTTTTTTTTTCAGACCACCACCATGTGCATTCTCTGTGACTGCCTACACTCCAGCAAGGGCAACCAGCCTTAGTGATGCTGAATGTATTTGCATTACAGACTTAAACCTGAAAACCCCACTGGCTTGTAAATACTGTGCATGACTATACACGGCAAGGACATGGGTGTGTGCTAAGCCTCTGCTTCTTCCCCCAAAAATTCGCTCCCCCTTTCCATCTAATGCAACTGTGAAATCACCAGAGCAAGACGCAATAAATCTCTGCCTATAATTCTTCTATGCACACAGAGTCATGTTTTCACATTAGTGCCAAAACGAAATTTCTTTGCCAATTTGAAAGCACACTTACTGCTCTTTTTTTTTCGGGCCAAGTGAAAATCTCTTTTTACAATTTGAAATCACTTTTACAGACTGACACATTATGAAACCACTATTTTTGATTTATTTAATTGCACGTGTCCAAGCTGGTTTTTTTTCAGACCACCACCATGTGCATTCTCTGTGACTGCCTACACTCCAGCAAGGGCAACCAGCCTTAGTGATGCTGAATGTATTTGCATTACAGACTTAAACCTGAAAACCCCACTGGCTTGTAAATACTGTGCATGACTATACACGGCAAGGACATGGGTGTGTGCTAAGCCTCTGCTTCTTCCCCCAATAATTCGCTCCCCCTTTCCATCTAATGCAACTGTGAAATCACCAGACCAAGACGCAATAAATCTCTGCCTATAATTCTTCTATGCACACAGAGTCATGTTTTCACATTAGTGCCAAAACGAAATTTCTTTACCAATTTGAAAGCACACTTACTGCTCTTTTTTTTTCGGGCCAAGTGAAAATCTCTTTTTACAATTTGAAATCACTTTTACAGACTGACACATTATGAAACCACTATTTTTGATTTATTTAATTGGACGTGTCCAAGCTGTTTTTTTTTCAGACCAACACCATGTGCATTCTCTGTGACTGCCTACACTCCAGCAAGGGCAACCAGCCTTAGTGATGCTGAATGTATTTGCATTACAGACTTAAACCTGAAAACCCCACTGGCTTGTAAATACTGTGCATGACTATACACGGCAAGGACATGGGTGTGTGCTAAGCCTCTGCTTCTTCCCCCAATAATTCGCTCCCCCTTTCCATCTAATGCAACTGTGAAATCACCAGAGCAAGACGCAATAAATCTCTGCCTATAATTCTTCTATGCACACAGAGTCATGTTTTCACATTAGTCCCACAACGAAATTTCTTTGCCAATTTGAAAGCACACTTACTGCTCTTTTTTTTTTCGGGCCAAGTGAAAATCTCTTTTTACAATTTGAAATCACTTTTACAGACTGACACATTATGAAACCACTATTTTTGATTTATTTAATTGCACGTGTCCAAGCTGTTTTTTTTTCAGACCACCACCATGTGCATTCTCTGTGACTGCCTACACTCCACCAAGGGCAACCAGCCTTAGTGATGCTGAATGTATTTGCATTACAGACTTAAACCTGAAAACCCCACTGGCTTGTAAATACTGTGCATGACTATACACGGCAAGGACATGGGTGTGTGCTAAGCCTCTGCTTCTTCCCCCAAAAATTCGCTCCCCCTTTCCATCTAATGCAACTGTGAAATCACCAGAGCAAGACGCAATAAATCTCTGCCTATAATTCTTCTATGCACACAGAGTCATGTTTTCACATTAGTGCCAAAACGAAATTTCTTTGCCAATTTCAAAGCACACTTACTGCTCTTTTTTTTTCGGGCCAAGTGAAAATCTCTTTTTACAATTTGAAATCACTTTTACAGACTGACACATTATGAAACCACTATTTTTGATTTATTTAATTGCACGTGTCCAAGCTGTTTTTTTTTCAGACCACCACCATGTGCATTCTCTGTGACTGCCTACACTCCAGCAAGGGCAACCAGCCTTAGTGATGCTGAATGTATTTGCATTACAGACTTAAACCTGAAAACCCCACTGGCTTGTAAATACTGTGCATGACTATACACGGCAAGGACATGGGTGTGTGCTAAGCCTCTGCTTCTTCCCCCAATAATTCGCTCCCCCTTTCCATCTAATGCAACTGTGAAATCACCAGAGCAAGACGCAATAAATCTCTGCCTATAATTCTTCTATGCACACAGAGTCATGTTTTCACATTAGTGGCAAAACGAAATTTCTTTACCAATTTGAAAGCACACTTACTGCTCTTTTTTTTTCGGGCCAAGTGAAAATCTCTTTTTACAATTTGAAATCACTTTTACAGACTGACACATTATGAAACCACTATTTTTGATTTATTTAATTGGACGTGTCCAAGCTGTTTTTTTTTCAGACCAACACCATGTGCATTCTCTGTGACTGCCTACACTCCAGCAAGGGCAACCAGCCTTAGTGATGCTGAATGTATTTGCATTACAGACTTAAACCTGAAAACCCCACTGGCTTGTAAATACTGTGCATGACTATACACGGCAAGGACATGGGTGTGTGCTAAGCCTCTGCTTCTTCCCCCAATAATTCGCTCCCCCTTTCCATCTAATGCAACTGTGAAATCACCAGAGCAAGACGCAATAAATCTCTGCCTATAATTCTTCTATGCACACAGAGTCATGTTTTCACATTAGTCCCACAACGAAATTTCTTTGCCAATTTGAAAGCACACTTACTGCTCTTTTTTTTTTCGGGCCAAGTGAAAATCTCTTTTTACAATTTGAAATCACTTTTACAGACTGACACATTATGAAACCACTATTTTTGATTTATTTAATTGCACGTGTCCAAGCTGTTTTTTTTTCAGACCACCACCATGTGCATTCTCTGTGACTGCCTACACTCCAGCAAGGGCAACCAGCCTTAGTGATGCTGAATGTATTTGCATTACAGACTTAAACCTGAAAACCCCACTGGCTTGTAAATACTGTGCATGACTATACACGGCAAGGACATGGGTGTGTGCTAAGCCTCTGCTTCTTCCCCCAAAAATTCGCTCCCCCTTTCCATCTAATGCAACTGTGAAATCACCAGAGCAAGACGCAATAAATCTCTGCCTATAATTCTTCTATGCACACAGAGTCATGTTTTCACATTAGTGCCAAAACGAAATTTCTTTGCCAATTTGAAAGCACACTTACTGCTCTTTTTTTTTCGGGCCAAGTGAAAATCTCTTTTTACAATTTGAAATCACTTTTACAGACTGACACATTATGAAACCACTATTTTTGATTTATTTAATTGCACGTGTCCAAGCTGTTTTTTTTTCAGACCACCACCATGTGCATTCTCTGTGACTGCCTACACTCCAGCAAGGGCAACCAGCCTTAGTGATGCTGAATGTATTTGCATTACAGACTTAAACCTGAAAACCCCACTGGCTTGTAAATACTGTGCATGACTATACACGGCAAGGACATGGGTGTGTGCTAAGCCTCTGCTTCTTCCCCCAATAATTCGCTCCCCCTTTCCATCTAATGCAACTGTGAAATCACCAGACCAAGACGCAATAAATCTCTGCCTATAATTCTTCTATGCACACAGAGTCATGTTTTCACATTAGTGCCAAAACGAAATTTCTTTACCAATTTGAAAGCACACTTACTGCTCTTTTTTTTTCGGGCCAAGTGAAAATCTCTTTTTACAATTTGAAATCACTTTTACAGACTGACACATTATGAAACCACTATTTTTGATTTATTTAATTGGACGTGTCCAAGCTGTTTTTTTTTCAGACCAACACCATGTGCATTCTCTGTGACTGCCTACACTCCAGCAAGGGCAACCAGCCTTAGTGATGCTGAATGTATTTGCATTACAGACTTAAACCTGAAAACCCCACTGGCTTGTAAATACTGTGCATGACTATACACGGCAAGGACATGGGTGTGTGCTAAGCCTCTGCTTCTTCCCCCAATAATTCGCTCCCCCTTTCCATCTAATGCAACTGTGAAATCACCAGAGCAAGACGCAATAAATCTCTGCCTATAATTCTTCTATGCACACAGAGTCATGTTTTCACATTAGTCCCACAACGAAATTTCTTTGCCAATTTGAAAGCACACTTACTGCTCTTTTTTTTTTCGGGCCAAGTGAAAATCTCTTTTTACAATTTGAAATCACTTTTACAGACTGACACATTATGAAACCACTATTTTTGATTTATTTAATTGCACGTGTCCAAGCTGTTTTTTTTTCAGACCACCACCATGTGCATTCTCTGTGACTGCCTACACTCCACCAAGGGCAACCAGCCTTAGTGATGCTGAATGTATTTGCATTACAGACTTAAACCTGAAAACCCCACTCGCTTGTAAATACTGTGCATGACTATACACGGCAAGGACATGGGTGTGTGCTAAGCCTCTGCTTCTTCCCCCAAAAATTCGCTCCCCCTTTCCATCTAATGCAACTGTGAAATCACCAGAGCAAGACGCAATAAATCTCTGCCTATAATTCTTCTATGCACACAGAGTCATGTTTTCACATTAGTGCCAAAACGAAATTTCTTTGCCAATTTGAAAGCACACTTACTGCTCTTTTTTTTTTTCGGGGCAAGTGTAAATCACTTTTACACACTGACACATTATGAAACCACCATGTGTAACTACAACAAAAACAATTCCCATTTCTATTATTCATTTCTTAAGTTACCACATACATCCCCTCTCAAACTGTAAACTCACCTTTAAAATTAGTTAGTTGTGAAAGAAATGTGACACTCAAACAGCAGATTATCAGAGCCAGGATCTCTGTTCTGTTCACCTCTCTCCTCTCAGCAGAACCAGATAATGGCAAACTTTCCCTCTATTTTTCCACACATATACATGTAAGTTTCAAATCTCAGTGCTTCCCCCTTTTTTTCACATGTATTCACACATTTCTATTGGTTGAAAACCAACCCTTTTCCAAAAGTACCCTGCCCCCAACTTGACTTCTGCCTAGTACCCTTCCCCCAACTTGACTTCTGCCTGCTACCATAGCAACAGCTCATGGAACACTGCTGTGTGCAGTTAGGTCAGAAGTTCGACACACAATGTTTCAATTCCACAGAGCAAGAGTGCTTGACTTTTCAAACCTTACAGCAAATCCATAGTACTGTTCTTTGGTTACACATTTTTTTGTACCAATACAAAACATGCTTCTATTAATTTTCACATACAGCCTAGTTTTTATTCTAGAATGGTATGAAACAGCCAATCAGTTCTTTTTGTTTTAAAAAAATATGTATGCCTCCATTTCCAAACTGTCTTTCTTTTCTTATTGCCATTCTACTGAAAGACACCTCCTGAGTGCATCCAGTTCTCCTTTGAAGATGTTCACAGTGTGGATTGTAGGGCACAGCTATGTCTTCTGGAGTGAAAAGTTTGCAGAGAAAACAGATATGGTGAGAGACCTTGCTTTGCCAAATGTAGACATTAAATGGATTGGTCAGAGAGGGTTAAAGTGGCACCAATTGATGCCATTGGTGAAATCCTTCATTCAAATCCAACACCCTGACCTCATAATAGTGCACTGTGGTGGCAATGACCTAGGCACTTTGACTGGGGTAGGTCTGGAAATGCTTATGAAGGACACCTTTGCACAACTGTTTACACTTTTCCCTAAAACTGCCTTTGTGTTTTCCAACATATGCCAAAGGCAAAAATGGAACTGGTCCAATCATTTCTGTCTGCAGATTGACAAAGCAAGAAAGCACGTCAACAAATCTGTTTCTGCTTTCCTCCGTGACTATGGTATGGGTGCCATTTACCACAACAACTTGCGTTATGACATGCAAGACATTTATAGAGGAGATGGTGTGCACTTCAATGATGAAGGGAACAGAGTCTTCCTCTTGAACCTTAGACTCTGCATCGGTACTTACTTGTAGGTACCACTAAAAAAATGACTTCATAAACACAACAGCTCTTTTTAGAGCTCCCTAATTTCTAAACTCTTAATTCGTCATTTCATTTTTTCATTTTTATTTTTTTTTACCGTACGCTTACCGTAAGCTTACCGTACGCGTACCCCGTGATTTTTTTTTAAATCAATAAATGTTTTTTTTGTACTTTTCTGTCCTTCTTTGACCCCCTTACAAATGTTAGGGGGTCTGTAACTCTCCTCATTGCCCCCTTTCCTTGTTTTCACTCTTTTTTTTCAGAGTGAAATACACAAAATGGCGGCCGCCGCTTCCTGGTTTCGACCGATTCGAATGTTTACTAAGATCTAACAGCCAATCAGAATCGCGCTCGCGCACGCCGCCGTACGCTTACCGTAAGCGTACGGTAAGCGTACCGTAAGCGGGCTCAGATATATATATTGATTTAAAGGCTATTTTCTCAGAATCTACTGAACAGATTTACACCAAACCTACAAAAGGCACTTCCTTGACCTGAGGACTACCTCTCTGCCAAATTTCAAGTAATTCTGTTCAGCCGTTCGGGCTGTAGCCCTGTCTAAAGGTCCTATGGAAAAATGCATGGGAAAAACGCGTTTTGGGACCCCCCTTTTATCTCAGCCCCCGCTTGACGAATCCCCCCGAGACTTTCAGGGTAGGAGCGGAGCGTAGCGCCCCACCTATTTTGAGAAATTCGCGAGGATTCGTCGACCGGCGCCAAAGTTATTCAAAATAGAATGTTGAGGTTTTCCTATGGAAACGTGGTCCTAACTATAACTACCTACTGGCGACCGCCAGTAGGTAATATATATATATATATATATATATATATGTGTTGTTTGCTCACTATTGGTATCAGCTTGTGTCAGATGTAATACACTTGTGTGACATCAAAGCTGATGTACATCAACTTTCAGTTACAAAATGTTTGCATCCTCTCTTGTATCTATGCAGGTCTATGCGATCAGAAGTGTGACATCTGGAAAGTCATTGCAAAGAAGGTGCGGACCCTGGGGCTGTACAGGTGGCGTAGCGTCCATTGCTGCAAGAGGTGGGAGGACCTGAGACGCTGGACGCGGAGACCGTGAAGGTCCAGCTGGGGCTGTCCTCCCAACGTGTGCGAGGTGCACGCCACACCTTGACCCCCCTAATGGTTCGCATACTTGCAATGGCCTCTCCTAGGTTTGATAGGCATTTGAGGGCCCAACAAGAGCGACAAGGGAGTAAGTCATGACCAGAGTTGTACAAGTGGTGTTAGCATTTTGTTCAGCTCACAGACATGTATGTCACCCTCTGAACTGAGGTAGACCCAAATTCAAATGCAGAGGAGTACACAAATGTGTAGGTCTGATGGTAGGTGAATAATGATGTCCTCCTTTGCCTATTGTCTGTATCACCCAGCTACACAGCAGTGACCATAAACCTATTCATAAACCTGACATGAGCTGTCACATGGCTGACTCAGGTGATGATTTATCTCATATTTTGTATAACCTGGTTGCCCATTACCCCAAACAGGCCAATTGTCTACATTGTGGAATGAGTGATGCTCACTCACTACTGCGTGTGATGTGATGATGGGCCTATCACTTGTGACATAGTATGAAGTGCACCTTTGATGCAGTGACTGGAAAACACTTCCCAATGGTAAGTTAAGTATGTACAATAACATAAGTGTTCCTAAATCACTGTTGCAATCAGTAATAGTGCGTACATGTTGGCCTTTGAAAGCCCACTTGCAAACTTTCAGGCAAGTAATGACTTTTTGGAGTCAGGCCCCTGAGAGGACAACCAGCAGCACCCAACAGTAGCAAGGAACTGGGAAGCTCCAGTAAAACTTGCCGCAGCTGGAAAAGTTAGTGACATGTCGCGTTGAGCCAAGCGCGCAACGAGTAATGAATTCAGAAGTCTGGAGATCCGGGTCCATGTTCAGGCCAGTGCCGGGCCAGAACCAGGGGCCCAGCAAAAGCCACGGAAGTACACCGTTGCAGGTCGCAAGACCGCAGAAAGCAGCGGGACTCCCAGGCACAGGCGCAGGCTGGGAGTGACAGGGGCGGTGTGAGCCTGGAGCTTTCGCTCCTTTAGACTGCGCAGAGGCAGCTGGCGCGGCATGCACATCAGATTGGGGGGCTCCCCTCTCCCTCCTCACATTACAGCTCTCCCCTAACCCCCAGAACTCAACCTCCACTACCCCAACCACTAACCACCAAGTGGGGAGTGGGAAGAAGAAGGGAAGAAAGGAAAAGGGAAAGCAGCAGCTGCTGCAGTTGACCGGCACAAGGGGTAGGAAGGGTGCTGCTAAAGCTGTTGTTCACAAACCACAGCATACCTCCACCCACCCAGCAGTATTGTTACCTTCCCACATCAGCGGCGGCAGGTCTGGCAGCAGAGTCAGTGATATCAGAGGACCCAGGGGTCTTCATGTCAGTGGTGTGCTGCAGTGTAGCAAACAGTGGGCAAGTCAGGGCTCTGGGGTACGGAGGTCAGCAGGCTTCAACTGGCTGGGACGATGAAGAGGCTCTTCAATCCACGGGGGTCAGTTCTTGCAAGCAGGAGCACACAGGCAAGGCTGTGAGAGTTGTGGGAACCTAGGGGGGCCTGCAAAAAAAAAATTTCTAACATATTTTTATTGATTTTCATACCAGTACAAATTCTACAGCCAGTAGTCCCTCTCGGAAAAATTGCATTCGTACATGTAAGAAAAAAAAAAAACCTATCCAAAAATACCTCCCGCCCTCCCACCACCCTTCCCCGGATTCAAACGAATATTGTTATACATATCTAGTGGTCAACCCCACCATAGGAAACAGTGATATACAATATCATATATATATATACCATAACATAAGCAGTACACATATAGTTAACTTGTCCCACACTATATTCTGTCTTTGCATGATGACTAGAACTACATCCCCGAACTATGCGTTCCAAGTCTTTGGCTGTAAATCCTTGGCCAGGAATTCTTCTAGCGGTGCATTCCATTCTAGCGAAATAGGTATCTTTCGCATCCCCTTTTGTTCTTCTCATTTAAGGTAGGCTCCCTCCGCCCTGCCCCATCGGACCACCTCATTATACCAATCTAATAATAGATGTGATCTGGTAGCCTTCCATCTCATGGTTATATTTCTTTTTGCAAGGATCAGTGCGAGGTTCTCAAATTTGCAAGCAGGGCATCCCTTCTTCCCCTTAGGACCTAATCCCAATAAGCAATATTCCAGTGGCTCAATGTTCCTTGTCGGTGCTACACTATTCACGATTTCCTGCACTTTTGACCAGTAATGATTCAGTCTCGGGCAGTCCCACAACATATGCAAAAGATTGGCATCTGGGGAGCGACAGCGGGGGCATTCACCCGATACCTCTGGGAACATCCTGCTGAGTTTGTGTGGGGCCAAGTATGTGTGGTGTACAATCATGAGCTGTATAAAAACTTAAACTTTGCGTTCCTAGAGACCTTGCGTGGGTATTCAAGTTGTGTGTCCCATTCCTTATCCATGAGTGCACAACCAATATCTGTGTCCCACCTGTCTCTGGTCGACCGAAGGGATGTCAAAGCGTGTGTACGGATACCCCGGAATAGCCATTTTGTCAGGTGACCACCATTACCTATCAAAAATTGCATGTGTGTCAGTGCATGTGTCAATTGCTCTTCCCCCTCCCCCCAGGGCCCACACCGTTCAGATGCAATGAGAGTTGTGTGCATGGAGCAGAAACAATCTATTCGGACTCCCATCTCCCTCACAAATGTATCATGATTCATCAACGTACCGTTGGTAAAGAACGCACCTAGCGTAGACACTCCCGTCTCTACCCATGCCTCTATATGTCTGAGAGTCACCCTCCCGGATGGTATTGGAAGTCTCATTAGAGGTATGTTTGGGGCGTAGGGTGTTGTTATTTTAATATAGCGTGTTGCCTTCTTCCAATACAACAGGGCCGTCCGCAAAAGTGGAGGTGCCGTCAATGGAATTTTGCTGCCTGGTAGGAGCAATGCGTGTAGTTCCCCACGTTCCCATGCCTAGAGAGGCATAGATATTTCTCTCAGGTTGCGGCCTGCAATCCAATACGCTAACCATTGCAGCTGACCTGCATAACAATAAGCTCTCAGATCAGGGGCTCCCATTCCCCCTTGTTTTGTGGTCAGCTGTAGTTTAGAAAGCCCTATACGTCTACATACCGCACCCCATATTAATTTGATGAGAAGGGTATCCAGTAATTTAAACGTCTGTAGCGGAATTATAATGGGCAGATTAACGAAATAGTATAACAGCCTTGGTAGCATCACCATTTTAGCAATGGCAACACGCCCAGCCACCAATATAGGTAGCGAGGTCCAGAACCGTATTTGCTTTTGAAGCGATGTTATAACACGAGTCAGGTTACCATCCAATATATCCTCCATGTCCCTGTATATCTGGCCACCCAAATATTTAAAAGTAACAGTCGCCGTCTGAAACTTCCAACAGCTAAAGAGAATTGGTTCAGTCCTGGTCACGTCATTAAAAAAAATACATATGATTTGTTCTCATTTATGGAGAGTCCCGAAATTCTTAGGAACACCGAAAAGAGCGGGGTAAAAGGGTCGTAGTTATCGTCCAAATTATTAAAAAATAAGATGAGGTTGTCTGCATACGCCGAAACTACATGCACCTCACCATTTATGTGTATTCCCTTGCGGCCTGCCGTGACTCGGAGCTCATGTAAGAGAGGTTCCATTGCTAAAATAAACAATAATGGCTAGAGCGGACAGCCCTGTCTAGTACCCCGTACTACCTGATATTGTTGTGAAATGTGAGCCCCCGTGCTAGCTTGCGCCGTTGAATTCGTATATAACAGTCGCACCCAGTTCATGAACTCCGGCGGACCCCGAATCTAGACAGCGCGTTCAGCATGTAATCCCATTGTAGGGAGTCGAATGCTTGACGTAGATCCAGGGAGATGCAGCCCCTTGGGGAAGCATCCTCAGGCACGTGAGACATTAACTGGTAAAGCCTTCTAATATTGAGCGCTGTGCTCCTGCCCGGCACAAACCCACACTGATCAGTGTGTATCAGTCGGGGGGAATACTGCAATAGTCTGGTGGATAACAACTTACTCGGAATCTAATATTCCGTGTTAAGGAGTGAGAGGGGTCGATAACTCGCCATTTCTTTGCTGTCCCTACCCAGTTTCGGAAGGGAGACCACTGTAACCTGTAATGTAGTGAATGGGAGAGAGCCATCATCAAATGCTGCCCGATACAACTCCTGTAATCGGGGAAGAAACATCTCAGAATACGCTGTATAGAATTCGATGAAATAGAAATGGTCCCAGAACATACATAAAATTGAGAAAGGTCAACAAAATAACTATTGCAACAAGTAAGGCAGAACCAAAGTGTTATTTAATCACACTTGGAACAGGCACATAAATGCATATGATAAATCACACTATTTACAAAAGTGCAGGGTGTCACGGGGGAGGGGAGGGAGTGAAGAATTAGGTAGGGTAGTAGGGTAAGTGACATATAAAAGTTCATAACAATGGTACAAATCAATTGTTGGGCACCTTACTGTCGTGCCAAATAATCAAGATAAGAGTCATTCATTGACAGAATTGAATGTTTTGCCAAATAACCATATACAGGTGAAAGTGCACAGTGCTCAACGCACTATTGACGGTACTGGCATGGTGAGATGTCGACGTTTCGACCCCTCTTCCAAAGTAGGTTGATTAATTCCTTACGGGTGGGGTCTTCCTCAGGACAAAGAGGATGGTGGAACGGGGAAGGTAGGCACCTATACAGAGAGATTGGGTGGGAATTAAAAACTGATAATGCCAAGCGGAAATTCAACTGCGGGACTGGATATGGATAAAACTGCCATAATTACCAGTTTAAAGAACGAACATCTTAATCAGTGACAGCTTGGCATCAGGGCAAAAAGGCTCCACAGTCGGGTGGGAGTGACAATCACCTAAAATGAATTTAAAAGTGACAATGAAGTCAACAATTAAGTTGACTGAAAAAGGGGGGGGGGGGGTTATGACTCCATATAAATGTAAACTCACATGTATTACTTAGCACAAAAGGGAGGATTAGATTACTCCGTCAAATCACACCGCAGCGTAGATCGGTATGTTGGGTGAAGAAAATCACCGGGAGAACAGCCTCTATAAACCAAATGGCTGCACCCGGTGTAACGTCACGCGGTCTCAGCGTTCTCCATATCAGGGAGCCGCTCTGCGTCCTCAGTAAGCTGTCTGATTTGAGCAGTTCCAGCCACGTTCGCCGTTTCAAGGTAGGGGAACCGCCGGAATTACACTCCGCTGTATTTGGCAATTCGACCGATTAGTATAATCTTGTTTCTTAAGATCAGTCCGTCCCCATACTAACTGTTAATTTTGCCGCTTCCATGCGTATTACGCCAAGGGTTATTTTTCTGTATTGACTCTTCCCATTTTGATGTTTTTTAATTGCCAGTCCCGTCAATAGGATCTCATGTCTTACACGATTAGTCCGTCCGCATATATACTGATGATTCTGCCCTTTCCATGCATAGTGGAACAGCGATTTTCGCTTTATTGACTTTCCCTTCTATTCGATGTTTGTTTATTTTTTCACATATTGAATTGCCAGTCCCGTCTAGTCTCCCGCTCCCGTTTTTCCATCCCAGTATACGGATGATAGGCTGGGGGACCAGGTCCTGTTGGCTTTGTATTTCTCTAGGTCTGGACAACCTACTAGGTTTCTCATTTAAAGAGCGCTCTCTCCATTTGGTTTATAGAGGCTGTTCTCCCGGTGATTTTCTTCACCCAACATACCGATCTACGCTGCGGTGTGATTTGACGGAGTAATCTAATCCTCCCTTTTGTGCTAAGTAATACATGTGAGTTTACATTTATATGGAGTCATAACCCCCCCCCCTTTTTCAGTCAACTTAATTGTTGACTTCATTGTCACTTTTAAATTCATTTTAGGTGATTGTCACTCCCACCCGACTGTGGAGCCTTTTTGCCCTGATGCCAAGCTGTCACTGATTAAGATGTTCGTTCTTTAAACTGGTAATTATGGCAGTTTTATCCATATCCAGTCCCGCAGTTGAATTTCCGCTTGGCATTATCAGTTTTTAATTCCCACCCAATCTCTCTGTATAGGTGCCTACCTTCCCCGTTCCACCATCCTCTTTGTCCTGAGGAAGACCCCACCCGTAAGGAATTAATCAACCTACTTTGGAAGAGGGGTCGAAACGTCGACATCTCACCATGCCAGTACCGTCAATAGTGCGTTGAGCACTGTGCACTTTCACCTGTATATGGTTATTTGGCAAAACATTCAATTCTGTCAATGAATGACTCTTATCTTGATTATTTGGCACGACAGTAAGGTGCCCAACAATTGATTTGTACCATTGTTATGAACTTTTATATGTCACTTACCCTACTACCCTACCTAATTCTTCACTCCCTCCACTCCCCCGTGGCACCCTGCACTTTTGTAAATAGTGTGATTTATCATATGCATTTATGTGCCTGTTCCAAGTGTGATTAAATAACACTTTGGTTCTGCCTTACTTGTTGCAATAGTTATTTTGTTGACCTTTCTCAATTTTATGTATGTTCTGGGACCATTTCTATTCCACTGTTTGTTACCCAGGTCCCAGTGACTATTGGGTTTGCCCTTATTTCTAACGCGTATAGAATTCGATGGGCAGTCCGTCATTTCCCGGCGACTTATTACGGGGGAGAGCTTTAATCGCTTCTTTGATTTCCATATGGGTGATAGGCCGTTTTAGGCCTTCTATGTGGTCACTACTTAACTGTGAGAGCTGTAGCCCATCGAAGAATGGCTCATATTCATCCTCCCTGCATTGCCTGTAGGTGCATATATTCGTTCACAATACCGACGAAAAGCAGTATTAATTTCCAATTGGGTGCGTACAGCAGTGCCGTTTGGGGTAGCTATTTTGAGAATAGGAGATACTGGCGGTGCATCCTTAATTATCCTAGCAAGCAGTGGGCCCACCCTATCTGCAGTCGCATGCTGTTTCTGGGTGTATAATCGGTAATCTAGAACACGGAGTTCTTCCAGAAGTTCAGCATGTGTTACGTGCAGCTCATGTAGCTCTGCCTTGCTTGCGTTATTCAATACTGCCTCCTGTTCTAATGTGCCCAGCCTATTTTCTGCTGTCCTAAGCTTATCAAGTAGGACAACGCGCGCCCGACTTTCGTGCTGATCGCCACCCCCGTATCATAGTTTTGAAGGCGTCCACTCAATTTGTCACGTGCTAGCTGTATCTGTGTTTTCAGTTAAGTAGTGAGCTATGGCCGTAGAGAGCGCATTGAGAAACACCGAATCTTCCAATAGTGAGGGATGTAATCTCCATGTTGGTATGGGCGTTGGAACCTTCCCTCAGAGCAATGTGGCCTCAATCGGGATATGGTCCGAGTAGGTTTTGCCTAAATGCATAGTTTCTATAACTGTGTCCAATAACTTCAGCAAACAAAATATTCTATCTATTTGTGTATGTAGGCCATGCGGCACCGAGAAGAATGTGTATTCTCAATCCGTGGGGTGCATTTCCCGCCATGTGTCCCCAACACCCCAACCTCCGGCCCATGTCTGGAGTGCATCTGCCTGTTTCCTACATCCCGCACCCTGCAGGGGAGGGTGTGATGTATCTATCTCAATGTCCATTACTGCGTTAAAATCTCTATCCAAAATCCATGGGTACCCTGCCCAGCCCACCAAGGCAGTACTAAGGACCTCAAGAAATGTGTCCTGCTCTGTGTTCGGGGCATAAATACTTTCTAACACTATGTGTCCTCCATCTAGCAGGCCATGCAACATTACATATCTCCCGTTGGAATAAACCCGCTGTTCTAGGAGCGTGAAGGGGGTGCCATTTCTGAACCAGATCGCCGCCCCACGGGCAAATGCAGAGTAAGAAGTAGAAAACAATTGACCCCTCCATTTCTTTAGAAGCTTAGAGGCTTCCGCATGTATTAAATGGGTTACCTGAAGAAATACTATATGTGCCTTTCTACGGTTTAATTGTGCCAGAATTCTATGCCTTTTATGCACTGAACCTCTCACATTCCAGGACGTGTTCTTATATCTATTAGGTTGTGCCATTAGGTTTTCTATAAAGTGACCTGCCATAGACAGAGTTCCCAGTGCGCTGACCTACAATTGTGTCACATGTAGTTGAGTCCGTAACCCCCATTAAACTTCCCAATACTAGGTTCCCCCACACAACATTAGAGGACCAAACCATGAAAAGACACTCAACAATAACTCTGTAGTTTCCATAACCAAGTGCATTTGCCTTAGGGGTAGTGGCCACCACCCGCCTCATAGCACCCTGCACACAATACTCAATGTTCAGTTGCATCAGGGCTCCAGTCAGTGCCCCGTCATAGAACCTGTAATACATACATCTAGACCATCCAATAATACAATTCACAGAAGTACCCATACATTTGTCATATTCAGCATAACTGGTAAAGATTTATACTCATCTGACAGTCCACTTCAGCAGAAGGAGAGGAACATTGTAATCACCCCAAGTAGTCATTTGCAGTCTCTGGAGTTACTAGGGGGAACAGCGCCACACTATTCTCAGAGTCAGACTGGGCAGTCGCATCTTCAGAAGAGTCCAGAGTTTCCGCTATGGACTGTGCATTGTGTGCTGCCAAGGCTCCCGCCATCGGTAAAGCATCCCTTTGACTGTCCGATATTTGCTCCTGTGACGGATGTCTTCCGTTTCCGGTACCTGTCTGGCGCCTCTTGTTAGGTCTGTTGTGTCGAACCTGCAACATCTTCGGTTGCTGTCGTCGGCTGGACTGGGAGGAGTGCTGTGAGTTTGGCGGCGACAGGGCAATTTCTAGCCAGTCCACTGCTTCCTCCGGACTATCAAAGAACAGGGTCTTTTGTTCATAGATAACCTTGAGGCGAGCTGGGAATAACAATGTATATTTCAGGTGATGGAGCCGGAGTTTCTTTTTGACACCTTGAAATGTAGCCCCCACCCTCTGCACCGCCAGAGTAAAATCCGGATAGAGAGAGATTTTTTTGTTCTCGAATGTTGTTGGAGCATTCTCTCTGGCCGCACGTAATATCGTATCCCGATCTTTATAATTCAGTATCCGCACTATAAGCGGTCTAGGCGATGCCCCAGGGAGAGGGGGCCTAGGCGGAACTCTGTGAGCACGCTCCACACTATAGTGTGCTGTTAGTCCCTCTGTCGCTACCTGCTCCCGCAGCCATCATTCCTAAAATTGGGTGGGGTTGGATTCTTTGCTTTTCCCCGGTATGCCCAGTATACGCACATTGTTGCGTTTCGAACTCCCCTCTGCATCATCCACCCGGTTCCATCCTTTCAATTGGCGCTGTAGTTGTTCTATTTGAGAGGAGTGCATCGTTTGTTAGGGTATGAGGTCATCCAGAGCTATCCTGTTAGACTTTACTTTGTCCACCAGCTTCGTGTGGTCCGCTTTCAGTAGATTAAAGCTGGTAGTCAGTGTACCAATTTGAGTTTCAATAGCAGCCCGGGAATCTCGTATTTCTCTTAAGAACAAATCCAGTTTGTCTTCATGTCGAATATGCTCCGTAGGCGGAATCACATCTAGGTCTGGGCTTTGCATTTGGGTGTCTTGGACCGTTCCCGGTGGGTCGTCGGTGGGCGGGGTTCCAGTTGCTTGGCCTTGGGACACCCAATGATGCCGAGGGATCAGGTTGGATTGCACCTCCGCACCCACACCACACCACTTCGTGTTAGATGCTAATTGGCAACTCTCAGTGGTTACACTGGGTGACACACATCATCCCTTCACAGGGGTTACCTTACTTTCAGCACACCTCAGCGTTCCGTGTTCTAAGTCTGCCCAAACAGCGCATCAACACCGACCAGCGTCCTCCTTGTCCGCAGGCTGGCCCCACCGTGTTGTGTCCATATTTTTGTGGCTCCTTGCACAATCAACACAGAGACCGTGCCAGCGTCTAGTCAATAAAATCTGTGAGAGAATAGCCAAGGGCAGACGAGAGGGCGCACCAGGCCCTAATGGGATCCTGCCAATCCTGTTCAAACTCGATCAAGAATATTGGGCCGAAGCACTGAAATCAGTCTTCAAAATAATTTTGCAAGCATCATCAATTCAAGCATTATGGAGGACCTCTATTATCTCCCCAATATACAACAAGCATTGGCATAGCCAATAGGCCTCGCCTTTGGGACCTTATAAGTGTTTAGCCATGCAACAGTTGCATAACTAAATACTTATAAGGTCCCAAAAGCGAGACCTATCGGATATGCCACGAAAGTGAAGGCAATCGCGGTAAAATGAGGCGCGCGCGCCAGCGCACATGCACTGTAGCTCTAGGCTGGCCTGGTAGCACTTTTTGGAGCCCTCTCAAAAAGTCTCGCCAGACCAGCGCATGCGCTGGGTCAGGCGAGACCTAAAAAGGGCAACAGGAGTGACCCAAAAAAGTACCAGTTAGTAGCCTTGTGAGACAATGATGCCAAATCCTGTGCTGGGCTAATTTTACAAGAACTAAAAGACTGGGCTGCAGAAAACGCAGTCATTCCACTAAATCAAACAAGCTTTTGCAAGAACATGGGGACCATCACCAATATCCTAACCCTCACACTGATGATAGATGCCACAATCACAGCTAAACAACCCTTGTACATATGCTTTATTGATTAAAGCTTAGCACTTGACCACATTAATAGAAACAAACTATGGAAAAAGCTCCTAAAGCTGAACATCCCACCATTACTCTTAAAACAGCTAATCCTCATACACTAAAACATGTGGGTGCAAGTAAAATTGGGTTTAGGAGACTATCTGACAAGGAAGATTACAATGACTACCGGACTGAATGAGGGCTGAGTGTTAGCCTCAACACTGTTTAACATCTTCATGTCCGATTGTCAGCTAGATTGGATGAGTGTAACTCACACACCCCAAAGATAGGGGGGTCTTGGCTCTCTCAAACCTACTATATGTGGACAACCTCGTCCCCATTAGCCAAGCTCCAATCGGCCTTCAATGCCTGCTTGACGCAACATCTAGCTACTCAGAAGAAAACAGACTCAAAATCAGCCTGGAAAAAACAAAGGTCATGAGTGTGAACTCGTGGCGAGCAAAGGTACCCTACTGCTGGCATCTGGCAAGACAACAGCTGGAAGCAGTGCAAGAGTATAAATACTTGGGAGTCATTATTGACAAAAAAGGAAATGTTGCCACCCAATGAGAGACCATAAAAAGGAGGGGGGCAGCGACAGCTGTGGCACTAAGAAATCTAAAATACAAGATCTCTTTGCACAAGCTTCTCCTTGCTGTCTCGGGTGATTCAGGCAAAATGTGTATTATCTATCACCTATGAAAGTGAGGCTATGAGAGGGAGAGATGCAGATACACTGGATGGCACTATATCAAGAGCATTACAAATGATCTTTGGCCTGCCAAGATACACATCCCCTGCACAAGTTAGAATAGAATTTGGGATTTAAAAGAAAGAGCTGGCCTGTAAAGGAGCTTACATCAAAAGCTTCCCCAAGATTAAAAAGGGGGATCAAGGGACCTTAAATGCCAACCTATGGAAAGAATTGCAAACCAAGGAGACGGGCCTGGCCAGACGCTACCTGGAAGATTTATAAGAGCAACTAGGTCTACAGGGCCTCTGGGAGACATCTGGGACAAGTGAGAGCTTTAAAAAGCTAGTCAACAAAACCATTAAAAGAGTCTCCCTAAAGGAGGACAAAGCCACCCTTTCAGGGAAAGCACACGGCTGGTTCAAAATACAGATCTACACTAAGCCCACGCATCAAACGTACCTGTGCATCAGCTTTTCCAAAGCCACCAAAGAGAAGCTCCTGAAGTTCCACGTAGATATTCTACCATCTGCACTCCATCTACTGCCGTGGCTACGCCCCCTGACTCCAACAACTAGTTGACTATGTGGTGAAAGGAAAGAAGACTCTCTGCACCTGCTATGTATATGCAGGGAGCCACTAAGGGACCACTCTTTAACAGCAAAAAAATAGGTTCATGCAGACAAGCGGTGAAAGCAAGTTTCTCAGGAGAGGATGTCCAGCTGAGTTGCCGCCTGGTTAAATTCCTGAGTATTGCCGAAACAAAGATAAAAGACAAAATAAAATAACATATGACAACAGAGTGGAAGGACTCAGCAACTTCAAGGAAGATCACACACGTGGGTGCCTTAACCAAAAGAGCGGAAGATGAGCCAGTCCAGCAACAATCCAAATTAAATTGGTGATAACTCCAAGATTGCCTTTCAATTACACAAGATTGACCCTTAAACCCAATTACTGCTATTTTTCCACATACATTATACTGTAATTCCTGTAACACCTTAGCGACCACACAATTCTTAATTTTGTACAATTCATTTTAACATTTCTTTCAATGTGAACTTTTGCTATTGTAACCTCGCAGAAACCTGGTTACTTTATTAATTTCAAAAACCTTGTATTAGAAATTGTTAACACACTATTTTGTTCTATTTTTATATATATCATTCCAATGGTTTTAACCAATCATGCAAATAAACAATTACTTACTACCTTACTTACATGTTGGCCTGTGAACCTGTTCCTGTAGTTGTGTCATCAGCAATCCTATGTTCTACATGATGTAACTTGGTATTCTTATGTTTATTTCTGACTCAGTCAGACATATATGTTTGTAGGCCACTGAGATTATTTTGTGAGTTAATTGTCTAACTTAAGCAGACAATGTTTTACCACAGCCAGGACTGTGTGCACATTAGTGAGTGTGTGACACATACTCTGATCCATTACTCATATCGAAATGTCCAAATGGTGAAGCTATGAACGAAATGATAGGTAGACTTTCACTAATGTATCAATTACTGATTTTACAAGGCACACCTCTGGGATTAATCAGTAACATGAGGTGCAAATGCTCATGTTTGAAGGTTCATTAAATGAGTGGGCAAATGCATTAGGGAGCGCTATGCAGCGTCGAGCGAAGATTTTAAAATCTTCACTCGGTATTCCAAGCAAATTGTGGTAATCAATACACATGGGTACTGTGATATGCTAACACACTGGGAACAAACTTACACTACATCTTGATATCATAGATAGTCAATGTGACACATACGCCTTGAATGGCAATTTGTCTTTTGCAAATGGTAGGTATGAATGGAGTGGTCAGATAATCCAAAGATGTAATGGGGATGTCGTTAGGGCAATGCAACAGCTTATTCTTTGGCCATTTGTTCACTGTTCACCAAAATATTTGGTCATACATGTGTGCACTCTACTTTTCAGTGCTACATATTAAACATTGCCAAACTGCTTCAGTTCAACTTACTATGGACTAATGGGACAATGTATACATGAGGACTGTATATATATTTGGCGTTCAAATAGCGTGACTTTATCATTTTCATGTAACCTGATGTCTGCAACTGCACATATTGCTGCAACATAGCTGCACAACTTGACAGGCAGTAAATGAGGATGTGCACATATGGTGAATTTGGGGCCTTGTTTGGAGACTGGACATAAGTAGGTTTTGTCCCCTTCCACTTTGTGGAGATCTGTCCCTTTTGTTGTCCAACATGGGCCAAAGAGTAGAAGGTGGTGATCAATACCAGAAGATACATCTGGATGACTTGGAGTAAACTTCACTCATGGTCTTGTAGCTGTGTGGGGTAATGACATCAATGTGTTTATAGGTTATGTACCATGCATTCATATGATCAGGCTAATGTTGGAGACAATGTTTTGAAACTTGGAGTTGGTGTAATCTGTGCACCTTCGAAATATTTAGTGTTAACATCTCATGGTCAGATGTGTTAGAGCAGATGAAATTAACTGATTTCAAGTTACATTGCAGCATCATCTCAGGCAAGCAAAAGAGGGAGGGCCAACATTGGTGGGGAAGCAGCTGGCCACAGTGGCTCCGGTTCTGGTGCTTCCAACACAGAGATACCCAGTGGCCGAGAGGGTGCATGGAGTGCCAAGGAGGAGGCAAGCTCAAGTTTCTCAGAGTAATCAGAGTAATTCTCCAATGGACACTCCCAAGTGGTGGCGAACACCAGTGGACACTCCAGAGTGGTGGTGGACCCCAAAAGAAATCTACCACCATCTCCCTTGTCTGCCAAGTTCCAGTTCTTCCCTCTCAGTTGCTTCCCATCCAGTTGCTCGACACCGGTCCCCTAAGAGGGCACCCGTCTCCTTCACTACAGGCACCTCAGGCACTGCCCCTGTCCCCCCCACTGTGCTGAGTGATGAGGCTTTTGACCACCTGAGGAACATATATGTGGGTCATACTGCACTGCTGAATGTCATGCAGGTTCAAGGCAGCCATCTGCTGCAGATGGGGGCCTACCTGGAAGACATTCACAGTGCCATGTCTGTCTTACATAGATGTTTTTAAGCTCTGGCCATCTCACTAACGTCAGCCTTCCATCCCCCCAAACTTGTATTGGTTCCCCTGCTCTTACACAACCCAATACCCTATTTCCATACCTGTCCAAAGCACACACTCAGCTTTGCACACACTCATCCAAACAGACCCAAGCAACACATCCACATGCAAGCACAAACAAAAAAAAGGCAAGCACACATCCAAACATACAGACAACGCACTCACCACCACACTCACAGGTACCCCACCACCATTGCAAACACCACTGACAACACAACACCCACATACGTCCTCCTCTCACCCATCACATCAACACACAGGACAGAGGACAACACAAACATGCACACACCACATATCTACCAACACATCCCCACCCACCACTTGACACACCCATACCCACATGCACACCCACCAGCACATCCATAGACATACCCACAGTGAGCACAACATCACCATTCATCACACCCATACCCAGCACGTCCACTGCAGCAACATCCATAGCCACACCACCCACACTCTACAAACCTAAAAAACTCAGATGCAAACAATCAAGCACCTAACAAACACCAGATAAACAAAACACACTCGTACTTGCAGCACATACACCTGACACACATGCACCTGCATAAGACCCAAGCATATCACTCAAAGTCACTTCCAAGTCCCCACCCCTTCCAACACCACCTCCAGGTTCCCTGCAGATGACCCTTCCTTTTCCCTTGCCCTCACCACTACCAAACCTTCTACCACCCCTTCAAAGAAGCTTCCTCCTCCTACAACGGCCAAGACCACCGCTTCCACCTCCAAATCCACCCCTATTCCTGACTCATCCACCCCGTCTGCTTCCCAGCGTCCCCCTACCAAATGTCGCTTCACCCCTTCTAACTCTCAACCCCCCTAACATCAGTCCACTCCTACCTTTTCAAAAGTCCCACCTTCACTTTCCAAAGACACCTCTTCCAAACGTACCCCTCCCAAATAAGATCATGGAGGTGCCTCTTATGCCCAATTGATGCCCCTTTGTGAGGAGGTTGCCTGGCAGTGTCATGAAGGGTAGGTTTTGTGGCACAGCAGTGTACTGGACAACAGAATGTGGATATGGACTGGCCATTGGCCTATGGCTTGCTCCATAAGGTTATTTTGGAGAAATAATACATTTGTTTGGTTTAGAACACATTAGTCCTGCTATTACTTTTCTGACTATTTGATGTTAATGTATACTTTGGATGTGTAATTACAGTAATGTTTGCTGATCCATTTGAAGAGGTTTGTATAATCTGACATTAGAACCAGTGCTTGAGTTACACAGAAGAAGGGTAACTGTTCCAAGGATGGATATGTGGGATAAATTCCAAATGGGGCTGACATTGCATTATATCACATGGTAAGTTTTTTTTCTTGTCTTGGGCAGTGTGACCATCATTTAGCTTGCAGTTCTCCCTATGATGTAGATTGGATATGTCTTTGTTGTGAGCAAGTTAGTTATTTGTTTTTCCACACATGGAGGATGGTGAATAGTCATACCTTTTTTAACCTGTTTATGGACATGTGCCCTATTTAGTGTGATTAGCTGACACTTACTTTACATATGTGTGTGGCAAATGCTATTACTGCTGAGTTTGCTTTCACAACTTGCACTTACACATTGCCCACATATGCATGGCACCTGCTTATGCTATTGGCTATTCTTGATAAACTTCAAGCCACAGGTCCTGTGCACATAGAGGTTTTGAAGAATGTGCAAAGAGGACTGGGCCAAAGGGCCTAGTCTTCCAAGGGTCCCCCTGGTAGAGGCAAACCTATTCTTTACGTTGTGACCTTTGTATGCTTCTCACACTGATTATTTGACATCCCATTGACATCACATTTAGTTTTTATGAGGGTGATGTCTGAGAGTCTAATACAGATATTTAGTAGAGAGAGTGTGTTTAAGTTTCAGAACAAACTGGCAACTGGACCTAGCAAGTGGTAAATGTGAGGGTGTCACAGAGATGAATACCTGGGATATTGATGGGAAGGTGCTATTTTATTACACCAATCAATGCACACATCAGTATCCCTGTTACTTACTTTTAAACACAAGTTAAAATTGGTGACATGGGCCTGTGCAGTGTCAGTGACCTGCCCAAAGAGGGCATCATGGAGCAGTGCTTGGATCATACATTCTGATTTATTGGGAACATGGGGCCACATGACATGTTGGGGCCTTGTACACCATACATCTTTGCATGCCCATGCCAGACCAACTATTTACTGAGGAGTTAAAGGGAATGGGTAGATATACTGCTTACCGTCAGTTGCGTCCACGGCGGTGTTGGTTGTCATCAAGCAGCAGTGACAGGATGTTGAAGGACGGCTCCATGGCGGTATGGGACATTTGAAAGTGAGCAAAAGTGAATTTGTGCGTTATATTGTTACCTTTCCAACCTGTCAGGTGTGGAGGCTTAACCACCACAGTCACGTTGGCAGTAAGGCGCATCATGATTGAGCGGGCGGGGAAACTGGCATGGTCTGACCTCCAACAGATGCATTTGTCTGTCCCGCCACTGAAGCGGTCAGGATTTACTGATGGTGGTGGTGGTGCTGAAGCAGTCATTTGTCTATGGAGGTGCTTGCATTGTAATAGGGCAGTTGGACCGCCAACTCGGCAAGAGTGATTCTGACACCATTTTGACAGCAGTCACGTTGCTGCAAAACTCGTAATCAGGCACACAGTCTTTGAGTAAGGTGATGATTCTCCTGACAGGTTGTGATGAGTCTGGCTCCAAGCAGGAGTATCCATAACATGATCACGGTAAGCTGGACTCTTGGCTTCCATCAGCCTTACTGAATGGGTAACTCTAGAGGAACACAAAAGGACCAGGCACTGCCCAAAACACCGATTAGTCCATCTTCAACCATATTTCAGTGATCAGGAAGGACAAATCGCAATCCCCTGCTAAAAAGGTTACCACAGAATTTCTAAAGGCAGTTCTGTTTTCCTCCTTTTACATTTCAGTGTGTAGGGGGCTACACCCACCAGCTCAGGAATGGAGACAGTATACTTTCAGTGTCTGGGGAGACTGTATCACAACCTCTATCCTATGTCATGCCAGACATTGGACAGTTGGAAATGGTTCCTATTGGCTTTAGCATTCACACACTCACAAACAACATGGAGTCCTTCTACTAATCATCATACATACACACATTTGTCAAATACATAGGGGTCTCAGCACATGCCTGGACATGACTCATAAGAAGAACTTTACACGAATGTGCGTGTAGGCATCATGCCCTCCCACTTTGAAACAGGTAAAAAGGCCATTACTTTGAGTTAAATAATGTTACTCTGCCACCATCGCGCAGGGTACAAGCGGTAAATGACGCATACAGTAGTCTTGTGTCCACTGGAGAGTATACTTTTTGAGCCATTAGAGTCAAGCTATGAATTTTGTTAAGTTTGAGCCTAGGTTTCAGCATTTGTGTGCAGTACATAACCTATCTTTCCTCCCTAGCTTCCATTTGCATTTCTTATCTGCATTAGATCACACCTTTGTTTCTGTATGGCTTGATAATTGAGACACATACCTTGGGCTGTTGAGATCTATCAGCATTTTGCAGCATACTCACAAAGCTTGGGGTCAGATTGGAGATTGTGATTGAGCACAAATATAGAGGTTTGTAAGTGTTCACAAACTACAAGCCAAACCGTGCTTTCTAAATCCCCCATGCAACACCTCGCAACTGTGGATTTTTCCACCCTCCTCACACACCTACCTGGAATCCTTTTGAAGAAATCCTTGCAAGGTGCAAATTAGGGGCCAGAATTATCAAAGTCTTGCATTGCCCTTGCATCACCCTTGCATCAGGCACGGCAATGCAAGGGCAACGCAACACTGGAGTAAGATTTACCAAACCCATGCAAGGCCACCTTGCGTGGTCCCGCGGTGCTTGGTAAATCTGAGTAACACAGGGCAGCACAAGTCGCTGCCTTCCATTACTCTGCCCCACCGAGGTATTCCATGGGTGGAGCTTGAATGTTTCCATGCACCCACCCATGGATTTTGGCGCATTCCTAGACTTACCATTAACTGATAGACCTGGGAATGCATATGTGGCATAATGAGGAGAAATATGTTTATTTATCCTTGTTTTTTCCTCTTTTTACATTTGATGCATTCTGCAGTACACGTAGAAAGAGGGAAAAGACTCAGAGGATTGTTTTTGGGCAGGAAAGTGTCCCTTCCTACCCAAAAGCAATCCTGCCTGCAACACAGGCACTCTTGCACCATGAGGCAAGGATGCCTACGTTGGCGCTAGACATCCAAAAGGGCGCCAGTGCAAGGAGAGGACAGGAATGAGCGATATAATGTTAAAAATGGCACATTCCTGCCCTCTCCCTTTCGCGCATCGCAGCGCAGCAAGGTGTCTTGCTGCTTTGCGTAAAATATCGATAAATCTTTCCCTATGAATTTTTTGGGTGGTTCGAAATAAGTATATATATTTTGTTTTATCATTTCCGGGTACTCACTTGAAAGCTTGTCTCTCATCTCCTTTGCAAGGTAATCCTGCAATCTAAAAAACAAAGGAATAATAAAAAAAGGCCGCACAAAAAATATTGACACTTAGCCACAGATGACAAAAACCTCAAAAAGATAAAGTCACTACAACTCAGCCCCCTCATCTGTTTTCTAAGATTATTATTGGCATTCAGTCAGTCTGCCATGATGGAGAGCCCAATTAAAAAGATATTTCGTACTAGATTCGTGGCCCGGTCAACCAAATATGAGATCTCGCTGATAGCACTGCGATGTCCACCGCTGGATGTTGTAATTTCCTAACAAATCCATCATGTGCTTTTTTCCCATCTAGGCACTCAATCTCTCTGCGACATTCACCCCGTGAGCCCACAAGCAGCCATGTTTTGAGCATTTTTCATGCACATTATGGCACATGTATCACTCTTAATGTGCACCTTGGTCACACATCTTACGTTTATGGATCTCTTTGGGGGGCGCTGCTCTGGCTGGCCATGTACCACTTTTCCAAAACATAATTGCATCCGGGATACCACATATTTTTATTTTTTTGCTGTGACGTGCTTTCTCCTGGTACACTTCGAACCTTCAGGCTGAATATAGCCATGTGAATTACAGAAGCAGTGAAGTAACAAAAGCCCCCGCGTTGTGGGTGGTTCCCGAGCTCTAGGGCCCCCTCTGGCACTGGCAGGTCCCTGGCCTGAGAGCTTCGGACTGGGTCCGGTGGGAGGGGGGGGGGGTGCATATACTTTGCAGGGGGGCCACTCCAGGTTTCGTTACGCACTGTACAGAGGAGGGCAAAAGGTTGCAAACGCGTTTCTTGTTTTTACTGAAACGATTTTTTTCTCCTGATTGATCATCATGCGCCAGATGCAGGTTTGATTTAACTGACTCTACTTAACAAAAAACAAAAAAACAAGCTCATTTCGAGTGCGCCAAGCACCCCATCTTCTAAATGAATACCCACGTGCAAGCATTTTAGGGTAATTTGGATTGAAACTTTCGAATGAGCAGTAAATTGCATGATCAAGGGCCGTAGCTTCCATTGGAGCAGCAGGTGCAGTGGCACCGGGCCCACTGAACCATGATTTTTGGGGACAAATAGTAGAGGGAGTGAAGTTGTGCTTAACTACCTCGGAGCCATTTACAGCAACTTGGGGTCTGCTATTTCAGGATGTAATCTCATGCATGAACCTTCACTCTAGACGATAGCCTCTCTAATTTTATACCTAAATGTGGATTCATTTTAACCCTCTGAACATATTTGAGACCTTTGGACAAGGCTCACTGGTCTTCATCTATGTGCCCATTCGAAGCACTGAATAAACATCATCACATCTAGCTCAATGTGATGTTTTTCAACAGTAACACAATTTTTGATCCATGGCCTGCATATCACACTGCTGTAGTCAGTCACCAGGTGATCTGACCAGAGCACTTTATTATTGTCAAACCCGCCAAAGTGCAGCCCAAATGTGTAGAAAAAGGCAGTAAGGTAGATGAAGAACAGATAATATAGGTAGAGCGGTTGGGAGATCATTGAACCACAGAATCTGCGTCATTTCTCGAAGAGAGCTATTCTTTACAAGCAAAATCAGCTTTTGATGTGCTGATTTTTCATCGAAAAAGCAATGGGGATGTGGGAAGTGGTGAAAAGTCATATATAGGAGCCTAGCATTCATTTGTACCTGACTTTTGCCACCCCCTTCAACTGCACGTTTGCCTGCAATGGGTGTTACTGTGGGCGTTCCACCGACATACCCATTGCTTTTTGACGCTGCCCCAGATTTAGAAGGCTGGGGCAGCGCCAAAACGTAACGCCATGCGATAGCAGGCCTTAGAATGGTGAAACGAGGAGAAATACTTTTATTTCTCCTCATTTTTGCTTTTTGTATGTGTGGTGAATACTGCAGCATACACAGAAAGAGCAAAATGCCATTGATAATTGTCTATGTGCAGGAAGGTCAATCAATCATTCAATCATTGGCATTTATAAAGCACGCTACTCACCCGTAAGGGTCTCAAGGCGCTGGGGGGGAGGGGGTTATTGCTCGTACAGCCAGGTCTTAAGCTGCCTTCTGAAGGAGAGGTGGTCCTGTGTTAAGCGGAGATGGCTGGGGAGAGAGTTCCAGGTCTTTGCTGCGAGGTAGGAAAAAGATTTGCCTCCGGCGGTGGCTTTGCGGATGCGTGGGACGGCTGCCAGGGCTTGTCCGGTCGATCGCAGGGTGCGGGTGGGTATGTAGAAAGAGACGCGGTGGTTGATGAGTTTGGGTCCTTGGTTGTGAAGGGCTTTGTGTGCGTGGGTGAGGAGTCTGAACGTGATCCTCTTGCTGACTGGGAGCCAGTGAAGCTTTTCCAGGTGTCCGGAGATGTGGTGGTGGCTCGGGACGTCCAGGATGAGGTGTGCGGCGGCGTTCTGGATTCGTTGGAGTTTCTTCTGTAATTTGATCGTGGTGCCAGCGTAGAGGGTGTTGCCGTAGTCCAGGCGGCTGGTGACGAGGGCGTGGGTGATGGTCTTCCTTGTGTCGGTGGGGATCCAGTGGAAGATCTTGCGGAGCATGCGAAGGGTGTTGAAGCATGCCGATGTGACTGCGTTGACTTGTCTGGTCATGGAGAGGGAGGAGTCCAGGATGAAGCCCAGGTTGCGGGCGTGGTCGGTGGGTTGGGGAGTGCTGCCTAGGGCGGGGGGCCACCAGGAGTCGTCCCATGCGGTGGGAGTAGGGCCTAGGATGAGGACTTCCGTCTTGTCGGTGTTGAGCTTAAGCCGGCTGTCCGTCATCCAGTCCGCTACTTCCTTCATTCCTTCGTGTAGTCTGGTTCTAGCAGAGGAAGGGTCGTTGGTGAGGGAGAGGATGAGTTGAGTGTCGTCTGCGTAGGAGATGAGGTTGAGTCCGTGTTTGCGTGCGATGTTTGCCAGGGGCGTCATGTAGATGTTGAAGAGGGTAGGGCTGAGGGAGGATCCTTGTGGGACGCCGCAGATGACCTTGGTCGCTGTTGATCTGAAGGGGGGGAGGCGGACTCTCTGAGTTCTTCCGGCGAGGAATGAGATGATCCAGTCCAAGGCCTTGCCTCGGATGGCGGCATTGTTGAGGCGCTGTATCAGGGTGCGGTGGCATACCGTGTCGTAGGCTGCGGAGAGGTCAAGGAGTATCAGGGCCACGGTCTCTCCTTTGTCGGTCAGGGATCTGATGTCGTCCGTGGCTGCGATGAGGGCAGTCTCGGTGCTGTGGTTGGCCCTGAAACCGAACTGCGAGGGGTCGAGTGATTCGTTGGTTTCAAGGAAGGTAGTCAGTTGAGTGTTGACGGTTTTCTCAATGCCCTTTGCTGGGAACGGGAGGAGAGAGATGGGTCGGAAGTTCTTGAGGTCTGTGGGGTCTGCTGTCGGCTTCTTGAGGAGGGCGTTGAGTTCGGCGTGTTTCCAGCTCTCGGGGAAGGTGGCGGTGGTGAAGGATGTGTTGATGACGTCTCGGAGATGGGGGCGATGATGTTGTCGGCTTTGTTGAAGATATGGTGGGGGCATGGGTCGGCGGGTGATCCTGAGTGGATGGAGTTCATCGTGCGGGTGGTTTCCTCAGTGGTGATCGGGTTCCAGGCGTAGATGGTGGTGCTGTGGGGGGCGGGTTCTGGTGGTGGGTTCACGTTTGTTGTGGTGAAGCTATTGTAGATGTCGGTGATTTTGTGGTGGAAGAAGGCTGCGAGGGAGTCGCAGAGGTCTTGTGAGGGGGTGATGGCATTGTTTTCGGCGTCGGGGTTGGAGAGTTCTCTGACGATGCCGAAAAGTTCTTTGCTGTTGTGGGAGTTGTTGTCAAGTCTGTCTTTGAAGGAAGATTTTCTTGCGGCGCGGAGGAGTTGGTGGTGTTTCCGGGTGGCGTTTTTGAGGGCTGACATGTTCTTGTCGGTCTGGTCGAGGCGCTAGGTTTTCTCGAAGGTGTCCCTTCCTGCACATAAACAATCATTAAATAATTACAATGTGCTACTTCTATGTGTGCTGCATACTGCAGCACAAGCAGTCATTAAATAATAATGATTTGCTACTTCTATGTGTGCTGCATTCTGCAGCACACATGGCAGTAACAATTCGCAATTATTAATTCTTTATGTGCAGGAAGGGACACCTTTTTGCACATAAACAATCATTCCCTACAGTGCAGGCACCCTTGCCCTATGGTGCAAGGGTGCCTGCATTGGCACTAGGCAGCTAATTCTAGCACCAGCGATAGGGGAAACCCATGGTGTGCCGTATTATTGTAAACATGGCGCATTCCTGCATTTTGGAAATGTCGGAGCAAGGTGCTGCCAAATTTGGCTCAGCTCAGCACTCCGTCATTTAATTTTATATATGCCATAAATTGAAGCTGGTGTTGTGATGGAACTGGTGACTCTAGCATAGTCCCAGCACATGCTCTGATGCAATCCTCGCACAAGGTAGGAATCTGCATTAGGGGTGCAAGACGTTTGCCCGGCAGTTGCCCAATGTGTGCATACTTCACATGTAGACTGTGAACTTTGTTGATTTTGCAAACTTCACCCAGTTGACTGTGAAACGGGATACTTGTTGCAAAGTGAGATTTTTGCTAAAAAGAAAATGTATTTTTTGTGCAGGTTTCAAATTATAATTACCTGTGCAAGCTTTCTCATGGTTTTTGACAATTTTGCAACTTTTCTGCAGCTCACAATGATTACAATGATTTGCAAACAACTTCACAAAGTTGTGAGGCAAAAATACTTTGCAACTTGACACAACCTTAGCCTTTATGCAACAACTGAAAGGTAGTGTAATAATCTCGGTAGCATGTGACAACGCTGTATTCCAACACGTTATACAAAAATCACTTTTCAAAAAGTAAAATATAACTTTCACTTTTGAACATTTTGTTATTAATTTAAAACATATGAATAATTTGTAATCGTAAATTGACATTCTAAGAATAAATAGATAAACTAAAAGGGGTAAGGACACATAGAACAAGGATTTGTGGTGCTTATTTACAAGCCAATTGTGTTGCCGGTGCGTCACTTTTGTTGACGCACTGGAGCTGCCTGCCCATAATTGCAAGGCCACTTAAAGCCACCATTTTAATGGCCGTGTAGATATGATCCCCTTTCATGCATTACTCTGCGTGAATGGGGCAATCCATGGGTGTTGCTTTGGTTTTTCCCAGCAACACCCATGGAACCCGATGTATTCCCAGTTTTACATTGTTTTCTAAACCTGGGAATGAGCCAGATCCCAATGCCTCCCCGGCAAGGCGTAAGGGAGGCACAACGAGGAGAAATACCTTTATTTCTCCTTGTTTTTCTTTATTCTTTGCATTCTAATCATTCTGCAGCAGACATAGAAAGACGAAAATACGTCTCATGATTGTTTTTGTGCAGGAAGGTGTCCCTTCCTGCACAAAAACAATCACCCTTACAAAGTAGACACCATGGCGCAAGGGTGTCTGCGTTGGTGCATGGCAGTCCATTGTGCGCCAACGCAGAAAAAAGGACAGAAATGTGCTGTATCTTACAGAGCTTTTTTTGCCCTTTTCTTTTGATGCACAGCAGCGCAGCAGGAAGGCTTGCTGGGCTGCCTTGTGTCACAATATTGTAAATGAGGCCCCGTATATATTTATATGAGGGATTCATAAAAATTATACAAGGGGGATTGACTGGTTTGGTTTCTTTACGACCAAAATTAATATATATATATGTATATATATATATATACACAGAGCGTGCACGGTGCGCGAAGCGCACCTTGCGCGCCCGGTGTGCGCATGGTGTAAAACCTGAAAAAAAAAAATAAATAAAATCATAACTTAGCATTTAAAAAAGCGTACAAATTCACTGAAAAAACCATAGGTTTCACACACGTTATAGTTACGAATTAGCATTTAAAAAACCTTGCAAATTCACTTAAAAAACCATAGGTTTCACACATGTTATAGTTAGCTGGACATTTCACTCATAAAAAACCAATGAAATTCCCCCGTTATAGTTACTGCAGGCAACTATAACTCACGCGACCGCAATCCTCTGCTGATGACGTCAGATATTACATCACTGATGACATATGTGTCTTTCAGAAAAATAAATATTTGTAATATATGTATAGCTAAAGATTAATGGAAGAAGACATGGGTAAATAAGTGTCTAAATACAGTGATGTAATATCTGATGTCATCAGCAGAGGATTGCGGTCGCGTGAGTTATAGTTGCCTGCAGTAACTATAACGGGGGAATTTCATTGGTTTTTTACGAGTGAAATGTCCAGCTAACTATAACATGTGTGAAACCTATGGTTTTTTAAGTGAATTTGCAAGGTTTTTTAAATGCTAATTCGTAACTATAACGTGTGTGAAACCTATGGTTTTTTCAGTGAATATATATATATATATATATATATATATATATATATATATATATATATATATATACTTGATAGTCCTTCTCCTTATCACCTTATCAAGGAAAAATGGAACGGACACCACTTCTTTTGTGCTTTGTTACTTTATTTTTCGTGCATTGGCCGCCATGATGCGTTTCGGGCTTCGCGGAGCCCTTGATCACACGATATATACATACATAGATACATATATATATATATATATTCACTGAAAAAACCATAGGTTTCACACACGTTATAGTTAGGAATTAGCATTTAAAAAACCTTAGAAATTCAGTGAAAAAACCATAGGTTTCACACATGTTATAGTTAGCTGGACATTTTACTCGTAAAAAACCAATGAAATTGCCCCGTTATAGTTAGTTCAGCTAACTATAACTCACGCGCCCGCAATGCACTGCTGATGACGTCACATATTACATCACTCATGACATGGTCAGTGACATCACTCATGACATCACTGATGACATCTCAAATGACATCACTGATGACCTCACTGATGACATCATCCAGTGAATGTGTGTTTTTCTGAAAATTAAATATGTTTTATATATGTATATCTCAAGGTCGATGGAAGAATAAATGGGTATATAAGTGTCTAAATGGATGATTTGTTTTTAAAAAATTGATTGTGTAACTGACTGATTAAGTGTATCTCTCACTTTGTGTATAAGTGGCTGCATGGGTTGGTGAGTAGCTACATGGGTGTCTATATAGGTTAGTAGTTGTTTTTTTGAGTATCAGTCTGAGTGTCTGTATGGTTCGGTGGGGGGTATTACGTAGTGCATAGGTGCATGAATGAGTGACTCACTGTTTGTATGTGTTGAAGACAGCATGTGTGCAGGACTGTATGGGTGGATGAGTGTGTGTATGGGTGTGTTAGTGAGTGAATGACTGTCCCAATAGTGTCTTCAGGAGTAACTACATATGTTTTAAACTAGTATATGTGACTATTGGTGTATATATGTGAGTATATGTGAGAGTGAGAGATTGAAAGAGTTCCTGTATGAATAAGTATGTGTTTCTATAAGTGATTGTTTAAAAGACTAAGTATGTGTAAGTTTCCGTAGAAGTAAGTGTGGTGGTGTGTGTATAACTGTATATGCAGGTGAATGTATGTTTGATTCTTTATTAGCATGAGTGACTATGTGTGTGAGTAACTCTATGGATGAGTGGCATTATGTAACAGGATGTATAGGTGTATGAGTACATATGATGAGTGAGTACATGTATGAGTGACTGTATAGGACTGTTGGTGAATGAGTGGATGTGTATGTGGATCTTAGAATTACTGAAGAGGTTGTTGTAACTGGTATTGGTATGTCCATTGTTTTGAAAATTTTAGTCTCTATTTTTGAATGTGTGTATCAAAGCTTATATTAAGGTGAGAGGAGGTCTGCCACGCTATCACAAGGATGATGTCATCAGTGATGTCATCAGTGATGTCATTTGAGATGTCATCAGTGATGTCATGAGTGATGTCACTGACCATGTCATGAGTGATGTAATATGTGACGTCATCAGCAGTGCATTGCGGGCGCGTGAGTTATAGTTAGCTGAACTAACTATAACGGGGCAATTTCATTGGTTTTTTACGAGTAAAATGTCCAGCTAACTATAACATGTGTGAAACCTATGGTTTTTTCACTGAATTTCTAAGGTTTTTTAAATGCTAATTCCTAACTATAACGTGTGTGAAACCTATGGTTTTTTCAGTGAATTTCTAAGGTTTTTTAAATGCTAATTCCTAACTATAACGTGTGTGAAACCCATGGTTTTTTCAGTGAATTTGCAAGGTTTTTTAAATGCTAATTCCTAACTATAACGTGTGTGTAACCCATGGTTTTTTCAGTGAATTTGCAAGGTTTTTTAAATGCTAATTTTTTTTTTATTCTTCATTTTTTTCAAACATATTTTTAATTTAATTTTCTTTCATTTTATAAAGACTATGCTTAAATTTTTAAAATCCTTAAATATTTTTTTTTAATATATTTTTTAAAATAAACATGTAAAATTTATTACCAGATTTTTTTTTTTTTTTTTTTATTTTTTTTTTTATAGTACGCGTACCGTAAGCTCACGGTAAGCGTACGGTTTACGCAACGTCCGTAATCTATCTACGCTGCTTGCGTATAGTTACGCACTTTGCGTAGCCGCGCGTACTGCGCGTGGGACGCGTGCGCGCTTACGCCACACGCGCACGTTACGCGGAAGTGCCGGGGAGTGACTGTTATGCGCATGCGCGCAAGCGCGTGTCTTTTTTACGCGCACGCGTACTTTTTGCCGTAAGCGTACCGTAAGCGTACCGTAAGCGTACGGTAGGTCATGTGATCTTGAAACACAACTTTTGATTGGTTGAAACTACTTTCAGTTCTAGAACTCTCCTACACCACACCCATTCCCCTCATTTCTGCTTGTGATCCCTTGGGAGAAGGAGCTGGTTTGTCTTTGGGATACGATGGCAGAACAGCAGAGCTCTTCTGAGAGTGAGGCTAGCACCAGCAGCACTGTCTTGAGGCAGAGATCGAGGAAACAAAAGCCTTCTTATGTTTGGGATTATTTTACTTTTCCAGAAGGCCAGCAAAAGGTGAATGCACCCTTAGTTACTTGCAAGCTGTGTAAGCGTGTACTTTCTAGAGGTAATCCTAACAGGAAGTATTCCTTTGGGAATCACACCATGAAGAGACACCTCCAGGATGTACACAGAAGGACACATGGTCATCTTTTTGGAGGTAACTCTTCAGAAAGACGAGCCAGTACATCCACAGCAGCTCAGCCTGGACCATCATCTGCAGGGCTGACTCCTTCTTCTGCAGGTCAGGTGAGCCCTTCATCTGTGGGGGGAGAATCTCCTTTTGCTGGCCCTCTGGAAATGAACCTTCGATTTCGGAAGGTTGATATTCATTGCACATTTTGTAAAGGTCTAATTTGTCATAGGGAGACCAGTGTTTCCCTAGTGAACAACAAAATAGATCAGCACATTTGTAGCTTTGAATGATTTTCCCATGCTTCCTTTCCTCTGTCCCTGCATGAACACAACGGTTCTTTTAAGAGCCAACCTTATCTTTCATCTTTTTTTTACATATGTTTTTTAAAACCTTTTTTTTTTTTTTTTTACCGTACGCGTACGGTGCGCGTACCTTTTTTTTATTTTTTAAAAAAAACACTAAAAATCAATTATCACATTACAAGGTCCTTGAGAGACTACAATTATTATTATTGACTTACCATACTCACTCAAAAAAATATTTATTCATTTGTTTTTTTAAAAAATAGTTTTAAAAATGGTTGTAGTTTTCGAAAATTTTCTATATCGATCTGAAAAAAAAGAAAAAAGTATTAATATTTTTTTAACAATTTATAATACAGTATACATATTTACATTTTTTTCAAAAAAATATTTTTGCCTTATTTTTGCTGTTTTCAGGATATATTGCATTTCACTATAAATTGTGAAAGCAATTGCATTCATCATTTTACAGCGTGCAAAAAAAAATAACAATCTCAAAGATTGTATTAAAAAAGCCCAGAATCTCTTCTCACTTAAACTTATCATTACAGAAATGCATATTATTCTAAAAAAATATCATCTAAAAACAATACTTATTTCTTTAAAATACCGTCTGATATGTTTGTTTCAGAAGTATAATCACAATATTATATCTCAAATAACTCCAAAATACATCTGATTTCATTTCCTTTAGGCCAAATAGTATTTTTTTTTTTTTTTTTGGAATAAATTTCCAAGGGAAATCCATTAAAATTCTAAAGTTTAATCTGTCCAGATCTCACCGATTCTCTGTAACATTTTGGTTCACGAAAATTTTTTGAATAATTTATTTAGTCCACAATAGAATTGCTTACTTTTCCACATGGCCAAATAGTAATTTTTTAAATCATTTTTGAAAAAATTTCCAATGGCAGTCCAATAGCATTCCAAAATTTAAAATGTGCAGAAGTTACCGATTATCTATAAATTGTTGGTTTTTCAAAATTGCATTAAAAATTAAAAAAGTCCACATTACAATTGGTTATCTTTCCTTTAGGCCAAATGATAATTTTAAAAATATTTTTTCTACAAAATTGCAATGGTAATCCAGTAAAATGGTAAAATTATTTTGTCCAGATCTTGCCAAGTCTCTCTAAAATTTAGGTTTCAGGAAGATTAGATAGGAATTTGCTAAATCAAAAGGCAAACGTTGTTTGAAAATCAATTGGGAATCATTACACAGTGTCCAGCCTTTTTCACATTTTAGATAAACTGTGTAATGTCCAGAAGTAACAGTAGGTCCATCATGGAAAATTATTGCAACAGTTACAAAAGTTTTTCCTGAAATTGATAATTGCTGTCCTGTAAACTTCTTTATTAAAGTATCCAATTTTGAACCATCAGCTCTACATCGTTGCATCATTAAAATTACATACTGTCCGTATTCCCTTAAAATTAATGTTGAAAACATGTCAGAATTACACTCACCACATTTCATGCTATGATTAGCATCTTTAACTAATTTTGCAAAAGTGACTGTTTTACTCTCTGGCAATGTCAAATAAATAAACCTTTCATTATCAACAATAGAGCCACATATATTATAACAATTATCACAACTATGTTCCCATTTATAAGAGAGACCAAAAAAAATGTCAATGGGAACTCCTTCTTCTTCCACTACCTGAAGAAAATACATCAAAAATTCGTGTGCATCTTGCTGTTCATTTTGAGAAAACTGTGTTCGTCCTGAACATACATCTAAAAGTTTTCTAATATCAGTAGCACTTTCTATTTGAGTTTTATCTTTACTCAGCTTTTGAAAAAGGAGACTCAGCTCTGAACAGAATCTTTTTCCCTGATTTACTATTATCTGCTCTTGCAAACTTTCCAGATAAAATGCAACATTCAGCACTACATTAGCGTAGCAGTTGACACCAGAGCTATTTTCAAAATGACATCCTACAACCTGTTCTTCATTGTCCTTTTTCTTTTTGCTTGCAATTACATCACTCCTCTTTTTTTTTCCTCTTCTCTATATCTTCATTACAGATATTCTCATTTCTCCTTTTACGAGAAACTACACGTTTCTCCAACACAGGATACTGACCTAAATGAGGAGCATAGCTTCTTCTTAATCTATTATACTCCTTTACACAGTTTGTATCAGCACTAACTTTTGAGTCATCAAAGTCTATCATGAATAAACCTGATAATGTTTTGACTCGTGACAAAGC
The DNA here is from genome assembly GCF_964204655.1 of Triturus cristatus. Classification (NCBI taxonomy): domain Eukaryota; kingdom Metazoa; phylum Chordata; class Amphibia; order Caudata; family Salamandridae; genus Triturus; species Triturus cristatus. The sequence continues at coordinate 193,443,030 of NC_140582.1, forward strand.
TACATATGCCATACCTTCTTTGAACACAGTTGAACCAATGTTCACAAATGCACAATCTACAGTCAATCCTTGAGACTTGTGGATAGTTACAGCATATGCTAGAGAAAACGGAAACTGCTTCCTACGTACATATAAGTCTTTCACAAGCATAAAACGAACTGTACAACGACAAATATCTTTAACTTCATCTATCTGATCAAATTTTATCTGTAAACATTCAATTCCTTCTTTTTTCTGATAATTAATAAAACCCACAACTCTTCCCATCGCTCCATTCACTAAGCCTTTCTCAACATCCAAATTTCTCCTTAAAAATACTCTACAGTTCATGCAAACATATAGATTTTTTTCTAATCCTGCTGTTTTGGAGATGTTCTTCTCTAGTGAGTCCAATTTATTTTTCAGTTTGCCTGTTACTGTGACAGTAATTCTTCCATCCTCAATTTTGTCCACTGCTTCCAATTTCCTGATCTCTTCCTTTTCCAATTTCAAAAGCTCCTCATTAAATATTGAGCATTCACGTAGAGTTGGCATTAAGCAGATGACACTTTTGTTTTCTGCAATATTCTTGTATATTTTCTCTGCAACTATTTCTTCCTTTGGAAATAAATTATGTAGCAGCCGACTCTGTAATGCTTTTTTCCCAACTTCTGTGAGTAGTCCAATTCTGATATCTTTCAGAATACTTCCATATTCTTCATCGTTTGCTTGCCTCATATTAGTTGTAAGTTCCTTGTACTCAAAGAAGGACCAAATATTTGTATTTCCAATGCTTCCCAATGACTTCTTCGTGTCTTCATGTGTCACAGTATTAAACACTGGTTGTCCTTTAACTGGAGTAAGTTGCAAAAGATCCCCAAAAACTATGACGTGTTTTCCACCAAATAACACGTCATAGTCTGTCTTCAAAATTTGCTGCATTCTTAAATGCACAAAGGCAAGCATTAAGTTTGATACCATGCTCACCTCATCAATAATGAGAACTTGCATCTTCTTCAATACTCTTGAAACTTCCAAGGATGCTTCTCCAGTTAGCTTGTTGAATTGTATTTTGTTCTCATGCTCCACTGGTAACATTAGCAAACGATGTAAGGTGATTCCTTTTATGTTATATGCTGCTAACCCAGTTGGAGCAGTAACCACACAAGACAAAGTAGAATCCGTTTTTTGCTTTAGGTAGCTTCTGATGACTTTAATTAGGAAACTTTTTCCAGTGCCAGCTTGTCCGCTTACATACATCCTGATTGGATGAAATGATGTGCATGAGCACTCTTTTTTTATATGTAGAAATCCGTGATCAATTTTGTTTTTGATCTCTTCATAAATGTGTTGCTGCTCTTGATTCAGTTGTCTTTCCAAATTTTGTAAGTCTATAAATTCTTCTTGAGCTTGATTCATAGCCGTTTCCACTTCATTCATGGCTATTGATGCTTCATTTTCAACGATTGGTTGTCCTAGGGGATCTTGACTGTATGTTCCTGAACTTTGGCTGTCCTGAGAACTGTCTCTAGCTATTTCTGCTGCAATTGTAGTTTCCTGTTCAATTTCTTCATTTAACATTTGCAGATAAGTTGAGAATGTACTGCATTGTATGCTGTCTTTGCAAGCATTAAAAGAATCTTCATAGCTCTGGAATTCTCCCAGTAGTTCATCCTCTGTACGCCATGGTTTAAACAACTGTAAAAGAGCCAAGTAGTAAAATTCTTTCTTGTCGGTTGTGTCGCAACTCAGCTTCCGGTGATTTATCAAACTTCCTTTGGTTTGCTTCACCAAACATCCTTCTTCACCAACAACTTTATATTTTCCACTGTTGATGTCTTCTGCAGCTTTCCGTGAATAAATGTAGTTCTGCAGCACTTCATAGAGACACATGTTCTCCAGATGATGACTTCTCTTGGGATAATATGTGTCCAACATGTTTGTTTTCAATATATCTGTACTTTCTGGGTCATTCTCGGCCAAATATTCAATTTCTCCAATAGATTTCAGTACCCGATTTCTCATTGCTGCAAGGCCTAAACTTGCCCAAATTATTCTTCTTGACTTCGAGTAGAGACTTGCAGAAGATAACCTATCTGAACATTCGTAGGATCCAATTTCTCGATGCGGTAACATCTTCAAACTGAAACTGTACAGCTTCTTACTGACAGTCTTCTCGTGAGAAATCTCTTCCCACATTTCCTTCAATTCTGTTTTTTCTGATTTCGTAATGTAAGACGTTACATATCGTGCAACAGCAATGGAATTGTCAGCTACATACTGTATATCCATGTTAGCGTTCCACATGGATAAAATGACTGGGTTGTAGTCATTTATATTTTTTGATTCTTCTTTTCTTTTAAGGTTGTAGGTATTCTTAGGTGATTTTCTTGTGATAGTATGTCTCACAGCTGACATAAAACTGTTGACTCTTCCATTTGAAAGAACAGGTCTAGGAAATCCAAATCGACATTTAGTGTAGTATTTTTCTTTGCTCTTGTATTTCCGTCGACAGTATTTTCCACACCGATGACTTTGGAAACGTAGAACTTGCTCCTTTAACTTGTTCTCTTCTTTGCTTTTTGGTATACCACATGTTGCATATTCTTCAATGTAAGATAACACTGCTTCATCAGTATCTGTTCCAAACTTTGGGGCATCCTTGATCCACAGCAGCATATGAATATGAGGAGCACCTCTTGCCTGGTACTCTTTTCTCCAAAAGAAATCCACTACTTCTCCAAGGGGTGGATTTTTTTTATTGCAGATGAAGGACATCATAGCCTCAAATCTATGATTGAAATATCTGCAAACATTAACCGGATCCAATGAGCACAGTTCTCCTGCTGTCTTGTATTCGATGTTTTTAATGTTTGAATTGGCCTCTCGTAGAAAATCCAGTAAATCATCCCAAGCGTACTCGGCACAGCTTAGGGTAAGGAACCATGTTGGTGTTCCTAAATTGCGTAACATGCATTTTAGTTCACCATGGCGTCGGTACCAATATTCATTTGTCCCACGCTGACAAGCCATCAGATTGATCAGTTGTGTTTCCAAATGATCATCTCGGTGCTGCACTTTCTCCATAAAATCCTTAGCAGACACATTTTGTAAATGTACTCCACTTTTTAAAATGTGATTTACTGCATAAGACAGTGCAGACAAGTCGCTTTCAAATAAAAGATGGAACAAATAAGGAATACTTTGTCGAAATCTGGGATCTTCAGCATATAGTCTTGTAGTCCGATACTCTGAAGCTGGAATCTGTTCTGGACGTTCATCGTATCGTCCTCCTTTTCCTTTAGGAAACAGCTGGGGAAAACATCGAGCTTCCAAGCTCTCCTCCCATACACTCACGGGATTTCCTTTTGCTTTCTTCATCTGAAAGAGATCAATATTGTCTCCCATAACTTCTTTCGAATGGAGAGGATGTATGCTAAAATGTTCATAAATTTCTTCTTCCTTTGACTTGTCCACTTTTTCAATTTGTCCAGTTGGTGTTTCTGTGTGTTCTTGAAAATCTTCTTCTTCTTCTTCTTCTTCTATATAAATTGATTCATACCATTTGTTATTTTTTTTCAAATACAAATTTGCTCTTTGTACTTTCCGCACATCTACCAGCTCCTGCCAAATCTTCTTATTCTTTGTAGGTACACCATTAACCAGAATAATTAATGGTTCAGTTTCCAAAGTATCCGCATCAATAGTTTCCATATTTTTTTTCAAATCCAAGGGCAAATACACCACTCTACCTTTTAAACCTCTCAGTAAATCTGAAGGAGGTAATTTACCAGTTTTGGGCTCCATACGTACTATGGTCTGGAACGGATGAACACATTGAATGAGTATAGACTCATATGTATTTAATTCAGAAAGTTCAGCAGGAATAGCATCCAATTCTAAATTATTATGTACAGCTCTGGTCGGCATTCTATTTTCCTCTAACTTGTTGTAACAGTATTTACAAATACGCTGATCTTCACCCAATTCAAAACAATTTTCAAGAAATATATATGTGGCAAAATCCATCCACTTATAATTATCTTCATTTTCACTCTTTCTGTAGAGATCAACATTCCTAGTTTGTTTTCTATAATGAGTTCTGCGGCAACAAATACAAGTAACATTTGGTCTTTCATTAGAGACTATTGCAAATTTTGTTATGTGATCATTAAATGTGTTACTTACAGAGGGTTCTACATTCTCTTCCACTTCTGCCTCATTTACTGTGTCCTTCTCTGCACTGTTTTGTTCAGGACCAAAGTAACAAAACTGAATTTCATCAACAACCTTCTCTACATCTGATACCGTTCCTCGGAACAGAGCCCTATTCAATTCATTTAACTTTATTGCTGGACTTTTGGCAAAATACAACCGTCTCACAAACTTTCTCATTTCAGTATGATGAACAGCCAGCATCCTAAAATGATGGAAAACACTATTGCACACTTTTCTAGATAGACAAGCAAGAGAATGACCCTGCAAACCAGTATTCTCTCTCACTCTGCATGGATCCAGACTTTGAAGCACCTTAATCTTTTGTTTTACACTTTTTTTACTATATTCTCTTAGAAACTCTCGAAATCTGTCAATAGATTCCTGACGCACAGTGCAAATACTACTACAATTCCAAGTGTACACTGGGGCTTTAGGACGTCTCCCCATTGCCTCATCTGCCATCACTTGTACTTCATCTCTTGGAACCATTATCTCCTTCTCCATTATGCAACCATTTTTTACTTCGTATGAACGACCTCTGGTGTCAACTGCATGCAGCAAACTATTACTTTGAAAATAGCTCTCTTCATTAAAAAAAGGTTCACTACTTGAACTATGCATCCACTTTCCTAAAAACACTTTACAAAAGTTTGTTCTGTTCACTACTCTTTTGCTTTTGCTTTGTGATTTCAGTACATTAACCATTTTATCTAATGTACGCATCCTATTCAAAATTAATATGAATAGTTTCCTTTTTAATTCTAATGCTTTTGCTGCAATGGCTTCAATTTCTTTTTTTCTCTTGTAATATTTTGCCTTTTGCTTATATTTCTTTACATCCTTTATCAAATTGGACATAACTCTTCTCTGAAACATTTTTCTACGTATCTCTTTAAACGCTGTTTTTCTGTTTATGTTAAACTTTTCAATTGCAGAAGGTTTATTTGCATTAACTAAATTCTCAATTTTTTGCTGTTCTCTATGTTTTGTTACATTTTTCCGAGGACAGACATTTTGTACATTTTTCTTTGTTTTGAATATTTTGTTAAGAAATTGTTTTTTCTGCTTACCAGAAGATTTTTTCTTTTTCCCAACATGAGCATCTTCTACTAACTTTGGTCCTCCCGTTGTCTTCAAATATAGTTTTTTTTTTAGCGTTTTTTGAGCTCGAGATTTTGTAGGCATCTTAAATTTTGTTCACTGTTCTTCAGCAATACCTGAAAAAAACTAAAAAAAAAATCCTTTATTGTATTTAAATATATTACTACATTTGTTTTCACAATAGTCATAAAACAAAATTTCTTTGCCAATTTGAATGCACACAAACTGCTCTTTTTTTTGGGCAAGTGAAAATCTCTTTTACAAACTGTCACATTATGAAACCACTTTTCAGATTTTTTAAAAAGCCCATGTCCACAGTGCTACACTCCAGCAAGGGCAACCAGCCTTAGTGAAGCTCAATGTATTTGCATTACAGACTGAAACCTGAAAACCCCACTCGCTTGTAAATACTTTGCATGACTATACACGGCAAGCACATGGGTGTGTGCTAAGACTCTGCTTCTTCCCCCAAAAATTTGCTCCCCCTTTCCATCTAATGCAACTGTGAAATCACCAGAGCAAGACGCAATAAATCTCTGCCTATAATTCCTCTATGCACACAGAGTCATGTTTTCACATTAGTCCCAAAACGAAATTTCTTTGCCATTTTGAAAGCACACTTACTGCTCTTTTTTTTTCGGGCCGAGTGAAAATCACTTTTACAGACTGACACATTATGAAACCACTATTTTTGATTTATTTAATTGCACGTGTACAAACTGTTTTTTTTTCAGACCACCACCATGTGCATTCTCTGTGACTGCCTACACTCCACCAAGGGCAACCAGCCTTAGTGATGCTGAATGTATTTGCATTACAGACTTAAACCTGAAAACCCCACTGGCTTCTAAATACTGTGCATGACTATACATGGCAAGCACATGGGTGTGTGCTAAGCCTCTGCTTCTTCCCCAAAAAATTCGCTCCCCCTTTCCATCTAATGCAACTGTGAAATCACCAGAGCAAGACGCAATAAATCTCTGCCTATAATTCCTCTATGCACACAGAGTCATGTTTTCACATTAGTCCTAAAACGAAATTTCTTTGCCAATTTGAAAGCACACTTACTGCTCTTTTTTTTTAGGGCCAAGTGAAAATCTCTTTTTACAATTTGAAATCACTTTTACAGACTGACACATTATGAAACCACTATTTTTGATTTATTTAATTGCACGTGTCCAAGCTGTTTTTTTTTCAGACCAACACCATGTGTATTCTCTGTGTCTGCCTACACTCCAGCAAGGGCAACCAGTCTTAGTGATGCTGAATGTATTTGCATTACAGACTTAAACCTGAAAACCCCACTGGCTTCTAAATACTGTGCATGACTATACATGGCAAGCACATGGGTGTGTGCTAAGCCTCTGCTTCTTCCCCAAAAAATTCGCTCCCCCTTTCCATCTAATGCAACTGTGAAATCACCAGAGCAAGACGCAATAAATCTCTGCCTATAATTCCTCTATGCACACAGAGTCATGTTTTCACATTAGTCCCAAAACGAAATTTCTTTGCCATTTTGAAAGCACACTTACTGCTCTTTTTTTTTCGGGCCGAGTGAAAATCACTTTTACAGACTGACACATTATGAAACCTTTTTTAAAAATTTATTTAATTGCACATGTCCAAGCTGTTTTTTTTCAGACCACCACCATGTGTATTCTCTGTGTCTGCCTACACTCCAGCAAGGGCAACCAGCCTTAGTGATGCTGAATGTATTTGCATTACAGACTTAAACCTGAAAACCCCACTGGCTTCTAAATACTGTGCATGACTATACACGGCAAGCACATGGGTGTGTGCTAAGCCTCTGCTTCTTCCCCCAAAAATTCGCTCCCCCTTTCCATCTAATGCAACTGTGAAATCACCAGAGCAAGACGCAATAAATCTCTGCCTATAATTCCTCTATGCACACAGAGTCATGTTTTCACATTAGTCCTAAAACGAAATTTCTTTGCCAATTTGAAAGCACACTTACTGCTCTTTTTTTTTCGGGCCAAGTGAAAATCTCTTTTTACAATTTGAAATCACTTTTACAGACTGACACATTATGAAACCACTTTTTTTCTTTTATTTAAATGCACATGTCCAAGCTGTTTTTTCAGACCACCACCATGTGCATTCTCTGTGACTGCCTACACTCCACCAAGGGCAACCAGCCTTAGTGATGCTGAATGTATTTGCATTACAGACTTAAACCTGAAAACCCCACTGGCTTCTAAATACTGTGCATGACTATACACGGCAAGCACATGGGTGTGTGCTAAGCCTCTGCTTCTTCCCCCAAAAATTTGCTCCCCCTTTCCATCTAATGCAACTGTGAAATCACCAGAGCAAGACGCAATAAATCTCTGCCTATAATTCCTCTATGCACACAGAGTCATGTTTTCACATTAGTCCTAAAACGAAATTTCTTTGCCAATTTGAAAGCACACTTACTGCTCTTTTTTTTTAGGGCCAAGTGAAAATCTCTTTTTACAATTTGAAATCACTTTTACAGACTGACACATTATGAAACCACTATTTTTGATTTATTTAATTGCACGTGTACAAACTGTTTTTTTTTCAGACCACCACCATGTGCATTCTCTGTGACTGCCTACACTCCACCAAGGGCAACCAGCCTTAGTGATGCTGAATGTATTTGCATTACAGACTTAAACCTGAAAACCCCACTGGCTTCTAAATACTGTGCATGACTATACATGGCAAGCACATGGGTGTGTGCTAAGCCTCTGCTTCTTCCCCCAAAAATTCGCTCCCCCTTTCCATCTAATGCAACTGTGAAATCACCAGAGCAAGACGCAATAAATCTCTGCCTATAATTCCTCTATGCACACAGAGTCATGTTTTCACATTAGTCCTAAAACGAAATTTCTTTGCCAATTTGAAAGCACACTTACTGCTCTTTTTTTTTAGGGCCAAGTGAAAATCTCTTTTTTACAATTTGAAATCACTTTTACAGACTGACACATTATGAAACCACTATTTTTGATTTATTTAATTGCACGTGTACAAACTGTTTTTTTTTCAGACCACCACCATGTGCATTCTCTGTGACTGCCTACACTCCACCAAGGGCAACCAGCCTTAGTGATGCTGAATGTATTTGCATTACAGACTTAAACCTGAAAACCCCACTGGCTTCTAAATACTGTGCATGACTATACATGGCAAGCACATGGGTGTGTGCTAAGCGTCTGCTTCTTCCCCAAAAAATTCGCTCCCCCTTTCCATCTAATGCAACTGTGAAATCACCAGAGCAAGACGCAATAAATCTCTGCCTATAATTCCTCTATGCACACAGAGTCATGTTTTCACATTAGTCCTAAAACGAAATTTCTTTGCCAATTTGAAAGCACACTTACTGCTCTTTTTTTTTAGGGCCAAGTGAAAATCTCTTTTTACAATTTGAAATCACTTTTACAGACTGACACATTATGAAACCACTATTTTTGATTTATTTAATTGCACGTGTCCAAGCTGTTTTTTTTTCAGACCAACACCATGTCTATTCTCTGTGTCTGCCTACACTCCAGCAAGGGCAACCAGCCTTAGTGATGCTGAATGTATTTGCATTACAGACTTAAACCTGAAAACCCCAGTGGCTTCTAAATACTGTGCATGACTATACATGGCAAGCACATGGGTGTGTGCTAAGCCTCTGCTTCTTCCCCAAAAAATTCGCTCCCCCTTTCCATCTAATGCAACTGTGAAATCACCAGAGCAAGACGCAATAAATCTCTGCCTATAATTCTTCTATGCACACAGAGTCATGTTTTCACATTAGTCCCAAAACGAAATTTCTTTGCCAATTTGAAAGCACACTTACTGCTCTTTTTTTTTCGGGCCAAGTGAAAATCTCTTTTTACAATTTGAAATCACTTTTACGGACTGACACATTATGAAACCACTATTTTTGATTTATTTAATTGCACGTGTCCAAGCTGTTTTTTTTTCAGACCACCATCATGTGCATTCTCTGTGACTGCCTACACTCCACCAAGGGCAACCAGCCTTAGTGATGCTGAATGTATTTGCATTACAGACTTAAACCTGAAAACCCCACTGGCTTCTAAATACTGTGCATGACTATACATGGCAAGCACATGGGTGTGTGCTAAGCCTCTGCTTCTTCCCCAAAAAATTCGCTCCCCCTTTCCATCTAATGCAACTGTGAAATCACCAGAGCAAGACGCAATAAATCTCTGCCTATAATTCCTCTATGCACACAGAGTCATGTTTTCACATTAGTCCTAAAACGAAATTTCTTTGCCAATTTGAAAGCACACTTACTGCTCTTTTTTTTTAGGGCCAAGTGAAAATCTCTTTTTACAATTTGAAATCACTTTTACAGACTGACACATTATGAAACCACTATTTTTGATTTATTTAATTGCACGTGTACAAACTGTTTTTTTTTCAGACCACCACCATGTGCATTCTCTGTGACTGCCTACACTCCACCAAGGGCAACCAGCCTTAGTGATGCTGAATGTATTTGCATTACAGACTTAAACCTGAAAACCCCAGTGGCTTCTAAATACTGTGCATGACTATACATGGCAAGCACATGGGTGTGTGCTAAGCCTCTGCTTCTTCCCCAAAAAATTTGCTCCCTCTTTCCATCTAATGCAACTGTGAAATCACCAGAGCAAGACGCAATAAATCTCTGCCTATAATTCCTCTATGCACACAGAGTCATGTTTTCACATTAGTCCTAAAACGAAATTTCTTTGCCAATTTGAAAGCACACTTACTGCTCTTTTTTTTTAGGGCCAAGTGAAAATCTCTTTTTACAATTTGAAATCACTTTTACAGACTGACACATTATGAAACCACTATTTTTGATTTATTTAATTGCACGTGTCCAAGCTGTTTTTTTTTCAGACCAACACCATGTGTATTCTCTGTGTCTGCCTACACTCCAGCAAGGGCAACCAGCCTTAGTGATGCTGAATGTATTTGCATTACAGACTTAAACCTGAAAACCCCAGTGGCTTCTAAATACTGTGCATGACTATACATGGCAAGCACATGGGTGTGTGCTAAGCCTCTGCTTCTTCCCCAAAAAATTCGCTCCCCCTTTCCATCTAATGCAACTGTGAAATCACCAGAGCAAGACGCAATAAATCTCTGCCTATAATTCTTCTATGCACACAGAGTCATGTTTTCACATTAGTCCCAAAACGAAATTTCTTTGCCAATTTGAAAGCACACTTACTGCTCTTTTTTTTTCGGGCCAAGTGAAAATCTCTTTTTACAATTTGAAATCACTTTTACAGACTGACACATTATGCAACCACTATTTTTGATTTATTTAATTGCACGTGTCCAAGCTGTTTTTTTTTCAGACCACCACCATGTGCATTCTCTGTGACTGCCTACACTCCACCAAGGGCAACCAGCCTTAGTGATGCTGAATGTATTTGCATTACAGACTTAAACCTGAAAACCCCACTGGCTTCTAAATACTGTGCATGACTATACATGGCAAGCACATGGGTGTGTGCTAAGCCTCTGCTTCTTCCCCAAAAAATTCGCTCCCCCTTTCCATCTAATGCAACTGTGAAATCACCAGAGCAAGACGCAATAAATCTCTGCCTATAATTCTTCTATGCACACAGAGTCATGTTTTCACATTAGTCCCAAAACGAAATTTCTTTGCCAATTTGAAAGCACACTTACTGCTCTTTTTTTTTTCGGGGCAAGTGTAAATCACTTTTACACACTGTCACATTATGAAACCACCATGTGTAACTACAACAAAAACAATTCCCATTTCTATTATTCATTTCTTAAGTTACCACATACATCCCCTCTCAAACTCTAAACTCACCTTTAAAATTAGTTAGTTGTGAAAGAAATGTGACACTCAAACAGCAGATTATCAGAGCCAGGATCTCTGTTCTGTTCACCTCTCTCCTCTCAGCAGAACCAGATAATGGCAAACTTTCCCTCTATTTTTCCACACATATACATGTAAGTTTCAAATCTCAGTGCTTCCCCCTTTTTTTCAAATGTAATCACACATTTCTATTGGTTGAAAACCAACCCTTTTCCAAAAGTACCCTGCCCCCAACTTGACTTCTGCCTAGTACCCTTCCCCCAACTTGACTTCTGCCTGCTACCATAGCAACAGCTCATGGAACACTGCTGTGTGCAGTTAGGTCAGAAGTTCGACACACAATGTTTCAATTCCACAGAGCAAGAGTGCTTGACTTTTCAAACCTTACAGCAAATCCATAGTACTGTTCTTTGGTTACACATTTTTTTGTACCAATACAAAACATGCTTCTATTAATTTTCACATACAGCCTAGTTTTTATTCTAGAATGGTATGAAACAGCCAATCAGTTCTTTTTGTTTTAAAAAAATATGTATGCCTCCATTTCCAAACTGTCTTTCTTTTCATATTGCCATTCTACTGAAAGACACCTCCTGAGTGCATCCAGTTCTCCTTTGAAGATGTTCACAGTGTGGATTGTAGGGCACAGCTATGTCTTCTGGAGTGAAAAGTTTGCAGAGAAAACAGATATGGTGAGAGACCTTGCTTTGCCAAATGTAGACATTAAATGGATTGGTCAGAGAGGGTTAAAGTGGCACCAATTGATGCCATTGGTGAAATCCTTCATTCAAATCCAACACCCTGACCTCATAATAGTGCACTGTGGTGGCAATGACCTAGGCACTTTGACTGGGGTAGGTCTGGAAATGCTTATGAAGGACACCTTTGCACAACTGTTTACACTTTTCCCTAAAACTGCCTTTGTGTTTTCCAACATATGCCAAAGGCAAAAATGGAACTGGTCCAATCATTTCTGTCCACAGATTGACAAAGCAAGAAAGCACGTCAACAAATCTGTTTCTGCTTTCCTCCGTGACTATGGTATGGGTGCCATTTACCACAATAACTTGCGTTATGACATGCAAGACATTTATAGAGGAGATGGTGTGCACTTCAATGATGAAGGGAACAGAGTCTTCCTCTTGAACCTTAGACTCTGCATCGGTACTTACTTGTAGGTACCACTAAAAAAATGACTTCATAAACACAACAGCTCTTTTTAGAGCTCCCTAATTTCTAAACTCTTAAATCTGCTTTTCATTTATCTATTTTTATTTTTCTACCGTACGCTTACCGTAAGCTTACCGTACGCGTACCCCGTGATTTTTTTTAAAATCAATAAATGTTTTTTTTGTACTTTTCTCTCCTTCTTTGACCCCCTTACAAATGTTAGGGGGTCTGTAACTCTCCTCATTGCCCCCTTTCCTTGTTTTCACTCTTTTTTTTCAGAGTGAAATACACAAAATGGCGGCCGCCGCTTCCTGGTTTCGGCCGATTCGAATGTTTACTAAGATCTAACAGCCAATCAGAATCGCGCTCGCGCACGCCGCCGTACGCTTACCGTAAGCGTACGGTAAGCGTACCGTAAGCGGGCTCAGATATATATATTGATTTAAAGGCTATTTTCTCAGAATCTACTGAACAGATTTACACCAAACCTACAAAAGGCACTTCCTTGACCTAGGGACTACCTCTCTGCCAAATTTTGAGTAATTCTGTTCAGCCGTTCGGGCTGTAGCTCGTTCTAAAGGTCCTATGGAAAAATGCATGGGAAAAACGCGTTTTGGGACCCCCCTTTTATCTCAGCCCCCGCTTGACGGATCCCCCCGAGACTTTCAGGGTAGGAGCGGAGCGTAGCGCCCCACCTATTTTGAGAAATTCGCGAGGATTCGTCGACCGGCGCCAAAGTTATTCAAAATAGAATGTTGAGGTTTTCCTATGGAAACGTGGTCCTAACTATAACTACCTACTGGCGACCGCCAGTAGGTAATGCAGTCCAATACTTTCTCCCAAACTCGACAGAAAGCGTGACACAGCTTCAGGATACACCAGGTGACTTTATTGATGAAATTCGCGCACAGTATCAGCTCTCCATGAAACGCTTTCGGCAGACGCGTTTCAGCCTTGATTGGCTTTCCTCAGTGCCGGTTCCACGGGTACAGCATTCTCCCTGGGGGTCTCGCAGAGTGTAGATAATTAGTGACCGCTCCCAGTCAGGTGTTATATAGCCCCTCCTCCAATTACAGGGTGTGCTCTCAACTCGCGCTGACCACAACCGGGCAGATGCATGCTGGTCATTGAAGTCCTGAGCGGCTGCCTATCCAGTGATTAAGGCAGTCAAACATCAAGTGATGCCCCAATAAAATTGGCACATGGTCCCCACACCAGCTCAAGTGCCAGGAAGGTCCAAAGTCACACGGTCGAATCCCGTTTTCAGGCAATTGGTTTGCCTCCTTTCTCCCAAATGCAGGATACAAATTCCGTCCTTGTGGAACTGAAGTCATGCAAGAGGGGGGCAGCGTGGTTTGCATTTGATGCTTTCCCAAGATGTTGCAGTCTCTCCACGCCGCACCTGAACGAAAGGGCGTGTCACAAGCCAGCGACTGCTTGCTGGCTAAATATGCAGTCCAATACTTTCTCCCAAACTCGACAGAAAACGTATATATATATCCATCTTACTTTTCACCTGGGCAGCCAAACATGCAGCGGGTGCCTCCGCAGACGCGATATATATAAAATAGTTTGGGGAAATATACATACAGAAAAAAATAAAAAATGCAATTACATCAAAAATATGTTAAGAGAAGGTCAACATTTCTGAAATAATATTTTGGTCTCAACAATACACTACATACAAAATTATGTTATTGTAGAAGATTTTTTTTTTAAAGTGAGTTTTTACTACATATATTTTGAAAAACCAAGGGGCTTATTTACATGCCCCTTGCGCCGCAGGTACGTCACTATTTCCCACATAAAAAGTGACGCACCGGCAGCGCAAGGGGCTTGTAAAGAACCCCCAAGTTTACACATGGAACGAGAATCTCAGGTGTCCTCCAGCTTGTAAATTGAGCATAAGAATACCTTTACTATGATTCTCCCATTGTCAGTATGCCTCATCAATCTCGCAGTAATCGCTATACAGATTCTAAAATCTCAACGCAGGTGGGGCTGCGGTCCAATGATTTTGTTTGAGGCGCAATTTCATGGTCTATTGAGATCTTGCATGCATGAGAGGCAGGAATAAGAAATCATTTCTCTGCACACGACTAAGCCTCATATTTAAGAGGATGGGGCCTAGTCTGCAGTGCAGCTGTCTGCAAGGCATATTTCTACCAGTTGTTTTAAACTGTATAGATTGTGGGTTTTGACTCAACCTAGAGTGATATTCCTCTCTCACATGGGGCCATTGGCTGTTTGTTATCATAACGCCTCCTAGGAATTCACTTCCTTTGGAATGAACAACTGTTTTACATTTGAAAAGTACACTGAGTCATCACACTGCTCGTTACATTTAATTATTTACCTGCTACATACATTCAATAGAGAAAACCGTCTTTTTTTCTTCTTTTTCATCAGGCATGACTAATCGACAAGGTACGGCTCAGATAAGCTTGAACGAATTTGAGATAGTGACACTTGCAAAAAGTATTTGTGCAAGCCAGTGTTCAGATGCCTTAACATATTACAGCCAGGCCTATTGGCTTTGCTAATGTTCTTTATAATTCCTCTTTGAAGTGACAGTTAAAATCAAGCACGTCACCGTGAGCATTCCATAAGAGCGGACTGTTTAAATTACCGGTCTTGAGCCGAACAATGTTTACTGCTTTTCCTTTTGTGCCTCACGATAGCACAAAATGGTATTAGTTTGTGGAGTCTATCCGTACTGCAAAGCAGTCTGTAATTCTTTTTCTAGATGTATTTTGCTTAGTCCATACGAGTTTCCGTGTATGTCAGTTAAACCACGCTGTGGAGTCACAGAATACCCAGCAAATCCTAAGAAGGGGCAATAGGTCATGGATTACTTTTGTCACAGACAGATATTGAGGCTGGGAAACTAGTTTAGCTCAGCTACATCTCTGGGGTCAACTGTCTCTTTCGAGTTCCTCCCATAGGTCGCCCACTGTCTTCTTCCACAGCCAGTAAGCTGCACTTTACCTTAAACAATGAGCCATTATTTCATCCCACATGTAAACAACTTGGTCAGCTCAGCATGCTTTCTCAATGTGCCCTCCTAGGCTCTTGGCCCATGCATACGCAAGCACACCAAAGTGCGCTGATCCACACAGTTGCCTTTTCATGCATCCATCAGGGAAACGGCATCTTGGTGGTTTTTCCATCAAAATACTTGGTATGCTCCAGAGATTACAGAAATAGGCTCACAGAGTCTTCCTGGTCTTGAAGGAGGGGAGCCGCATTTCTCTACACTGTAGTCACCCTACTGGCTGCAGGTCATTCACAGGGTTAAACCAAATGTCTCATTTACAAAGCCATATCAGACCATGCACCCGCTTCAAAACTGATGGTCTCATATACCAACTGTTAGACCTGTCAGTCTTAGGGGGATCTCCCCTCAAACATTGTGACTTTCTCCTCCATTTGTTTGCTGATCTCAATTTTGCAGGCCTTAGGACTCTGTGCACTTTACCTCTGCTAATCAGTGCTCCAGTGCATGTGCTCACTCCTTGCAACATAGTAAAGTTGGCTTATCCCCAATTGGCACATTTTATTTATTTTTATGTCCCTAATAAAGTGGCACTACATGTACAGAAGGTCTATAAATTAACAGCTACAAGTGGGCCTGCAGCACTCATGGGGCCAAACATTAAAGTAGCCCTTTAAACATGTCTTAGGCCTGCCATTGCAGCTTGTGTGTAAGCTTTAAACTGCAGCACTTTTAGAAAGTTGGGATGTTTCTTCCTTAGCCATTTAGTGCCTGTGGCCTGTCTCTGGGTCACTTGACTGGTTGTAGCTGACAGTTGGGCTTTGTATATTTCTCTTAAACAGCCACACGCAATTGAGAGCTTAGCTGTGCCTGGATGGGCCTTCGCTGGCAGGATTGGAGGCGGGAGCTGGGCACAGCCCTACTTTCAGTTGAATAAGCTGTGCCCAGCCTCCACACAAAGGGCTTCATACCCCCTGTAGCTAGTCTGGAGCAAGGGCAGGGAAGGCAGGAAATCTGTGGACTTCAAAGGGAAACCTCCAGAAGCTTTTCACACTTCAAAGGAAAGCCCAGGTATAAATATTGGACCTCAGATACCAACTCTTCAATACGCTTTTGGAGCTGTGAATACTTTGCTAGCAAGAAAGACTGCTGTGCAGCTGAAGAGACTGCCAATCTGCTGGACTGCTGCTCTGAAGGACTGCTACCCTGCTGTGCTGACCTGCTACACTCTTGCCTGGATGAGAGGGCTGGGACTGCATCTGTTGAACCCAGTACCCCAGAGTGACTCCTAGAGGTAGTTGGTAAGCCTCCTGACTAGAGCCTCAGGTACAGAAAGTTCCAACAGCCTTGAACCAGGCACCTGGAGGCTGCCATCTGTGAGTTCTACCCTGCCAAGTGGTGGACCCATGTCCCGGACCATTGGAACTGGGCCTGAAGGTGCTCTGCCAGGCAATCTGTAGACCCACCAGAGTTGATGCTTCTCCTGTGCTGCGCAGCGCAATCCCGAGCTGAACCGACGCATCACCTCTCCTGAGAGGGCTCTCTCGATGCAAAGACACTGCATCAACCTTGCAGCCGCATCAGAACTGCCACCTGTGTAAAGCTTTTCCAATGCAGGCCCTTGCATCACAAATCTTTTGTTGATTGCAGCCTCATCAGCAATGCAGGTTCTCGCATCGTAGCTTCACAGGTTCTCGGAACCGATGAATTGCTTCATCTGCGGAACTCATTCTAGACACCAGACTTTGCATTGAAAGCCCTCATTGACGGGATCCTTGACAACGATGCAGGGCCTTGCATCACAGCTTCACAGCTCCTTGGAACAGACGCATCACATCAGCTGCACGACGCATCCTCAGCACGGGACCTTGCAATGCTCCAGAACCAGGATTTAAGGTAATCTCTTCAGCTGGCCTAACTAGGTCCCCGCAGCCAGCCTGCACTCCATCGTGTTTACCTGAATTTGTGACTTTGTCCCAGTGTGGCACAACCAAATATGCACAATTGGCACATTGTGCTTTTTGTAGCTGATTTCACTGACATTTCAAAGATTATATATCTCTGGCACTACTGATTGGATTTTTATGATTTGGGGATTGTTTTGTTTATTACAATTACTCTGTTTGTCTAATCTGGTATGGAATCCTTTTGTGGTGTGTTTTCACTGTGTTACTGTTTGAAGTGTTACACAAATATTTCACACATTACCTGTGAGTAAAGCCTTACTTCTCTATGCCAGGCTACCCGAGGGTTGAGCACAGGTTAATTTATGGACGCTTGTGACTTCACCCTGACAAGGAATGTGGTTCTTGCACCAACTGAGCATATTTCTAAGGCTGGCAGACAGAGCAGACTATCATTACCTGTGAGTAAAGCCTGACTTCTCTATGCCAGGCTACCCGAGGGTTGAGCACAGGTTAATTTATGGACGCTTGTGACTTCACCCTGACAAGGAATGTGGTTCTTGCACCAACTGAGCATATTTCTAAGGCTGGCAGACAGAGCAGACTATCATTACCTGTGAGTAAAGCCTGACTTCTCTATGCCAGGCTACCCGAGGGTTGAGCACAGGTTAATTTATGGACGCTTCTGACTTCACCCTGACAAGGAATGTGGTTCTTGCACCAACTGAGCATATTTCTAAGGCTGGCAGACAGAGCAGACCATCAGTCTGCAGAAAGTGTGGCAAATACATTAGTAGCAGATCATTCTATCCTCAAGGTTCATCTTCAGGGAGCTCTCTCCCACTGTTTCCTTGCCTCATGACAGCCTTTGGAATGTACATGAAAGGTTTGAAACAAACCTTCCCTGCCACCCTTATAGAATAGAGATTACTTAACTGATACTTCCCTCTTTCTTGTTATGCTTTCTGTTCCATCTTTTTGTCAAACCCCTCCCCAAACCCACAATTGAAAGGGTTGTGTCAATCAAAAGCTCTTGGAAAAAAGAACAGACAAAGATGATCTTTTCAATGTGTACCATTTCTCTTATTTTTCAGTCCATCATAATTTTAGTGTCAGAATTAGCCTTAGATTTAGTTTTGTTGTTAGTGTTATTGTTAGTGTTAATTTTAGTGTTAATGTTGATTTGCATTTTTGACATAAATGTGTTTAATATTAATCAAGCAATGCTGCATGAGTCACAGCTTAAAATGTAGGATTGCTATAAATAAAAAGACATTATATAATATTGCACATATCTTATAGTGAAGGTGTCCACCATAGGTCCAGGAAGGCTTGATCTATGGCAGATCTAAGCATAACCACTAACTACCTAATTTAGTTGAATGTAGATGTATTTTGTACAAATATATTTGTTATGGCTTCTACCAACAATCTGGTGCAGGTCTGGCTGTTCTGGACCTATGTTCAACAAGACTGCTTTAGGGACAACGACCATGTAAACAAAAATACTTACAATTAGTTAGAAAGCTCTGGTAAATGAGAATAGGAACAGGAACAATTAGGCAAATAAGAGAAGACAAATGCGAAGAGGCATATGGAAAATAAGAAATGTGGTGGTAACATAGCATGTAGTTTTTGATATCACAAATACTTCTGAATATGTTGACTTGGCAGAACAGGAGTAGTTGCATTCACAATTAAGTTCTAATTAGTAACTAGCTTTAAAGGTGATGAAACGTTTAATGTCTAGAGTGACCATTGTCGGTCTAGCCCATGCCATAGGATGGGCTAGACCGATAATGTAGATACCTGGGGGCATATGTATCATCATCTCCATTTGCGATTCTCAAATAGCGATTTTTTGAGAATCGCTATTTGAGAATTGCAAAACGGGATGTATTTAAAAAATCGCACAAATTTTGCGATTTCTTAAAATTTCTTAATTGCGATTAGCAAATTGCGAAATCGCAATTAAGGAATACCTTCCCATTCATTCCTATGGGCCAGGAGGCCAATAGCAATGAATGGGAAGTCCTTCTCAATTTGCGAATCGCTATTTGCTAATCGCAAATTGAGAATATTTTCAAAGGTGCTAGGGTGTCATGATGACACCCTGATGCACCCCTGAAACCAGCATGTGTGCACATATGGCACACATACATGCCCTAAGGGCATGTATGTGCACCACATGGCACTTTGAAATATGAAGAAAAGTGCATATTTCAAAGAAATCGCAACTTACCACCAACTTGAAGTTGGTGGTAATTTGCGATTTCTTAAGGAGAAATCGCACAACTTGGGTGCGTGTTACATTGCATTCAGGAAATCGCAATTTGCGATTTCTTAAATGCTTACGCAAACTTACGAAATCGCAAATTTAGCGATTCCTTAAGATTGCGAGGCTGAAATGCCTCATACATCTCCTTTTGCGATTTTGTATTTGCAAACGCTGTTTTTTTGCGATTCGCAGCGTTTGCGAATACAAAATCCTTTGATACATATGCCTCCTGGTTACGGAAATCCAAAATGAGCTACAAGTCATATTTGTAGGAGAAAGACTAATAGCACAAAATTCAAGCCAACCATGATGCCAGTCCCATTTTCACTAGGAATTTCCATTCCTATGCAGCTTGGAACTTCAAATTGGCTAGGTCACCTTCAACATACCTACCTCTTACCAAAACTGTGACCTGCTGGCAGCATCTGTACCACATTGGTGAATTGTCTAATAAGTTAGACTCCCTTAAATGAAGAAAACCATCACAATGATGAATCGGGTCCCTGCCTTGTCCTAAAGACCTGAAATGTATTCATCTACCAACACTAAACATAATTGACCCTGAAATGCATCAGGAAACTATACGCCAGAGAAGAGGGCATGTGCCCAAGACGCAGGACTGAAAGTGCGAAAGGCTTCAAAATGGAGTGGGACTGCACACAGATCAATACTGTGCTCACTCATGCATTGGCTTTGTCTTACCCACCATATACCCCCACCAAAATTAGAGTGACAGACAATTCAATTGGAGTAGGATGTAGCAAAATGTACTTCATAAGAACCTAGTACTGAGCAGGATAACACAGTAACACATTACATTGCTCTTTGCTTATTATGAACACCTAAAATCAGATATAAGCATGAACAAATTGTAAAAATTTCTTATTTTTATCGCACTTGGAGCACGCAGAGGCACAGGGGCCAGCCAACATAGATTACTAGAACCAAAGAGAAAGATAATCAAACATTAATACAACATTGACAAAAGTGACACATTCAGTCTAATAAATCAAACTTAAGGGAACAGCTTAACGCATTGTCCATCCCGGGGCACCCCATGACGGTTTGGTCACACCCCAAGAAACATCATGGGCATCTGAGGTAGGGCTAGAAGGACTGGACCACCAGCAGGTCAGTCCCCCTTCCAACCAGTCCCCTACCCAAAGAACCCCTCATAGAGAGGAATTTGGTGATAAACTCAAGGGCACTTAAGCACTTATGTACTATTATTTGTTATTTTTAACCATGGGATAGGATAGTTGGGATTTTGGCAATCTGTAGATCGCCAGCCTCGGGGGACAAAGAGGGTACCCTAGGAGCTACTCTGCCTTTTCCATTTTCTGCCCCCACTGACCCCTTCTAATGACCACGTCCGGTCGGTTTTACACCCCAGCTGGAAGCCTCACTGAGGGGCAAAGGTTGCTGGGAAACCCCACATGGGGGGGCAGTAGTCCAACCCATGGGAAATGTATGGTCCTCACTCAGCCTGGTGGATCGACTAATGCCACCCCTTCCCCTTCTGACGGGAGGCTTGATCCATGGTGCGCTGACTCATACAATGGCTTTGTCTCACCCAGCATAGAACCCCACCAAAATTAGAGTCACTGACAGTTCTTTTGAAGTAAGTCATAGCAAAGTTTACTTCATAAGAACATAATACTGAGTAGGAGAACACAATACTACATCACATTGAACCTTGCATATGATGAAAATCTTAAGACAGGTGTAAGCATTCGAAAACAGTACACGTTTTACATCCCTCTTGGGACAGTCAGAGGTCCATGGGCCCGGCCAACATGGATTACTTGAAACATAGATAACGGTTATTAAATATTAAGGCAACGTTGACAGGAGTGACACATTAAGTCTAATAAGGCGAACACTAGGGAACCGTTTAAAATTTTGTTTTTGCCAGGGCACCCCATAACGATTTGGTCACACCCCAAGAAATATTTTGGGCACCAGAGGTAGGTCTAGAAGGCCTGTACCACCAGCAGGTCAGCAACCCCTCTAACCACTCCCCCTACCAAAAGAACCTCTCATGGTTTTGATAATAAACTCAAGGGCACTCTAGCACTTGAGTACCAATCTTTGGCATTTTTGCCCACAGGGTGAGAAGGTCACTGACGCCCATGCCCACCCCCGCCAAACCAGTAGTTTTAAAAGTAGTCTCAATCAGAAGCAGCATTGCACTTAATCTGACTTGTGCACCATACAAATCCAGCCAATACTGGACTGAACTCAAGCCAACCATGGAACAAATCACCTTCATGCTGACAAACCTAGCTCTGGACTTTTGGGATCTCTGGCCCCACTTGCAACCACAGCACTTACATCTCATAATCTGTGTGCACTTCACACATCCAGCTCCAAATGTGAAGAATGAGACCAGTCCATGGAGTAAATGTGATCCTACTAGGGGTCAACTCAGAAATTGGTTGAACCCTCCTACCTTGTTACCTTTAAATTATGGGTCGGTGGAATTTGAGTAGTGGCGCTACAAAAAGCTCTCCGAAATGGTAAAAAATCTCAGCGAGCACGCAAAAGTTCAGCGAAGATACGGAATTGCTTGTTCCGCCTGTTCACAATGTTTTTGCCCTGTTTGCGAATGCTGTTTAGGTGCTCGGGGAGAAATATCTTGCGAACATGCATTTTTAAAGCGCGAACAAGCAAAAAATTCTGCGAAGCCGCAGATCGCGGAATTTTTGGCAATTCCGCATTCTCAGCTGAACGTGAAATTACCCAAATTCTGAAAATTCCACGAGCGGAACGAAATTTACCGCCCAGCCCTACTTTAAATTGTCTGGTTTAGAGCACGATGCTAACCAGACACAATTTTCTGGTCGCAGGATTGCCACTCTACCCTCAAGGGTGGATTTTGAGACATCTAGTGATGTCTCAAAATGCATGTCTGTCCTTTGGAATGAGTATTTACTAGAGATGACATAACGCTGTCTGCTTGTTTGCTCACCACTCAAGAGTTGACCACACCAGTGTCTTCTAATATTGACTGTACAAAAGATTCTTGTCTGAAATAGCATGCAACATCCCAACATTGATATTTGCACTCTTAGCTTGTGGTAAAAAGGAGGATCTGCATTACATTGGTAGGTTGACTGGGCTGTATAAACACCATACCTGCCATCAATTGCCATCCCATCAGTGGCCTACCATAACCCTGCTCTACCCCCTTGCGAACTCCCCAGAGTGGATCTTCTTTCCTGCACCCATTTGTCACCCTGAAAAAGTACTTCACGGCCTGCACTGCTTGCAGGCAAGATTAGTTTTTTTTGTGCTTTTGGTCTCCAATTAAAACTAAATTAAACTAGGAGTACCAGTGAGTAAGCTTACCTACCAAGGTCTTTGATGACTTTTTTTGGTGAGCATGTAGCACACCTGCCTGTTCCTCAAACAATGGGGTAGATAGTTGAAATGAGTCTGAACAGAGCTGCTGACAACCAACTTCCCCCGCCCTTAACCAAACATACTGGACCTCTGCTTCCATATTATGGTTGCACCCCTAGTAAAGAGGCATTGTGTAACCATGACTTAACTATGCAGCTGTGTAGTTTGATGACATTGCACCCCTGTGGAGCACCTGCTACGAACCAAATATTGCCACTATGCACATTGCTCTACAATGAGATATGATTGGTGCCTTGTGAGCAAGCTTGTGTAGATCTCTTCTTTCTATTGTAGAACTTGGTGATGAAATGGAATGGCATCACCAAGTAGTTCTAGGAAAGAGAGTCAGTTGAAGAAGCTGGATGTCGCTGTACAACTATGAAGATGTACTTATGAATAAATACCTTTTACTTACTAACCACTCTGAGTGTGGTTACTACAAAACTGTTGCCCTAAGCTACTGTGTCTAGTCTCTGGCTTTGCAGGCCTATGATAAAATATCAGTATCTCTTTTCTGCCTTGCTAATAAGGGGATGTCTTCAGAAAAAATGGGTGTTCCTGCGCTGCCTATGTAGTGTGCTACTAATGAAAAGTTGTTTATTACGAATGACTTCTAAAATGGACTGTGAGACTCCTTCAAAGCTCTTTAAAACACTAAACTTCTAAAAATGGAGCAGCTGTGTTGTTGTTTGACCAGACTACTCCAAACAATATTTCCAACTTTCTCAGCCAGTCGAATCTGTGCCATGTTAAGTGGAATAGGATGGTGAGCGGGCCAAGTTTGTGGTTTGCCATTTACACAACAACCACCCATGGCTAGGCTCCCTTTCCTGAACAAATAGGATTGGTCCAGCTTCCATGCCAATTGCCAGTATAACTCCATATTGGAAGACTTATCCCAGCCTTTGTAATCATTAGTTCACAACATTGGGCTATATATCCAGTCCCTGAAAACTTGTGCCTTCCAATTATACTACCAAAACCTAATTTGCGATAAACCCATGAGATGGCCGTGATAACTTAGGAAAACATTGTCTTCCCTGAAGTTTGTTTAGGTGAATTATGAAATTAGGGAAGCTGCTTACCAAACAAACATAAGCACAAATGCATGTGCCATCCCCTAATTGCAATGTCGGGGATAACAGCTGCATGACCCCCTTTAATTCTAGACCTTGAGTTGGAGCAGCAGTCATCCTACTACCGTCCTGACTACTGGCCTGCAGCAACATTGTTATGTCCAGGCTGCTGGAGAGGGGGAAGCAAAAAATCCAAGCAGATTTGGCCATGCACATGAGGTCACCTTGACAGAAGCAGTAGTGAAGTGAACCTATACATCAATACAAAGAGCAAACTAAATGTTTCTTCCCAAAAGGAACACTCAAATACTTGATGCTAGCTTGACCTACCAAAGTACAGTGAGGTATATCACACCTTAGTACTATGTGATGCTCTAACACACATCTGTTGATAGATATGTCCCAAACAGGTTGCCATCAAACCCTGACAAAAAACTCTATATAGGGTAGCTAAAATCTTTTACATGCAATGGCAGTATTAGAACTAGCTACATAACCGTGAGTTATCTGTAAATCGCCGGGACTTGGGGGACAAAGAGGGTACCCTGGGGACTGCTCAGCCGTTTAAATTCCTTGCCCCATCTAATGCCAACTTCTGGTCAGTTTAACACCTCATCTTCAAGCCTCGCTGGGAGGCAAAGGTTGGGGGAAACCCCACATGGGAGGACGCAGTAGCCCAGCTCATGCCAAACTGATGGTCCTCCACCCTGCATGGTGGATCAACAGATGCCACCCCTTAACTACTGGGAGGGGCCTGATCCAGGAATATGCCACTACTCTAGTAAACATGGTATGTGAGATGACATGGTGTGTGCTAGCGTTCTGCTGCTGGGGTTGTTAACGGGACCAAAGAAATGGAAATTCATAAACTTGACTTGGCATACATTGTGTCTAAGAGGAAAATTGTGAAGGGGTGGAAAGTAATAAAGAAGCCATCTATCAAACTGTGGCATCAACAGAAAGGAAACAAAGTGTCCAAATCACAGACTCAGAAGAGGAGATAGCAGCAAAGATCAAATAAGGGAGATAGGGGTTCTCAACAAGCTAGCAAGTAGTGGGAAACACAAGATATGTCACATGGGACTTCTGTTGCCAAATTCAGTTCTGAAAAATGTCCAACGTTTGCATTTGTTTCCTATTTTTTTTACTTAACACTCAGATAAATGCTGTTGTTTGGCCCAAATCTCCCGAGCACAGAAATACTAAAAAAATGCATCAGGAATGCGCCATGACTTTGTATGTTGAAAAGCAATCACAGTTGATATAAAATACATGAAATATTCTGAGAAGATTTCTGTAGAACTATGCCCCCACAGACTTGCCTCTTCAAAGGTTGATAAGCTTCTCCCCTGCTCATGGATCAATCTGTTTTCACCTCTTGCTTTAGCACTGAAATGCACTCACAATTCCTATGTTGGGTACTGGCTCTCACTGCTAACTCCTGCTACATTTTTCTTTCAATAATTTCCTTGCCTATGTGGTGATGGGTTTTCTGACAAAATAGATTGGAAAGAATACCACGAGATAAAAATACTGTGTCTTAAATATTGTGATGTCAAAAAAATACTGTGGGTAAGATTATTACAGGCAAGATTATTATTTTCAAAAATGTTTTTAATACAGTTCTGTGTTGTGTTGTATTGTTGTAATTTATGTCATTTTAGTGCAATATGTGCATTATATTTCGTATTTGTTTTAGAATTATTTGCATTTTTTGGTATAATAAGGTTAGGGGTGAGATGATGGGTTTATAAGGGAGTAGGGTGGAGAGTGTTTTAAAAACTTTTACTTTTGAAGATTGTAATACTTGAAATTTTTTGTCTTAATATTTATTTTATATTTTTGAATCTTAAATGTTTATCTGTAATATATATAAACATTGAAAAATATGTATAATACTTTTGGAATGAAGCTTATAGCTTGGAAAAACGCAGGGTTACTAACCCAAGATGAGTATAAATACATGCGGAATGACAATCCTGTGACACCTGTAATGTATTTCATATCTAAAGTGCACAAAAATCCCTTGAAACCTTTAGGCAGATCTATTATATCAGCCCGTAATAGCCTTTTAGAAAAGACCTCACGTTATGTGGATTTTTTTCTCCAGAGTCAATTATAAGAATTGCCCTATTACATTCGGGACACAGGGGATTTTCTTTCGAAAATACAAGACATTGTTTGGTAAAAGGATTACCTGTTAATAGCACTTGATGTGACATCCCTATACACATCCATCAAACACCAGGACAGACTAAGGGCCCTGAGGCATTATCTAACATGCAGGGGACCAGAATTTGAACATCACAATAACATGCTGGTCAACATGGTCGAGTTTTGCCTCAACAACAATGTGTTTTTATTTGAGAACTCCCTGTATCAACAACAACGGGGTGTCGGGATGGGGGCCAGTTTCTCCCCCAGCTATGCATGGGCTGGTGGGAGGAACTGGTCCTCAACAAAGAACACAATGTACAACTGACAAACAATGTTGTTAAATGGGTCAGATATATAGACGATCTGTTTGTAATTTGGAGAGGTAACATCAATGATGCGGAATTGTTTGTACAAAATTTGAACCTTAACCATCTAAACCTCCACTTCACAGCAGACATCAGCTCGACATCAGTAAATTTTCTAGATGTACAGATATACATAAAAGACGGTCAGGTCCATACCACACTGCATAGAAAAATTCGATACTGCATGCCAGCAGCGCCCACCCAAAGCACCTTATACAAAGAAAACCCTTTGGGGAGATGTTGCGGCTTAAACGCATATGCAGCAACCCAAAAGATCTAAAACAAGCACAGATAGCCAGCAAAAACAGATTTTTGGCCAGGGGATCTTCTCTCATATGCATTGAAACCGCAATCAAAAAAAGCAACGATCTGAATAGAGAAACCCTCTTCAATACCAAAGAAAGACCAAAACAGACTGACAACACATTCAGATTTATCTTCAGTTTCAGTAAACAGGGAAGATTCTTGAAAAACTTGATCAATAGAAATTGGCCAATAGTATTGGGAGATCCGACTATTGGTCATCTACTCCCGAAAAAGGCTGACATTACGTTCAGCAGGGCTCCCTCCATGAGGGATTCTTTGGTCAGAAATGACCTAGAGAGCAGAACTCAAGGCACTTGGCTTTGACAGCATAGGGGATTCTACAGATCTAAATCATGCAAAGCATGCCAACATGGCATTAATACTACCGCATTTAAAACACCATTTAAACCTGAAGAAATCCCGATTACCAAGCATCTGACTTGCAAAACGGATCATGCCATTTATGTGCTGGAGTCCCCTTGTGGACTCAGATATGTGGGCGGTACCATACTACAGGGACACAAGAGGGCGCTCCAGCACATAAGAGCGATTAGGAATCTCGACCAGGCATACCCAGTTGCACGACATTTTGAGGACAGGCACAAATCAGACCCTACCCTACTAAAGTATTTTATAATAGACAGCATTCCAAACAAAAAGAGAGGAGGAGATCGTGTTAGAGCTCTTAAACAGCTGGAAACCAGATATATCTTGAATCTTGATACTAAGTTCCCGAATGGTCTAAATCAAACAGAAGATTTATATACCTGTCTTTAGATTGCTGCTAGACATTTCATTCATCAGATCATGTAAGAGATTCATACAGTAATATATTGTCATCTAAACAAAATAAAATAGAATAAAGGAAAGATAACAGCATACTGTAGAACATTATGTTCTAATACTGCTCTTTCCCATGCCGTACCCCACAATAATTTTCTATTTTTATGCACATTTGGTTTTAGGTACTCACATTTTAGGATTAAATTATGGTAATTGTTTTAGCACTTAGCACTTTACTTATTATGGCACTTTGCACTATCAACATGCAATTAGCGAATTTTTGTTGACAAAATAGCCAAATACATTTTAGCAAAACTTCGGAAGCACCAGCACTTTGTTCTCTTAGCGAGATAGAAAACTGATAAAGGTATTTAAACCTGGACATTTTCCTTTTCTAAGTTTAGAAAATCAGTAATATTTATTGTTTTAATCTTATTTATTAGGATGACATTTTTAAACATAGCTGGTTTCTTCGAAAATGGACTTGCCATTACGTGTCCGTTTATAATTTAATGTGTTCCGCAAAAATCTATTTGCTCAATGCTTAGTAACATCACTATGAATGTATAATAATTATTTTCTTTGTACTCTATTATTGGTACCATGCATTCCTCAATTTACATAGCAAAAAATATTTTAAATATTTTGTCTATGTTTATGACTCAACAATTCCGCTTGCATGTCACTTTAAGAAAAAGTTAAAAAAATGACATTTAAAGGTACCTTACGGTGTGCATGCGCGTCATGTGATCAAGATCCCTTGAGGATCGAAACGTGTCATGCTGGTGGAGTCATTGTAGCTCAATAAAACACAATAGTTGCACTAACTCTGTGGTCTGCGCTCCGTTCTTTGGGAGAAGTGACAATGGCTGCATATGGAGACAAAGTGTCATATACATATATATATATATATATATATATATATATATATATATATATATATATATTCACTGAAAAAACCATAGGTTTTAGGGAAAGTTATAGTTAGTTGGACATTGCATTCGTACAAAACCATAGAAATTTTCCCGTTATAGTTAGTTCAGCTAACTATAACTCGCGCCCCCGCAATGCGCTGCTGATGATGTCACATATTACATCACTCATGACATGGTCAGTGACATCACTGATGACATCACTGATGACATCTCAAATGACATCACTGATGACATCACTGATGACATAATCCATGTGATAAATTGATGCATCTTCTCACACCCTAATGTAACCTTTGATACACCCACTCAAAGTTACAGACGGCCATTCTCAAAACCATTGACACTCCAACACCAATAACTACATACCCACTCACTGATTCTTGGGTCTACACACACATCCACTCACTCATCCATACAGTCACTCATACTTATGGTCACTTAGTACAGGACTATCACATGCACTCATACACCTATATAGACACTCACACATCGCCACTCATCCATTGAGGTACTCACACATCTAGTCAGTCATACAAATAAATAATCACACACCCATTTACTCACCTATACAGTTATACACACACCAGCTCACTTACACATACAAATACTAGCACATTCTTACACTCTTATACAATCACTGCTACAAGCACACACTCATCCATACAGCCACTCTCACAATCACACATTCTCACTTATAGCCATTTAAATACTCTAACACACATATATACTGCCTTTTACATATGTAGTTATTCGCACATGTATCACTGAGATATACATTCACTCACTAACACACCCATACACACACTCACCCACCCAAGCAGTCCATCACAGATGCACTCTTGAAACCATGCACCCAGTGAATCACCCACTCACACATCTATGCACAGATTCACACACACCCCACCCACACAAACACTTAGGCACCCATACAGATACTCAGACAACCAATCAATAACTCATATAGACACTAATGTAGCTAATCACAATTCCATGCAGCCGCTTACACACCAACAGACAGATGGATACAGACATTCACATAGTTTACTCACCAACCCATGCATTCAGTAAGATACATTTAATCACTCATTCATAGACTCAGTCACGCACCTACTACATCATCCATGCAGACACTTATACACCCACTCATTCTTCAATACGCCTTTCCCTATATATATTAAACATATTTAAACTTTACAGAAACACACAGTCACTGAATGATGTCATCAGTGATGTCATTTGAGATGTCATCAGTGATGTCATCAGTGATGTCACTGACCATGTCATGAGTGATGTAATATGTGACGTCATCAGCAGTACATTGCGGGGGCGCGAGTTATAGTTAGCTGAACTAACTATCACGGTAGAATTTCTATGGTTTTGTACGAGTGCAATGTCCAACTAACTATAACTTTCCCTAAAACCTATGGCTTTTTCGGTGAATTTCTAAGATTTTTTAAATGCTAATTTCTAACTATAACGTGCTTGAAACCTATGGTTTTTTTCAGGGAATTTCTAAAGGATTTTTAAATGCTAATTTATAACTATAACGTGCCTGAAACCTATGGTTTTTTCAGTGAATTTCAAAGGTTTTTTAAATGCTAATTTCTAATTATAATGTTCTTTAAACCTATCTTTTTTCTGTGTTTTTTAATCATCATCCCATTCTCAACTTGGTGAAAACTGCAAAACTCACCACTCTTCCATCGATACCTTACGCCAACAAAATCGCCACAAACGAGAGCCACAACTAATGCTAATGAAATGCAGAGTAGACGTTCCCATGCAAAAAAAACCACGAAATTACCACTTCCCCATATTTTCAACGACCAGCCAAATCTGCAATGCGATCCAAAAAGCAGGCGATAAGCCGAGTTAGCAGTAACAAATTAACATCAACCTTTAACTGGTGTAAGGAGGTCAACTATCTACTCCGTGAATTGGACCCAACTCACAGCCACATCTAAAGACCAACACGTGATAGACCTACTGATCATGTAGCTCCGACACCCAGCAAGGCCACAACACACAGTGCCACCACCACCAGAACCTCCCCCTGCACCACCCCCCATACTACCACCGAGGCAGCGCAAAACAGGACAACGGACCTTCCCAAAACGCCATGCCCCTCAGTCACACAATAGCTGAATGTTGGGAGGTGTGGCAACCAAGTATATATGAAGGAGGCAAGTCACCCATCAACAATAAAGCACACAATGCCAAGTGTAATGCTGATGTGCTGCACAGACCTCACTATGCAAAGCACAAACCTCTCCATGTGGAGATATACTATTGATACTTGTAGTGTAGTGCACAGTGGACGCAACCATGTTACCTCAGGCAGTGGGGAAGATCTTGGTCATGTAGCTGTGTTGTCCCCCTGTGGAAGCGTAAGCAGAGTGGGCTGCTCCAACTTACGCCACTCCAGCATAGGAGTATGAATAAATAGGCCAGGCCCTAGGCGTGGTTCACTTGTGGGAAGAGCTACAAGTCTGTCACAGTGGCAGCCCTCACCCTGGCACATGGCTGCCGCCATAACCGCAGGCCTCCTCGACACAGACCCCCTGCGAACCCAGCGGCACAGCACTGCAGACTTATGTCTGTACCGACTACTGCCTTTGATCTACACTGCGGACAGCAGCGCTCACAATTCAGATGCAGTGGCGATTGCAGATGTCGCAGTCCAGTACGCAAGACACGTTGCTCCCAGTGTGGCCCGCGGGACCACGCATGATCGCAGGCTGCGCACACGCTGTGTGCTTCAGGTGGTACTAACTCACTGCACCATAAGTCATCGCAACGTGGCCTCATCAAGCCAGAATTCATTAAACAAAGCACATTGCTCCCAGTGTGGCCCACCACATATCATCGCAGGGTGCGCACACGCTGAATACTCCAGGTGCCACTAACTGTGCAGCTCAACTCAACGCCACATGGCTGTGCGCCCATCCTGACCGCTGCCTCCGCCCTACACTGGGGTTACACGGTTCCAATTCAAGATTAGTAGCGACGCAAATTGTGTAAGACACTATATTGGGTTAAGAAGACCAAATGCTCCCAATCTGTGTAGCTCTACTGAACGTCACCTGCCTGTGGGCCTTTGCTGACCGCTGCCTCCGACCTACACTGTGGAAGACCGGCGACACATGGTGCCAACTAACCCTGTTCAACACAAGCCGATCCCACATGTGTAACTGTATCCTGAGTCCTGAATGGCAGCGACCACA
The DNA here is from genome assembly GCF_964204655.1 of Triturus cristatus. Taxonomy (NCBI): domain Eukaryota; kingdom Metazoa; phylum Chordata; class Amphibia; order Caudata; family Salamandridae; genus Triturus; species Triturus cristatus. The sequence continues at coordinate 193,474,771 of NC_140582.1, forward strand.
GCACCAGACTACCTTCGATCAGTTTTTCCATATGGAAGGCCGGCGACACGTGGTGCCACTAACCGTCTTCAACACAAGTCGATCCCACATGTGGAACTGTGTCCTGAGTCCTGAATGGCAGCGATCACAGCACCAGACTCCCTTTGATCAGTGAGGGGTATTTTCATATGGAAGACTGGAGACACGTGGTGCCACTGAACCTGCACTACGCAGGCCAGTGGGGCCACCAACGTATGCACGTGGCTGTGGGCCCTTGCTCACCGCTACCTCCGGCCTACACTGTGGAAGACCGGCGACAAATGGTGCCACTAACCGTCTTCAACACAAGCCGATCCCACATGGTGAACTGTGTCCTGAGTCCTCAATAAGAATGACCCCAACTCCGTGAAACAACCACAGCACCAGACTTCCTTCGATCAGTGATGCATATTTCCATATGCAACGGTGGCAACACGTGGTGCCACTAACCCTGTTTAACACAAGCTGAACAATTCCACATGTGGAACTGTGTCCTAAGTCCTGAATGGCAGTGACCCCAACTCCGTGAGACAACCACAGCACCAGACTCCCTTCGATCAGTGAGGCATATTTCCATATGCAATGGCGGCGACACGTGGTGCCAATAACTCTGTTCAACACAAGCCGAACAATCCCACATGTGTAACTGTGTCCTGAGTCCTGAATGGCAGTGAACCCAAGTCCATGGTAGCGCCCGCAGCAGCATACTCCCTCTGATTAGTTAGGCATATTTCCATATGTAACAGCGGTGACACGTGGTGCCAATAACTCTGTTCAACACAAGCCGATCCCACATGTGTAACTGTGTCCTGAGTCCCGAATGGCAGTCACCCCAAGTCCGTGGCAGCGACCACAGCACCACAGTCCCTTCGATCAGTGAGGCATATTTCGATATGCAAGGCCGGCAACACGTAGTCTCACTAACCCTCTTTAACACAAGCCGATCCCACATGTGTAACTGTGTCCTGAGTCCTGAATAGCAGTCACCCCATTCTGAGGAATGATGGAACCATAGGCAATACTATGAGAGAGAGACCTAATGTGACATACCGACGGGATAGGAAAATCCGGGATTTGGTAGTTAAAACTGACATCACCAACTACCCCAACACTGCTAGTCTTGGTCTCAAAGGGTTTTTCCCTTGCGGCCACTGTAAAGCGTGCAGAAATAGCAAATTCAGAGGGAGTGTTGAATATGGAGGGGTTAAGAAGAAAATCACCCAATTTCTTACCTGTGGCACTACCTTTGTTATTTATGCCATTGAATGTAGCTGTAAACTTTGGTACATTGGGAGCACTACGTGTGCAGCCAAAAAGTGGATTCTCGAACATCTTAGGGCGATTAACAACAATGAACCTAAGTATCCTGTGGCACGCCATTTCCAAGACAAACATTTCTCTAACACAGCAGATTTATGTTACATGATCCTTGAGCAAATTCCTAGAAATCCAAGGGGAGGAGATAGGGTGCTCACTCTCAGACAACGAGAGTCCAAACACATTATTGAGTTCCAAACTAAATATCCGGGTGGACTCAATATGGATGAGGAATTAGCAATTCACCTAAAGGGAAGATATTAATTGCCCTTTGGCCTAATCTGCTGCTGTTTGTTTTCTGCTTTGTTGTTTTATTTATTTTTATTTTTATTTTTGTCTTTGCTCATCTGCTATTTCTGATTTCATCTAGTGTAGGAAGGATCGCTCTTATTGGAGTTCAGGTAACTCGGTTTTTTAATAAATTACCCACTTCCTCCTCCTAGTGAGGGGTTCTCTGAGAATGTTTTTAAAGTACAATATTGTTAATTTTACTGAATATGTTTGTTATTTGTGGTTACTGACTATGTGTAACCTCTTTTTCTCTTTTCTACTTTTTGCAGACGAAAAGGAAGGGGCCCATTCACTGGTATTTACCTTCACGGGCAGCCTACCCTTTTCATCGTTTGCTTGTCCGGCACCTCACCTTTCACCTTTGGAATTGCACCTAAGTATTTGTTGTGGTAGCTTTAACTGGTACTATTAAGGATATATTTGATTTTTATCCCATGTACTTTCAGTTGCTAGATTATTCCCTAGGATCTGACACTTCATAGCTGACATACATTGTGTGTCATGATTTGGGACATGCAAATTTTCTTAGGGGACTTTTGGAATATAGCATTTGCCTTCATTTCAGTGATAGGCTGGGTATGTGTTTAGTGTTTAGGAGCTCTATTACAAATGTATTTAACATGGTATATATATATATTTCTTGCACTATGTTTAGCATTAGTTTGTGGCTTATCAGCCACGGCCGTGAGGCTTTGTCTGTACTTACAGTATATACATATTTTGCTCCTTTCCTTCCTACCCTCCATACCTTTCCCCCTTTCTTTTCCCACTCTTGGCCATCCCTAACCGTCTGAATGTTTATTGAGAAAATAATTTTGTCCAGTATTGGGTTGGTGTTGAAGCTCTAACCAAGATCTCTGTGCAGATGTATTTTACAATTATTCACATTAGAGTGTAGTGCTCCTTATTTATGGCGCACTACTGTCAGCAGTCTTACAGGCTATGTATACACTCACTATGGGAGATATTTATTAGCCCCGTACGCCTCTTTTTTGACCTACAGATGTACTGTTCGTTAATACACTAAGTATCGGTACTTACAATACAACTAGGCTGTTGTGTACATTGGGAATAATTACATTTTGATTTTGTTGGTGTATAGAATCGGAATCTGTATGTATCTCTATTTTAGATTTGCTTTCAATCGTCCAATATGGCCGCCGATGGCACTAACACGTCTTTTACACTTTCGGTTTAGTTCTGTAAGTTTCATTGACCATATGGCATGGATTCGATATTTTGGAATATGAGCCGTCATTTAAGTCACGTTAGTAATGCCAATTTACATACATTGTGACTAACCCATGTATGTCTTGCATTGGTATAATTTGTGGGCATATTAGTGTTATGTATTTATTCATACATTGAGCAATGCTTGTTATACCTTTTCAATATGGCCGCCGCAGTCATAAGATTATTCCTCTTTCTATTTTCATGAATTTTACATGTGTACAACTTTATTAGCTACCCTTATTTGTGTGTTCATTTCACGTGATCAAGACTGTCCTCAGTCGAAACGCGTTGTGAATTAAACTTGGATTAACTGGTCTGTGGTCCTGCCTCTTATCCTGAGAGCGTATGATACACATAGTTTGCTGCTTTTTTGGAATACGATTGCCGGTGTGCTCCGCCGGGGTATACGCCACCCTCCACGGGTCCCAGTACATCGGAAGGAGTTACGGTGCTTTTGTGGAGATATATATATATATATAGACACTGAAAAAACCATAGGTTTCAGAGGCGTTATAGTTAGCTGGACTTTTCACTCATACAAAACCATAGAAATTCCCCCTTTATAGTTAGTTCAGCTAACTATAACTCGCGCGCCCGCAATGCACTGCTGATGACGTCACATATTACATCACTCATGACATGGTCAGTGACATCACTCATGACATCACTGATGACATCTCAAATGACATCACTGATGACATCACTGATGTCATCATCCAGTGAATGTGTGTTTTTCTGAAAATTACATATGTTTTATATATGTATATCTCAAGGTCGATGGAAGAATAAATGGGTATATAAGTGTCTAAATTGATGATTTGTCTTTGAAAAATTGATTGTATAACTGACTGATTAAGTGTATCTTAGTGAATACATGGCTTAGTGAGTAATGTTTAAATATGTAAATATCTGTATCAGTCTCTCACTTTGTGTATAAGTGGCTGCATGGGTTGGTGAGTAGCTACATGAGTGTCTATATAGGTTATTAGTTGGTTTTTGAGTATCAGTATAAGTGTCTGATGTCTGTATGGTTCGGTGGGGGGTATTACGTAGTGCATAGGTGCATGAATGAGTGACTCACTGTTTGTATGTGTTGAAGACAGCATGTGTGCAGGACTGTATGGGTGGATGAGTGTGTGCATGGGTGTATTAGTGAGTGAATGACTGTCTCAATAGTGTCTCTATGAGTAACTACATATTTTTTAAACTAGTATATGTGACTATTGGTGTATATAAGTGAGTATATGTGAGAGTGAGAGATTGAAAGAGTTCCTGTATGAATAAGTATGCGTTTCTATAAGTGATTGTTTAAAAGACTAAGTATGTGTAAGTTTCTGTAGAAGTAAGTGTGGTGGTGTGTGTATAACTGTATATGCAGGTGAACGGATGTTTGATTCTTTATTAGCATGAGTGACTATGTGTGTGAGTAACTTTATGGATGAGTGGCGTTGTGTAACAGGATGTATAGGTGTATGAGTACATATGATGAGTGAGTACATGTATGAGTGACTGTATAGGACTGTTGGTGAATGAGTGGATGTGGATGTGGATCTTACAATTACTGAGTAGGTTGTTGTAACTGGTATTGGTATGTCCATTGTTTTGAAAATTTTAATTTCTATTTTTGAATGTGTGTATCAAAGGTTATATTAGGGGGAGAGGAGGTCTGCCACTCTATCACAAGGATGAAGTCATCAGTGATGTCATCAGTGATGTCATGAGTGATGTCACTGACCATGTCATGAGTGATGTAATATGTGACGTCATCAGCAGTGCATTGCGGGCGCGCAAGTTATAGTTAGCTGAACCAACTATAACGGGGGAATTTCTATGGTTGTGTACGAGTGAAAAGTCCAGCTAACTATAACGCCCCTGAAACCTATGGTTTTTTCAGTGAATTTCTAAGGTTTTTTAAATGCTAATTCCTAGCTATAACGTGCCTGAAACCTATGGTTTTTTCAGTGAATTTCAAAGGTTTTTTAAATGCTCATTTCTAGCTATGCCTACAGAGATAGGACATGTGAAGAAAGAAGGAAAAACGCCCAGAAAGAAAATAAAGAAATGCAGAAAGAAGCAACAGAAGTCCTCAAAGACGAAGAAAAGTGCAGGAAGAAGTATAACGTGCAGAAAGAACAAACAGAAGAGCAGAAACAAGCCTTGTTGCAAAATCATCCTGTACCCTCAACTTTTTCAGACGGATACTGGTAGTAACTGAGTCTGACTAACCAGTCCTAGAGCAAGTGCTATGTTAAAAGACACTCAGAATACAGTGAAAACACCTACAAACACTAGGGCACACTATGCGTTGGGGTCCCCCTGTGATTAGCATGACCTCCTCTGTAAGCCCCTAGTATATAATATGCCAGAAACCGGTCCTAGGAAGCTTGTTTCTGGTCCAGGGAAGGCATGGCTTGGCAGTTCGGGCTGGACTGTTCCCATGAGGCACAGGGTCAGACTGATTTGCATATGGCCATGTCTGAACTGGGGTGGCAGAGTGGGCTAAAGAACGGTGATGGATCAAACCCAGATCTGTTGACTGGGTGTGAGTGTTTGATTGATTCTGATGCTCCGTCCATCACCACCCTCTTTTGTACCGCTTTGTTCGCCATAAGTTGGCAGGGTATGCTCAGACGTGAGTCCCTTGCTCACTTTGCCACTGGATTCAAGCAAGCCTGGCTGAAGATGGCTGAAATGCCAGAAACCGGTCCTAGGAAGCTTGTTTCCGGTCCAGGGAAGGCATGGCTTGGCAGTTCGGGCTGGACTGTTCCCATGAGGCACAGGGTCAGACTGATTTGCATATGGCCATGTCTGAACTGGGGTGGCAGAGTGCGCTAAAGAACGGTGATGGATCAAACCCAGATCTGTTGACTGGGTGTGAGTGTTTGATTGGTTCTGATGCTCCATCCATCACCACCCTCTTTTGTACCGCCTGGTATATAATAGGGCAGGGGATTAAAACTACCTCTTAAAACGCACCACAGGGCGTGTTTGAACACATCACCTCATGCCCCGTCCCCTCCCTTCCCCACTGTGTAAACACGCCCTGTAGCCGTTTTAAGTTGGGAGATTAAGTCCCCTTGAATCCTGAGGGTCCCTAGGGTCCAACTAGACCACTAGGTACCTCCAGTAAGCGCCACAGAGCTGCGTTGCAGAGAGGTGTAAAAAGTGGCACAGCCTGCACCACCTATCTGCAACGCAGAGCAGTGGTGCTTACTGGAAGCACCTGGTGGACTAGTTGGACCCCAGGGTCCCTCAGGATTGAAAGGGAATTATTTCCCCAACTTAAAAACGTGCCACAGGGCATGTTTGCACATGTCACCTCAGGCCCCGTCCCCTCCCTTCACCACTGTGTAAACGCGCCCTGTGGCCGTTCTGAGTTGAGAGATTAAGTCCCCTTGAATCCTTAGGGTCCCTAGGGTCAAACTAGCCCACTAGGTACCTCCAGTAAGCGCCACAGAGCTGCGTTGCATGGAGGTGTAAAAAGGGGCGTGGCCTCAGAACACCTGTCTGCAACGCAGCTCCCTGGCGCATACTGGAGATACCTGTTGGGCTAGTTGGCCCTCAGGGACCCTCAGTATTGAAGGGGAATTAATTCCTCAACTTACAGCTGGCCAGGGGGCGCGTTTGCAGAGTGCTGCAAGGAGGGGGCGTGGCCTCCGGCGTGATGCCGGTCTTTTATTTATTTATTTTTTTAGAAGGAGGGCTGTGTGGCCCCCTTTCTTTTTCTAATTTATTAGCCCTGGGGACCCCATCCCCCAGGGCCTGCACCCTAAATTTTTTTGTTGAAAAAAACTTTATTTGGCCCTCCCAAGGCCTTAATCGGCCCCGGGGACCCCAACCCCCGGGTCATGGCCTATTTTTTTTTTTATTCTTTTGTTGCCCCCCTCCTCAGGCCACTTATGGCCCCGGGGACCCCATCCCCCGGGGCCGGCCTTTGATTTTTATTATTTTTAAAAAATATATATTTATAGAAACACCTAGGACATGCTGGACAAACCGTTTGTACCTATCACCATGACGATTTCCGTGATATTCATTAAAAGGCGACTATGCAAACAATGAATCCACGTAGAATGTATTCACACCGCTAGTGAAGCTCTGACATGTCTGACACCCTACCGTGCCTAATCCCTGCACCCCCGCTGGTGGGTACTCTCCAAGTAGACACCCTTGTCGTTTATTTATACAAACATGGGTAGCTATTGACGGGCACATTTAATACACATGCACACCAAGCCATTCAAAGGGGATTCGACAAAAATTCGACCAAACTATGCAAGAAACCCCCTCACGGTTAATAAAACACACATCCACCGCCGGATGTGTAATACTTTTTATTTTACTCTCTGGAAAGGAGACAAACCTCACTTGAGAGTCACAGCGTGCTCCTGGCTGAGCCCAATGCTGTGTTACACCCACCAGTGCCCGCCGAGTGCCACACACCTCTGTGTTGTATTCCACGAGCTAGTGCTTATGCTATGACACTCTCTAGCACATGTGCACTGTAACACCCCCCCGTGAATATGTCTTGCCACACTTGCCTTCGCACGGGTTATATTGCCCCATCTAACGTGCCTTCCTCGATGCCTATGTTAAAAGCACAGCGCTATGCCATACATATTATAATCTGGGATCCATATCTTTGTCACAGTGCATATGCAATGTTACACTACCCAGCACATATTTTATATTACAACTTTAGAGACTACTTAGGTTACACAACACTGCCCTGTGCATATTACACTCCAAGGCGCATATCACATAGCAAGCGCTAGTGCCTGTGCTATCTCGCGCTCTCCAATGAATCTGTCATTGCGCACAATGTATTGCATATTATATTTCAAGGCCCAGTTCATCTTATATCACACTTTTTGGTGCATAGTTTATACCATATACTATATCTAGTTTTCATTTTCAATCGTGCTCTCAGTACTATGTTCTATATAACACTGCGTCCACCTACCCTTTTCACGGGTATTACATTTTGCGATGGGGGGTGGAGGGTCAGGGGATGTTTCTGCCAAGTGAGCCCGGAGTCACAGTCCCAAACGTCCTCTTCTTCCTGAATAAAAGTGAGATTATGCTGCATACTTGTTCATATTTTAAGTAGTTCGCACAGACACACATTTTAAAAACAATAAAGTTCCTAATAGCCACCTTCTATGAACAGTTAGCTTGCTGCCCCATCCACCTCCTCCCTATCCTCTGTTGTCTGAATCCATGGACTAGCCTCCTCCCTCCTGCCATGCATGGTCTGATGTGCTGCCACTGCCCTCCATTTAGCATGATGTACCAGTCCACTCCTCCTGCCCTCCATTGCCCAATTCTATGGTGCATCATTGACCTCCTGCTTAGCCTCTTTGCTTAGCTTGCTGCCCCTATTCTCCTTCCCCCTGCCCTCCGATGTCTTTGTGCATGCCTCTGCTCCATCCTTTTTGACCACCATGTTCCATGGACCTGCCACTCCTATCTACTCTGAGTGTTCTGTTGAGCTCCCCTCCCACCTGCCTAGCATTGTCAGATGACTGTAACCTGTCCCTGCCACCTCCACCCTGCCTGTCCACATGCCATGCCCCTATCCCCTTCCTCCTGTCCTACATTGTCCATTTTACTGCCACACCCTTCTGCCCTCCCTGGTCTGTTGTGCTGCAACTGCTCCTCCTGCCTGCCCCGCGCGGTCTGTTGTGAGGCCCCTTCCCCTGAACTCTCTTGTCTGTGCCCAGGTCCTGACCCTCCTTTCTATCCTCCATGGTCCTTTGTGCATGCCCCTGCACCCTCCTTCTTGCCCATCATAGCCATTGTGCTGCCACTTACCCTCCCACTTGCCATGCATGGTCTTCTGTGCTGCCATGGCCCCTCCTACCTTCCCTGTGTGGTCAGCTAGCTGCTCCTGACCCCCTCTCACCTTCCCTCCATGGCCTGTGTGTATGCCATCATAGTCTCACTGTTGCTCTCCATGGTGTGTCTTGTTTCTAGTGCCCATCCTGCCTGTCCTCCATGGTCATCTTGCTGCTCCTGCCCCCTTGCCCCCAGCCCTCTGTTTCCATGTGCAGACCCCTATTCCCTCCCTCCTGGCTTGTCGGTTCCATTGTAATGCCCCTGATCCGTCCCTCCTGCCCTTTATGGTCTGTTATGCTGCAGCTTTCTCTCCTGTCTGTCCATTATGGTCAGCTAGCTACCATTGCCTCTTTCCCCTCTGTTGTCTGTTGTCCATGTGCATGGTCCTATCCCCTCCTTATTGCTTTCTATGGATTGTTGTGCTGCACTCCCGTCCCGCATGCCCTGTGTGGTGTATTGTGCTGCTGCAAACCCTGATGCCTGCCCTGTAGGGTCAGTTTGGTGCACCTCTCAATGTCCCTTCTGTCCTCTGTTCTCCGAGTCCATGTCCCTACCCCAATTCCTCCTGCCTACCATGATCCAATGTACCATACTTGTGAACCTTTTGAACTCGGTAAGAGGGAGATTTTGAAATAAAACTGGGGTATTGATTTTCCCCTTTGAGTTACATTGAAAAAGAGAAGATTGTAGACAGGAAACAGATCAAGTAAAGCCCATTTGAGCTTAAAAACATTGGACGTTTCCTGGCTGAAACGGGTCTGTTGGCGTGTATGGTTGTATGACCGCTGCCTCTTCCTTCTGCCCACAATGGTCTATTATATTGCCACAGCCTCTCTTGCCAGTCCTGTATTGGTGGTTTGTTGCCCCTGCCCCCCTTTCCACTGCCCTCCATAGTCTGTTGTGCTGCCACTGCCCTTCCTGCCTGCCTAGTGAGGTCAAATTGTTGCCTCTGCACTCTCCTACCTGCCTTCAATTTTCAGAGTCCGTGCCCCTGGCCTCTGCCTCTCAACAGTATCCCAATGAACAACTAGATTGCTAACATTCTATATTTATTACAAAAGTGTGGAACGCCTGATGTCATCTGGATGTAATCAAAACTGTAATGCCTAGAGCATTTCCTTTAGAAATTACATATATGAGAGGGTCTTATTTGCATCAAAATTATGGTTAGTGCTCTAAAAAACTAAAATGAGGACATATTTTCTGAGTTTTCAAATAGCGACAAAGAACTTTTAAATTATTTGTAATCCTAGTTTTTTTATCCAGTTGACCACTTGATTAAATGTTGCATCCAAGGGGAGAGGGTGTGGTGTTACTTCCAGAGCTGCAGACTTTGCAACTGGGGAACCAGGTTGGAGTTTCTGCTTCAGCTCAACATTCTGTGATTCTGGTCAAATCACTTAATCTCCCCATGTCTACAACCAAAATGAATTTGATCTTGTGTGATGTAACCGATGCTCATGTAAAGCACTCCAATACCTGACAAGTCTGCACTATATAAAACTGCAAATACACAAAAAATAAGTGTTTTGCACACTTCTGTCATTGGGCTACATTTGGGCTACATCTGGGTGATATTTGGGCTACATTTGGGCTCTTTTGTGTCTGGTGGCCATTTTAGGAGATTTATTTGTTATGAAGTTTCCAAATTTCCTCATTTACTGCAGTCTCCTCAGTAGGAAATGCTTTCAGTTTTTTACTTTGATTCCATCAAGAAGGTATTCAGATATGTCACACATTTGCCATAAATTCTGAATGTTAGCACTCTAGTTGCTCATTTGATCACTGTAGTAAAGCTACTGCTCACCATGGAAGTCTGCTGCTAGTATTAGAAGTGCATGTTTCAGTCTGCATATCAGAATGTTTTAATGAAATAGAAGAGGATTTGAGAAGTCACTCAAAATGTGCCCTAATTTTTCTTTCTTCAGCACTAATCATAATTTCTATGGCAAAATGAACCCCCTCATTGTGTTCCTTTTTAAAATAAATGTTTTAAGTGTTACCAGTTTATTCCAATCAAGATGGCTTCAGGTGTGCCATACTTTTGTCATAAGTAAGACAGTAAGCGCTCTAGTTGTTCTTAAGAACACTCTGGGACATTCTGTCATTGGGCTATACTTGGGCTACATCTGGGTGATATTTGGGCTACATTAGGGCTCTTTTGTCTCTGGTGGCCATCTTGGGAGATTTATTTGTTATGAAGTTTACTAATTTCCTCATTTACTGCAGTCTCCTCAGTAGGAAATACTTTCAGTTTTTTAGTTTGGTTCCATCAAGAAGACATTCAGATGTGTCACACATTTGCCATAAATTCTGAATGTTAGCACTCTAGTTGCTCATTAGATCACTGTAGTAAAGCTACTGCTCACCAGGGAAGTCTGCTGCTGGTATTCAAAGTGCATGTTTCAGTCTGCATGTCAGAATTCTTTTATGAAACAGAAGAGGATTTGAGAAGTCAAAATGTGCCCTAATTTTTCTTTCTGCAGCACTAATCATAATTGCTATGGAAAAATGAACCCCCTCAGTTTGTTCCTTTGTAAATTAAATGTTTTAAGTGTTACCACTTTATTCCAATCAAGATGGCTTCAGGTGTGCCATACTTTTGTCATAAGTAAGACTGTTAGCGCTCTAGTTGTTCGTTAGAACACTCTGGGACATTCTGTTATTGGGCTATACTTGGGCTACATCTCGGTGATATTTGGGCTACATTTGGGCTCTTTTGTCTCTGGTGGCCATTTTGGAAGACTTATTTGTTATGATGTTTCCTAATTTCCTCATTTACTACAGTCTCCTCAGTAGGAAAAACTTTCAGTTTTTTACTTTGATTCCATCAAGAAGGCATTCAGATGTGTCACACATTTGTCATAAATTCAGAATGTTAGCACTCTAGTTGCTTATTAGATCACTGTAGTAAAGCTACTGCTCACCAGGGAAGTCTGCTGCTGGTATTGAAAGTGCATGTTTCAGTCTGCATGTCAGAATGTTTCAATGAAATAGAAGAGAATTTGAGAAGTCACTCAAAATGTGCCCTAATTGTTCTTTCTGCAGCACTAATCATACTTTCTATGGCAAAATGAACCCCCTCATTTTGTTCCTTTTTAAATTAAATGTTTTAAGAGTTACCACTTTATTCCAACCAAGATGGCTTCAGGTGTGCCATACGTTTGTCATAAGTAGGACTGTTAGCGCTCTAGTTGTTCTTTAGAACACTCTGGGAAGCTGCAGTAGTACACAAAGGAATCAACTGACAGTCTCTGCCCTTGTTGGATGTACATGTTTTACTGAGAATGTCAGACTTCATTCTCCCATGACTGAGAAAGATAATGTGAATTTACAGAAAATATGCTCTCAGTTTAGCTTATAGATCACCTTCCAAACCTCTGTGGGAAAAGCATGAGAAAATAGTTTTCTCTCAAACATGATTCATGATATCACAGCAGAAGGCTTTTTCACATGGTAAAATCACCTTAGAACATACCACAATTCCTAAAATGAGGATGGTACCATCAACAAATGGTTTATAATGTAACTAAAGTCTTAAAACCTTCTATTAACTGCAAGGCTTTTTAATGAGGTGCTATCATGTATATTGGTCCCAAGATGGCTGCCAACACTTCTTGGATGAAGTGCTGACAGCCAATCAGATCTCACGATGACATGTGTGGTTAGGCTCCGCCCAGATATGTATATGATTTTCCTTTTGATTTTCTCAGGAACTACTGAACGGATTTACACCATATATGCAAAAGGCACTTCCTTGACCTGAGGACTACCTCTCTACCAAATTTCAAGTAATTCTGTTCAGCCGTTCGGGCTGTACCTTCGACTAAAGGTCCCTATGGAAAAATGCATGGGGAAAACGTGTTTTGGGACCCCCCTTTTTTCTCGGCCCCCGCTTGACGAATCACCGAGTCTTTCAGGGTAGGAGCTGAGCGGAGCGCCCCATTAGTTTTGAAAATTTCGCGAGGATTCGTCAACCGGCGCCAAAGTTATTCAAAATAGAATTTTGAGATTTCCTATGAAAACACGATCCTATCTACAACTATCTACTGCCGACCGCCAGTAGATAGTATATATATATATATATATATATATATATATATATATATATATATATATATATATCCATATGCAAGCACACCACAATTGAGGCGCCACACACGGTATGTTGGTTCACCTTTTTAATTGGCAGGATGGCAGGGAAATAACAGCACCACCTTGTCAGCAAAGTTCATGGCCATACGCGTTTCAGGTTAGTCACCCTTGTTCACTGGCATCCGGTGGGGAGAAAGCAGCAACAGTTCTTTCGCCGCATTCGCAGCTATTTGAAGTAAGTCCGCCCCAATGGGCGTGTCTCAAAATTGCATTGTGGTCTTTGTTGTTCTTGATCCATAGTGGTTTGCCGCTGTAGCCCCAAGTAGCTTTAAACCTATAGTAGGTTACTGTCCCAGGTAGGGCTGAGTCCCCGCCTTTGTAGATCCCACCAACATGGTCACACCGTTCCTCTGTAGCTCGTTGTACTCAACGCGCTGGAGCCGCACATCTGCAGCGGGGCGTCTCGCGATCCGGAGCCGACCGCTATATATCCATATGCAAGCACACCACAATTGAGGCGCCACACACGGTATGTTGGTTCACCTTTTTAATTGGCAGGATGGCAGGGAAATAACAGCACCACCTTGTCAGCAAAGTTCATGGCCATACGCGTTTCAGGTTAGTCACCCTTGTTCACTGGCATCCGGTGGGGAGAAAGCAGCAACAGTTCTTTCGCCGCATTCGCAGCTATTTGAAGTAAGTCCGCCCCAATGGGCGTGTCTCAAAATTGCATTGTGGTCTTTGTTGTTCTTGATCCATAGTGGTTTGCCGCTGTAGCCCCAAGTAGCTTTAAACCTATAGTAGGTTACTGTCCCAGGTAGGGCTGAGTCCCCGCCTTTGTAGATCCCACCAACATGGTCACACCGTTCCTCTGTAGCTCGTTGTACTCAACGCGCTGGAGCCGCACATCTGCAGCGGGGCGTCTCGCGATCCGGAGCCGACCGCTATATATCCATATGCAAGCACACCACAATTGAGGCGCCACACACGGTATGTTGGTTCACCTTTTTAATTGGCAGGATGGCAGGGAAATAACAGCACCACCTTGTCAGCAAAGTTCATGGCCATACGCGTTTCAGGTTAGTCACCCTTGTTCACTGGCATCCGGTGGGGAGAAAGCAGCAACAGTTCTTTCGCCGCATTCGCAGCTATTTGAAGTAAGTCCGCCCCAATGGGCGTGTCTCAAAATTGCATTGTGGTCTTTGTTGTTCTTGATCCATAGTGGTTTGCCGCTGTAGCCCCAAGTAGCTTTAAACCTATAGTAGGTTACTGTCCCAGGTAGGGCTGAGTCCCCGCCTTTGTAGATCCCACCAACATGGTCACACCGTTCCTCTGTAGCTCGTTGTACTCAACGCGCTGGAGCCGCACATCTGCAGCGGGGCGTCTCGCGATCCGGAGCCGACCGCTATATATCCATATGCAAGCACACCACAATTGAGGCGCCACACACGGTATGTTGGTTCACCTTTTTAATTGGCAGGATGGCAGGGAAATAACAGCACCACCTTGTCAGCAAAGTTCATGGCCATACGCGTTTCAGGTTAGTCACCCTTGTTCACTGGCATCCGGTGGGGAGAAAGCAGCAACAGTTCTTTCGCCGCATTCGCAGCTATTTGAAGTAAGTCCGCCCCAATGGGCGTGTCTCAAAATTGCATTGTGGTCTTTGTTGTTCTTGATCCATAGTGGTTTGCCGCTGTAGCCCCAAGTAGCTTTAAACCTATAGTAGGTTACTGTCCCAGGTAGGGCTGAGTCCCCGCCTTTGTAGATCCCACCAACATGGTCACACCGTTCCTCTGTAGCTCGTTGTACTCAACGCGCTGGAGCCGCACATCTGCAGCGGGGCGTCTCGCGATCCGGAGCCGACCGCTATATATCCATATGCAAGCACACCACAATTGAGGCGCCACACACGGTATGTTGGTTCACCTTTTTAATTGGCAGGATGGCAGGGAAATAACAGCACCACCTTGTCAGCAAAGTTCATGGCCATACGCGTTTCAGGTTAGTCACCCTTGTTCACTGGCATCCGGTGGGGAGAAAGCAGCAACAGTTCTTTCGCCGCATTCGCAGCTATTTGAAGTAAGTCCGCCCCAATGGGCGTGTCTCAAAATTGCATTGTGGTCTTTGTTGTTCTTGATCCATAGTGGTTTGCCGCTGTAGCCCCAAGTAGCTTTAAACCTATAGTAGGTTACTGTCCCAGGTAGGGCTGAGTCCCCGCCTTTGTAGATCCCACCAACATGGTCACACCGTTCCTCTGTAGCTCGTTGTACTCAACGCGCTGGAGCCGCACATCTGCAGCGGGGCGTCTCGCGATCCGGAGCCGACCGCTATATATCCATATGCAAGCACACCACAATTGAGGCGCCACACACGGTATGTTGGTTCACCTTTTTAATTGGCAGGATGGCAGGGAAATAACAGCACCACCTTGTCAGCAAAGTTCATGGCCATACGCGTTTCAGGTTAGTCACCCTTGTTCACTGGCATCCGGTGGGGAGAAAGCAGCAACAGTTCTTTCGCCGCATTCGCAGCTATTTGAAGTAAGTCCGCCCCAATGGGCGTGTCTCAAAATTGCATTGTGGTCTTTGTTGTTCTTGATCCATAGTGGTTTGCCGCTGTAGCCCCAAGTAGCTTTAAACCTATAGTAGGTTACTGTCCCAGGTAGGGCTGAGTCCCCGCCTTTGTAGATCCCACCAACATGGTCACACCGTTCCTCTGTAGCTCGTTGTACTCAACGCGCTGGAGCCGCACATCTGCAGCGGGGCGTCTCGCGATCCGGAGCCGACCGCTATATATCCATATGCAAGCACACCACAATTGAGGCGCCACACACGGTATGTTGGTTCACCTTTTTAATTGGCAGGATGGCAGGGAAATAACAGCACCACCTTGTCAGCAAAGTTCATGGCCATACGCGTTTCAGGTTAGTCACCCTTGTTCACTGGCATCCGGTGGGGAGAAAGCAGCAACAGTTCTTTCGCCGCATTCGCAGCTATTTGAAGTAAGTCCGCCCCACTTACTTCAAATAGCTGCGAATGCGGCGAAAGAACTGTTGCTGCTTTCTCCCCACCGGATGCCAGTGAACAAGGGTGACTAACCTGAAACGCGTATGGCCATGAACTTTGCTGACAAGGTGGTGCTGTTATTTCCCTGCCATCCTGCCAATTAAAAAGGTGAACCAACATACCGTGTGTGGCGCCTCAATTGTGGTGTGCTTGCATATGGATATATAGCGGTCGGCTCCGGATCGCGAGACGCCCCGCTGCAGATGTGCGGCTCCAGCGCGTTGAGTACAACGAGCTACAGAGGAACGGTGTGACCATGTTGGTGGGATCTACAAAGGCGGGGACTCAGCCCTACCTGGGACAGTAACCTACTATAGGTTTAAAGCTACTTGGGGCTACAGCGGCAAACCACTATGGATCAAGAACAACAAAGACCACAATGCAATTTTGAGACACGCCCATTGGGGCGGACTTACTTCAAATAGCTGCGAATGCGGCGAAAGAACTGTTGCTGCTTTCTCCCCACCGGATGCCAGTGAACAAGGGTGACTAACCTGAAACGCGTATGGCCATGAACTTTGCTGACAAGGTGGTGCTGTTATTTCCCTGCCATCCTGCCAATTAAAAAGGTGAACCAACATACCGTGTGTGGCGCCTCAATTGTGGTGTGCTTGCATATGGATATATAGCGGTCGGCTCCGGATCGCGAGACGCCCCGCTGCAGATGTGCGGCTCCAGCGCGTTGAGTACAACGAGCTACAGAGGAACGGTGTGACCATGTTGGTGGGATCTACAAAGGCGGGGACTCAGCCCTACCTGGGACAGTAACCTACTATAGGTTTAAAGCTACTTGGGGCTACAGCGGCAAACCACTATGGATCAAGAACAACAAAGACCACAATGCAATTTTGAGACACGCCCATTGGGGCGGACTTACTTCAAATAGCTGCGAATGCGGCGAAAGAACTGTTGCTGCTTTCTCCCCACCGGATGCCAGTGAACAAGGGTGACTAACCTGAAACGCGTATGGCCATGAACTTTGCTGACAAGGTGGTGCTGTTATTTCCCTGCCATCCTGCCAATTAAAAAGGTGAACCAACATACCGTGTGTGGCGCCTCAATTGTGGTGTGCTTGCATATGGATATATATATATATATATATAGATATATATATTGCCTACTGGCGGTCGCCAGTAGGTAGTTATAGTTAGGACCCCTTTTCCATAGGAAATCCGCAACATTCTATTTTGAATAACTTTGGCGCCGGTCGATGAATCCTCGCGAATTTCTCAAAATAGGTGGGGCGCTACGCTCCGCTCCTACCCTGAAAGTCTCGGGGGGATTCGTCAAGCGGGGGCTGAGATAAAAGGGGGGTCCCAAAACGCGTTTTTCCCATGCATTTTTCCATAGGACCTTTAGACAGAGCTACAGCCCGAACGGCTGAACAGAATTACTAGAAATTTGGCAGAGAGGTAGTCCCTATGTCAAGGAAGTGCCTTTTGTAGTTTTGGTGTAAATCTGTTCAGTAGATTCTGAGAAAATACCCTTTAAATCAATATATATATCTGAGCCCGCTTACTGTACGCTTACCGTACGCTTACCGTACACGTACGGTGGCGTGCGCGAGCGCGATTCTGATTGGCTCTTAGATCTTAGTAAACATTCGAATCGGCCGAAACCAGGAAGCGGCGTCCGCCATTTTGTCTCTCGCTGAGTACGCTTACCGTACGCTTACGGTAAGCGTACGGTAAAAAATAGAAATAAAAAAAACACTATCCACACTTACCCCACCCCCTGTGCTTTTGGTGGCTGTAGGCCACCAAATGTACAGGGCTTATTACATCAGTAAAAAAACTATATTTTGGCAACATGAAATTATAAAATCGAAATAAAAAAAACACTATCCACATTGACCCCACCCCCTGTGCTTTTGGTGGCCGAAGGCCACCAAATGTACAGGGCTTATTAAAGTTGATAAAAACCGTGCACAGAACGCACTGCGTTAAGTGGGCGCGCACGCCTCGAATGGCGTAAAGTAACTTAGCATTTAAAAAAACGTACAAATTCACTGAAAAAACCATAGGTTTCACACACGTTATAGTTAGGAATTAGCATTTAAAAAACCTTGCAAATTCACTGAAAAAACCATAGGTTTCACACATGTTATAGTTAGCGGAAATTTTACTGATAAAAAACCAATGAAATTGCCCCGTTATAGTTAGTGCTGGCAACTATAACTCACGCGACCGCAATCTTCTGCTGATGACATATGTGTCTTTATAAAAAAAAATATTTGTTATATATGTATAGCTAAAAATGTATGGAAGAAGACATGGGCAAATAAGTGTCTAAATACAGTATTAGCATCAGCAGAGGATTGCGGTCGCGTGAGTTATAGTTGCCAGCACTAACTATAACGGGGCAATTTCATTGGTTTTTTATCAGTAAAATTTCCGCTAACTATAACATGTGTGAAACCTATGGTTTTTTCAGTGAATATATATATATATATATATATATATATATATATATATATATATATATATATATATATATATATATATATATATATATATATATAATTACCATACATGTATTGGCTTTAAGTAAAGGTGTTTTGTGCATTGTTTCTTTTACATTAGGAGTTAGACATTTATCACTTTATAATATCGCTTTAAGGAATGGTAATGAGTCACTATATGCACTCTTTCTGACGGCCGCTGAAGAAGCTAATTGCGAAACGCGTCAGGCCAATCAGATGCCTTTAAAAGAACGAATCAACGGTCCTCCCCATACCAGATGAAATGCTTTGGGGAAGGCACACGCGAGTGCGGCTCGATTTTTGGACACCCCAGGAGCGTGATGTAACAAGCGGCTGTCCTGCCGCTGGGCCGCACCACCCCGGAAAAGAGGAAGGGGGCCACGGGACTCTGAGAGAAGTGGGGTCCTGGATGTGGAACGTACGTGATGGATTGAGGGGAGTTGCCGCATTCGAGGCTCATGTGAGAGCTTTTTTATTGAGCAAAACAAATCTTTGGGTGCATCCATACAGGACTTAATAAAGACTCAGTTTCCCAAAATGCAACGTGTTGAGTCACATGACCTGCCCATCCAGGGCGCACAATATCGCTTTAAGGAATGGTAATGAGTCACTATATGTACTCTTTCTGACGGCCGCTGAAGAAGCTAATTGCGAAACGCGTCAGGCCAATCAGATGCCTTTAAAAGAACGAATCAACGGTCCTCCCCATACCAGATGAAATGCTTTGGGGAAGGCACACGCACGTTGAGTGCGGCTCGATTTTTGGACACCCCAGGAGCGTGATGTAACAAGCGGCTGTCCTGCCGCTGGGCCGCACCAACCCGGAAAAGAGGAAGGGGGCCACGGGACTCTGAGAGAAGTGGGGTCCTGGATGTGGAACGTACGTGATGGATTGAGGGGAGTTGCCGCATTCGAGGCTCATGTGAGAGCTTTTTTATTGAGCAAAACAAATCTTTGGGTGCATCCATACAGGACTTAATAAAGACTCAGTTTCCCAAAATGCAACGTGTTGAGTCACATGACCTGCCCATCCAGGGCGCACAATATCGCTTTAAGGAATGGTAATGAGTCACTATATGCACTCTTTCTGACGGCCGCTGAAGAAGGTAATTGCGAAACGCGTCAGGCCAATCAGATGCCTCTAAAAGAACGAATCAACGGTCCTCCCCATACCAGATGAAATGCTTTGGGGAAGGCACACGCACGTTGAGTGCGGCTCGATTTTTGGACACCCCAGGAGCGTGATGTAACAAGCGGCTGTCCTGCCGCTGGGCCGCACCACCCCGGAAACGAGGAAGGGGGCCACGGGACTCTGAGAGAAGTGGGGTCCTGGATGTGGAACGTACGTGATGGATTGAGGGGAGTTGCCGCATTCGAGGCTCATGTGAGAGCTTTTTTATTGAGCAAAACAAATCTTTGGGTGCATCCATACAGGACTTAATAAAGACTCAGTTCTCAAAATGCAACGTGTTGAGTCACATGACCTGCCCATCCAGGGCGCACAATATCGCTTTAAGGAATGGTAATGAGTCACTATATGCACTCTTTCTGACGGCTGCTGAAGAAGCTAATTGCGAAACGCGTCAGGCCAATCAGATGCCTTTAAAAGAACGAATCAATGGTCCTCCCCATACCAGATGAAATGCTTTGGGGAAGGCACACGCACGTTGAGTGCGGCTCGATTTTTGGACACCCCAGGAGCGTGATGTAACAAGCGGCTGTCCTGCCGCTGGGCCGCACCACCCCGGAAAAGAGGAAGGGGGCCACGGGACTCTGAGAGAAGTGGGGTCCTGGATGTGGAACGTACGTGATGGATTGAGGGGAGTTGCCGCATTCGAGGCTCATGTGAGAGCTTTTTTATTGAGCAAAACAAATCTTTGGGTGCATCCATACAGGACTTAATAAAGACTCAGTTTCCCAAAATGCAACGTGTTGAGTCACATGACCTGCCCATCCAGGGCGCACAATATCGCTTTAAGGAATGGTAATGAGTCACTATATGCACTCTTTCTGACGACCGCTGAAGAAGCTAATTGCGAAACGCGTCAGGCCAATCAGATGCCTTTAAAAGAACGAATCAACGGTCCTCCCCATACCAGATGAAATGCTTTGGGGAAGGCACACGCACGTTGAGTGCGGCTCGATTTTTGGACACCCCAGGAGCGTGATGTAACAAGCGGCTGTCCTGCCGCTGGGCCGCACCACCCCGGAAAAGAGGAAAGGGGCCACGGGACTCTGAGAGAAGTGGGGTCCTGGATGTGGAACGTACGTGATGGATTGAGGGGAGTTGCCGCATTCGAGGCTCATGTGAGAGCTTTTTTATTGAGCAAAACAAATCTTTGGGTGCATCCATACAGGACTTAATAAAGACTCAGTTTCCCAAAATGCAACGTGTTGAGTCACATGACCTGCCCATCCAGGGCGCACAATATCGCTTTAAGGAATGGTAATGAGTCACTATATGCACTCTTTCTGACGGCCGCTGAAGAAGCTAATTGCGAAACGCGTCAGGCCAATCAGATGTCTTTAAAAGAACGAATCAACGGTCCTCCCCGTACCAGATGAAATGCTTTGGGGAAGGCACACGCACGTTGAGTGCGGCTCGATTTTTGGACACGCCAGGAGCGTGATGTAACAAGCGGCTGTCCTGCCGCTGGGCTGCACCACCCCGGAAAAGAGGAAGGGGGCCACGGGACTCTGAGAGAAGTGGGGTCCTGGATGTGGAACGTACGTGATGGATTGAGGGGAGTTGCCGCATTCGAGGCTCATGTGAGAGCTTTTTTATTGAGCAAAACAAATCTTTGGGTGCATCCATACAGGACTTAATAAAGACTCAGTTTCCCAAAATGCAACGTGTTGAGTCACATGACCTGCCCATCCAGGGTGCACAATATCGCTTTAAGGAATGGTAATGAGTCACTATATGCACTCTTTCTGACGGCCGCTGAAGAAGCTAATTGCGAAACGCGTCAGGCCAATCAGATGCCTTTAAAAGAACGAATCAACGGTCCTCCCCATACCAGATGAAATGCTTTGGGGAAGGCACACGCACGTTGAGTGCGGCTCGATTTTTGGACACCCCAGGAGCGTGATGTAACAAGCGGCTTATATATATATATATATATATATATATATATATATATATAATCTACTGGCGGTCGCCAGTAGATAGTTATAGTTAGGACCGTGTTTCCATAGGAAATCCGCAACATTCTATTTGGAATAACTTTGGCGTCGGTTGACGAATCCTCGCGAATTTTTCAAAACTAATGGGGCGCTACGCTACGCTCCTACCCTGAAAGTTTCGGGGTGATTCGTCAAGCGGGGGCTGAGAAAAAAGGGGGGTAACAAAACACGTTTTCCCCATGCATTTTTCCATAGGACCTTTAGTCCGAGCTACAGCCCGAACGGCTGAACAGAATTATGTGAAATTTGGCAGAGAGGTAGCCCTCAGGTCAGGGATGTGCCTTTTGTAGGTCTGGTGTAAATGTGTTCAGTATTTGCTGAGAAAATAGCATTTAAATCAATATATATATCTGTGGGCGCGCTCCGTGCGCTTACCGTGCGCTTACGGTAAGCTTACCGTACGCGCACGGTGCCGTGCGCGAGCGCGATTCTGATTGGTTGTTAGATCAAAGTAAACATTCGAATCGGTCGAAATCAGGAAGTGTCGGCTGCCCATTTTGTCTCTCGCAGTCTGAGGGGGTGAAAAACAAAGGTGGATAACGTGAAAAGGGGGCAGGCTGGACAGTTCCTGACCCCCTAGCCTTTGTCAGGGGGTCTCAGAAGGACCCCCAAGTGCAAAAAATGAATTTAATTTTTTTTAAAAAAAATCGCCGAATGCACGCAGCGTACGCGCACGGCGTAAACGAAGAAATTCCGCGCACGGTAAAAAATTTTTTTCAAAAAGGAAAGCTTAAAAAAAAATAAAAAATTGTGAGGTAAGGTTGGCTCTTAAAAGAGCCGTTGGGTTCATAGAGGGATGGAGGAAAGAAAGAATGGGAATATTATGAGCGTCTACAAACGTGCTGGTCTATCTTATTGTTAATAAGGGGAACACTGGTCTCCCCAAAAACAATAAGACCAGAACACGTTATACACCTCATTACAACCCTCTCAAATCGAGGGTTAACGTCCAGAGGAGCAGAAGAAGGTGATGCTCCCACCTCAGAGGAAGGGCTCAGCTGAGCTGCCGATGATGTACTCGGCTGAGCTTCTGAGGCTGGGCTCTGGTGACTTACTGAAGAGTTTTCTCCAGTATGTCGAGCAAAGGTCCTGGGATGTTTATCCCTAAGGTGTCTCATCATAGAGTGATTTCCAAAGGAATACTTTTTCCTTGTATTTCCTCTAGACAAAACACGGTCACAAAGTGTGCAAGTGACCAATGGAGCATTGACCTTTTTCTCCCCCTCTGGAAAAGTAAAATACTCCCATACAAAAGAATTCTTCTGTTTCCTCCTTCTCTGGATGATGGTGGTGCTGCTAGCCTCACTCTCAGAAGAGGTCTGCTGTTCTGCAATTGTATCTCAATGTCAATTCAGCTCCTTCTCCTAAGGGATCTCAAGCAGTAATGAGGGGAATGGGTGTGGTGTGGGAAGTTTCTGGAACTGAAAGTAGTTTCAACCAATGAAGAGTGTTCTTTCAAGCAGTAATGAGGGGAATGGGTGTGGTATGGGAAGTTTCTGGAACTGAAAGTAATTTCAACCAATGAAAAGTGTTCTTTGTGGATCACATGACCTACCGTGCGCGCTCCGTAAGCTTACGGTACGCGCTCGTAAACAAGTACGCATGCGCAAACGTGACGCTTACGGAGCGCTTACGGAGCGCGTACGTAAGATACACTCGCGCATGCGCATTACACGCCCCTGCGTAACCGCGACGTTGCTTCCGTGTGTACGCGTACGTCACGTACGTATCACGTAAGCGCGCTGTACTTATGACGTGCGTAGCGCGTAGCGTCAGCTTACCGTACGCGTATCCTATTACGTACGCGCGCCGTACTTATGACGTACGGAGCGCGTAGCGTCAGCTTACCATACGCGCACGGAAAAAAATGCATACAAAAAAAAAAAAACCTTTCCATAATGCAGGATATAGTACATATATTATTTTATACATAGGTTTACAAAAAATCTCAAAAAAAAATTGGCATTTAAAAAACCGTACAAATTCACTGAAAAAACCATAGGTTTCACACACGTTATAGTTAGGAATTAGCATTTAAAAAACCTTGCAAATTCACTGAAAAAACCATAGGTTTCACACATGTTATAGTTAGCTGTACATTTCACTCGTAAAAAACCAATGAAATTCCACGTTATAGTTAGATCAGGTAACTATAACTTGCGCGACCGCAATCCACAATGTGTCATTTCAGATGTCATCATTGATGTGATGAGTGATGTCACTGACCATGTCATGAGTGATGTAATATGTGACGTCATCAGCAGTTTATTGTGGGCGCGCAAGTTATAGTTACCTGATCTAACTATAACGTGGAATTTCATTGGTTTTTTATGAGTGAAATGTACAGCTAACTATAACATGTGTGAAACCTATGGTTTTTTCAGTAAATTTGCAAGGTTTTTTAAATGCTAATTCCTAACTATAATGTGTGTGAAACCTATGGTTTTTTCAGTGAATATATATATAATATATATATATATATATATATATATATATATATATATATATATATATATATATATATATATATATATATATATATATATATATATATATATATATATATATATATATATATATAATTACCATACATGTATTGGCTTTAAGTAAAGGTGTTTTGTGCATTGTTTCTTTTACATTAGGAGTTGGACATTTATCTCATTTCATATTATATTTTTTAAATTGTTCATTTGTTTAATATAGACTTTTCTGTTTATTGTTTTTAACTGAGTATTGTTTTAATTTGAAAGATATAGTGAATAATAATTTCTTTTGTACATTTTATATTAGTACTCTCAATTTACATTTTTATATTGTGGGCTTTTTGGATAATTGAAATAGATTTCTCTAATATATTTTTGTAGTGCAATGTATGCTACAAACTGGTGATATTAGTTACTTCTGAAATGTAAAAGCACCGTGTTTTCATTAATGTCTTCAGGTTTCAAGTGGGATAGGAAATTTGGCCCTCCCAAAGTCCAACACTGTCCTCGCTGTGGTGAAGTTTGTACTTTGAACAGTAAACATTAACCACTAAGAGTCCAACACTTTTCCCAATGTGGTTAAGTTTGAAGTTGGAATAGTGAAAGAAATTGTCTCATTAGTTGCGAAGGATGTGAGTTTTTCACAAGTACCAAATCCCCAATCCTTTTTTTAATAGGAACCAAGTACCCCATTGTAAGCATCTAACTCCCTCAGGGCAGCGAAGCAGAGCAGCCAAACTCTACTCAGAAGAGGTGGTGTCGGCTAGTTACTCCGACTCACTGTTTTTCAACAACAATACACAATAAATTACTGTCCAGTCAGTGCCTTTTGTTTTAAAATGAAAAGTTATTTTAGTGTACACACACTACTATATACTGCACATTAATTTACAAATATACATAATCAGGCAGATGGAGATACTTTTGGTGACAACCTCATAGCACATTACATTCATGGTGATCCCGGAATCCCTTAATCATAACACCCCCTACCTATACTAGTCACAATATCATAATATTAGGGGTGTAGTTATCAATAAGGCAGGCTTAATGGCTTTGCCAGGGTATCACCACACTACTGAAAGCAGGAACAATTTATAGTTCACCATTGCAATGAATGGGAGCAATACCAGCATACAATACATTTGAAGTCAATGGGAGTAGTAGCAACATTCCATAGCTTTCATTATATTGCAAAGCCTTGCATTGTTTGCCATCAAAATTGTTAATGAAGCATTACAATGAAAAACATGAGTATAAGAGTGGTAATTCTACTTTTACTAAGCTGCTACTGCTCCTCTAGGACCCCCCAATAAAGGTGCCTGCTCTGCCATACCAGAAGTAAAAGTACAGGCTGAGAGGGAGCTTTAAAGCAAGACAAAATATTTCCCAGATCCATAAATACAACCACATGGGGGACTGATGGTGAATTACCAGTAAACATCTTCTGGATGCAGCTGCTCTCTCTGTAGTCCCACTAAACACAATTAAAACAATGTTGTTTGTCCGCAAGGGAGAAATATGCAAATTCCTATGTGCTTGCAGGGGCTTTTGAGGTGATCACCTTACTCGTGGCATGCATATTTGCGGCTTTGTAGCGCATTAAAATTCCTTATTGTTTGTACTACTGTCCCACTGGGACACCCACAGGCCGTTGCTTTCTTTCATTTTGTTGGGGCAGTACTGGGAGCCCACTCCCATGCTGCTGAGCTGGTTTCTTTGTCTCCACCTAACTGCTCTCCTGCGGGAAAGGAGAATAGTGTTTCCTATTCAGCCCACTTGGAGCATGAAAGGTGTGATGCCTGCACTCCCAGAACCGAACATGGGGGGAAAGGAGGCATACTACATTGCTCCGGGGTTCTAACCTCACCAGGAGCAAGGTATGTGGGAGAGTGTGGGTGTTCAAGGTTGTGTTTTTCTGTCCCGGGGATGAGGTCCCCGAGTGCAGCATTCTTGCACCGGGCCCCTGTACATGGGGTCCTAATGGCAAAAGTAATGTCGATGAGTAAGTCCTATGCACATCCCCCCCATGGCACATAAATTATTTAAAGATGCACTAACCACAGGGGTCTTGGCCCTTCCCAGGGGAAGTTTAAGCGATCCAGCCGAGCGCCATGTGCTTTGTTCTCTCACCAGTTCCCTAAGGGGACCAGGTTGTATCTCAAGCCCCGTAGGGTTGACTTCAACATTCCTGGACTTGTTTTACTCCTGGTGGCCTTCCCTATCTACCAGGAGCATTTTCTCCATGCCTCTTGGCCTTTAAAGAGTGTTTATTGTGGGATTCTGTGTTTTCTAGCTCCCTGCACTAGACCCTCCTCGGCCTGGCTTCTGGTGCTCTTCTCCTGCTTGTGGGAACATCTTGTGCAGCCCATCTACAGACATCAAGCAACACATTTTCCCTACCGAACACCCAGGTTCCACAGCCTCCTGGCTACTTGCATGCCACCTGTTTGTCAAAGGAGTCAAAGAACAGTCCACAGCAGTCCCAGGGGAGCCAGCAATTCTCCACCAGCAGGGCAATTCCCTCAGCTGTTCCTCAGGGTGCATAAGGCTGCCAGTGACACTCGGCCTGGCAATGACCATCCTAATCCTGGGGCTCTGCTTTTTCAGTCCATCCTTGCAGTGGCAACAAGTTCTACCATTTGGGCATCCATTTACTAAGGTTCAGTCTCTCCGGTGTGCATGGGTTTTCAAGTGGGGGTAAAAAGGTCTGGAAGTCAGGCACACCTGGCCAATTCTAGGGTGCCACAACTTCACTCCACCTTTCATTTTGGGCTGTCTGTAGAGGTTGTGGTCATGGTTTCCCATTGCTGGTCTCTGGTTCAGGTAAAAATATTTTAAACTTTCTCTCTAATGTTTTAGTTGTGGGTTACTCTTTTCACTTGGATGCTGCTTCAATGTTGTTATTTTAATTTAGTATGTGTTAGTTATTTCTATGGTCTTGGTATTTCTGTGTATACTGTTAAGTACAGGTCCACAATATTTATGTTTTCAATATTTTGGGGCAATATTTGCATATGCCAATATTGTTATTCTCAATATAGTTTCATACAACTGTTGCAATGTCTGTACTTTAAAAGTACATATGACATAAAGAGGAAGCCAAATGTGAGGAGAATTTGCAAGAAACTGGGAAAACTCAGGAAAATAGGCAACCAGGTGAGGGTAAATAAGTTATGACGTACCATGAAGGATAATGTGTTTCATTCTAGGAAAGAAGAGCAGCATAATAAAGGTTACACCTAATCGGTAAAAGGAAGTAGGAATCAAGTTTACACAGTTGAACTTTCATAACAAGACAGAAAAAACACTGAAAATGCTGCAGAAAATGCTCTATTTGACACCACTGTCATATGCAAAGAAGTCTTGGTGCTGCTCAAATAGGAACAATACAGCCTGAACTACCAGACCAGATACCCTCTAGATGGGAACACAAGCAACCCCAGACCTAATTAGTTCTTATTCATGGGGTATAGTTCAAATCCTGTGGCACAGTCAGCACAAGGCCCATGCCTTGGAATATCCTTGGCAATTCAAGCCTCTACTGCTAAAACAATGAGGTGATGGAAGGAATGCTTGAATTAATCTCATCCACTGGCACTTATTTGGTAGTTTAGGAGTGCACATCTTCCACTGTTGTCCCTCTGTCACTCCAAGCTCAACAGTATAGACGCTGTAAGCTCTTGTGGTTTTAGCAAGCTACATCTACTAGGGTGCCTTGCCATCCACGGTTGGACCCAAGAAAAAGATAAGCATTTGTGACTTTACCTAGCTGCATCTTCCCATTCTGAATGGACTCCATTCATTCTGCTAATTCCAGTGGTGTTTGAGAAGATATGTCTTTCATGGGTTCCAGTCTGTTGCTCCGAAGTGGTCCCTCTAGACATTGGGCCCGATTCACAGAACTAACTTAAGACAAAATCCTAAATTTACTACTATTTTCGTATTCACAGAAGGCACTTACTCATTTTGGTATTCACAGAAGACACTTACTCACTTCGGAATTCACAGAAGTTAGGAGTCCTAACTTTAGGACTCCTAAATGCCTTCTGTGAATACCAAAAGTCTTAAAATTAGGATTTTTCTCTGAATTTACTGGTGGATTTTCAGTGCTGCCCCCATGTGTTGCTCTATTCTTACCTCTAGGTTAACACCACATACTTTTGCAGTAGTTGTCCAGTTGGGCTCTTCCTTTCAGCTAATTGACTAGATTTCCACACCCTAGGAATCTAACATCGACTCTATTCAAGGACAATTGATGAAATTAGGAAAAGGTGAGGCAGCAAACCTAACATATGACACCTAAATCTTCCTGTGAAGTTCTACCCTACTGCCCTTAATGGTGTGATCCTTATTTGGTCTACCCTGGCCCTAGCAGTGAGAGGATTAGATGTTAAACCGTCTCTGTGGACCTTGAGAGATCGGATATGAATAGCCCTGGGCAGAATAATAATTACGCTGGAGTAATCTGAGTATTTTCGGTATTTCTATTTTACTCTTTGATGTGGTAATTATCTATAACAACAAGATTATTCCTGCTCACATGATAAAGAGTAATTTGGGGTGGGAAAATTCTACTGCGCCTGCTTGTGCTTCTGTTTATATCCTGTTCCATTTAGCACTATTTTCTTAGAGCAAAATTCATTTTTGTGGTCATTTTTGATTTAAGGGGGCATTTTGCTCTAAGAAACTAGCACTGAATGCTAGGACTAAATTGGGGGAAAATCCTTAACATCCATTGTGCATGTGAGGGGGAATTTTTGCACTACGAAAATAGCACTAAATGCAGAACTATTCTTCTTGTGTAATTCTCTGCAATCTTGTGGATTTTGGGGGTAATTCAGTATGATTATACTATACGGAACTACGTGAGTTGCTCACACAGCTAGATCAGTGCTGGTCTCCAATTTGTTAGGAGTGTTAAAATATTTAATGTTCACCTACATTTCCAGCCCAATAAAATCATTGGTGCTAAACAATCTAAACATGTAATATACTAGTGTTTCCCTTATGAGAGACATTTTCCTAATTAATTTCCCTCCATATATTTTGCATGCCTCTATGGCTTCAGTCATACATAGTAGGTCTGATATGAGGTTTCAATTTTAAAAATTGGATTGGCATTTGTGCAGGTTTTAGCCATGTGTACACATATGGCATTTGAATTCAAAGTAGTATAATAAGAATAGTGATCATGATGGTCAGGGAGTAGTGAGTAACAGGAGATTTCTTTATGGCAGTCCACCATTCAACAAGATGCAAAACAGATCAATTTGTGTAATTGCTGAAAGCATGAGACTTTGGTGAAGCTCTACAAGCTTTGGTCCAACCAATAACCGGTCTGTTGTGAAACTGTCTTGACCATGGTACCATTACAGAAACTGTGGCTGAGAATATTAGCAAGAAGGTCCATTCAGGTAAAAGGGGGGAGCTAAAACAAGTCCTTCAATCATTTTCATTGTAGAGATGGAGTTCCCTGTGGTATTCTTGCTATCAGGACCCTAGAATGATTTGGGCAGATGATTGTATATTAGAGAGGAACTTGCATTCAGATGAAAACTGAGGCATAGTACTGTCTCTGCAGTCTACAAGGAAGCAATCCAGGCAGCTGTTGATACATATTTGCTGGCTCTTTTGGGATGTTTGCTATTCTGCTTCCTTATTATACACCATTAAACCTTAGAGTGAAGCCAAAGCAGTACAGCATTGTTTAGGGAGTTCTCATAAGAGAGATTTGTGAGCAGTTGTTAGGAGCTCTGCTTGATCAGGCCCTCCTAGTTGAGGACTGTAGTTTGTACTGCGGGCATATCAGCTTTAATCAGCACTAAGACATTGTTACACCTATAGTTATTCAAGTTCTAGTTCTCATCATGATCCATTGTATTGAAAGTTCATTATCTTTTCGCTGTCTGAGTAAACTTGTGGGTTGGGCTAGTGAAAGGATACAAGGTCAGAGAGTAGGTCAATAAAGTACAGAATAGGGAAAGTTTTAAAAGTTTATTCAACTTTAATACTCTATCAGTAAAAATATTTGTATTAATAATGTTGTGAGGAGAATTTGCATGTATTTTATGATATGGCTGGGTAGCCTTATCGTGGAATACATTTAAAAAAATCTGTCTTGGGTCCAGTCACGCTCATTTGAACAACCTTAAGCTCAACCTTGGATAGCTTTGGCTTTTGAGCTGCATGGTTTGCGCAAAAGAATTTAGTGTAAAGCATTTACCAGTACCAAGCAACAAAATAAGAAAGCCACACAACATGAAATGAACGCAACACAAATTTATAAAATTAGATTACTTTTATGAATTTTTAGAATCACTGATGAGCAAAATCCACAAGAAGGTTCCAAAGACATAGACTTTTAAAGATGTTATCATTTTTAATATCAACCGCAAACAAGCATTGGTCAACAAAAAGTTTGGAAACATCAAAAGTTTGTAAAAGTTAGTTTGGCTACTCTGGTTCGGCTTGGGTAACTAAATTCAACAGGATGGATGTCTGGAGGCCAATGGAGTAGATTTGGATGGTTACCCACCCACCATAGCATTTTTTGTCCATTTCCAGCCTTTACTGCATGACCACCATAGATGATAATGGAGTGCTCCTGATGCTGGGGTTGCAAGATGAAATGATGCTCAAAGGATGCTCCAGTTGCAGTGAGGTCAGTGGGAGTGCTTTTTTGGTGGTTCCTCCACAGGTGATGTGGAGCAACTTTGGCCACAGAGGTCAGGATCCCATGACATCCTCTGTGAGACAGTAAGGCCACATGGGGCTGAGTTACCGTGCTCTGTACACAGCAGTTTGGGCAAAATCCTTTGGTGGAGGGTAGAATCCCTCTTGGGTGACCAATCAGGACTCTGATGGCACTCCCGGGTCCGAGTGACTCAGGTGCAACTTTTGGATTTTTGAGGATCTGTCTCTTGCATTGCCCAGTGGCAACTAATGGCAAATCTTCTCTGGTGGCTAGGAACTTGCATGTTTGGGCTTCTTCAGCTCTTTTGTCCCTGGAGCTGATTCTAGGGGATCAGCAATCTGATCCTTTCAGCCACTTCTTTAGTCGGAGGATCAACTTTCCCGAGCTAGGAACCACAGGCACAGTCCAAACTTTGTGAGCCCAAAAGTTCAGCAGGTGTAATCAAGCTGACAGTGCAGTCTCTCTTTGAGCAGTTCCAAGGACAGCAGGGCAGTCTGTTGATCTGGATTTCTAAAGATATATGACATGATGCCTAGAGATTCTTTCAGAATGCACGGACTCGGTGGAATGTGGGAAAGGTTTGTGGAAGGAGAGAGTGGAGACCATTGTTGTGCTGGCTGGCAGCACCCTCCTGGAGTTACAGTATTACTTCAAGAAAATAAATAGTGCTTGTAATCCCATTTCATGAGTAGCTACTATTCACAGTCCTTCTTTGGTTCTCTTTCCAAGTCCAGCATGTTCACATGTTCAGGCTGCCAGGGGTACCATATTTATCCCATGAAAGTGCCCCCATGAGGCCACATGTTCACTAGCCAATGGGCTACTAGGTCCCCTCCCTTCTGGTGACGACTTTCTGGTAATGTTTGCCACCTAACAATCTCAGAATGCACTATTCTGTCCACTCCCAAGATGTTGGCACCCTTCTTCAGCTATTAGGAGCTTGGTAAACCACCCTAGAGGTGTGGCTATCAGTGGGCTACACGCCCACAGGAAAACTGGTTTGGGCACCGGTTTTTACTCCCTGGCCCTGTCTCCAGCAAGTCTACAGGAACAAAGGCATACTCTCGTGAGTGTTAACACCATTTGCCTATAAAAGGCAGCTTCCCCTTTAAAGCTCGTCTAACACACCTAGTGGCTTCCTGTGAAGCGAAGGCAACACCTCACCCTGTGGCAGGGTGTGTTTGATCCTAAGCCTGGAAGCCGCTCACATGACTTCCCAGGTGGGAAGAAAGCTGTCTGTGGGTTGTAGCCCATGTGAGGGTGCTGGACCACTGGGGCACAGAGTGGCAACTTCCTAAAAGTTGCTTTGCTTTAACAGTGGCATAAAATTCGACCTAGGCATCAGGTCAGGTTTAATGCCACAATTAATTAATTACCATACAGTTCCCAGTTAAGTAGTTCCATTCAGAAGTTAGCCAGGCTGGGGTTCCATCCAGCAGCCAATCGGGCTACTAACTTTTCCACAACAAAAACAACTATTTAAGGAGTTTTGTTGTGAGGACATATATATCCATACATGTCCCACTAAACTGGCCGTAATGCATGCTCCCATAGTGAAATGGGAGGTGCGGTTCATCCCTGCACCCCTTGGCAGGCACCTCAAGGTGCCTGCCACAAGGTGCTTGGATCAATGGGGGCACCATAGGTTCCCCTTCGGTCTCCAACTGGAGTCTGTGCACCAAAGGGGGCCCTTCTGGGGGCTTCCAAACACGCTTTTCGACATGGTTTCCATGTCAGACAGACACGCTTGGAAACCATGTCGGAAACCGTGCATTGTAATCCCAAGGGAGGAAATTCTCGCCCTTGAGAAAGTTCGGAGCCCTTATGGGCTGTATTGGAATCAGCCCAAAGGTGTTTCCTGCAGATATCCTTCATGAAATATAAGTAGTGTTTTATTCCAGTGCAATGTCATTGTGCGCATAAAAGCTCCACAAAAGCTAAATATGCAGAAATCGCAAACTCACATAAAATTCTTTTTACAGTATACAAAACTCTTATGTGCTTTGGAAAAGCTGTTCCAAATTTTAAAATATCACTCATTCTGAATCACAAAAAGAAGTGAGAATGAAAGGGGTGTCTTCTCCTGTTTGAGACTTGCAATTAGTGTTCTGTGACCGTGTCTGACATGGAGAAACCCACTTTGGGGAATACCGAAAGAAAATGGAATCAGCACACATCAGTTGTAAGTCTCATTTAAAGTTCATTGAAACATCAAGTATCCGTGATGATTTTAAGAAAGCAGGTCCAGATTTTTCTTTATGATCACAACAATTTCTCTTTATTTATAAATATGTTCAGTTGTTAAAATCCCAAAAATTCATTTAGCCAACGCGTTTTGTCTCAGGAGAGACTTCTTCAGGGCTATAAAAGAAACGTATATATATACACCATTTAAAATCCGTACAAATATACATATGAACAAATAAACATAGCACAATTTACTGTCTCAATCAGAACTTGAGATGTTATCAAGTTAGCTTATCTGAATATTATAAGATTAAAAACAAAAATTAGCAAATTATTCAACATTGTATTCAAGCCTTATGTGGTTTAATGATTCATCTGGGAGGAAGGTAAGAACAATCAATATATACCATTGGGTTCACAATTTCATAGAGAGAGACATTCCAAACATTTATAAATACAGTTTGCTGTCTTGTGCTTATTGCAGAAAAATCATCATAATGACTCGAAAATCATTCATAATACACACATATCATATACATAACATACATTCAAAATTATATACACATTGTTAATTCGTAGCAAGGAGAGACTCTAGGACACAAATAGATATAGTGCCAAGAAAACCAACTGTAAAGAAAAACATTATATGAACTATGCCTCTCAACCTATTATTTACAATAAATATGAAAATATGATGTTTGTTTTGTCTATCCTAAAATAATAGGAGGTTACTCAAGTGAGAGGAGAAGCCCATTTAAACAATTTCGTTTTTCAGCATTGGTATAAAGAATATGTAAATAAATAAATAATAAAATTATCTAAGAGACTCTCATAACATAGAAACATAGTAATCAAAAATACCAAATTATTTTAAGACGTTTTGCGTCACTGCCATTATATTTCTTCATGGCCAAATACATATTTTAGTGCCTATTTTCATAATCCTATGCTCTAACAATGTCGTTTTTCGGCGTCGATATAGTAAATAAGTAAAATCTGATAATCTTTCAAACCTGGGAAACCTAGTGAGCAGAATCGACAACATACTGCAAGATATTTTGCGTCTACACCGATATATTTTTTTGTCTCAACCATACGCATATATTTTATATCTATATTCGAGACGCTGAGTTGCTGTTACGCAAAATCAACATTCTCTGCATAATCGCATCAAATAAGTCAACACCAATTTTTATACATGAGAAAAAAATAATTGTGCTTATTGTGCCCACTGTCAAGACCGGCAATGCTTAAAATGTTATATCCTCTCACAATGGACAAAATTCATAATGAGAAAAACTATTGGTGTCATATTACCATAAATTAGTGCTTTAGGATACCATACTATGTGGGATATGGACAACCTAACTTTATTGTGCAACCAGTTAGAAGTAAGTAAATGGCCCAAAAAGGCAGATGGGCGCTTGACAGTATGTAATAGCGCCATTTGTAACTAGCAATATCTACCATAGAGGAAAGTCGACTTGGTTGTGATACCCAGAAAAATAGAAGCGAAATTGGTTATAATAGCCAGAAAAACATATGCGAATTACTATTAAATTGAACGAATACTTTGTGATGACCAAACAAAAAAACAATTTTAAAATCATACCCACCGTTAATATTTGGATGTAAAATTGTCAATGAAATGGTACCTTAAAAGAAAGGCAGAGGTGGAAAGGGAGAGGCAAATTGGGAGCCGCCACCCAAGGAAGCTACTGTCGTCGCCCCAGTCTCCCCTAATAAGAAAGTCTTAAACGTCTCTGGAAAATCTTAGTGGCGTGGTCAAAAGAAGGTACGCGTTTTAGTAAAACCACCTCCTTCTCTGAAATCATATTTTAAAATTATGGAACACGTTACAAGTGCACAATTAGCACAAACCACGCAAATGAAGGGAAAGAAAATCACGACGCAAACAACCCCTGCTCCACTCCCGGTGGAGAATAGGCTTTCTGCACTGGCTGGACTGTCTTCTTCGGGTGAAGGGCAACAGCTCATGGAAGCAAGGGTTATAACTAATGGGAGCGCAGAGACTGACGCTGGGCTCATGGTACTTGCTGGCCCAAACAGTGCAGTTTTTAGCCCCAGTCCCAGTCTTTCCACTAATCTCAATCTGGGAACCATTTCTAGTCCCCCCATCCTGGCGCATATAAGCCCAGAATCTTCCAGCCACAGATCTGTCCACTTAAACCTGGAGGAGGAAGGCCAGGGGCGTATAATTGACCAAAGAGGGGGAGGTGATGAGAATTCCATAGAAAAATTGTTTTTGAACTTAAGGCAAGACCTTTTTGATAAATTCGACATATCGGAGTCTAACCAAAGGGGGATACAGGATAAATGCGACGCACTAGAAGAAAAATTGGATGATATAATGGCACGTACTTGTACTTTGGAGGAGGAAGTTAAAACGTTGGCAGGAAATGTTTTGGAAAATTCAAAAGATATTGACTGGCTAAGGAAACAGAATAAAGGGCTACAAGGCCATCTAGAGAGATTGGAAACCCAATTTCATCGCAATAATTTGAGGTTTCTACTCACTGAGGGGGCGGAAAAGGGGGATGTCAAAATCCTTATCTATGCCCTACTTAGAGAGATCATGCCTGATAGGTCTGATATTGATTGGGAGAGAGAAATTCAGAGGGCACATCGGGACCCTTTCAGGTTAAATCCAGGGAAGAAAACCCCAAGAAAAACGTTGATTAATTTCCTGAATTTCACTTCAAAAGAGTTGATATTATCAAAAGCATTAAAAGAGGGCTCCCTTACTCATGATGATTTCACTTATCAGATAAGATCTGATCTTAGCAAGAGAACCGCACAGCAGCAGTGGGAACTAGGAACTAGGATGAGTCAGCTCAGAGAAAAGGGAGCACAGGTGCAACTAAAATTCCCGGCTATGCTAACAATTATGTGGCAGAATAAAATGCACAATATTAGCGACCCCTAGGAAGTAGATGTATTCATACAACAGATGAACAAATAAAAAGATAAATGAGATATATATGAGTTTTACCATGTCTGATGAAAAATAACATTAAAAGGTCAAGTAGAAGGGGTTTGTAGGGGGCACCCATGCTTCTATTTTCTGTTTGTTTGCTTCTTTTTTCTTTATTGTCTGCCTCCTCTTGGCCTTGTCCTTGGAGATGGGGTTCTCAAAGGGTGGAGTGTATGCCCAAGAGGTAGAAGGGGGGTTTCCTATGGGGGAGGGGGGATGTGGGGCACTGGGTGTGGGAAGCAGAGGAATAAAAAATATTTAAAATGTGTCCTCATTGATGTAGGCTGCGGTTTTCCCTTTTGTAAGAACTTAATGGGGTTGTCATCACAAGGGGTTAAGACCTACTCTGTTCAGGAAAATGAGCATAGATAAAGCTAAGATAATCAATATACTAAGGTGGAACGTAAATGGCCTAAGATCTAGGAAACAAGTGTCACGAGTAGCAGAATTGTGTAGGGATAGTGTAGCCCAAATAATACTATTTCAAGAAACTCATCTAGAAGGGAAGGAGTGTAGGCAGTGTTTTACAAAATTTAGGTGGATACAGGAGGTGATATGTTCTGATCAGAGTGGTAGATCTAGGGGAGTTGCTGTAATTGTTAAAACTAACCACGATATAAGACTTCTTAAATATGTGTCGGATTGTTCAGGTAGGTGGTTAGTAGCTACTCTTTTAGTATATTGTAGGCCCCTGGTATGTGCCGTATATTATGGGCCAAACAACCATAACCCAGAATTTCTGGAAAAATTGGAGTCTTGTTTATTAGAGACAACAGCTCCGATTGTTCTAGGTGGAGATTTTAACTTGGTACTAAACAAGGGACTACGGGATATCGAAAGCCAAATATAATAGTCAGACGAAATCCGTCTCTAGACTTACAAGCATAATGAGGGAATTTAACTTAGTGGACATATGGTAGATATTAAAGAAGGAAAAAAGAGAATTTACCTTTTAGCAAAAAATATAGACACCACTCTCGTATAGACTACTTTTTAGTTGATCAGGATTTGCGTGGAGAGGTTAATGGAGGTGACTAATATTCCGGCAATAATATCAGATCACTCTGCGCTTGTACTATCTTTAAAGTATCATCTACCCGAGGAGTCTAGAAGGTGGACCTTGGATAGAGTAATCCTTTTAGACGAGAGGGTTATTGAAGATTTAAGGGAAAAATCTGAGAGTTTTTTTAGTATCAATAATGGGTCAGCAGAGAGCATGTAGTCTGGGACGCTTTCAAAGCGTATTTGAGGGGGCTCCTAACATCCAATATAATAGGGAAATATCGCTCAAAGAAGCAGGATAGCGAAAGGACTGTTCAAGACATTAAGAATAAAGAGGGTGAGCTACAAAAGGCGTCAATGGAGGATTCGAATAGTGTGGGGGCTTTAAATAAAGAGCTGGAAGGGCTACAAGCTGCATTCAGGGCAAAAATGGATAAAAAATCTTTGGATAGGTGGAAGGCGAGCAAACTCCAACACTTTGCTTATGGTGAAAAGTGCGGCTTACTGTTAGCCTGGAAAACTAAAGCAGATAGGGCCAGGAACATAATACGAGAGCTTATTAGTGGCGAAACGGGAAACCTTCTGTATACTAATTTAGACATGTGTAAGGAGGCTTGTAGATATATGCAGGAGCTGTATAAAGAAGATATTGCACCTAGTCAAGAGGAAATAAAGGAGTGGCTCAGGTTAACAACCCTCCCTCGGATATCTTCTGAGCAAATTAGGATTCTAGAAGGAGAGATTAAGGAGGGGGAAATAAGGGCCCAGTGAAAAAAAATGGCTAAGGGAAAGGCAGCAGGGCCGGACGGCCTCCCTGTAGAAGTATTTCTTTGCATTATGGATATTATAGTCCCCATCCTTCAGATTTTATTTACCAAGGTATATGTGGGTGGGAAAAGGGTCCCTAAATCCTGGCTAGAAGCTACAGTTACTATGATCCAGAAACCTAATAAGGATCCAAGAAAGATAGACTCATACAGGCCGATTTCGCTGTTAAACACAGACTACAAGATCTTCTCTGGGATTATTGCAGATAGGTTGGTTAGTGTAATATATGAGGTTATTCACCCCAATCAAAGGGGTTTTATTCCTGGGAGGCAATTGAATGAGTTGACATTCAGTTGTTGGGAACTATTGACTTAGCTGAGGCTCGTACCCTGCCTCTGACTATAGTGGCAGTGGACGCAGCCAAGGCCTTTGACCAGGTACATTGGCCCTATTTATGGGAGGCCCTCGAAGTTTTGGCTTCCCAATAAATATGGTATCGGCGATTCAGACCGTAAATCATGGCCCTAAAGCTAGAGTTCTAATTAATGGGAGGTTGTCAGAATGGTTCGAAGTTTTCAGAGGCACAAGACAGGGTTGTCCCCTTTCCCCGCTTCTTTTTAATATATATATTGAGACTCTGGCAAATCTGATTAGGTCTGACATGGCTATTACCCCTTTTAAATCCAACACTTATGAAGTTAAGTTAGGGCTCTTTGTGGATGACCTGTTGCTCTATACAAGTAATCCGCAGGAGACAATCCCCAATCTGATGAGGAAGGCGGAGGTCTTTGGTCACATTTCAGGGTGCAAAGTGAACCAGGGGAAAATGAAGATTATGGATTAGAAACAGGGGGTGGTAACTTGTGGGGCGAAGAATCAAATAAGATATCTAGGAGTCCAAATAACCCAGAAGATGGAAGATATTATAAAAGTAAACTGGAAGAAAGTTAGCCACGATGTAATAGGTTTACTTTCTAAGTGGGCGAACTTACCCCTTGACATCTATGGTAGGGTCAACCTTATAAAAATGATTATCCTGCCAAAAGTGACATTTTTATTTAATTCCATCCCATTGACGTTTCAAAAGAAAGACATAGCAAAACTCCAGGGGAGAATAGGGAGCATTATGTGGGCATCCATACGTCCGAGTATTTCCTGGAAAAAACTACGCAGAAGATTAGACAATGGAGGCTTGGCATTACCAGATATTCTTGTATATTGCTACGCTTTTCAATTTAAGAATGTCTGTATGTTGGCCAATAAAGTGGACAATTCTTTGATAGTGCCTTTTGTTTTAAAATGAAAAGTTATTTTAGTGTACACACACTACTATATACTGCACATTAATTTACATATATACATAATCAGGCAGATGGAGATACTTTTGGTGACAACCTCATAGCACATTACATTCATGGTGAACCCGGAATCCCTTAATCATAACACCCCCTACCTATACTAGTCACAATATCATAATATTAGGGGTGTAGTTATCAATAAGGCAGGCTTAATGGCTTTGCCAGGGTATCACCAAACTACTGAAAGCAGGAACAATTTATAGTTCACCATTGCAATGAATGGGAGCAATACCAGCATACAATACATTTGAAGTCAATGGGAGTAGTAGCAACATTCCATAGCTTTCATTATATTGCAAAGCCTTGCATTGTTTGCCATCAAAATTGTTAATGAAGCATTACAATGAAAAACATGAGTATAAGAGTGGTAATTCTACTTTTACTAAGCTGCTACTGCTCCTCTAGGACCCCCCAATAAAGGTGCCTGCTCTGCCATACCAGAAGTAAAAGTACAGGCTGAGAGGGAGCTTTAAAGCAAGACAAAATATTTCCCAGATCCATAAATACAACCACATGGGTGACTGATGGTGAATTACCAGTAAACATCTTCTGGATGCAGCTGCTCTCTCTGTAGTCCCACTAAACACAATTAAAACAATGTTGTTTGTTCGCAAGGGAGAAATATGCAAATTCCTATGTGCTTGCAGGGGCTTTTGAGGTGATCACCTTACTCGTGGCATGCATATTTGCGGCTATGTAGCGCATTAAAATTCCTTATTGTTTGTACTACTGTCCCACTGGGACACCCACAGGCCGTTGCTTTCTTTCATTTTGTTGGGGCAGTACTGGGAGCCCACTCCCATGCTGCTGAGCTGGTTTCTTTGTCTCCACCTAACTGCTCTCCTGCGGGAAAGAAGAATAGTGTTTCCTATTCAGCCCACTTGGAGCATGAAAGGTGTGATGCCTGCACTCCCAGAACCGAACATGGGGGGAAAGGAGGCATACTACATTGCTCCTGGGGTTCTAGCCTCACCAGGAGCAAGGTATGTGGGAGAGTGTGGGTGTTCAAGGTTGTGTTTTTCTGTCCCGGGGATGAGGTCCCCTAGTGCAGCATTCTTGCACCGGGCCCCTGTACATGGGGTCCTAATGGCAAAAGTAATGTCGATGAGTAAGTCCTATGCACATCCCCCCCATGGCACATAAATTATTTAAAGATGCACTAACCACAGGGGTCTTGGCCCTTCCCAGGGGAAGTTTAAGCGATCCAGCCGAGCGCCATGTGCTTTGTTCTCTCACCAGTTCCCTAAGGGAACCAGGTTGTATCTCAAGCCCCGTAGGGTTGACTTCAACATTCCTGGACTTGTTTTACTCCTGGTGGCCTTCCCTATCTACCAGGAGCATTTTCTCCATGCCTCTTGGCCTTTAAAGAGTGTTTATTGTGGGATTCTGTGTTTTCTAGCTCCCTGCACTAGACCCTCCTCGGCCTGGCTTCTGGTGCTCTTCTCCTGCTTGTGGGAACATCTTGTGCAGCCCATCTACAGACATCAAGCAACACATTTTCCCTACCGAACACCCAGGTTCCACAGCCTCCTGGCTACTTGCATGCCACCTGTTTGTCAAAGGAGTCAAAGAACAGTCCACAGCAGTCCCAGGGGAGCCAGCAATTCTCCACCAGCAGGGCAATTCCCTCAGCTGTTCCTCAGGGTGCATAAGGCTGCCAGTGACACTCGGCCTGGCAATGACCATCCTAATCCTGGGGCTCTGCTTTTTCAGTCCATCCTTGCAGTGGCAACAAGTTCTACCATTTGGGCATCCATTTACTAAGGTTCAGTCTCTCCCGTGTGCATGGGTTTTCAAGTGGGGGTAAAAAGGTCTGGAAGTCAGGCACACCTGGCCAATTCTAGGGTGCCACAACTTCACTCCACCTTTCATTTTGGGCTGTCTGTAGAGGTTGTGGTCATGGTTTCCCATTGCTGGTCTCTGGTTCAGGTAAAAATATTTTAAACTTTCTCTCTAATGTTTTAGTTGTGGGTTACTCTTTGCACTTGGATGCTGCTTCAATGTTGGTATTTTAATTTAGTATGTGTTAGTTATTTCTATGGTCTTGGTATTTCTGTGTATACTGTTAAGTACAGGTCCACAATATTTATGTTTTCAATATTTTTGGGCAATATTTGCATATGCCAATATTGTTATTCTCAGTATAGTTTCATACAACTGTTGCAATGTCTGTACTTTAAAAGTACATATGACATAAAGAGGAAGCCAAATGTGAGAAGAATTTGCAAGAAACTGGGAAAACTCAGGAAAATAGGCAACCAGGTGAGGGTAAATAAGTTATGACGTACCATGAAGGATAATGTGTTTCATTCTAGGAAAGAAGAGCAGCATAATAAAGGTTACACCTAATCGGTAAAATGAAGTAGGAATCAAGTTTACACAGTTGAACTTTCATAACAAGACGAAAAAACACTGAAAATGCTGCAGAAAATGCTCTATTTGACACCACTGTCATATGCAAAGAAGTCTTGGTGCTGCTCAAATAGGAACAATACAGCCTGAACTACCAGACCAGATACCCTCTAGATGGGAACACAAGCAACCCCAGACCTAATTAGTTCTTATTCATGGGGTATAGCTCAAATCCTGTGGCACAGTCAGCACAAGGCCCAATGCCTTGGAATATCCTTGGCAATTCAAGCCTCTACTGCTAAAACAATGAGGTGATGGAAGGAATGCTTGAATTAATCTCATCCACTGGCACTTATTTGGTGGTTTAGGAGTGCACATCTTCCACTGTTGTCCCTCTGTCACTCCAAGCTCAACAGTATAGACGCTGTAAGCTCTTGTGGTTTTAGCAAGCTGCATCTACTAGGGTGCCTTGCCATCCACGGTTGGACCCAAGAAAAAGATAAGCATTTGTGACTTTACCTAGCTGCATCTTCCGATTCTGGATGGACTCCATTCATTCTGCTAATCCCAGTGGTGTTTGAGAAGATATGTATTTCATGGGTTCCAGTCTGTTGCTCCGAAGTGGTCCCTCTAGACATTGGGCCCGATTCACAGAACTAACTTAAGACAAAATCCTAAATTTACTACTATTTTCGTATTCACAGAAGGCACTTACTCATTTTGGTATTCACTGAAGACACTTACTCACTTCGGAATTCACAGAAGTTAGGAGTCCTAACTTTAGGACTCCTAAATGCCTTCTGTGAATACCAAAAGTCTTAAAATTAGGATTTTTCTCTGAATTTACTGGTGGATTTTCAGTGCTGCCCCCATGTGTTGCTCTATTCTTACTGCTAGGTTAACACCACATACTTTTGCAGTAGTTGTCCAGTTGGGCTCTTCCTTTCAGCTAATTCACTAGATTTCCACACCCTAGGAATCTAACATCGACTCTATTCAAGGACAATTGATGAAATTAGGAAAAGGTGAGGCAGCAAACCTAACATATGACACCTAAATCTTCCTGTGAAGTTCTACCCTACTGCCCTTAATCGTGTGATCCTTATTTGGTCTACCCTGGCCCTAGCAGTGAGAGGATTAGATGTTAAACTGTCTCTGTGGACCTTGAGTGATCGGATATGAATAGCCCTGGGCAGAATAATAATTACGCTGGAGTAATCTGAGTATTTTCGGTATTTCTGTTTTACTCTTTGATGTGGTAATTATCTATAACAACAAGATTATTCCTGCTCACATGATAAAGAGTAATTTGGGGTGGGAAAATTCTACTGCGCCTGCTTGTGCTTCTGTTTATATCCTGTTCCATTTAGCACTATTT
The DNA here is from genome assembly GCF_964204655.1 of Triturus cristatus. NCBI lineage: Eukaryota > Metazoa > Chordata > Amphibia > Caudata > Salamandridae > Triturus > Triturus cristatus. The sequence continues at coordinate 193,517,516 of NC_140582.1, forward strand.
TCTTAGAGCAAAATTCATTTTTGTGGTCATTTTTGATTTAAGGGGGCTTTTTGCTCTAAGAAACTAGCACTGAATGCTAGGACTAAGTTGGGGGAAAATCCTTAACATCCATTGTGCATGTGAGGGGGAATTTTTGCACTACGAAAATAGCACTAAATGCAGAACTATTCTTCTTGTGTAATTCTGTGCAATCTTGTGGATTTTGGGGGTAATTCAGTATGATTATACTACACGGAACTACGTGAGTTACTCACACAGCTAGATCAGTGCTGGTCTCCAATTTGTTAGGAGTGTTAAAATATTTAATGTTCACCTACATTTCCAGCCCAATAAAATCATTGGTGCTAAACAATCTAAACATGTAATATACTAGTGTTTCCCTTATGAGAGACATTTTCCTAATTAATTTCCCTCCATATATTTTGCATGCCTCTATGGCTTCAGTCATACATAGTAGGTCTGATATGAGGTTTAAATTGTAAATATTGGATTGGCATTTGTGCAGGTTTTAGCCATGTGTACACATATGGCATTTGAATTCAAAGTAGTATAATAAGAATAGTGATCATGATGGTCAGGGAGTAGTGAGTAACAGGAGATTTCTTTATGGCAGTCCACCATTCAACAAGATGCAAAACAGATCAATTTGTGTAATTGCTGAGAGCATGAGACTTTGCATGTATTTTATGATATGGCTGGGTAGCCTTATCGTGGAATACATTTAAAAAAATCTGTCTTGGGTCCAGTCACGCTCATTTGAACAACCTTAAGCTCAACCTTGGATAGCTTTGGCTTTTGAGCTGCATGGTTTGCGCAAACGAATTTAGTGTAAAGCATTTACCAGTACCAAGCAACAAAATAAGAAAGCCACACAACATGAAATGAACGCAACACAAATTTATAAAATTAGATTACTTTTATGAATTTTTGGAGTCACTGATGAGCAAAATCCACAAGAAGGTTCCAAAGACATAGACTTTTAAAGATTTTATCCTTTTTAATATCAACCACAAACAAGCATTGGTCAACAAAAAGTTTGGAAACATCAAAAGTTTGTAAAAGTTAGTTTGGCTACTCTGGTTCGGCTTGGGTAACTAAATCCGACAGGATGGATGTCTGGAGGCCAATGGAGTAGATTTGGATGGTTACCCACCCACCATAGCATTTTTTGTCCATTTCCAGCCTTTACTGCATGACCACCATAGATGATAATGGAGTGCTCCTGATGCTGGGGTTGCAAGATGAAATGATGCTCAAAGGATGCTCCAGTTGCAGTGAGGTCAGTGGGAGTGCTTTTTTGGTGGTTCCTCCACAGGTGATGTGGAGCAACTTTGGCCACAGAGGTCAGGATCCCATGACATCCTCTGTGAGACAGTAAGGCCACATGGGGCTGAGTTACCGTGCTCTGTACACAGCAGTTTGGGCAAAATCCTTTGGTGGAGGGTAGAATCCCTCTTGGGTGACCAATCAGGACTCTGATGGCACTCCTGGGTCTGAGTGACTCAGGTGCAACTTTTGGATTTTTGAGGATCTGTCTCTTGCATTGCCCAGTGGCAACTAATGGCAAATCTTCTCTGGTGGCTAGGAACTTGCATGTTTGGGCTTCTTCAGCTCTTTTGTCCCTGGAGCTGATTCTAGGGGATCAGCAATCTGATCCTTTCAGCCACTTCTTTAGTCGGAGGATCAACTTTCCCGAGCTAGGAACCACAGGCACAGTCCAAACTTTGTGAGCCCAAAAGTTCAGCAGGTGTAATCAAGCTGAAAGTGTAGTCTCTCTTTGAGCAGTTCCAAGGACAGCAGGGCAGTCTGTTGATCTGGATTTCTAAAGATATATGACATGATGCCTAGAGATTTTTCAGAATGCACGGACTCGGTGGAATGTGGGAAAGGTTTGTGGAAGGAGAGAGTGGAGACCATTGTTGTGCTGGCTGGCAGCACCCTCCTGGAGTTACTGTATTACTTCAAGAAAATAAATAGTGCTTGTAATCCCATTTCATGAGTTGCTACTATTCACAGTCCTTCTTTGGTTCTCTTTCCAAGTCCAGCATGGTCACATGTTCAGGCTGCCAGGGGTACCATATTTATCCCATGAAAGTGCCCCCATGAGGCCACATGTTCACTAGCCAATGGGCTACTAGGTCCCCTCCCTTCTGGTGACGACTTTCTGGTAATGTTTGCCACCTAACAATCTCAGAATGCACTATTCTGTCCACTCCCAAGATGTTGGCACCCTTCTTCAGCTATTAGGAGCTTGGTAAACCACCCTAGAGGTGTGGCTATCAGTGGGCTACACGCCCACAGGAAAACTGGTTTGGGCACCGGTTTTTACTCCCTGGCCCTGTCTCCAGCAAGTCTACAGGAACAAAGGCAACCTCTCGTGAGTGTTAACACCATTTGCCTATAAAAGGCAGCTTCCCCTTTAAAGCTCGTCTAACACAGCTAGTGGCTTCCTGTGAAGCGAAGGCAACACCTCACCCTGTGGCAGGGTGTGTTTGATCCTAAGCCTGGAAGCCGCTCACATGACTTCCCAGGTGGGAAGAAAGCTGTCTGTGGGTTGTAGCCCATGTGAGGGTATTGGACCACTGGGGCACAGAGTGGCAACTTCCTTAAAGTTGCTTTGCTTTAACAGTGGCATTAAATTCGACCTAGGCATCAGGTCAGGTTTAATGCCACAATTAATTAATTACCATACAGTTCCCAGTTAAGTAGTTCCATTCAGAAGTTAGCCAGGCTGGGGTTCCATCCAGCAGCCAATCGGGCTACTAACTTTTCCACAACAAAACAACTATTTAAGGGGTTTTGTTGTGAGGACATATATATCCATACATGTCCCACTAAACTGGCCGTAATGCATGCTCCCATAGTGAAATGGGAGGTGCGGTTCATCCCTGCACCCCTTGGCAGGCACCTCAAGGTGCCTGCCACAAGGTGCTGGGATCAATGGGGGCACCATAGGTGCCCCTTCGGTCTCCAACTGGAGTCTGTGCACCAAAGGGGGCCCTTCTGGGGGCCTCCAAACACGCTTTTCGACATGGTTTCCATGTCAGACAGACAGGCTTGGAAACCATGTCGGAAACCGTGCATTGTAATCCCAAGGGAGGAAATTCTCGCCCTTGAGAAAGTTCGGAGCCCTTATGGGCTGTATTGGAATCAGCCCAAAGGTGTTTCCTGCAGATATCCTTCATGAAATATAAGTAGTGTTTTATTCCAGTGCAATGTCATTGTGCGCATAAAAGCTCCACAAAAGCTAAATATGCAGAAATCGCAAACTCACATAAAATTCTTTTTACAGTATACAAAACTCTTATGTGCTTTGGAAAAGCTGTTCCAAATTTTAAAATATCACTCATTCTGAATCACAAAAAGAAGTGAGAATGAAAGGGGTGTCTTCTCCTGTTTGAGACTTGCAATGAAATTGTATTAGTGTTCTGTGACCGTGTCTGACATGGAGAAACCCACTTTGGGGAATACCGAAAGAAAATGGAATCAGCACACATCAGTTGTAAGTCTCATTTAAAGTTCATTGAAACATCAAGTATCCGTGATGATTTTAAGAAAGCAGGTCCAGATTTTTCTTTATGATCACAACAATTTCTCTTTATTTATAAATATGTTCAGTTGTTAAAATCCCAAAAATTCATTTAGCCAACGCGTTTTGTCTCAGGAGAGACTTCTTCAGGGCTATAAAAGAAACGTATATATATACACCATTTAAAATCTGTACAAATATACATATGAACAAATAAACATAGCACAATTTACTGTCTCAATCAGAGCTTGAGATGTTATCGAGTTAGCTGATCTGAATATTACAAGATTAAAAACAAAAATTAGCAAATTATTCAACATTGTATTCAAGCCTTATGTGGTTTAATGATTCATCTGGGAGGAAGGTAAGAACAATCAATATATACCATTGGGTTCACAATTTCATAGAGAGAGACATTCCAAACATTTATAAATACAGTTTGCTGTCTTGTGCTTATTGCAGAAAAATCATCATAATGACTCGAAAATCATTCATAATACACACATATCATATACATAACATACCTCAAAATTATATACACATTGTTAATTCGTAGCAAGGAGAGACTCTAGGACACAAATAGATATAGTGCCAAGAAAACCAACTGTAAAGAAAAACATAATATGAACTATGCCTCTCAACCTATTATTTACAATAAATATGAAAATATGATGTTTGTTTTGTCTATCCTAAAATAATAGGAGGTTACTCAAGTGAGAGGAGAAGCCCATTTAAACAATTTCGTTTTTCAGCATTGGTATAAAGAATATGTAAATAAATAAATAATAAAATTATCTAAGAGACTCTCGTAACATAGAAACATAGTAATCAAAAATACCAAATTATTTTAAGACGTTTTGCGTCACTGCCATTATATTTCTTCATGGCCAAATACATATTTTAGTGCCTATTTTCATAATCCTATGCTCTAACAATGTTGTTTTTCGGCGTCGATATAGTAAATAAGTAAAATCTGATAATCTTTCAAACCAGGGAAACCTAGTGAGCAGAATCGACAACATACTGCAAGATATTTTGCGTCTACACCGATATATTTTTTTGTCTCAACCATACCCATATATTTTATATCTATATTCGAGACGCTGAGTTGCTGTTACGCAAAATCAACATTCTCTGCATAATCGCATCAAATAAGTCAACACCAATTTTTATACATGAGAAAAAAATAATTGTGCTTGTTGTGCCCACTGTCAAGACCGGCAATGCTTAAAATGTTATATCCTCTCACAATGGACAAAATTCATAATGAGAAAAACTATTGGTGTCATATTACCATAAATTAGAGCTTTAGGATACCATACTATGTGGGATATGGACAACCTAACTTTATTGTGCAACCAGTTAGAAGTAAGTAAATGGCCCAAAAAGGCAGATGGGCGCTTGACAGTATGTAATAGCGCCATTTGTAACTAGCAATATCTACCATAGAGGAAAGTAAACTTGGTTGTGATAACCAGAAAAATAGAAGCGAAATTGGTTATAATAGCCAGAAAAACATATGCGAATTACTATTAAATTGAACGAATACTTTGTGATGACCAAACAAAAAAACAATTTTAAAATCATACCCACCGTTAATATTTGGACGTAAAATTGTCAATGAAATGGTACCTTAAAAGAAAGGCAGAGGTGGAAAGGGAGAGGCAAATTGGGAGCCGCCACCCAAGGAAGCTACTGTCGTCGCCCCAGTCTCCCCTAATAAGAAAGTCTTAAACGTCTCTGGAAAATCTTAGTGGCGTGGTCAAAAGAAGGTACGCGTTTTAGTAAAACCACCTCCTTCTCTGAAATCATATTTTAAAATTATGGAACACGTTACAAGTGCACAATTAGCACAAACCACGCAAATGAAGGGAAAGAAAATCACGACGCAAACAACCCCTGCTCCACTCCCGGTGGAGAATAGGCTTTCTGCACTGGCTGGACTGTCTTCTTCGGGTGAAGGGCAACAGCTCATGGAAGCAAGGGTTATAACTAATGGGAGCGCAGAGACTGACGCTGGGCTCGTGGTACTTGCTGGCCCAAACAGTGCAGTTTTTAGCCCCAGTCCCAGTCTTTCCACTAATCTCAATCTGGGAACCATTTCTAGTCCCCCCATCCTGGCGCATATAAGCCCAGAATCTTCCAGCCACAGATCTGTCCACTTAAACCTGGAGGAGGAAGGCCAGGGGCGTATAACTGACCAAAGAGGGGGAGGTGATGAAAATTCCATAGAAAAATTGTTTTTGAACTTAAGGCAAGACCTTTTTGATAAATTCGACATATCGGAGTCTAACCAAAGGGGGATACAGGATAAATGTGACGCACTAGAAGAAAAATTGGATGATATAATGGCACGTACTTGTACTTTGGAGGAGGAAGTTAAAACGTTGGCAGGAAATGTTTTGGAAAATTCAAAAGATATTGACTGGCTAAGGAAACAGAATAAAGGGCTACAAGGCCATCTAGAGAGATTGGAAACCCAATTTCATCGCAATAATTTGAGGTTTCTACTCACAGAGGGGGCGGAAAAGGGGGATGTCAAAATCCTTATCTGTGCTCTACTTAGAGAGATCATGCCTGATAGGTCTGATATTGATTGGGAGAGAGAAACTCAGAGGGCACATCGGGACCCTTTCAGGTTAAATCCAGGGAAGAAAACCCCAAGAAAAACGTTGATTAATTTCCTGAATTTCACTTCAAAAGAGTTGATATTATCAAAAGCATTAAAAGAGGGCTCCCTTACTCATGATGATTTCACATATCAGATAAGATCTGATCTTAGCAAGAGAACCGCCCAGCGGCAGTGGGAACTAGGAACTAGGATGAGTCAGCTGAGAGAAAAGGGAGCACAGGTGCAACTAAAATTCCCGGCTATGCCAACAATTATGTGGCAGAATAAAATGCACAATATTAGCGACCCCTAGGAAGTAGATGTATTCATACAAAAGATGAACAAATAAAAAGATAAATGAGATATATATGAGTTTTACCATGTCTGATGAAAAATAACATTAAAAGGTCAAGTAGTAGGGGTTTGTAGGGGGCTCGCATGCTTCTATTTTCTGTTTGTTTGCTTCTTTTTTCTTTGTTGTCTGCCTCCTCTTGGCCTTGTCCTTGGAGATGGGGTTCTCAAAGGGTGGAGTGTATTGCCCAAGAGGTAGAAGGGGGGTTTCCTATGGGGGAGGGGGGATGTGGGGCACTGGGTGTGGGAAGCAGAGGAATAAAAAATATTTAAAATTTGTCCTCATTGATGTAGGCTGCGGTTTTCCCTTTTGTAAGAACTTGATGGGGTTGTCATCACAAGGGGTTAAGACCTACTCTGTTCAGGAAAATGAGCATAGATAAAGCTAAGATAATCAATATACTAAGGTGGAACGTAAATGGCCTAAGATCTAGGAAACAAGTGTCACGAGTAGCAGAATTGTGTAGGGATAGTGTAGCCCAAATAATACTATTTCAAGAAACTCATCTAGAAGGGAAGGAGTGTAGGCAGTGTTTTACAAAATTTAGGTGGATACAGGAGGTGATATGTTCTGATCAGAGTGGTAGTTCTAGGGGAGTTGCTGTAATTGTTAAAACTAACCACGATATAAGACTTCTTAAATATGTGTCGGATTGTTCAGGTAGGTGGTTAGTAGCTACTCTTTTAGTATATTGTAAGCCCCTGGTATGTGCCGTATATAATGGGCCAAACAACCATAACCCAGAATTTCTGGAAAAATTGGAGTCTTGTTTATTAGAGAAAACAGCTCCGATTGTTCTAGGTGGAGATTTTAACTTGGTACTAAACAAGGGACTAGACGGGATATCGAAAGCCAAATATAATAGTCAGCCGAAATCCGTCTCTAGACTTACAAGCATAATGAGGGAATTTAACTTAGTGGACATATGGTAGATATTAAAGAAGGAAAAAAGAGAATTTACCTTTTAGCAAAAAATATAGACACCACTCTCGTATAGACTACTTTTTAGTTGATCAGGATTTGTGTGGAGAGGTGAAGGAGGTGACTAATATTCCGGCAATAATATCAGATCACTCTGCGCTTGTACTATCTTTAAAGTATCATCTACCCGAGGAGTCTAGAAGGTGGACCTTGGATAGAGTAATCCTTTTAGACGAGAGGGTTATTGAAGATTTAAGGGAAAAATCGGAGAGTTTTTTTAGTATCAATAATGGGTCAGCAGAGAGCATGTAGTCTGGGACGCTTTCAAAGCGTATTTGAGGGGGCTCCTAACATCCAATATAATAGGGAAATATCGCTCAAAGAAGCAGGATAGCGAAAGGACTGTTCAAGACATTAAGAATAAAGAGGGTTAGCTACAAAAGGCGTCAATGGAGGATTCGAATAGTGTGGGGGCTTTAAATAAAGAGCTGGAAGGGCTACAAGCTGCATTCAGGGCAAAAATGGATAAAAAATCTTTGGATAGGTGGAAGGCGAGCAAACTCCAACACTTTGCTTATGGTGAAAAGTGCGGCTTACTGTTAGCCTGGAAAACTAAAGCAGATAGGGCCAGGAACATAATACGAGAGCTTATTAGTGGCGAAACGGGAAACCTTCTGTATACTAATTTAGACATGTGTAAGGAGGCTTGTAGATATATGCAGGGGCTGTATAAAGAAGATATTGCACCTAGTCAAGAGGAAATAAAGGAGTGGCTCAGGTTAACAACCCTCCCTCGGATATCTTCTGAGCAAATTAGGATTCTAGAAGGAGAGATTAAGGCGGGGGAAATAAGGGCCCAGTGAAAAAAAATGGCTAAGGGAAATGCAGCAGGGCCGGACGGCCTCCCTGTAGAAGTATTTCTTTGCATTATGGATATTATAGTCCCCATCCTTCAGATTTTATTTACCAAGGTATATGTGGGTGGGAAAAGGGTCCCTAAATCCTGGCTAGAAGCTACAGTTACTATGATCCAGAAACCTAATAAGGATCCAAGAAAGATAGACTCATACAGGCCGATTTCGCTGTTAAACATAGACTACAAGATCTTCTCTGGGATTATTGCAGATAGGTTGGTTAGTGTAATATATGAGGTTATTCACCCCAATCAAAGGGGTTTTATTCCTGGGAGGCAATTGAATGAGTTGACATTCAGTTGTTGGGAACTATTGACTTAGCTGAGGCTCGTACCCTGCCTCTGACTATAGTGGCAGTGGACGCAGCCAAGGCCTTTGACCAGGTACTTTGGCCCTATTTATGGGAGGCCCTGCGAAGTTTTGGCTTCCCAATAAATATGGTATCGGCGATTCAGACCGTAAATCATGGCCCTAAAGCTAGAGTCCTAATTAATGGGAGGTTGTCAGAATGGTTCGAAGTTTTCAGAGGCACAAGACAGGGTTGTCCCCTTTCCCCGCTTCTTTTTAATATATATATTGAGACTCTGGCAAATCTGATTAGGTCTGACATGGCTATTACCCCTTTTAAATCCAACACTTATGAAGTTAAGTTAGGGCTCTTTGTGGATGACCTGTTGCTCTATACAAGTAATCCGCAGGAGACAATCCCCAATCTGATGAGGAAGGCGGAGGTCTTTGGTCACATTTCAGGGTACAAAGTGAACCAGGGGAAAATGAAGATTATGGATTAGAAACAGGGGGTGGTAACTTGTGGGGCGAAGTATCAAATAAGATATCTAGGAGTCCAAATAACCCAGAAGATGGAAGATATTATAAAAGTAAACTGGAAGAAAGTTAGCCACGATGTAATAGGTTTACTTTCTAAGTGGGCGAACTTACCCCTTGACATCTATGGTAGGGTCAACCTTATAAAAATGATTATCCTGCCAAAAGTGACATTTTTATTTAATTCCATCCCATTGACGTTTCAAAAGAAAGACATAGCAAAACTTCAGGGGAGAATAGGGAGCATTATCTGGGCATCCATACGTCCGAGTATTTCCTGGAAAAAACTACGCAGAAGACTAGACAATGGAGGCTTGGCATTACCAGATAATCTTGTATATTGCTACGCTTTTCAATTCAAGAATGTCTGTATGGTGGCCAATAAAGTGGACAATTATTTGATAGGCACACTCTTCGAGGCATTATCTGATGTACCGGATGGTCTTATTGGTTTTCTTTTTAAGTACGGAGACCCAATTTTTTTTTTAAAGTGCGGCTTAAGATTTTAAAGTCTGCCCTGAAAACATGAATGTACGTTCGAAAAGCATTAAGAATCTCATATTTTTCACCATGGGCACCAATTTGGGACTCTCCCGGCGGCAAGTGGTGTTTCTTTCTGCTGGGAAGACCTTAAGGTTGGCAATAACCTGATGAGCTGGGAAGCTTTGAGTAATTGTACCAATGGCTCATTGACTAGGTTCAAATATGATCAACTCAGTGCCTGGTGGGCAAGGCAAGATTGGGCAGAGACGGAAGGTGATAACTCTGATCAAGTAATAAGAACCGGACAGTGGCCTAAGGAAATATCATATTGGTACTTTTGTGGAGGTAGACGGGAATATTGAAACTGAAGCCCACAAATTGTGGGATAAAGAATTTGACACTCGAGACCTGATGCAAATGTGGAGTAAATCATATGTTACATTGTATAAAGTAGTAAAGCCCGCACCAATAAAACAAAATCATCTGTTTAGTACTTTTCGGGCATATTGGTCCCCTAAAAAGCTCTCAAAGGCTACTGGTATGGTATATACATGTCGCAGGTGTGCGCAGATGGAGGCTGACGATATACATATGTTTATGTCATGTTCAAAAGTTGTTTCCTTTTGCAATGAGATTAAAGCTTTCTTAGAAAAAATCATTGGAGCGCAACTAAAAGTAACACCTAGTCTAATTTTTTGGGGATCTAGTTTGGATCAAGAAATGCAAATTTCTGCTGTAGAATCCAATTTTTTGTTTTATGTTGTTTTGCGCGCACGACGGGAAATTTGTAAATTATGGAAATCTGGAAATTCTCCAATTTTTTCTGAATACTTGACGAGTGTTATTTTTGTCTGTGAATCTGATATGGCAAGTGACCAAAAAAGCAGAGAGAGAGTTTGTGCTCCGTTGATAAAGTGGAGAGAAAAAGAAACATGAGTCCGATAATTATGCCATCTACTCTTTTGGCCACATTATCTCCTTATCTTCCAGGGTCGGTCTAGTGAGTGCGGAGATGGAATTGGAAACAGTTGTATACTTGTGGGTAAATATGCAAGGGTCTGGTTCTATGGTCTCTGGTCAGGTCTTCCACTACAAGACATAGCAAGCCAAGAATATTAACCCATCAAGATATCTGGCAAAATGAGGACAAAACATTTTTTTTTTTTTAAAGGAGTAAGTAAACGGGCCAAAAGGGCAGATGGGCCCTCCCCAGTATATAATATCGCCATTTGTAACTAGCAATATCTGCCATAGAGGAAAGTCAACTTGGTTGTGATAACCAGAAAAATAGAAGCGAAATTGGTTATAATAGCCAGAAAAACATATGCGAATTACTACTAAATCGAATGAATATTTTGTAATGGTCAAACGAAAAATAAACTTTAAAATCATGCCCACCGTTAATATTTGGACGTAAAATTGTCAATGAAATGGTACCTTAATGTGATAAGGATAATTCAGATGGTGGCTACAATATAAAAAAGTAAAGTTTAAATCAATGATGTTAAAGTTGAGTAACTCAAACAGTGATAGTCGTTATTTGAGCCTTAATTTAATCAAACATGCCATCAATAGGCAGGGTGGCCAGCAGCAATAATCTCGATGTTCGTGCGTGAAGTTTGTAAACCGAGCACTGAGTTATCGGCCATTTATATACTATAACCGTGTAAATTGTCACACCTGTGTTTAAAAAGATATTCATAAAAGATTATGTTACTCCAAGTCTTGGCTGCTGAGCCCCAGGCATGCTCCATCTCATAAAAACCCATGAATAGGTTTGCATAGGATGTGGCAAACCTGGAGCCCATTGCAGTGCCCTGTTTCTGCAGGTACCATCCACCATTATGCAGAAAGGCATTTTGTGTCAATATTAGTTTGGCCATATCTAAGAGCATCAAGGTATGTTCAAGATTTTGAGCTCCACGTTTAAACAAAAAATGTTTAAGGGCCTGCATACCTTGCTCTTGTTTGATGCACGTATATAAACTTTCGACGTCCATAGTCACAAACAGTAAATTCACATGATCCCATGTGAAGTTCTCAAGTTTACAAAGTATATCACCACTGTCTCTTAAGTAAGAGGGCAGATATTGTACGATGGGCTTAAGATAAGAATCCACATATTCTGCAACATGTTCTGTCGGCCCACCATTCCCAGAAATAATTGGTCTACCAGGGGGGATTGAGCCCCCCTTGTGAATCTTCGGTAAGATATATATACACTGGAACCTTGAATGGTGGGCCTGCAGATATCGGTATTCTAAATCAGACAGCAGACATGATTCATGCCATTCACACAGTCTTGAATTGATATTGTTTTCAATTTGATTAGTCAGATTTAGACTTAATTTTTCATAGCATGAAAGGTCAGCGAGTTGTCTGTCAATTTCTTTATGATAATCAGTACGATGACAATACTACCACCTTTGTCCGCCTCTCTTATCACCAGATTGTCATCATTTTTTAGTCTTTAATAATTTCCAATCTTTATTGGTCACGTTGGTGTGGTGTCTACATGTGTTTGGTACTAGGTGTTGGTCTTCCAGCCTATGAAGATCTGTAGTTTCTTTGTTATAAAACTCATCTATTACTGAATCATTAGATTGAGGTGGCATGAATTTGGAGCTAGGTCGTAAGCCACGGTTATTACTGCAGTCTTCGTATATGCCCAACATATTAGTAAATTGTACTACATCCCCAATCTGTTCCTCATCATAAAGAGTGGCAATCATATGTGAATTATGAATGTCCTCAATAGATAACACATTATCAGAATGGTTTGATACAGAAGCACATGGTACAGTTGGATGTTCATCAAAATATTTTTTTATCTTTTATTTGCGTATGAACTTAAATAGATGTAAGTGGACATTCTCAAAATCACATTTGCTCGTTCGACAGTAACTGAGACCTTTACAAAGCACTTCTGTCTCATATTTCTCACATTTTCTAGAAGACAAATTAATGACACTCAATTCATTGGTGAACAATAGGGTTACTCAATTCTGATCACTATTACAGGGCAGATTGGCTACCTTTTCATATTGGAGCCTTGCTCTCTTGCTTTTGTTCCTGATCTGTTATTTGTGGCCACCCCGCCTTGTTCTTCATCTACAAGTTTCTTTCGATTGCCTAGCCGGTACCTCTGTACCTCTTGTAAAAAAGCTGACAGTGTACTGTCAGCAGGGCCACTACTGGGACCTGCCCCAACTCACTCTCTAGTGATGAGAGAGAGGTGCTACTCGATTAGATACTGGTATTATTCCTAGTGTCGGTTGTCAATTGTGCTTTGTTGGCTACATCATCATTGTTCCTGGCGAAGGTAAATATACGCCCTCTCCTGTAGTCACCCTCATCTCTTATGATTTTTTCTGTTTTTTCTCTTTTAGATACAATTGATAGCTGTTTAATTCCTTTTTTAGGATTTCATTATTTTTCTGAATTACATCCTTTAAATTGGATTCATTAATCTCCTTCTCTAGATCTGCTATTCCCGCTCTAATTTTTTTCACCTTCCTCTCTGAGTTGGTTATGAGTGTTGCCATCATTCTACTGGATGCAGAATATAAGCCTTCATCCCATTCAACTAAAAGATCCTGCTCTAAGTCCTCAAAATTCAGAAAGATTAAAATCCTTAGACCTCTCGGAATGCGTTTATTTTCAATGTATTTCTTCAATGTGGCTCCATCCCACCAGCAGCCAGACTACTATTTTGCCTCCCTAAAAGGACCCATATCTCGGACTATTTACGTGACCTACTAGGCTTAAGATTGGAAATCGCTCTAAATTTAAGGCACTTTGCTTTATGTTTAGAATTAACACAGGAATAGCGCCCAGCTATCTCAGTAAGCTGGTCCAGAAATACATTCCTTCTCGTCATCTTTGTTCATCCAATCAGGCTAAATTCGTAGTCCCCAGATTTAAACGTGTGCGGATGGGTGGCCGCTCCTTCGCTCAGTTGGCTTCTGCCCTGTGGAATTCACTACCTTTTCAGCTACGGTTGGAACAGAACTACGTAAAATTCCGTAAAGGTATTAAGACATGGTTGTTCAATCAATAATTCCTCCTGATCTCTCCAAAATTAGCGTTGGTCCAGAGCGCCGGGAAACCTACGGGTAGCTGTTGCACTATATAAGCTCACTAAATAATAATAAATAATTTGGCTAACTCGGATTTCTTCAGTTTTTCAAGACGTATACATTTATTTTTTAAACCTTCATTTTTACCACACATCGAATCCTGTGTCACTGACCTGCCTTTAGTCTTGTCACTAAACAAATCATCAGTCATTTGTTCACGATTGTCATTAAAATCCATTATTTCTTACAGATTAAATATTTTGTTGTAATTCGCTAAATGACAATGCAGTATGCCCACAAAATAGCAAAAACCAAGACACAACGAGGGTTGAGGCAATAATCCTGCACCTGTCACTAAGAGTGGCTTAACAATGTGGTGATGGTGCTAAAAACCAATAAGTGCACCCCTCTCCACTTTCTATTGGGTTCAACCCCAAAAACAATCATGAAAGAAAATGAAATCAGCACACATCAGTTGACGCAAAACATCTTTAAATAATTTGGTGTTTTTGCTTACTATGTTTCTATGGTATGAGAGTCTCTTAGATCATTTTATTATTTATTTACATATTCTATATACCAATGCTGAAAAACAAAATTATTTGCATGGGCTTCTCCACTCACATGAGTAACCTCCTATTATTTTAGGATAGACAAAACAAACATCATTTTTTCATATTTATTGTAAATAATAGGTTGAGAGGTATATTTCATATTATGTTTTTTTTTACAGTTGATTATCTTGGCACTATATCTATTTGTGTCCTAGAAACTCTCCTTGCTACGAATAAACAACGTGTATATAATTTTGAGGTATATTATGTATATGATATGTGTGTAAAATGAATGATTTTCAAGTCATTATGATGCTTTTCCTGCAATAAGCACAGGACAGCAAACTGTATTTATAAATGTTTGGAATGTCTCTCTATGAAATTGTGAACCCAATGGTATATATTGATTGTTCTTACCTTCCTCCCAGATGAATCACTGAACCACATAAGGCTTGAATACAATGTTGAATAATTTGCTAATTTTTGTTTTTAATCTTGTAATATTCAGATCAGTTAACTCGATAACATCTCAAGCTCTGATTGAGACAGTAAATTGTGCTATGTTTATTTGTTCATATGTATATTTGTACGGATTTTAAATGGTGTATATATATATGTTTCTTTTTAGACATGAAGAAGTCTCTCCTGAGACAAAACACATTGGCTAAATGGATTTTTTGGATTTTAACAACTGAACATATTTATCAATAAAGAGAAATTGCTGTGATGATAAGAAAAATCTGGCCCCGCTTTCTTCAAATCATCATGGATACTTGATGTTTCAATGAACCTTAAATAAGACTTGCAACTGATGTGTGCTGATTCCATCTTCTTTTGTGATTGTTTTTGGGGTTGAACCCAATAGGAAGTGGAGAGGTGTGCACTTCCTGGTTTTTAGCACCATCACCACATTGTTAAGCCACTCTTAGTGACAGGTGCAGGATTATTGCCTCAATCCTCGTTGTGTCTTGGTTTCTGCCACTTTGAGGAATACTCTAGTGAAACATCCATCACTACCTGTGTTCTATAATCGAATTACGAATTGTGGGCATTTTGACATACATACCCAAAGCAGGTACATCATCAATGTGCACATATCAAATGTCCCTTTCGTGCTCAGGGTCTTTCCCAGCAGGTTAGCGATAGCACATCAACCTTCTACTGAAAGTTTGCCACCCTTTCATTGATACTCTTTCACTGGAGTAACTATGCAATCACTGATAATGAAGTTACTCCCTAACCTTTGTGGACCTCATTGATAAGCCAGTCTTGTCCCCTGGAGACGTTTTTCTTCCAACTAGAGCACTTTAAATAGAGGGGTAAAACTATTGTGGTTCATTTTTTGGAAGAATTCACATTATGACCCTCCTCTAAATCAACCTTTTTGTCTTTGACCCTGTGCAGTATGGTTGTGTTCCCATCAATGCGGTGGCTGTCTAACCTTCAGACCTCAGTTTAGTTGTTGGCTTTTTGCTCACTACGATGTGTCAACCCACTCTATGAGGAATTCCCAACGTTTAGCCTGCTCAGTGGCAATATATATGTGGGTGCCTTGGGAAAAAGGTCTGATAGTTCATCTCATATTTACTGATGAAGTACCAACAGCATATTGTCATCAATCAGGAGATTCTCAAAGAACTGTGCATATCCATGAAAGCAATTTTGGTAGGCCCACAGTCCTGCATCGCAACATGATTACAATCTATTCCTGGTGCACCACCTAAGAACTGCAAATAAAAACACTCCACATTTTCAAAGCACGATGGAGGCCCAGAAGAAACTGTGCCTGTCAACCTAAGAGCTCCACTCTGCTCATTCTAGTGTCATTTTTGACAATAGAAGACAATCATCCAGCTGAAAGGAGGAGTAACTCAAGTCCCACATGTTCTAATGGATAAGATATTTCACCCAATCCTGTTACTAGTGAGGAATTGTTCTATATTTCTTCACTGCCACTTTTCGTTGAAATTTTTGTATTTATGGCCTCACTTTAAGTAAGTTTGTTTTCAAAGGTAAAATTCTGTGTCCTATATGTGATGGTGGCATTCTGTTGATCCAAGGAGCACGGCACTTTGGGGTGAGGGGGGTTATGTTTTTTTTTGTCCATCTCCACCATGCGATGAACAGGAAAAAATAGTTGTGTGGCATTGGAAATTCCGCTCTAAATAGAGGGGACCTTACAATGCCTTGTCAAAGAGCAGGTCAGGCCTGTTACTTCTGAGGTATAAAGGACTGTGTTGCAGGATCTAATAAAAAATTGTGGGTTACATCCCACAGTCAACATGTTTGCTGTTTCTGCAATACCAACAAGCTGTGGTTTGCCAGGATATATATCTCTCTACAAAGTTAGCATATGAAAACATGTGGAATGGGTATTAGACATTAACACGTATTATGACACTTCAGGCACGGGATTTTGTCAGAAAATCGGAAATGTGCCACGGCAGAACTGTTAGATTATGAACAATGGTGCATGGAACTTTCTTTCACCAATGTTTTATTGTTTTTGCCAACGACGAATATGCCCATAAAAAAAACCAGGATGCAATTGTTCGAAGTAGACAGAATACTTTTGTGGGGGTCGAGTGCTATTTGGATTTGCATTATGTAAATACCCATTATAATACGATACAAATTCACACAATGTAGTGCAGTGCTATTACTTCTGTATTCTCCTTTCCTCTAGGAATATGATCTGAATACGTTTTAGAAAGAACATTTCTCAAACCTTACAAGTGAGCTCAATACAAAGTAATTTATCTGCTGACACCTCGGGGCGTAGTGCTACACGGAAATTCCATTTTTTTGTTTTTATAAATGTTGGGGCCTGTTCGCAAACTGCATTTTTAGTACTTTTCATAGCACTAACTTAGCACTCCTAATATACTATCAAATAAATTTCTTTGTGCAGGGATCTCTGTACCTGACTATGAAGATCTCCACAGACATAAAGTATACGCTTTAGTAGTAAATGTGGGTGACACAATAATGAGTGGCTGGAAAATGGTGCATACTTACGAGGGGTTTCCTGAGGGTTAGGGAGGGGATTTAGGCAGGAACATGCACCTACCCTCAAAAGAGTGCTATTCACGAACTGTCCTTCTAAAGTTACCACAGCCGAAAAGGACCTAAGAGACTCATAATGTACTCTCAAGCACCACACATGGCTAGCCACTTATACTGCAATGCCTTTCCATAGAAAACCATGGGGGTAGGGAAAAACCCCATAGAAGCTAATGTCAAAAATAAATAAATAATTTTAACTCTTTTAAAACATCAATACGTTTTATTTAATGTTAACAACTAGTTATAAATGAAATATAATTAGTTAATTCTTTAACATTTTATTACTTTTTTAGTTACAAAAGTATTGTAACTGAAATCCAAAGTAACAATGGGGTCAATTTTATTTGATCCTCCACATAATCCACTCCCAGTTCTTCATGAATAAAAAAAAGATGCACTACAATCATTTTCCAAAAAATCGATCCTCCTCCAGCTGTAGCACCTTGCAGTTACGGTATCCCCAAAGTGCCACTCCGTATATCAATACTGGGAGACATTTTATTCTACAGATTTTCAGTAGGGGCAAAATGGGTTTGTTGCCTATCGATGAGGAAAGTATTAACAAAGCACTACATACAAGCTTGACTAAATTTAGAGCATTGGTTGGATATACAAGTAAGCCAATTGTTCTGATAGTCAAATGACACTCCCAAATAGGGAAAGGTAGAAACCCTAGTGATTGTACGCCCCTTTATAACTATAGGTCTAGTTTTTGCAGCCTTCCTCCCACAATCCATTTAATGAGTCTTTGAAATGTTTGTTTCCAGATCCAAGTCATTCATAAAATTGTCAAATAGATTAACCAATAGCTTTAGCCCATTTGTTGTTCTGGCCATCAGCACTGCATCATCAGCATAGAGCACGGAGGGAACACTAACTTTATCTTAGGCAGGTTAACCCCGTTGGCAATCAAACAGGTGTTCAAACTATTTATGTATAACAAAAATAAAATTGGCTCCAGCACACAGCTCTGCCTTACCCCCATGGGAGACTAAGTGATTGTGTGCACTCCCCCTCCATACCGTATCTAACACAGGCATTTATATCCATGTGTAAGGCTCTAAGAAAGTTGACTTGACCAGGTAGGAAGGTAGTCCTAATAGTCCCAGAGTATCCCAAAGCTTTGACCTGTTTACCCGGTCAAAGGTGCTACTAAGGTCCATAAATGCGAGAAAGATGGACCTCTGTTTCGCCACCACATAAATACCTATCAAAAGGTGAAGGTTCAAACATTGTTTCAACGTGCCCTTAATCCATATTGGACAGGGCAAACAATATCATTGACTTGGACCCAAGCTTCCACACGCTTTTAGACAATGCAACCTATCACCTTCACAACTGAATTTAACAGGGAAAATGGTCTCTAACAGGTAAGGTTCTGCCTATTCCCCTTTTTGAAGACTGAAACTATCGTAGCAGATTTCCAAGACGAGGGTAAGCCAATCTGCAAGGCAGCATTAAGTACATTGGTCAACAGACACCCAGAGATGTGGTTCTGCCTTATATAAGGCCGTGGGTATCCTGGCTGGAACAGGGGCTTTGTTGGAGGGGCTGCTGGTGATTGCTGCATAAACCTCCTCTGGATCAAACTTAATCTTAAATGGGTACAAGCCACAATCTTTATCCATAGCTATGGGCACATCCGTATTCAGAGTATAGACCCTATGATAGTGAGTCACCCAGTGTGCTGGAGAAATGGAAGAACAAATGCTATCCTGAGCAACCACATTAGACTGCCTTCCGTTGACCACTGCCCAAAACCCCTAGGCTCCTTAGTAGTGTAAGTTGATACCAACCGTTCCAAAGTGGCCACTTTAAGCTCAGCTTTCCGCTTCCCAATAGCTAATTTGTAGGCCTTTCTTTCTTCCTTGATAGTATCCCAGTTATAAGGTTTAAGATTAAGGGCCTCATGCAGGTACTTGCTTGCCTTCCTGCATGCTTTAGCAAACTAACCTAATTGTGTTGCCCTATGTTTGCTCAACATATCCCTCATAATAATGTTAGAAGAGCTATGTAATTCATCAAATGCTTCCTAAATTACGACGGTTGATGTTTCAACGGCTAATAGGGGTTCCATGATAATTCCTAAGTTAGATCCAGCTACAGATTTGGTCCAGGTTGGGATTGGAAGATTGGGCCACTTCACCCTGAGTCCCCTATCTTTCACATTTAAACTGGTCAGGCCTGGAACAGGGTTTGCATCCAAACTGGCATTAGCTCCCAACCTGATTTCTATTGGGTTATAGTCACTGAAGCAGGTTTCATGTACCATCCCTGGACTAACATAATCATTAAGCGACCTTAATATAATGACATAGTCAATAATTGTCCCTTTACCCATCCCACGAAAGTGGGCAATTGCCTGAATGAGCAGAGCCCCCTAGACAAGACAATTTGTAAACCCACCTTACCAAGTGCATCCAATAGCTTGCTCCCCCTTTGATCAGAGCCTGAGTCATTAATCAGAGAATCATCCCCCACAAAAGGGTTACAATCACCTGGGTTAACTCTTAACTTCGCACTAAAATCCCCACTTATTATGTTGTTAAAGGATTTAAAATAAGCATATGATCTAGCCTTTAGGATAGTTACTACTTCAAGAAGAGCCTCAATCTGGCACCCAGGATCGCTCATAGAATCATAGAAATTCACCAAAAAAAGGGGATATCTTTGGAGCCAATCACCCATAATATCTGTATCCCATTGTGTCTCAGGGAAACTGAAAAGCCCCTTAATTGCTTGGCTAGAGGAACAAGGGCTGTAAGCTAACCTCGCAATCTATGGCCGGGGAAGGTGATCGCTGCCACATTGAAGCTTTCATAGCCATCCCAGCCAACCAGCTCCTGGGCACAGGTTTCCTGGAGCATAATAACTTCAAAGTCAATGACAAAATTAAACCATTCTGGGTCCACCAACCTATCTCTTATACCAACAATATTCCAACTAAGGAGGATCCCAACTCATTAAAGGGTATAGAGTCAGTCGGTAATTTACTAATATGACATTCAGCTAGGCTAAGGGGCCTATGATTTTAAATGCAAGGGTGAGTGCCCTGAAGTCAATCATGTTGGTCTAAGTCAGTCAAAGGAAGGAATCTATTTGCAGTAGAAATAGGTGGTTGTTTGGAAGGCTAATGTTTCGTGTTGTCCCACATTGGAGATCCAGGTTGTAAGCATCGGTAGAAAAAACACAAGCAGGAGATTATTGATACTTGTATCCTTAATAGGCAATGAATCAGAGCTTTGAATTAATCGCTAAGCCAAAACAGGAGACCTACAGTTGATTTCAACACATTCCCCCCTCTAGGGTTTTGAGCATGGGTCCTACAAACTCAACCCCCCTAGCAAATAAGATATCATTATAATAACTGAAATTAAAATGTGCATCTTTAGCTAACCAATAACATACTTTGTTTTTTGGTTGAACAGTAGATTCTGTAGTATTTACACTAATACACGGCACCCCTGTCAAAATTGCTACACACGGACAGCAATCTGGAGGCAAATTTAGGCGAGGAGACCCAACTTTCTCTGATTTCAGGGAGTGGGAAATGTAAGTCTACACTTTTGAGTAACAGTATACTCATAAATGGCAAATGGCCAATATAAGCAAAGAGTATCTTCATGTGTCGATGTACCTTTGTGAATAGGCCCTGTGGTCTTTAAAGAATGCCCATCTATTAAAAATTTCCTTATCTGGGGCAACAGCAGAGAGAATTGTTGCATTTCTCTGTGACTAAGCTTTAGGGGTTTCATTATCTCTTCCTAGCATTATTTCCAGATTCCTGAAAAGGAATGTGACCTGAAAATGTGAATAAAGCTGCAATCGTTGATGTTAATACAGGGGAAAAACAAATGCGTTTTGGTTACACAGCTGCTAGACCTCCAGGATTTCTCATTAAGAACTCTGGGGCATATTAAGAAGTATGAGCGATAATCATCGCCTGCGGCAGATATCGTGCTTTTTTTATCACATACTTTCCCCGAGGAATTTCTCATTGTTACCTAGGTATTATTAAGAGTTTGGGAGCAAGTGATACTGGCAGTGAAAGTACGCAGTAACTGCCGCTAACATGCAGTAGTGATTCATGCGATACGGTGGCATCTGGGAGTTAGCGACTGTTAGACCTGGCACCTGGGCTGAGTCTCCCTTCCACTTTTTGTCGCTGTGCCTCATGTGTTTTGCTGGTGTTAGCTGCTCAGAGCACTGTGCCACTGCCAACCAGTGCCACAGTGCAAGTGCTCCCTATTTAAAATGTATATGTTGGTTGGATTCCGTGATTGGCTTATTTGGTTTACTGTCAGACCCCAGTAAAGTGCACCAGGAGTGCCCGGGGCTTGTAAATACAAATGCTGCTGGTGGGCTTGCAGCCCTGGTTGTGCCACCCACAGAAGCAGCCTGGTAAAATGTACCTAAGGTCTGCCATTGCAGAAGCTGCGTGCAATCTGGCACTGTCATGCTGACTGGGCAAGTGCACCCACTTGCCAGTCCCTAAACCTTCCCTTAACTTCATATTAGTCACCCCTATGGTAGGCCCAAGGGCAGGGTGCATTGTAAGCATAAAGTAGGACAAGCCCTGATGTGTGTGGCATGTCCTAATAGTGAATTACAGCTATTTTCGTTTTTCACTATTGTAAGGCTGCCTGTTCTCCATAGGCCAGAATGGGCTGTAAGAATTGTTACATTCTATGCTCCTAACAGACCCAGGGAACATGGTAGAAATTCGAGTTTAGTATGCCTGAACTCAGAATGATAAAATACATCTTTTAGTAAAGTTTATTTTAATATTCTGTGTTTGCAAATACCACTTTTAGAGAGTTGGTATTTGCTTGCCTAAACCATTTCAGCCCGCCTCTGCTATGATGTGTATCTGCCTGTCTGGTTTGTGTGAGTGACTGGGCTGGGGAAACCCAGAGGGGCAGGGCTAGGTAGCCTGGTGGTGAATAGAGAGATTGACATCCAGATGGGTGGGAGGAGTACACCTGGACTCTGAATAGGGCTGTGCTCTGCCCCCACAATGCTGGCTCCACCTCCTGTGGAGCGGCTCATGTCTCTCCCCTGCACCCTGAATAGAAAGTCAGAGTCATGTCAACAAAGTGCTCAGGAACTGGTTTGGACTGGGCAAGGGCCCCTCTCCCCCAGAGGAACAAATGAATTAGTGGTATAAGTATTGGGACCCTGCTCCCAAGAAATTAGATCCTGCTTGACAAGAAGAACCTCTGCCTGAGGAGAAGGAACTGGGAAAGCTGTAAGGAGGAGTACTGTCCCTGACCTGGGGGATTGGCCTGCAGTGGTTGCCTTGCTGCTGAAGAAGAGGAGAAAGACTACAACGACTTTATTTCAACTTGTGCTTAAAAAGATCTCCAAGGGCTTGGAAAAGAGCTTGCCTCCTGCTGAAGTCTCAGGAACAACAGACTTCACCCCCCAGCTCCCCAGAGTTCTTTGGAAGTGCCTGCTGCTGTTGTTGGGCCTTCTGAGGGACTGCGTGTCGCAAGGAGCTGGAAGCGCGACTCAAGAAGGAGAAGCGTGCCGCCGTCGGAGCTGGTGTCATCGCATCTCGTAAAGTGTGTCACCGCTGCAGCATCGCATCGAGCGGAAGCATCTCGCATCATCCAAGAAGTGTCTCGCAACGCCGAAGAAGCGTGTCGCCATCGCAGCCATCGTAGCTGACGCATTGCACCGCATCAAGAGAAGAGTCTCGCATCGAGGAAGAAGCGTGTCGCCATCGCAGCCATCATAGTTGTCGCATTGCACCGCATCAAGAAAAGCGCCTCGCATCCACGGAGAAGCGTGCCGCCGTCGGAGCTGCTGTCATCGCATCGCGTAAAGGGGTGTCGCCGCTGCAGCATCGCATCGAGCAGAAGCGTCTCGCAAACGTCGGAGAAGAGTGCCGCTGCCAAGGCCGCTGTCGTCGCATCGCGTAAAGGGTGACGCCGCTGCAGCCGACGCATCGAGTCGGGTTTTCTCGCAACATCGGAGAAGCGTAAGGCATCTGGAAGATCTTCACGTCTTTATTTCTTTGCACCAAAAACTTCATCGCATCAACATCATTGCAACACTTTCGTTGCCCTGCGTGTCGCATCTAAAAGGTACATTGACTTAAAGTGTCGCATTTGAGAACTTAAGAGAACTAAGCAAACTTCTACCAACTAAAGTAACAGTATTGTGTATTTTTGTCGTTTAAATGTCTTGTGGTAGCTCTATATAAAGAATCCTTATTTTTAATATAAAACCTGTGTGGTGTCCATTTGTAGTGTTGTCACTTGGTTACTGTATGTGTTCACAAATGCTTAACCTATAACGCTCTAAGATAAGACTTGTCTGCTCGCGCCAAGCTACCTAGAGGGTGAACAGGGGTTATTTTAGGAGTGTACCCCCTTTCCCTGACTAGAGGAAAGGTTCCCTGCTTGTCACAAGTACCTACCTGTGCCAACCAGAGAACCTGTATTCTAACAGTGACGATCACATTGCAGCTAACGTGAGAATATGCCTTAAAACCCCTTCAAACCCGCTTAAAACACCCTGTATGACACGATCAATGGCACAATTAACCTGGCAGCCGCCGCGCACTCTGCAGCATGAAAAACACTTTAAAATGTATGTAATGTTACCATTAATGGAATGTGACATGCCGGATGCTGTGAACTTACGTTGTACTGCACAACAGCACCTTTGTACATGTTAAGGGTCTAATGATGCAGCATGAGCTCGACCTCTTTGGTGTCTGTGCCGGAGATCAAGGCTAGTCTCCCTTGTATCACCATGTTTAGTCAGGTTTTATTCAGGTGTTAAAAACCTGCGTTCATCGTGGCTTAGCGCGAATTTTGTTATCCCGGGACAACATTGGTAATACAGCGAAGTGCTCTTAGCGACTTTTAATGTGTTATTTTGGTTAGGAACGCCTACCTTGCTTGTCATTTGCGATAAATATTGCTGACATGCAAGGCGAGAGAAAAGCTAACGCCTGAAAGCTTGCGCTAATGCATATTAGCGCAGGCTTGATAATAGGCCGATAAAAATATTGCCGCTTTTTCGGCAAAAAGTGCCGTAAAAGTGGCGATATGGCTCTTGATAATATGCCCCTCTGTGTCTTTGTGGTGAAAGACGAGAGCAATCATGTAAAATGGAGCAATATTTAGCAGCCCAATAATTGGATCTCGTCATATTTTGCGTTAAGGGACATGGTCGTGATATCTGTGTTGTTCTCAAATGGCGTCCTTCATTTCTAATTTCGCTCTAAATGAGCAGGAAGTGCCTTTCCGTCATTCTAATGAGTTGAATGGACTATCTGAATGCCCACCGGATTAGTATATGCTGAATGGCAAAGGCGTCAACATAAATGTTCAGCAGTGCAACAAAAGCAACCGGGATTTAATTTTCGAATGGCATCCTTTTTTTCAGACCTGCCCTCCTTACAAATTCATTTCCTCTCTGTTTTTTCGTGATTACTTAGCTTCCTAGAAGCACAGCTGGCACATACATTTGCATATTAGTCATTCATATTTTTGCCTTTTTATTAATGCATCATTAATCTTAACTGTGTCCTAAGAGCAAGAATACCTACTGTGATTTTTTTTATTGTGCAGTAGATTTTAGTTAAGGCAGAAGGTTATGTTAAAATACAGTGATCCCCTATGATCTCCCCCTGTCAGTGTACTCAGATCTCACGCGGTTGAGGTCACTCCTAGCGTGAAAGGAATCAATGGCCTTTAGGTTTGAAACCCAGCGGATGCTGCAAACATGGCGAGCAGATTCAGTCACTGTGGTCAGCATATGGGAACCTACGGCTGATGCGTTTATCTTACAGCAGCAGGCCAAGGTGGCAAAGATTCTGCAGCTCCCTGCATATCATTTATTTATTTTTACTTTATTGGGTTTTCTCAAAATAGACCAGGTACAAGAATGGGTGGGAAGAAATGGGAGGAAAATGGAAGAGAGGAAAAAAGAGGGGGGAAGAAGAAACAAAACATGGTGAGCTTAGTGGGAAGGTGTACACAAAAAAAGAAATTAAGAGACTTATGATGAACAAGCAGTTGCAATGCCACAGGTCTCGCATGTGCGAGAATGTAAGTTATTGGCATTGTGCATGACAGTGCCTTTTATTTGCTTTGATAATTAACACAAATAAAAGGCATTGTCATTCACAATGCCGGTAGATCAAACTCTTGTAAATGCGAGACCTATTTCCCTTCCAAGAAGCAGCCGCCATTGTCCCAGGCTGCTTGAAAAGTGAAAGCGCGCATGGCGCTCTGAATGTTGTAGGAAAGCATGTTGTGCCTGCAGTAGGAGAAACTCATTAAAGAAAATAGTGCTTGCAGACTAAATAAGATATACCGTGTAACAACAGAAGTAAAAGGCAAGTCTTCATTGGATGTTGCAAATCAAGACAAGGTGGTACTAAGGAGGGACTAACAAGCCTATTAACGAATCAGAAGTGAGCATTTACAAAGCACTATGACACAAGCCAATGAAAAATATGGGCGGAGAGTGGGTGGAGCTTCAAGTCCATACTCCAATACAGCACGCCTCGCAGAGCTGAAGGAAGTGACCTGGTTAGTGCCACCCGGGTCACTCGCGACCACCTCTCAGCCATCCAAACAAATGAGGAGTCAGTCTGACAGTAGAGAATACAAACCAAGTTATTTATTACTATTACACTGTAGCGGAGCCCAGTCTGACCAGCCTCCTGGGATGGCTGCCGAGGGACTGACTTCAGAACGCTTGGTAAAACATAATATACATTTCCAATACCCGCAAGACACGCCCAGGCTGGAAATTTCCAGCTGGGACCAGTTACACAACAGAAAGACAGAGGGATAAGTTTCGATTCTGAGTCTGAGCACACACTATCTGTGCGCCAAGGTCACTCTGCCTGCCTTTGCAGCTGAACCAGTGGGGGCAGGCTTCCATCTCATGGGAAAGGTATGCAGAAGTACAAAACAATGTATTCATTAGTACAGCGAGGCTCAACCTTGAGAGACACAAATGCATCACAGCAGTTTTCTAGCTGAGAGAGCAGAAATAAGCTTCGGTCAGTAAGACAAAATGGCAGCCACAAAGAAAATGGTGCCACAAATGCCAACTTAACATAGGGCAATACCATGCAAATAACATTTAATTCCAACAGAGCAGTGCATGCACTGCCCTGGCTCGACCTAAAAGCAAACTGCAGGTATCAATCACCCGCTAACAAGCGGGTATCAGCTACCAGCCACCAGAGCACCAAGAAAAACTTACATATAAGTACCTGAATTACTTACCATGAATCCTTAGTTTAATTCCACCTTCACACCGCCAGTCTTTAACTCTGCTTTGTCCCCCTCCAAGAGCTTTCGATCAAACATATAAAGCAGTGAATCATCACGTCTCCTCTCAAGAAATCTCTCTGGTAAGCAGGGTGTGGCCAATCAATAAAAGACTCAACCATTACCTCATTCTGTCATGCTTACCCAGACTTTAAGATGAAGTACCCGGTGGGTGGGGGCATAAGGTCTCTTAGGGCTGGGGAAACAAAGAGGGACTCAGTGTAATGAGCATTACTATTATGTAGTCTAAGTCTTACCTCCTCATCCCACTTTCACGGCCCAGTATTTAATTATGACGATACAACCACGTGGATCCCACAAAGCATAGGTCAAACCACTTAGCTGCCGGTCAACACATCTAATGTGATCCACACAAACCTACTTCAAGCAAAGTATGCCCGAAGGACGTTCTGAGAGTGGAAAAATCCAAAGCAATGCTGTCATCAGCATTGAAATTGTAATGGTTAACAGAAGCATAAGAACCATCCATGCAGCATTCCTGGAAATACCTGAAAGAGCCTCACATGGACTTTCACCAAAGAACCAGCCAAACCCTGGTGGACCATTCCTGAGTTGGTATTTTTATGATTTTCACAGAATTAAACAGACTGATAAAAACATGAAAAACAAAAAGGTCAGCTCAGCACATATTAGCGTAATGCAATATATACTCCCAGTATATTGTCAAGACATCGTCACAGAGCAGAGAGACTTCCGAATGCCCCAATAATTCCAGAATAAACTGCTTTCATCTTGCTAGAAGGAGGGTAGGACTTCGCATAGACATGGATGCAGAACAGTGCGCTGGAATATGGCCATAGTTGTCTATGCTTGAAACTGTATTTAAGTCTACACATGGATGTGCATATGAGAATCTTTGGCATCCCAACAACATCTGAGTGGTAAACAATGGTTTAGTGTTACCTATTGCAAGAATTATATTAGCTCTCCATGATTTTCCACTCAAGTTACCTTGCAACAGGATATGGGCTGTAACACAAATTCTAGAGTTTGGACTCCTGCATTAGATCTAACTTCTTACACCGCTTGTGTGTAGAGTTTCACAGAGTAAATGAATTCTTGGCTGTTCCCTGTTCTGGCATTTCATTTTGTAAATTGAATGCCACCGATGGCTCTATTCCAGGAAAGTTGCTTAGTTCCCAACTCTATGTACAGGGCAAGTTTGTACTCACCATGACCATGTCTGTTTGTGAAGTCACCTCACTGCATATGAGTCCGGCGCAAGTGCCAACTTACAAATGGGTTTTGGAGGTACATATGAGTAGGGATTTCCAAGTTTGGTGGTGGTGGGGACTCCATTATACAGCACACTTCCTAATGGAAGGTGAGCAAGACCAGAACGCATGATGTAGTACACATGCATCAAAATGACAGTAACATCTGTCTCAATGCGACTGACAAATGCCATGCACCATATACAGAAGAAAAGGATTAAACTCAGCACTGGTCAATATGCATCCACTGTCTTCATGTTCCAGGTAATTTCTGCTTACCTCTGCCTCTACAAAGGAGCTGTAATCTGAATATTCTAGGACTATAAGAGAGTAATATTTAGCGTAGGCATATTTATTTCTAGTCAGGGCTCAATCACAAAATGGAATTGAGACTTTGTTGCCTGTGACCTCTGTTCACTTGTTAATGACCACTGGCTGCTTGTGAATGTGAACATGTCCATCTCCCATGGATGAACTTCTCAGTACTTACCAGGGAAACCTTGAAGCTACTGGCCCGTCCTCACCAGGTAACCTACCATTATCTTTATGCGAAAACTGCTGAACAAAACATCTTATCGTTCCTCTCTGAAACCAGTTGACACATCCTGTAGGCTCCCCTTCTGTCGTGATACATCAGTAGGCTTGTGTAAGCTATGGAGTTACTAGTATACTGGATCCCGTGTCAGCGCTGCAGAAAACAGTGCAAGCACTGCATGGGAGACCCTAACACTGCTCAGGTGAGAATTATTAGAGGTGATCTTAAGACACTTAAAAACATCATATGAAATACAGAAACATTTCTAAGTCGCTTTGAAGATTTGAAGGTACTATCAATAAATGTTGGTCATTGGGGATATTCATTAACAATTGTCCTTGTGTGTTAATAATGTTTCTGGAAAACATCTGGAGAATCATTCCAAACTTGATGAGTGTCAAGGTCA
Organism: Triturus cristatus; assembly: GCF_964204655.1. Taxonomy (NCBI): domain Eukaryota; kingdom Metazoa; phylum Chordata; class Amphibia; order Caudata; family Salamandridae; genus Triturus; species Triturus cristatus. Next base: position 193,546,331 of record NC_140582.1, read on the forward strand.
TTGGTCATTAAATATGGCTTATTTACTGAGGCCATTAGCCTTCCAGATCAATAATCTGTATCTTCAGTTAATAAATGTTTGGTCAGTCCTCTTTAGTCTGGGTTTTCTTAACTATTATGTTTTTATCAATTATGAAGTATTTTGTGGCCGAGAGAGAAGACTGTCTTGGGAATTTCTGCAAAGGAAACACGTAAACATTTATATGATATCATACTGATGGATATTTGCTTAATGCTCGCTAGATACTGCTTCCTTCACAAATTGATCGTGTCTTTTGCCAGTGTCAGTTAAGGGCAAAATCTATTGTAGTTAATGTTTCTTAAACTATTATTATTGTAATGTAAAGGTACTAATGTCATGATTGGAGTAGCAGATATTATATGTGGCCTGAAATAATCAAATCCAAGTGTAAGGAAATGCCTCTTTTTGCATATGTACTCCCACATTTGTGGACTGATGCTGCTGGTTTTTCGACTCACAAGAGTGCACTGAATCCTTCTAACCAGACCCCAGTGCCAGTGCTCTAACCCTATGCCAAGTTTTGTTGAATTTGATACACACAATTGGCAAGTACTGAATTGTTTATAATTCCCTAGTATTTGGTACCCCAGGTAACCAGGTCCTGTAAGACAGAGTGTTCGCCCCGGGCTGCAGCACTGATTGTGCCACCCTGCGTGTAACAGAGACAACGTGGACCTCAGCCTGCCACTGCAGACTGACAGGGCACTGTGTGACATTGCCAGTTCAACTTTGCCATCCATTAAACCTAATGGCAACCCACCATTCCCTTAACTAAAATATGTAAGTCTCCCATAAGGAAGACCTATAGAGTCCTTTGGCAGGGAGCTTTAGATTACTAAGTAAGACTTATGATTTTCTATATGTCTTGGCAGCAACACTTCCAAATGTTCATTTTGCTATGGAAAGGTTAGGAGCCCCATTGGCTAACACAGGGTTATTGTCTGGCATCCCCACCCCTGAATGGAACCGCATAACAAAGTCAAATAAGGTATCAAATCAATTGGGACATTAACCCCGACCTTATGGCCAGGCTAGATTTGAAGTCACTATTAAAGCTTAGCAACTTTCAGAAACTTGTCACTCTGCACTCCACCTAGTGTAGTAGCCTCACAAAGGCTCTGAAACATAGATGGGATTCTGACCACTTTGGGAGAGTTTGAACAACTCCCAGGCAGGGAACAAAGGCAGTTGCCACAGAGCGAGGTGTCACCTCCTTTTCCAGGATGGCCACTCAGGGTGTTAGTCTAAAAGACAGGCTTCAAAGGTGAAGACACCTTTGAAGGGACGCTTGTCAGAGCATCCCTGATCAGGATGACTTTTTTTGTTGTAAATCTGTTTATTGGTTTTTCACATGAGAAAGCAAAAACTAACAGTGGTATATACGGAGGAACATCATGAATGACCCCAGGTACGAGAGGTGGTCCGGATCCGTAGGATCATGTTGTACTATAAAGAGGGTAAGAATAACAATCAGAGATGACAATCAGATACGGACGCCAGCAATGGTGTATGTACCACCGTACAACACATGTAAAAGCATGAGGTGCGAGATTATTATAAAACAGATATTGAACAGGAGGAGTGGGGTATAACAAAATTAGGACAAAGTAAGCAGAAAAAGAGGGGGGAGTTAACTGCTTGTGATATGTGGACGAGATGTTCCCCACACAACCCCCCCCCATGCGCAGTGTCCATATTCTGTTTCTCAAGCGAGTAATTGTCACATGTACTAAATACACTGACTGGCTAAGGGAGAAGTGCACGACTAAGGTTCACCTTGATTATGTAGGGGTGGATGAATGCTCCCGCTCATGGCACCACAGCGGTCGGCTCTTCACCTCAATGGGAGAGTCTACTGAATCCATGTCATCGTTCCTCTGCAGGTCTGCTAAAATTGCATCCCAGCTAGTGGCCAGTAGGAGTTTGCGAAGGCCCAGCAAATCTTCTCTGTGCAGGGCAATGCTTTCCGCTTTAGCCCATGTCAATAAAGAGCGACGCCACAACGTGGGGGGCCGCAGGAGACTTCCACCTCTTAGTGATCAGTCGCTTAGCAGTTGCCATGCCCAGATTCAGAAAGCGAGATGTAACCTTACATCTTTTATCTCTTCTAAAGAGATGCAGAATATAATCTTCCCATTGAAAGGGGATATTGCACTCGGTGCAGCGGGCAAGGGTGTCCCTTCGTGGTCCGGTACCCAATGAGAGCAGGGCAGTGCCACAGCATATGTAAGAGGTCTGTGTCAATGAATTGACACCGGGGGCAGGCAGAGTCCGTGCGATGAAAATACTCATTCATCTTTGCTGGAGTAAGGTACGCTCTGTCTAAGATAAAAAAAATTGGACCTGGAGGAAGCGCTGGTTGCGAGGTATTTGAATGGGGCTTTTCAGGGCAGCTGCCCATTCTGAATCAGTGAAAGGAAATTCCAAATCCCTCTCCCAGTGAAACTTTAAGGGGTCTAGTGTGATTGCTACATGCTGCCGAAGGGAAGCAGTAAACCACCACGTCAGGTGGCCACCGGTGCCCATCACGTGCCAATACTGGATTGTGAGATGCATGGGAGGCTCTGTGGCTGATATAAGGGAACGGTGTAATAAAAAGCAACCTGGATGTAGCCCCTCCTCTGAAACAAGCATGGTGTATGGGAAACGGGTACCGTCTCGGACGAGATCTCCAGTGTCATGAATGCTAGCCATCCCCGAGTTGTGTAGCTCGCCCACCGTAGTGACCTCCAGGCCCCTAGGTGTCCCCAGGAGAGGAATAGCAGGGCATATGGTATTCTGCAGCAGGTGCGGAAAAGGCTTCTACTGTAGCATTTATGTGCTGCCGAGAGCAATAGGGAGTCTGTGTCTGTGGGCTTTGAGCAGGGGTAAAACAAATGAAGGAGGGAGAGATGTGACATAGGTGGGTGTAGAGTGGCCATGTCAGCAAGCTGACGAGAGGCCAGCTATCTGGCAATCTATTGTAACTGTGCAGCTAGGTAATAGTGCTCAAGGTTAGCAGTGGCAAGACCTCCCTGAGCTGTGGGTAGATAAAGTTTTTTAATGGAGACACGGTGTCAGGAGAGACCCCAAATGAAATGTCTCTAATTCGTTGAAAAAAGAGGGGGGATATAGAGGGGTAGGCACGTGAAGTGATAGAGGAGCCGGGGAAAGATCACCATTTTGGTGAGAGCCAACCTGCCAGAGACAGATAGTGGTCCCCCAAAAGGTGAGCTGGGCACGGATAGCAGCCGTTGCTATGTTTAGGTTGCCGTCAAATAGGTCAGACTTATGCAAAAAAAAAGTGAACTCCTAAGTTTTGAAAGGAATTGGCACACCATAATACTTGGTCCTCATTAAGGGAGTACTTAGGATCCCTGGTGGATCCTGAAAAGGGGTAGGGAGAGGACTTCAATGCATTGACACGCAAACCCGATACATTGGCAAACGACAATAGAGTGTGAGCCATTGAGGAGGAAATGGAGTGGACATCCCTCACATACACCAAGATATCATCTGCATACAGGGAGATTGTGTGTCTCCCATCCCCTAGGGGTATGCCTACTTCGACTTGGGTATGGACGCACTCAGCCAGTAGTTCCACACCCAGGGATAAAAGAAGAGGAGGTAAGGGACAGCCTTACAGAGTCCCGTGACCCAGAGCAATGGGATCAGATATGTAAGGACCCGTTTTTACGCGAACAGTTGGATGCTTCTAAAGCAGCTTGACAATACCAATGAAGGTGGCTCTGGAGCCAAATTGCAAAAAGATAATCCCATTCGAGGGAATCGAAGGTCTTCTTAAGGTCCAGAACCAGGCAAGTGTGGCCAACAAAGTGGTGCATACTCCGCCATTCTGAAAAAGCAATGAAGATTGAGAGAATTGCTTCAGGAGGGGACAAATATGTTCTGGTCCAGGTGAACCAAGGCAGGAATGAGGGGCGCGAGACGGTTAGCAAGTATTTTTGCCAGAATTTTATAATCAGTGTTCAGAATAGCTAGGGGGCTGTAGGAGCCCAGGGCCGTGGGATCCTTACCCTGCTTCAACAAGGACACCGCGCTGGCCATGCGTAATGAAGGCAGTAGTAGGGAATTCGCTAGTGCAGAGGTGTAAAAGGCGTGCAGATGCAGGATAAGCATATCGGCATATGTCTTAAGGAACTCTGTTAGGAGACCATCCCAGCCTGGTGTCTTCCCAGACACTATTGTAGTAAACGCCTCTCACACCTCATCAATAGTGATAGGGGAGCCAAACGCCATGTATTGATCGAGGAATAACGTGGGCAGCTCTGAGCAGGATGCCTTTTGTTCCTGCAGACAATTAGGAGAAGAGGTAAGGCAGGAAAACCTGGATCCTAACCAATTTTACCATGGACATGTGGCCACTGATAGCCACATCTCTAGGTTGAGCTACCCTGCTTCTGACAACCAAAGAAAGGTCGTGCCACATTGAAGGGGGCAAGAATGGGGCACTCTGGGATAGCCAGATGTTCCACATCACAGGGAACATTGTCACAAGAGACATGGGGACCCAGTAGCCCATTGGCTAGTGACCGTGTCGTCCCCTTGGGGCACTTTCCTGGGTAAAGTAGGGCACCCTTGGCAACCTGCCCCTCAGTTCACGTTGGAAAAAAGAGAGGACCAAAGGAGGACTGCCCTACTGCCCTTGAACTGCACAATGAAAGGCTTCCCCATTGAGAGTACTGCACCTGCTGCACTCTTGGGCTAGCCAGACTGGGGCTGTGCCTAGGGCCTCTGACCCTAGGAAAAGTTGATTTCCCAGCATCACCAAGAACAGTGACTCAGAGGATCAGTTTGCTGATCTCCTGTGACCAGCCTCAGGACAACAAGAGCTGATAAATCCCAAACAGGCAAAGTGGTCTCCTCCGCAGACGTTTTGCCATTACCAGTCGCTGGTGCAACAAAGATCAAATCCAAAATAGCCAAAATCTGCACCCGAGTGTGGTGGACCCAGGTGTGCTGTCCAAGTTCGGATTGATCATTCACAAGGGACACCAGCCTCAACCAAAGAGTTTGCATCCATCCGCTGGGCAGCGTAATCAGTAGTGCAGCATCAACTGTCCTATTTCTGCAACATAGAGGACTTAAAGGGATCCTGATCTCCATAGTCACCCCACATTACCCATGGACCGGCAAACTACCACAGAGACACCCACATTGACTGCAACACAACTAGAGCATCCTTTTGAGCATCTTTGCCTGCATCCCTCAACATCAGGACCACTCTATTGACTTTCCTGGAGTTTGTCCTGTAAAGTTTTGAACTAGCTTCAAAAATGCTCTGATGGGCAGGTAACTGTCCTAAGTATCCTTTCTGGTCCCCTAGACCTTTTCTCTGCTGGACTTGGTCTCCCAAACAGAGCTGGAGTACTCACACTAACTTTCTCAAACTTTTCAAAAGTCTTCAAACTTTATGTTCGCCAATGTCTGTTTGAGGTTGCATTTAAAAGTGATCAAAAGTTCTAAAATCTATATCTCCGGATCCCTCCGGTGGATTTTAATGATTGAGATCTCTAAAAATTCATACAAATACGCTCTATTTTTATAAATTGTTGTTGTGTCTTTTTATTAGTGTTTGATTTTCAATTCTGTTGTTTGGTGCTGTTAAATGCTTCATCCTAAGTTCCTTTGCCAAGCCTTACTGCTTGCAGCCACAGCTACCCAGGGTTGAGCTAAGATTCAGGAAACTGTACTGACTGGACCTAAGATGGTATCTGTGAGCGTATTCCACGATAAGGCCCTACAGCCATATCATTTAGTACACCCAGATCCTCACACCAACGATTTGGCAGAACACATTGTCATGTAAGCCACGTTAGAAGCAAATATCATAGGCATAAGCACCCAATTAGCCCAAAAAGTGAAAATGAACGGTGTAGGATAATTTATTTCAGTTCCAGACTGTAATTTCTTTGCTGTCTGACACGAATTTGTTAACTTGATTGTCCTTCTTTAAAAACATATTGCTGTCAATAGGTGTCAAAATCCGGCCCGTAAAAATGTGGAAGCTGAGGATAGAGAACTTTTGTTGAACAGACTGCTTTAGCAAAGTTAAGCTATACTCTCAAAGAAAAGTGTTATAAAAAAGTTAGAATATAAATGCTTGCAGTGTACATTATGAACGTAAAAAACCTATAGTGTAAAATATAGCATAATAGATATGCTTTGCCAAAGGGCCAGTTTTTTTTAGCACATCGTTAAGAAAGCCTTGTGTGCGTATGCCTTTATTTTGTGAAGAATAAAGCTGTAAATCCAACAACGTATCATGAATGGAGAGTAAAACAAAATGATGTGTAAAGTTGATTAGTGATTAGCACTGTGTATTTATGACAGGTTATGACATCCAAACAATACATGCTTCCTAATCAAAAAAATCCTTAACCAGAAGGTAAAATGTTGTTGTGTAGAGACATCCGAGAATACTCACATGATCTCTAGTTCATCAAAAGGAATACTTGTTATCCTATCACAAAACCTAATGGGACAGTAAAGGAACAATGCAATCATTTATGAAATTCCAAAGCCATGATTAACAGCCCACCCACCCAATAGCAAATCACGAAGGTCAATTGCTGGAGCATGCTCATCCAAATCCGGCACTCTCTATGTTCCTGCTATTACCTTTTTGAAGAACTAATGGTATGTTGAGTCTGGAGGCTAAAGCTGTCTGTAGCCATGGGAACATTGTGAAGAAATGTGCATTTGTACATTGAATAGTTTCGCTTTCTCCACTGGTAATTCACACTATACTTTGGATAAACCCCATTCCTTACACTGCTAGCTAATGTGGGTGCTTTTCTCTTCCTTTCCACCACCAAAAACCGTGTTCTCCTGTGTTTAACAGTGCTAGCTTTATGTGTTTCCCTCAGGTGGAAATTACCTTCAAACTATTAGTGACTAAACATGCATACTGCCGTTTGTTGATGCCCCCTCGAAGTGCCCCCTTTCCTGTCCCCAACCCTAAATGTAGCATGGTGGTAATTTGTGAATCCATAGCAAAGAAAAACAAATCTATTGCCACAAAACATTTACCAAGAGAAAACACCCCACAAATTTGTCAGGGCAAAAGGGTATTAAAGAATTCCTTCACAAAAATAAGAACGGGTTGAGGGGTCTGAGAATAGTATTTGCAGGGGTTCCCTACAAAATAAACTTATGTACTAATGGCTTCTTTGTAATGGGGTTGAGGTACTGGATGTACTTTTTCCGATAGGCAAAATAGATCACAAGCTGAGTCTTGGGAGCACATATTTAACAAAAGGAGTTAAAAATGTCCCTCTTACCATACCTAGCCATGGTTTTAGAGAAACTCATCAACAGATCCCTCACCGACCACTTCACAACCACCGGTTCCTAGACAATCCACAGTCTGGATTCACACCCAACCACAGCATGGAAACAGCACTCATCACAGCAACAGTCAACATCAGCATGATCCTGGACAGATGAGAGACCATGGCTCTCATCCTTTTGAACCTCTTGGCAGATTTCAACATTGTAACACACACCACCCTCATCAGACATCTACACGAGATCAGCATTGAAGGACCAACTTTCTGCTGGATCTGCTCCATTTTAAGTGGAAGAACTCACACAAACAGCCTAATACCGTACACCTTGGAAAATGGTAAACATATCTGGGGAGGGCCTCAAGGTTCATCCCTCAGCCCTATCCTTGTCACCACTCATACGAATCAATCAGCCAATGTCATATGCGCCCACAACATCAACATCCTTTCATATGTGGATGACACACAACTCATACTGTCCTTCTTTGAAAAGCCTCCACCACAAGGAATGAGTTCAGTGACAGAATGACCGATGTTGGCACCAGGATGAAGTCCAACTACCTCAAGCTCAATTCAGACTAAACAGAACTCAACCTGGTGGCTAGCCGACCTCAGACCTACACGTATCACCACCTTCCATGCCAGAAACCTCAAGATCATCATTGACAACACACTGGACATGTCCACACAACTCAACCCCATCGCAGCTTCCAGTTTTCTCATCCTGAGTATGTTGGGCAAGATCTTCAAATTGCACAAGACCACCACCAGAGAAACCATCATCCACACCCTCATAACGAGCAGCCTGGAATACAAGAACGCCCTCTACACCGGAATCACCATGCAATTTACTAGAAGACTAGAAACCATCCAGAATATGGCAGCCAGATTCATCCTTAACCCTCCAAGCAGAAATCACACCACATCACACCACTTCACACCACACCAAGAGAGCTCCATTGGCTCCTAAGACGCAAGCGTGCTTGCACACAAATTCAAAGCACTACACAACACAGAATTTCATTTTCTTCCATATGCTAGTCAGACATCTCAGTTCAGCCGAACTCCTACTCGCACACAGTGCATGCATACACAGAAACAGAGCCGGAGGTCGAGCCTCATCATATTTTGCTCCTAAAGCATGGAACAACCACCAGTAGTGGCTGGCAAGGAATGAAGGGTGAGGGGCGGGGGTAAGGCAGGGTGGTGGGGGATAAAAAGTAAACAAATATCACCTACCTCTTCCACTGGCCGCGAGTCCTGGAACTAGGAAGCACCCAGGCTCCCCATAGCCAATCGCAATGCTGCTGTCATGCAGCATTGTGATTGGTCCCCTAAGCCAATCACAATGCTGCTGCAATGCAGCATTGTGATTGGTATGAACACCATGGATCGGTGCTCAGATGGGGACTAGGGGCCTGGGCATGTTCCCCACCAGGCTGTGTAATGCAGCCTGGTGGGTAATATGCAAAGTGCGCATAACTGTTTGGCCGGGCCAAGACGGTCGGCCAAGCAGCCATGCACACATGGAGTGTGCAAACCACTCCTTCCCCGTCCCTCCAGCCCCGCCGCCCTAACCCAGCCCTGAAGCGGCGAAAAATAAATGATAATAACTACGTTATTATTTTATTTTTCTTGCTTAAAGAATAGTGGGGTGACGCTCCTCTGCCTTAGTGGAGGAGCCGCCCTCAACCATCTACTACACTTCGGACCCTCCACCCCTCTACTGAGTTCCCCAAGTAGCTGAAGGCTTGGCACTTCAAGTAACTCCCCTTCCACCCCATCCCACCTTCGATAGGATGCCCCCTACACCTGTTACCTGTTAAAGGATACCCTCGCCGGTGCGTGTGCGCTTTACAAATACACATAATATAATAACACCAAGTTCCAGAAGAAAAGAGCTGCAGACTGCTGCATCATAAAACATACAGGCTACAATTTGGCTCTGCTGACTGAGCAAGTTTTTTTGCTGCTGACTAATGCAATGCAAGGGGGCTTATGTCTCATAAAAATACAGCACTTTTATGCGGCTCCTCGGGGCGCCCATCCCGATGTCTTTTGTCCTTGTGCAATGACCCAGGCCCTCCGCTGCAACGGTGCAACCAGGAACCCACATATTTTAGGCAACTACTGCTGTCTGCGCTGAATGTGCTATGAAGATAAACGAGGGACATCAATAGCAAACGTTTTAAGTTGTAAAAATCACTTTGGAAAAAAAAAAGAGGTGAAAGAAATCATTAACCTAAATGAACATAAAGAAAAGAAAAGCTGCACATCAGGTGAATCCGGTGATTTGGCGGCATTAAGCACCGGCGAACTAATGGGCTGCAATGTTTTACGGGCCCGCTGGGAAATGCCCGTAACTGGGAAGTACTTAGCAGTGGCTTGAGAAGCGCGCGAAATTACAATCCGCCATTTAACATGGACGTCCCTCACCTGCGCGCGGCAACTCCGAAAGCAAATAAAAAATGCATCAGAATAACAAATCACCAGCCAGTCACTTCGGACCTATTGCGAGACAACAGAATTCACTTTAAAACGCAGTAAAAACGATAAAAATACCGTCGTTGTGGAAAAAACGAATAGCCTTCGCTGCAATAAAGCCAGTCAATAAAGAGGCTCTCTCATTTAAGCATCGAATGCACATTGTTTTGCAACACCTGTTATCCAGCCATAATAGCTTTCTTAACCTGTCAAAGTGTTTAAGCTGAGGGAAAGAAATGGGCCTCCAGCTGTGCAGCTCTGTGGAGAAAGCTTGTGCGAAGCGATATTAGTTTAATGAAATGTGTACAGATTGTAATTGTGGTAATAAGAGGGCAATTCCCAGAGGCGCAGTGGCAAGGCAGTGAGGGCAACAGCGCGGAAAGCAGAAGCTGTGGACTGAAGAAAGGGGGAGACTGCAAGGAGAGGGGGAGGGAGGGGTAATCACAGAGGGCACGTGGCAGAGATGGCAGAAGGGGGACGAAGGAGGAGGGAAATAAAGGCAATGGGAAGGGAGATACTGTTGAGAGGCAAACATGAAAAAAATACTTAATTTGTTAACATAAGTCTAAAGGGCCCAATGTTTGTCTTGGAAGCCCACCTGAGCGCTACTTAATGTCTAATCTTCACGCCTTTTCCTCCCAGCACCTTACTGGTCTCTTTATTTCGCTCTTGTAGGTTCTTCTTCGTTCCTTGTTTCTTCCTGTCACTGTTATCCTAACTTTATCTTCCTCTTTCATCCTCCCTATTCTGAATTTCTCTCTCTTGCTCTATGTCAAAGCGTAAGGATGGAAAAAACGTTCCAGCCACTAAAAATTATTGCTGATACCCACCAGCACAAATTCGGCTCTGTATAGGCCTGAGAGATCAAAGAGGGCTTGTGTGGCAAGGAAAAAACACACAAGAAACAGAACAGAACATTACAAGTCCTACACAACACATTCCTCCCACTTCAGCATGGTCTACTGCTGACCATGGTTCAGGCCAGCTTTACTAATAGTGTGGTGGGGGGGAGAAAAGATGGATATGTTAGCAGGGGACTTGAGTTGGAAAGAGAGATTGGGTGAGAGAGGAGTCTAAAAGGAAAGCGAGGCAGGGGGCAGAGGCTCGTTAAAGATAGATTTATCATTTATTCTCAAAACATCACTGTCAAGAATCTGCGACAAATAATCCGAGGGCAGATGGGGGTATTGGTCCCCAACTCCAACAAATGGGGTCTTCTACTGTGGACCCCTGTTCTGAGAACCAAGCACTGTTTTTTAGGCATTTTTAGCACGACTGTCAGGCTAGCGAAGCAGAGCAGTTCAAAAGTGTACACAAGGGAGGTATTGTGGGCTAGAGCCTCAGCGCTCAGAAATGCAACCAACAGCGTGTAATAAATCGCTGGTCCAGTAAGTGCTTTTATTTAAATGTACAAGGCCGCGCACCAATACAGAGGCTTTTCGTTTTTTATTATTTTCCTTTTTTAATCTCTGGTGCACTTTCCCCTCCTGTAGGGCACCAAGATCTTGGCAGCTTCTTAGGTCTGCCTGGGAGTGGAAGACTGGCCCCCTGCCCGAACAATGCTGTTTCTTGGGCGGGCGTGGGAGCCAACAGTCTTTGTTTCCCACCTGCCCATACAAGCAGGTTCTGCTGCGAGCAGCTCTGCCCGCTTCACCCAGACATGGGCACAGGGAGCAGTAGACTCCTCACCACAGTGCTGCGCGATTCTGTGTCTCCCAGGGGACTTCATGATTGGTAACGTAGTGATGAGCCGCTCTGCTGCAAGTGTTCTAGCCTTTCCCAAGGGGGTGGAATTAAAGGAAGAGGGGGGAGTGTAAAGGGTGCCCTCACTGGGGGTGATCTTCTTTACCAAGTCTGACGGCACCACATGTGCCCCAAGTCCAGTTGGTCCCACAAAGGCACCTCTCGCTCAAAGGCTCCCCAGGAGTACTGGGCATGCACCCCTTGATGAGGTTTAGGTTTTATCTGCACCGCAACCTTGGGGAATGCAAGGGTAGGCCCACATTGAAGGACCTGAACAAAAACAGCTTTCTTTTGCCAGAATGGGCCAAAATAAATCTAACTTTCAACGTTCCACTACTGAGGATGTGCCACAGCTGCCAGGAGAGTTCCTTATCAGCCTACTGGCCTCTCAATGTTTCTCATCTCACAAGAACATTATTTCTCAACTGCTCTCTTTCTAATGAGGAAGAGCTCTGGGCCAGCCCTACTGTCCTTGAGCTCCTCTCCCAGGATCTGCTCCTGGTATTTCTCCTTGACATGATGTCTTCCTCAGTAGCACCCCACAGCCCCTAGGCAGTTCTTTAAATGGGAAAAAAATAGCGCAGGTACTCATTTAAATGTGGTGAGTGGGCGGGACTATGGGCGGGGCTTAATGCCAGACATGCAAAGTTTATCGGCTTATATACTAGTTGCAATACATAAAGAAACAAGGCTAGCGGTATCTCTCTAGGACAGCACTGGATTTAAAATTAACCCATCATATCTATTGGTGATATTTTCAATTCACCATGAGTGTGCAATCTTGATTAGCACCCGCCAACACAGTGCTATTCCAGCCCCTGGAGTGAAAGTGAAACAACAGCACCACTCAAAATGTCCATATAATTTAAATCAGTCCATATCAGTGATATTTCTTTTCAAAGCAATCTTCTTTATTTTTATTTGTCATATACACATTAAAACATCCAAAACAGCCTAAGCAGCCGACGCGTTTCGTCCACCTCGGGACTTCTTCAGGGCTGCAACAGATTTTTGTAAAAAATATACAGTATAAATAACACACATGAGGACTAGGCACAGACAATTATAACAATACAATAAGCAAAATTCTACATACATAAAAATGACCAAATTCAATTGGACTCAATTTCCATCAAGATTAAATAAGCCGTCCATTGACAGGTATAAAACCAACATAAAGTCATTGGAGTAATCGACATTTCATAATTTTCCTACACCTTGATCCCAACATCAAATTTACATCACATTAGCTAATTACAGTAACAATTAAGTTTGTCATATAAGTTGATTCAATCAAGTGACATGTGGGAATATATAATGGAAAGTATAACATTTCGTTGGCATAATTAGAGTATCAACGCCTGAATACTTAGTTACATTTAAGATGTCATATAAGGACTTCATGGGAGGAAATATAAAAAGTGTTAGTTGTTGGTAGCAAACCTAGGTTCTGTCTAGGGACATGATTGCACCACAAATGGAGCATGACTAATATCATTCCTTAGGATTAAATCACGGACAGACGAGTAACATTCATAATCAAATCATGACAACACTAGAATTCTCCTATCACAATCAAGTGCAAGAGATAAGGAAACAACAAAAATCAAGGGTTAGGAAAAAAGGAATGTACACCCACCGAAAGGATTGATGAATTAGTATTTGTATTTTTTTCTCTATTTCAGTTGTAATATTACAGGAAACACAAATCAGCGTCACTAGGGAAAAGCCAAAAAACGAGCAAATGTAAAAACGAACTAAGTACATAACTTAACTGCACAAACAACATATAACCATACTGTGAAGAGATGGTATATGTACTCACTTAAAGGGGTGTGTACCTCGATCTCAATTCAAAAGAAAAGGTTATCTGCTAAGTAGCTCCAGCGAGTCGTGTCCTTCCAACATCAGTCATAATTCAATTTCATCCAACGGTACGAGCGGCAGTATCGCTCTCTAAGATGCCTAAAAGTGAGTAATGTACAAGTATCGGGTAAGGTGATAGCCAAGTATCAAGATCTTGTTATGTCAAAGACAATTGAGAGGGAGACAGTGGTCCAAATATATAAAGCCTGCAGAGACAACAGCGTATGGATAGCAGGGAAAGTAACCTAATGATGTTACACTAACCCCATACAGCCCGCTTTACATTACCCAGACACGCAAGAGTTTGGTTAAAAAACACCTAGGGAAGCAGTCAAAAAGACCCGTTAAAAGCCTAAAAAGGAGAAACGCTACAGCCTAGCATATAGGTGACAGAGATAGTATATATTGTGATGGTCAGCTGATCCCGTGCAGTCCCCTTGGCGTCCTACAAACAGGCAGGAAATTGGTTAAAGTGCGCCTAGCAAAGCGTCAACCTACCCGATTCCGCCTCTATCGTAAGAAGAAACGTCTCCCCTGTCAGGTTGCAACAGGGCAAGTAGTTCATACTTCCTGTTTATATAGTGCAAGAAATTACTTCCAATTTGCCACACCTGGGTATTCCCTCTTGGAGCATGGGAGTTCCAAATGCAAGACCGCGGTAGGAGCGGGATTGGAAAGAACGGCCGCCATCTTTGAAGGGTAATCTCACCCTTCGTAACAAGTAGAGATAAAACGTATTTGTCAATCTCTTAGAATAGAAGATCATCTTGTGATTGCTTATATTTGAAGAAAAGAGATTAAAAGGCAGCTATATGTGATGGTCCATAATCCGGGGAATGTCGTCGCTAAGAGTTCAAAGCGAGTTTGGCAATATAAACAAACGCCATATAGGCGGGGTAAGAGCGTTAGTGCAAAATGGAAATGTAAACAAACGTCATTTAAAGGCGTTAATGTAAAACGGGAACAACTGAAAGAGAACTGTCATAGAGTCATTTATAATCGAAGCCGCCATCTTTGAGGCGTTAAGTGACCCTTCATCACAGTGGGGAAAGGTTATGTATAGTGCGTGTAAGTTTATTAGGACTCTCATGAAACTTATACGCCTCAACATGAATATAGGGAGGGTCATCAAATTTTATCAGAGATATATATATATATTTTTATTTTGAAAAAAGGATAGATACAGTGGTTTAAGCTAAAATGCCCCTAACTATCATCAAAAACAAGGTCAGTGTGGGTCAAATGGCATAAGTAAGCGCCATCTAAAGGGGGCAAAGGCATTAAAAGGCCAACAGGCTACAGAATAATTTGCTAATTTTAACTCACATAGGATTATTGTAGGAAAGGAACAGTATGATATAAATTGTCGTCATTGAATAGTTAACAACTGTCAGAACCAAGTAAAGCCGGTAGTCACCATGTTATAACCGGTTCGAATCCTAGAGGGACCGCCAGGCACACTTAAATCCCTCTTCCTAATGTCACACACTATAACATGAAAGGGAGACCGGTAAATTAGTAAGCGAGTTGTACAATCACCTACCTAACGGCATCATGAAAAGCCATAAGGGGAAAATAGACAGGGCAAGCGAAAAGGATTTTTAAACACAAGAGAAATATGTAATCCAATTCCCCCGTGGGGTATGTGCATAGTATAAGATAAATGGATATACATTACAGATACTACAACAATCATAACACATTAAGGGTTAGGTGAACATTTGATCATCTACAAAAAGGTACATCTTAAGGGAGCAGTAAATTACTTAGGTCTTTACAGGCAAACGAGAGGAGGGTAGACCATACCTAATGCTATAAGCGTTTATAAGCTAGTAGGAAATACAGTTACTTTTCAGTGGTGATTGTAACACAAATGCAGTAAAATTTAATATTTAAGAGCAGAAATCATTATGTGCAACGGATACATAGGGTAGTTTGCAATTACCCAATGTCCCATAGGATTAACAGGGCATCGTTTAAAGAAAATAGTGCATTTCAGATTCACTATTGTGCCCCATTTCCACACATCGAAGTCTGCATATCCAGCCAGCTTCGTTCCTTCTTAATTCCTGCTCTCTATTTCCTCCCCTGGGGGATATCGGTATATGGTCTATACCAAAAAACCATAATTCATTAAGTTTGTGTTGTTTACTTTGGATATGAGTTGTAAGGGGATATCTCAGATCCCCATGTTTTACTGCTCTCAGGTGTTCCTGTATCCTAACCCTTAATTCCCTTTTGGTACTACCTACATATAACATATTACATGGGCAGCCCAAGATGTATGTGACAAACTTAGTTTTGCACGTGATAGTGTGTTTGATCCTGTGAACTTTTTCAGTATTGAATTGGAACGTACGAGTCCTGTTTTTTCCCATTTTGCAAACACAGCACTTCATGCATGTGAAGAAACCCCCTTGTCCCTCTGTCATCCAATTAGAAGTTTTAGGGGATGTCACAAAGCTAGGGCAAAGCATATTTCTTAAGTTTTGACCCGCCTGTAGGTGACCCTAGGATTTCTAGTTATTTCATCCTTTAGGCCCGGTACTTCCTCAAGCAATCTCCAATGTTTTCGTAGGATATTGAAGATCTTACTACTATCCCTATTGTAACCAGTTACAAGGGCAGTAAAGGAACTTTTCCCTTTCTTATTCCGTGGTATTCTCTCCTCTAGTGTACTTTCTCGTTTGACATTTAGAGCCCTACTCACAGTTTTATTCATAAGGGACAGGGGATAACCCCTTGCCAAAAATCTCTTTTTAGTTTCTGTTACATTTTGAATGAATCCCTCCTGAGTGCTACAAATTCTTCTCATTCTTATCATTTCCCCAAAGTGGATATTATTTACTACATGTCGGGGGTGGGCACTGTCATAATACAATACGCTGTTACAGGCAGTATTCTTTCGATAAACTGTACTCTGTATTGTATTGTTATGGACAAAAAATTGGATATCTAGAAAGTCAATCCTCTCCCTATTCCAATTTATAGTGAATCTCAAATTGTATGGGTTGTCATTGAGATAATGATGGTAACTCAACAGTTCAGGGACAGGTCCATTCCAGATAATGATGACATCATCGATGTACCTGGCCCAGAATAGCACATATTCCATCCATGTAGTGGCATGTCGGCCCCAGGCTCAAACCAGCCCATAAAAAGGCCGGCGTAAGCGGGCGCAAACCTGGAGCCCATAGCCGTCCCCTGTCTCTGTTGGAACCACTCATTGTCATGGAGAAAATAGTTTTTAGACAATATTATATCTATCGTTTCCATTAACATCTCATTGTGAGACAAGTGGTCAGCCGACCTTTGTCCCGGATAAAATTCCATAGCTCTAACACCAAACTCCTTCTTGATGCTAGTATAGAGGCTGGTTACATCAAGGGTTACAAACACCATAGAATCTGACCATTCCAATCCCTCAAATTTAGATAAGATATCTTTACTGTCTCTCACGTACGCAGGTAAATTCTGTACCAATGGCTGGAGGAAACCATCAACATATTCAGATAGTCTTTCTGTTGGAGAGTTGATACCGGAAATAATCGGTCGGCCAGGTAGAAAAAGGCCTCCCTTGTGGACTTTGGGTAAAATGTAGATACATGGGAAAGTAGGTTCCATAACATTCAAGTACCCATATTCCTTTTCATCCAAAAGGCCAATTTCACGCCACTCAAACAATTTAGTATTGATATAATCACATAGCGGTCTGATGGGATTAAGGGTTAGTTTCCTATAGCAGGTGGTATCCGCTAATTGTCTCTCAATTTCCCCCATGTAATCCACCTTTTCCATAACAACAACATTACCCCCTTTGTCCGCCTCACGGATAACTAGTGTGGGATTGGATCTTAACTCATTGAGTGCCCGATTTTCAGCCATGGACAGGTTAAATGTCATGTTACCCGTTCTAGTGTGTGATGCCTGTAGTTTGTATAGGTCTCGTCTGACCTTCTCATGAAAGATGTCAATATTTGGGTGCGTCCCTGTTGGTATAAATTTAGATTTTACTTTGAGGCCACTATTTATACCCAGATCCTCCACTATATCCAATTCCATACGTAGAGAATCTGTGTCAATTTCAGTCTCAAACTGTATTGATAACATTGATTTCAGAGCATTAAATTCTGTCTATGGCTGAAAATCGGGCACTCAATGAGTGCTAATGGAAATGATAGACATAATATTGTCTATAAACTATTTTCTCCATGACAATGAGTGGTTCCAACAGAGACAGGGGACGGCTATGGGCTCCAGGTTTGCGCCCGCTTACGCCGGCCTTTTTATGGGCTGGTTTGAGCCTGGGGCCGACATGCCACTACATGGATGGAATATGTGCTATTCTGGGGCAGGTACATCGATGATGTCATCATTATCTGGAATGGACCTGTCCCTGAACTGTTGAGTTACCATCATTATCTCAATGACAACCCATACAATTTGAGATTCACTATAAATTGGAATAGGGAGAGGATTGACTTTCTAGATATCCAATTTTTTGTCCATAACAATACAATACAGAGTACAGTTTATCGAAAGAATACTGCCTGTAACAGGGTATTGTATTATGACAGTGCCCACCCCCGACATGTAGTAAATAATATCCCCTTTGGGGAAATGATAAGAATGAGAAGAATTCGTAGCACTCAGGAGGGATTCATTCAAAATGTAACAGAAACTAAAAAGAGATTTTTGGCAAGGGGTTATCCCCTGTCCCGTATGAATAAAACTGTGAGTAGGGCTCTAAATGTCAAACGAGAAAGTACACTAGAGGAGAGAATACCACGGAATAAGAAAGGGAAAAGTTCCTTTACTACCCTTGTAACTGGTTACAACAGGGATAGTAGAAAGATCTTCAATATCCTACGAAAACATTGGAGATTGCTTGAGGAAGTACCGGGCCTAAAGGATGAAATAACTAGAAATCCTAGGGTCACCTACAGGCGTGGTCAAAACTTAAGAAATATGCTTTGCCCTAGCTTCGTGACATCCCCTAAAACTTCTAATTGGATGACAGAGGGACAAGGGGGTTTCTTCACATGCATGAAGTGCTGTGTTTGCAAAATGGGAAAAAACAGGACTCGTACGTTGCAATTCAATACTGAAAAAGTTCACAGGATCAAACACACTATCACGTGCAAAACTAAGTTTGTCACATACATCTTGGGCTGCCCATGTAATATGATATATGTAGGTAGTACCAAAAGGGAATTAAGGGTTAGGATACAGGAACACCTGAGAGCAGTAAAAAATGGGGATCTGAGATATCCCCTTACAACTCATATCCAAATTAAACAACACAAACTTAATGAATTATGTTTTTTTGGTATAGACCATATACCGGTATCCCCCAGGGGAGGAAATAGAGAGCAGGAATTAAGAGGGAACGAAGCTGGCTGGATATGCAGACTTCGATGTGTGGAAATGGGGCACAATAGTGAATCTGAAATGCACTATTTTCTTTAAACGATGCCCTGTTAATCCTATGGGACATTGGGTAATTACAAACTACCCTATGTATCCCTTGCACATAATGATTTCTGCTCTTAAATCTTAAATTTTACTGCATTTGTGTTACAATCACCACTGAAAAGTAACTGTATTTCCTACTAGCTTATAAACGCTTATAGCATTAGGTATGGTCTACCCTCCTCTCGTTTGCCTGTAAAGACCTAAGTAATTTACTGCTCCCTTAAGATGTACCTTTTTGTAGATGATCAAATGTTCACTTAACCCTTAATGTGTTATGATTGTTGTAGTATCTGTAATGTATATCCATTTATCTTATACTATGCACACACCCCACGGGGGAATTGGATTACATATTTCTCTTGTGTTTAAAAATCCTTTTCGCTTGCCCTGTCTATTTTCCCCTTATGGCTTTTCATGATGCCGTTAGGTAGGTGATTGTACAACTCGCTTACTAATTTACCGGTCTCCCTTTCATGTTATAGTGTGTGACATTAGGAAGAGGGATTTAAGTGTGCCTGGCGGTCCCTCTAGGATTCGAACCGGTTATAACATGGTGACTACCGGCTTTACTTGGTTCTGACAGTTGTTAACTATTCAATGACGACAATTTATATCATACTGTTCCTTTCCTAAAATAATCCTATGTGAGTTAAAATTAGCAAATTATTCTGTAGCCTGTTGGCCTTTTAATGCCTTTGCCTCCTTTAGATGGCGCTTACTTATGCCATTTGACCCACACTGACCTTGTTTTTGATGATAGTTAGGGGCATTTTAGCTTAAACCACTGTATCTATCCTTTTTTCAAAATAAAAAAATATATATATATCTCTGATAAAATTTGATGACCCTCCCTATATTCATGTTGAGGCGTATAAGTTTCATGAGAGTCCTAATAAACGTACACGCACTATACATAACCTTTCCCCACTGTGATGAATGGTCACTTAACGCCTCAAAGATGGCGGCTTCGATTATAAATGACTCTATGACAGTTCTCTTTCAGTTGTTCCCGTTTTACATTAACGCCTTTAAATGACGTTTGTTTACATTTCCATTTTGCACTAACGCTCTTACCCCGCCTATATGGCGTTTGTTTATATTGCCAAACTCGCTTTGAACTCTTAGCGACGACATTCCCCGGATTATGTACCATCACATATAGCTGCCTTTTAATCTCTTTTCTTCAAATATAAGCAATCACAAGATGATCTTCTGTTCTAAGTGATTGACAAATACGTTTTATCTCTACTTGCTACGAAGGGTGAGATTACCCTTCAAAGATGGCGGCCGTTCTTTCCAATCCCGCTCCTACCGCTGTCTTGCATTTGGAACTCCCATGCTCCAAGAGGGAATACCCAGGTGTGGCAAATTGGAAGTAATTTCTTGCACTATATAAACAGGAAGTATGAACTACTTGCCCTGTTGCAACCTGACAGGGGAGACGTTTCTTCTTACGATAGATGCGGAATCGGGTAGGTTGACGCTTTGCTTGGCGCACTTTAACCAATTTCCTGCCTGTTTGTAGGACGCCAAGGGGACTGCACGGGATCAGCTGACCATCACAATATATACTATCTCTGTCACCTATATGCTAGGCTGTAGCGTTTCTCCTTTTTAGGCTTTTAACTGGTCTTTTTGACTGCTTCCCTAGGTGTTTTTTAACCAAACTCTTGCGTGTCTGGGTAATGTAAAGCGGGCTGTATGGGGTTAGTGTAACATCATTAGGTTACTTTCCCTGCTATCCATACGCTGTTGTCTCTGCAGGCTTTATATATTTGGACCACTGTCTCCCTCTCAATTGTCTTTGACATAACAAGATCTTGATACTTGGCTATCACCTTACCCGATACTTGTACATTACTCACTTTTAGGCATCTTAGAGAGCGATACTGCCGCTCGTACCGTTGGATGAAATTGAATTATGACTGATGTTGGAAGGACACGACTCGCTTGAGCTACTTAGCAGATAACCTTTTCTTTTGAATTGAGATCGAAGTACACACCCCTTTAAGTGAGTACATATACCATCTCTTCCCAGTATGGTTATATGTTGTTTGTGCAGTTAAGTTATGTACTTAGTTCGTTTTTACATTTGCTCGTTTTTTGGCTTTTCCCTAGTAACACTGATTTGTGTTTCCTGTAATATTACAACTGAAATAGAGAAAAAAATACAAATACTAATTCATCAATCCTTTCGGTGGGTATACATTCCTTTTTTCCTAACCCTTGATTTTTGTTGTTTCCTTATCTCTTGCACTTGATTGTGATAGGAGAATTCTAGTGTTGTCATGATTTGATTATGAATGTTACTCGTCTGTCCGTGATTTAATCCTAAGAAATGATATTAGTCATGCTCCATTTGTGGTGCAATCATGCCCCTAGACAGAACCTAGGTTTGCTACCAACAACTAACACTTTTTATATTTCCTCCCATGAAGTCCTTATATGACATCTTAAATGTAACTAAGTATTCAGGCGATGATACTCTAATTATGCCAACAAAATGTTATACTTTCCATTATATATTCCCACATGCCACTTGATTGAATCAACTTATATGACAAACTTAATTGTTACTGTAATTAGCTAATGTGATGTAAATTTGATGTTGGGATCAAGGTGTAGGAAAATTATGAAATGTCGATTACTCCAATGACTTTATGTTGGTTTTATACCTGTCAATGGACGGCTTATTTAATCTTGATGGAAATTGAGTCCAATTGAAGTTGGTCATTTTTATGTATGTAGAATTTTGCTTATTGTATTGTTATAATTGTCTGTGCCTAGTCCTCATGTGTGTTATTTATACTGTATATTTTTTACAAAAATCTGTTGCCGCCCTGAAGAAGTCCCGAGGTGGACGAAACGTGTCGGCTGCTTTGGCTGTTTTGGATGTTTTAATGTGTATATGACAAATAAAAATAAAGAAGATTGCTTTGAAAAGAAACATCACGGATATGGACTGATTTAAATCATATTGGACATTTTGAGTGGTGCATCTTGTGCTGTTTTTTCACTAGTTGCAATACACACGAGAAATTTCTTTTTATAAACAAATCAGGTTAATTCCTTATACGAAATGAAAGTCAAACAGTGATATTTTAACCTTTCCTCATTTTTTAATATTTCTCACAAAAAAACGCACACACAAGCAGGCAAACAGACCCACATACGCAGACACTCACTCAAAAGAATCAGGTGGTACTAACGCCGTTTTAACCTCCCATGGCTTTTCTCTTTGTGCTGTCACTGGGCTGCCTCGATTCCTTGCAACACAGCATGACGGCGAACACTGGGATATCATGCAAATGAGCCCCCGCTGAATAGTTAAGCGGGGGCTCAGCTCAGGGCTTTAAAAGTGATTTGGCTGAACAAAGAGATGGGCTACTACCATTAGAGGCCAATGCACCTAACCTCCATGAGTACCGGTACTCTCCACGGCCGCAGAGAAGTGCCGGTACTCAGGGTGATAAAAATAAGAAGTGCCGGTACTCAGTACCGGTGAGTACCGGCCCATTTAAAGCACTGCCCTCACGGCAGGTTTCATTCAATGCCTAAACACCCCAGCCCCCACTGTCACCTGGTCATTTTCAGGGCACCTGTGAATCACACAGGAGTTAGGGGGTTTCCCTTAGGGGGTTGTCCTCTTGCAAGACCAGACCACAGAAGCTTCAATTGATTCCTCTCATCCAGCATCTCCCTGCAAGTCCACCCCTTGACTGACCCCCAGAGAGATGCCACTGATCCTAGAGACACATATCCAGAGAGTCCAAGTCAGTACAAGTCCAGAGGGTCCTACCACTTCAGAAAAGTGTCCCATCATGAGGTGTCCATTCATTCATGGGGTCCTGCATAATCAATTGCCACTAAAATTTCTCCCATGTACAAGGTTTTTAACTAGGTATAGAAAATTCTAGAAAATGTGCACCGCGGTCCAATCGAAAATTGCAGGTCATGACTCCACTCAGGATGCCACCACCCCAGAACAGTATCTTCAGACTAAAATAGCGACTTCATGTGGTCACATGTCACAGCAGTCTGAAAACGCTAAGCTCCATCCCTAACATCCACTGCCAAATGTGTTCCTTCTAACTACCTGTACTGATCCCTGGGAAGGGCATGTTCAAGCTTATCAAGAAGTGTGAGTATAATTAAGTTATGCGGCTTCTTCTCCCACCCACTTCCTCTCCCAAGAAGAACCGCAATCCCTTCCATAGGAGTTTTTGTGTATTGGGAATGCTTCGATCTACCTGTCGCCCAATGGGGCAGCAGAGTAATTAACTGGGCCACAAATCCGATTGGCCGCACTCTGCTCGTCTTGCCAGCATGTTGCCCCAAGGAACTGTGGTCCATGTAGTACCGACGGCGATTACGCTAGTGCCAAAGTGTTCGAAGAAAGTAAGTGTCGCATTAGCCATCCCTGGACACGTGTTTCGAGGTAGTTGCCTCTCATCAGCAGGGAGTAGGTGAGTGTGTGGGGTTGCCGCGTAGACTGCCAAAAAAGTATTATCGGGTAAAGTACCACTCATGGCGCGCAGGTGCTGGTCCAGGGCTCGTCAGCGACGGCGATTACGCCTGTGCCAAAGTGTTCGAAGAAAGTAAGTGTCGCATTAGCCATCCCTGGACACGTGTTTCGAGGTAGTTGCCTCTCGTCAGCAGGGAGTAGGTGAGTGTGTGGGGTTGCCGCGTAGACTGCCAAAAAAGTATTATCGGGTAAAGTACCACTCATGGCGCGCAGGTGCTGGTCCAGGGCTCGTCAGCCCAATGGCTCAAGGGAGCCTTAATACAACAAATCCGATTGGCCGCACTCTGCTCGTCTTACCAGCATGTTGCCCCAAGGAACTGTGGTCCATGTAGTAGCGACGGCGATTACGCCTGTGCCAAAGTGTTCGAAGAAAGTAAGTGTCGCATTAGCCATCCCTGGACACGTGTTTCGAGGTAGTTGCCTCTCGTCAGCAGGGAGTAGGTGAGTGTGTGGGGTTGCCGCGTAGACTGCCAAAAAAGTATTATCGGGTAAAGTACCACTCATGGCGCGCAGGTTCTGGTCCAGGGCTCGTCAGCCCAATGGCTCAAGGGAGCCTTAATACAACAAATCCGATTGGCCGCACTCTGCTCGTCTTACCAGCATGTTGCCCCAAGGAACTGTGGTCCATGTAGTAGCGACGGCGATTACGCCTGTGCCAAAGTGTTCGAAGAAAGTAAGTGTCGCATTAGCCATCCCTGGACACGTGTTTCGAGGTAGTTGCCTCTCGTCAGCAGGGAGTAGGTGAGTGTGTGGAGTTGCCGCGTAGACTGCCAAAAAAGTATTATCAGGTAAAGTACCACTCATGGCGCTCAGGTGCTGGTCCAGGGCTCGTCAGCCCAATGGCTCAAGGGAGCCTTAATACAACAAATCCGATTGGCCGCACTCTGCTCGTCTTACCAGCATGTTGCCCCAAGGAACTGTGGTCCATGTAGTAGCGACGGCGATTACGCCTGCGCCAAAGTGTTCGAAGAAAGTAAGTGTTGCATTAATCATCCCTGGACACGTGTTTCGAGGTAGTTGCCTCTCGTCAGCAGGGAGTAGGTGAGTGTGTGGGGTTTCCGCGTAGACTGCCAAAAAAGTATTATCGGGTAAAGTACCACTCATGGCGTGCAGGTGCTGGTCCAGGGCTCGTCAGCCCAATGGCTCAAGGGAGCCTTAATACAACAAATCCGATTGGCCGCACTCTGCTCGTCTTACCAGCATGTTGCCCCAAGGAACTGTGGTCCATGTAGTAGCGACGGCGATTACGCCTGTGCCAAAGTGTTCAAAGAAAGTAAGTGTCGCATTAGCCATCCCTGGACACGTGTTTCGATGATGGCTAATGCGACACTTACTTTCTTCGAACACTTTTGGCACAGGCGTAATCGCCGTCGCCACTACATGGACCATAATTCCTTGGGGTAATATGCTGGTAGGACGAGCAGAGTGCGGCCAATCGGATTTTGTGTATTAAGGCTCCCTTGAACCATTGGGCTGACGAGCTCCGGACCAGCACCTGCGCGCCATGAGTGGTACTTTACCTGATAATACTTTTTTGGCAGTCTACGCGGCAACCCCACACACTCACCTACTCCCTGCTGACGAGAGGCAACTACCTTAGAAACACGTGTCCAGGGATGGCTAATGCGACACTTACTTTCTTCGAACACTTTTGGCACAGGCGTAATCGCCGTCGCCACTACATGGACCATAATTCCTTGGGGTAATATGCTGGTAGGACGAGCAGAGTGCGGCCAATCGGATTTTGTGTATTAAGGCTCCCTTGAGCCATTGGGCTGACGAGCCCCGGACCAGCACCTGCATGCCATGAGTGGTACTTTACCTGATAATACTTTTTTGGCAGTCTACGCGGCAACCCCACACACTCACCTACTCCCTGCTGATGAGAGGCAACTACCTCGAAACACGTGTCCAGGGATGGCTAATGTGACACTTACTTTCTTCAAACACTTTTGGCACAGGCGTAATCGCCGTCGCCACTACATGGACCATAATTCCTTGGGGTAATATGCTGGTAGGACGAGCAGAGTGCGGCCAATCGGATTTTGTGTATTAAGGCTCCCTTGAGCGATTGGGCTGACGAGCCCCGGACCAGCACCTGCGCGCCATGAATGGTACTTTACCTGATAATACTTTTTTGGCAGTCTACGTGGCAACCCCACACACTCACCTACTCCCTGCTGACGAGAGGCAACTACCTCGAAACACGTGTCCAGGGATGGCTAATGTGACACTTACTTTCTTCAAACACTTTTGGCACAGGCGTAATCGCCGTCGCCACTACATGGATCATATTTCCTTGTGGTAATATTCTGGTAGGACGAGCAGAGTGCGGCCAATCGGATTTTGTGTATTAAGGCTCCCTTGAGCCATTGGGCTGACGAGCCCCGGACCAGCACCTGCACGCCATGAGTGGTACTTTACCTGATAATACTTTTTTGGCAGTCCACGCGGCAACCCCACACACTCACCTACTCCCTGCTGACGAGAGGCAACTACCTCGAAACACGTGTCCAGGGATGGCTAATGCGACACTTACTTTCTTCGAACACTTTTGGCACAGGCGTAATCGCCGTCGCCACTACATGGACCATAATTCCTTGGGGTAATATGCTGGTAGGACGAGTAGAGTGCGGCCCATCGGATTTTGTTAATAAACTGGGCCAGCAGGGTAGTTCAAAGACTAAATAGAATTAATGGCTGACTCAGCGAAATATGACCAAACTTAACATACACTAAGGACTGCAAATATGATGAAAGCGAAGTAGTGTTTGTAGTTGGGATCTTTTTTTTCCTTTTTTTCGGGAGGCATGTGTTGAAATTCTCTGTAGGTTCAGCCAATGCGAAATTATGCTTTGGTGCATCTTTTGCCCACAGAGAAAAGACAGCTAAGTATCACAGAATTTAGGTGAAGCGATACCGACTTACAATATAGTTAAAAAGAAATGAGAATGTTTAGTTTTATATACTCAAGAGAATTTTTAAGGCTGGCAAAGGCTATAAATTACTTATTAACAGTCCCTTGTGTGGTAATCCACCTGATTGCAGATACTGGACTAAGTTACAAAACAGATCCACACTGCTTGGCTCCCAACCACATGCACATACATGTGTGCATGCAATCACATGTAATCAGCCCTGAGCATCTTATCCCAGCTACATAGCTGCAAACCTCACTTAAAAAGGGAAGTACTGTTCGTTAGGCCTCATATCCAGTTTACTAGAGAGTTAGTAAGATTCACTCACAGCAGAGATAAAAAAACAACATGTGGCCAAAAAATGAAAATATCTAGTGGGTTAAATGAATCTGTACCCAGTACTCCCAATAACAATGTGGAAAAATTATTTTTTTCAACATGAAGTATTTTTGTACCTGAACTTACTTCCGATTTCGCTGAGTAATTCCCTATTTTTAAAGGTAAAAATGATATAATTTTATCATCAACTCCCTCCACCCCCAATACAATCTAGTTGGGGAATTAATTCCCCCTGGTATAATTCTCTAAATCTCCATTTTACTTTTTCCTAAATAATTGTGTGTATGTTTGTATTTGTCAGGACATTTTAAGATCGGTAATAAAAAATACTTTTACTCAGAAAAGTCATATTTAAGTATAAGGTACATAAAACCAGAAAAACATATATCGTACAGCCATGAGGGAACACTTCCTTAACTCTTTAACCCTACATTATTGATAGCATCGCAAAGTACCTTATTTATACAATGTATATCAAGCCAAATAATGACATCAGCAATAACATCATAAAGTGTCCGAACAAAAACTAGTCGACATCATGCTACTACTTTGACTAGTGAACAGCGACAATCTATAAGCCTTCTCAGTACCCATCTTAGACACAAAGAATATAGCTAGATTGTACACTCTCTTGTCAGCCTCGTTCCATAATCATATATTTAATCATCCATACAAAGAATATGACGAAGATTTAGAAGTCAGTTTTCATAAAAATCAACTTTTTCAGGCTGGCTGTACCCAGGAGACTTTGCATACATTGATTCAGTACAATTGTTTGCTAAAATCAAGAGCTTATATTATGTGCCTACATTTTTTCTACTCCTGCTGCAAAATCAGTACTAATTTGCCCAGATGGATCAAATCAGTTGTTGAATCCTTTTCTTAAGCCATGCAAGCTATTTTCTACACCCACTGAGCCTGATTCACAAAGGCACTCATGGCAGAGGCCCCGCAGTCGTTGGGGAGTCTCCGCAATCAGAGCGGAATCTTCTCAATGAGAATTCTCACCAGGGAGATTTTCCCCCAAGTGCATATACTCCCCCACGACTGAGGGTCTCCCCAACAACTACAGAGGCTCTTTGCAAATCAGGTCCATTATATATTTTTTAAAGTTTAGAATGCTTTATTGAGATGAAATACCAAGTAAAACATCAGTATACATACTACAAACAAAGGTCAAATAGTAACGTTACTAAAAATTGGAATAACAAAATTAGGACTATAATAAAAAATATATGATTGAAACCAATTTGAAGCTTCTAAACCTATATTTAGACAAGTGCAATTTAGTGTTTAAAAAGGAAGGGAGGAAGAAAGAAAGAAGGAAGGAAAGAAAGAAAGAAAAAGGGGGAGAGACACAGTGGAGTAATGAACGGCAACTAGATTGTAATGTAAAGATAACAGTAAGTAGAAATTATTAACATAATATTATCAAGAAGGTTCATGACATACAGGGTAAATCAAACGAGCGACCAGGAAAGAAATGTCGTGAGTGGTAACTATAGCAAATCCTTTTTGATCAGTGAGGGGGTAGAGGTGGCATATGCACAATCTAATCTATGATGATAACATAGCAGGTTCCACCAAGCTTGATACGAGATTTTTGCAGTGTCCTTCCAATTAAAGGTGATAATCTGTAAAGTAATAGCTATAAACAAAACAATAAATTTACCCACGCTTCCCTGGGCATTCCATATGGTAGAGGAACTACCCAGAAAAACGTGTACAATATCAAAGGGTACATTGGTAGATAAAACTTCATTCAACTTCTTCCAAATAAGTAACCAAAAACTCTTGACCAAAGGGCAGAGAGAGGACATATGGAGTGAGTCACTATTGCCATGAGGGCAAGACCAGCATTTCGTATCATCCATTAAATTAAACTTGTGAATATCTGTGGGGTGAGGAAAAGCCTATTATAGAAATAGTATAGAGTATGCGTAGTGCTTGCTGATCTTACAGAGGTATGAATTTTTACGCAAATGGAGCCCCAGGTTTGAAAAGAGAATTCATGTGCCAGATCTTTTTGTCAGAGAAGTTCAGTACTGGATTTGGTTCTAGGAACGGAGGGCTATGACAAAATCTTGTAAATATGGGAGGCTTTAAGCTGAGTTGAAAAATCTAGTGAGAGAGTGTATGTCTTATTGTAAGGGGACGAATTTTGGGATTGGAAGTGAGTGATGGATGATCTAAGGTGAGGATACTGAGGAGCATATAAAGGGGATATATCATATTTATCTTGAATCTCCATGAAATCCATAGGAGACCCATTGATCATCTGATGTTCAAATGTAATAATGCCTTTATCGATCCATTCTTTCCAAAAAAGAGCTTGGTTTTTAATCTTTAAGTGTTTGTTATACCAGACCGGAGTATGTATAAAGTTATCCGTGTGAGAGAAGTATGCTTTAAACAAAGAAGTAGCAACTGCAGACGAGTGTGAGAAAATGGGCGATGAAAAGCATCTGGGGGTTGAGATAATCTAGTGGCCACAGCAAAGGGGAATAGTGCACATTGGGATTGTTCCAAAGAGTTCCAGGCTGTTAATGGTGTGAGTGAGGCGTCAGATAAAAAAAAGTCCAAACTTGTTTCAGGGTGAATGCAGAATGATACCGTTTAATATTAGGAAAATTAACCCCTCCAAGTTCCCTGGGTTGCTGAAGTCAGGTGAGTGCAATACTAGTTTTACGGTTATGCCCTACAAATTTGGTCAGGGAGCGGTTAATGGTATTAAAGAAAGAGAGTGGGAGAGTGACTGGGAGCATAGAGAGATAGAAGTTGATGATCAGGAGCAGCATCATTTTAATTGTAGCAAGTCTGCCCCACCAAGAAAAGAATAGTGGACACCAGCTATCTATGAGAGCAGAGAGTTTTTTAAGTCTGTCTGCAAGATCAATTTTAATAGTTTCTGTTAAACTATTAGCATAGAGGATGCCTAAGCATTTAATACTCTTAGGGTTCCACTTGAAAACTGTGTCTTGAAACATATGAGAAAGCAATGTTTGTTCAGAGGCAAAACCTCAGACTTGTCAAGATCAAGGGGCAGATTTATGAGGCCCGTTGCGCCATCGGAACGTCACTTTTTGTGACGTTCTGTGGCGCAGAAGCCTCCGTGATATTTATCAGGCAGCACTGAGCCACTTTTTTTGGCTTAATGCTGCCTCATAAATATCAGTCCCTTTAACGCAGTGTTCTGCGTTGAAGGGGCGTGCAATGGGTGTTGCTGGGGGCGTTCCCAGCAACACCCATGGCCTTTTGACACTGCCCCAGATTTACGAGAAATCGTAAATCTGAGGCAGCGCCAAAAGCTTCCGCCTCCCCAGGGGAGGCGTAAGGGAGGCGCAACGGGGAGAAATATCTTTATTTCTCCTCGTTTTTCCTTTTTCTATGTGTGCTGCATTCTGCAGCACCCATACAAAGAGGAAAAACCTCTTGTGATTATTTTTGTACAGAAAGGTTTCCCTTCCTGTACAAAAATATTCATCTCCGCAACGCAGGCACCGTTGCACCATGGTGCAGAGGTGCCTGCGTTGGCGCAGGCAGCCCATTGTGCGCCGGCGCAGGGGAAAAGGACAGGAATGCGCCGCATTTTATAGATACGGCGCATCCCTGCCCTTTTCTTTTGCCGTAGGGAAGCGCAGCAGGAAGGCCTGCTGTGCTTCCCTACGGCAAAACCTCATAAATCTACCCCTAAGTTTGTAACCAGAGACTAGAGAATAATCCTTTAGCAAGGAGAAAAATGTGGGCAAAGAGGTTTTGGGATTAGAGAGGTATAATAAAATGTCATCCACATAGGCAGTAAACTTAATAGCTATATGTTTAAATTGAAAACCCGTATAATGTGGGGAGCGACAAAGTTTTTCAAAAAATGGTTCTAGGGCGAGAATAAATAAAAGAGGGGATAAAGGGCATCCTTGTCTAGTTCCTCTGTGAAGTGGAAAGTATTTGGATTGACAACCATTAACCCAAATGGAAGTAGAGGGTGCAGAATAAAGAAGCTGGATGTATCTAAGAATGATGGGGCAAAAACCATGCCATTTCAAGGCTCCAAAAATGAAACCAAATTTACCCTGTCGAAGGCTTTTTCAGCATCCAACGCGACTGCAGCAATCGGTGAGTTCATTTTAGAGGCTAAATGGATAATATTGAGGATATTCCTTGAATTATCTGTAATAGACCGTCCTTTAACAAACCCTGATCGATATATATTAATTAAGTCCGGGATTACCGAATTAATACGAAGGGCTAATAATTTGGCAAAAATCTTACAATCCGTGTTAATTAAGGAAATGGGTCTGAAATTTTTACAGTGAGAGGGGTCCTTGTCCTTTTTAGGGAAGAAACACAACATCGCTTGAGTAAAAGAACCCTGTGACACACCGGAAGATGAGAAGTGATTTATGAGAGATAACAATTGAGGGACTAGGAGTTGCTTGAAGTGAAGAAAAAAACGTACAGTAAAACCATCTGGACCGGGTGTTTTATCTTTGGGAAGGTGGATGATAGCATTGATAATTTCTTGTTCTGATATAGGGCTACCAAGAGATGTAAGATGCGTGTGTTTATCAGGGGATTTGGGAATGGTTTGGAAGAAAGAATCAATTTGGTCAGTAGTAGGGATTGACTTAGGAGTGTAGAGAGAGGTACAGTATCCAGTGAAACATTCAAGGATTTTCGTATCTGTAGTGTGTCTAACTCCTTTGCCATCTGTAATGGCAACAATCTTGGACTTTTGTTTTTTAATTTTAAGATAATTGGCTAGGGATTTGCAAGCTTTGTTCTGGTCACCGTACATTTTTGCATTAAATTTAAGAAGATTGTTGTAGGCGTTATCCCAGGATTGTTTGTTATATTGCATTTTAGCCTTATTGAGATTAGACAAGGTTTCAGAACAGCTCCTGGTAAAGTAAGCGTGCTCTAGGGCCTTGATTTGTTTTAGAATTAGTGTAGCAGCCGTAAGTGCCTTCTTTTTCCGGGAGACAAAATCTATTATAAATCCTCTAACAGTGGCTTTAGTCATGAATTGAAGAGGTGATTGGGAGAGAAATATGTAGTCAATTCAGGAATGAGACCTATGAACAGGGGAGTAGAAGGAAAATTCCAGGACATCACGCTGTAAAATTCTACATGCATCCACCAACCCTCTAACTGTAATTGCTTTGTGAAAAGTCTTCTGCTTATTATTAGGGATAAATTTGGTTTGGAATTTATGATCTAAAAAAGGGTCAATGAGTTGATTACAGTCACCACCCAAAATCAGGTTTTCAGAGGCATGAGAAGAAAGGAGAGTGGAAAAATCATTCCAAAATACTAAATCAATGCCGTTGGGACAATATTCATTACAAATAGAAAAGTGAGTTTTATTGATTTTAACATTTAGTAAAAGCCATCTACCATTAATGTACTTGACCTCATTTTGCAGACAAACAGTTGATGATTTATGGAACAATATTACAACACCATTCTTGTTATTAAATACTGGGGAGCAGAAAACATCTTCAACCCATAGTTTACGTAAAGAAGACAAATCCTGTTCTTTAAGATGTTTCTTGCAATAGCGCTACCTGACATTTCAATTTGGCAAGGTGAGATTATATAAAAAAAATTAATTCGATTACGGATCCCTTTAACATTCCAAGAGATAATACGCAAACCACACATCGAGAAAACTTATTGCAGATTAAGCACTTAGAAATATTAAACTTAAAAGAAGTATAATAAGTGAAATACAGAAGACTAAGTAACATTAAACTGTGCAAATCCTGAGTGGAAATAAATCTAAAAAAGAGAAAAACAAAAGTAGGCAGGAAAATAGAAATTGAATAGAAGAAATGTGAAGGCAGAAAAAAGCTGCCACAAAGAATAGGAGGAAGAAAAGAGGAGAAAGGGAAGGAAGAACGGGAAAGGGAAATAAAGTGTAGGGAGAACACAGTCTCCTTAGAGGGATAGCCAGAGAGAAGATGACAAGAAGCTGGAAGACTTCAGTCACAGTGACCACAAATGAGACATTGAAGTAGGTGGGGGGGGGGGCGAGGAGAACATAGGCAACCCCAAGAGAGCGACACCGAAAAGAATAAATATAATAACCACGAATAAAAAATTCAGCAAACTGTAATCGTGAACGTAAACATACATAAAGGAAGGGAACTTACCGAACAGTGAAGGGGACAACAGAACAAATGGAGTATACAAAACAAAACAGATGAACAATGCGGATACGAACAGCATCACCCAACAAGACACGGAGAGGGAGCCTGTGGAATAAAAGAGAAAACAAATAAGAAAACATTCAAGTTTTGTTCAATTCCATAGCTTCTCCCCTATGAGTATGAATGCATTTCCTAAGATCAGGTGGTTCTTCAAAAGAATAAGTTCTGTCCTTGTAGGTAACTTTAAAGAAACATGGATGAATCAGGCCATAGCGGGCATTCATGGAGCGCAATGTCGGTCTGATTTCTAGAAACTCCTTCTGACGGTTGGCGGTGGGTGTAGACAGAGACATCCTGACTGAAAAAGATTTTTTGACCAGACCAGAGCATCTGTTTACGTTGTCGTGCTACGTTGAGAGTCGCCATGAGATCAGAATATAATAGGAAGTAAGCGATAAGTCTTGTGGTTTGCAAGAAGAGGAGGAATGCTGGGGGGCTATCCTGTGAGCCTTTTGAATTTTGAGATCAGTGGATTTCGGCGTGCCGACGATCTGAGAGATATGAGTCTTCAAAAGGGAGATCATATCTGAACCTTCAGAGCCCTCTGGGATACCATAAACGTGGAGGTTGTTGCGCCTATTTTGGTTTTCTAAATCCTCTGTGATTTTCTTCAGCTGTTCCACTTCATAAGAAAGAATATCTACTGTAGCAACAACATCTTGGGCATCACTGATCTTTTGATCAACATCCGAGAGCCTCAAGTCTAAACCAGATAATTTCTCCTCAATTCGTTGAAGTGTCGCAGTGGTTTCAGTCAGAAAAGGTCAAATGTTGCGAAGTTCATCCTCCAAAGTCAGCGGGAGAGGTGATATCATTGGAGAGGACAGGTCTTTCTTGGCGCGTTTATTTGCATTACCAGAAGAATCCTTGTGACCATTAGTATTGGAACCAGATGCTCCTAAGGACTTGGTATGATGAGAGGAATCCATGTTTGAGAAGTGAATAGCTACAACATGCAGAAAAAACTGTTCTCTCAAAGTACTATATTCTGTAGCGTCAATACACAGTGCCCAAAATTGCGATGAAAATTCAAATGAGAACAGAAGATTAGAACAGAAGTAAGTAAAAGAAAGAAAGGCAGACAAGGAGGAGAAGGATCCAGGTGGGCCGAAAATAAATGTTATGGGTATGTTCCTGCCATCATGACATGCCTGCCCTCATGCAGTATGCAGCATGACACAACAGTCCATAATAAAGCAGAGGGCTGGTCTGTTTTGGTGAGTAATTGTAGAATAAAACACTTTAGTTGTTATCAATGTTCTGTACTCCCAAAAATAAATTAATGCTGTGAGGAAGATAAGTCGACAACAAACGCGCACAATGGCGTCCGCAACATACGGGGCCACTGAGGCGAGACAAAAAGGAAGGAAAACGTAATGAAGGAGACCGTTTCCAGGTCTAAAAACTTGCCTCAGTGTGCCCCACAACTTCTGAGAGGAGGAAACATGCTTTTGGTCCGGAAACGCAAGCGGGAAAAGAACCCTTCAGTGCCGACCGTAGCTCGTGTCACGGAGCGTCTCAAGGGGCAGCCATCTTGTGTTGCCGCCGCCGCGTGCCCCTATTTGCCGCCACCACGCGCCTCAGTCGCCGCTGCCGCGCGCCCGGGTCCATTATATTTAAATGGGTGTTTTTGCTCCTGAAACGTGAAATCGTTATGATTAATGCTTGTTCATCATGGGGTGCTGTAGGAAATTAGCCTTTTTTTGTGAGGTCTCCATAGATTTATTACCTTTTTCTGCACCCTATGTTTGCTTGTATTTGAACACTGTCCACTGCAATACTGCTTTTCAGTGCCACTGTTTGAGGCAGGTTTACCATTCAATCACGCAGCACTGTGCAGGAGCCGCAAATGCTGCACTGCGTGAAAAGGACAGAGGAGGAGAGCACCATATTTACAGAAATATGACTCTCTTCTCCTCTTTCCCTAGTGCTGGTGCTGAAATCAGTTACCGTGTGCCATGGAGATACCTTTGCGCCATGGTGCAACAGTGTCTCCATGAGTCTAGCATAGGTTTTGTACCGGAAGGGTACCCTTACAGTACAAAATACCATACATAGACTGACTCTAACCTTTTTCCTTCTCTGTATGTGTGCTGTAAAGTGCAGCACATGTACAAAGTCGGAAAAGAAAGGAGAAATTGAAGCATTTTTCCTTCGTTGCACCTACTTCAAAAGGAGGCAGTTTTCTGAAGCTAAATCCTGTCTCTTTTATTTAGTAAATCAGGACTATCCCGTCCTTCACAAAATTAAAAAAACAACTTAAAGTCCTTTTCCTCAACCGCTCCCTCCCAAATGGATAGCCGCCTTCAAAACGCTATTCCCTGCTCGTCGTCTCTTCCTGACATTAGAGCTCTAAGACTTTCCTCCTCCCTGCTATTCGACCCCCAACTGCTACCCCCCTTAATTGGTTCAAAACCAAGACAACGTGCACTCTATAAGGTTATTGCAGGACTCACGGACTACCTCAATGCTGCTCAGCACACTTGGATTTCCGAACCTTTTATGTAGAATCCTGCTTTATTGTATCAACCCCAAGACAACGTGCACTCTATGAGGTTATATCAGGACTCACGTACTACCTCAATGCTGCTCAACACACTTGGACTGCCGAACTTATATGTAGAATAATGGTTATTTTATGAATCTTGCTCAAAAACTGTTGTGAAGCTCTCCGATTTCCTCAGGTCAGGCTAGCACTATATAAAACTCCTTAATAAATAAAATAAATAAATAGTAAATAGGGTTTAGTGTCAGAAACCTTGGTTGGTTGCATGGGAACACCTATGCTCCACCCATGGTATTCCCCTTGTCGCTAATTAAGGCAAAGCAGGGCTATGCGCTACTTTGATGGTATTTCCACTGGAAGTATATCGGGGGAAAAAATGTGCTTTGTTATGGTGGGTGCTTAAAATTAAAAATTGTAGCATACTAGAATAGTATTCCATTGCAATAAAGTGACCCAAAGCTGTCTTCACTGTATAAGTAAGGGGCTAGGTTGTTTATTAACAGGACCCGGTGTTAAGAAAATCCTTAATTTATATATTTGATTGGGAAAATACTAGCATAACGATTCAAAGCTATTTTCCACTTTGTTTGCAACCCAATTTGAAAAAACTTGATTTTTCAAAAGTCTAATAGATAAATATATTTTTCAAATTGTGCTTTGAGCTGCCATAAAGAGAACTGGTTCACAACTAGTTTGGCACTCAGCTGCAATCCAAAGTCTCATTACATGTTGACAGCATGGAATTTGCATTGTTGAACCAAATCATTATCCTCTGGGAGCAAAGTCGTTAGCACCCTGCCCAGGCAAAATTGGTTCCTGTTGTACATGAAGACAACCTGATTACACAAGAAGACCAATCTGAAGCCTGCTGCCACAAGCTAGCTTTGAGCCAGGGACTGATTTAGTATAGTAGTCCAGCCAGAAACCTAAGTGGTTGTGCTTTATGGTTGCCTCTCCTCATCTGTCCCCTTTCCAGCTGGGACTGTGCTATGGATAGGCGCAATAATAATATGTATTTGGGACATGCAGTCCCAAGTCCTCTGGAATGCATCCACTGGGTATTTACACAGTGGTTCCCTGTTCTAGCACTGTGGCAAAATGTCCCTACCTCGGGTGTATGTATATGGCCTACGTTGTCTTTCCTATGCTGTCTTTTTGTGGTTAATAAACTGCAAGGGTGTTATCAGTGAAGAGTTCTTTTGTGTCATGGGCTATGGATCAAGGTCTTTGCTGGCCTAGCAATGTGCCCAGAAGTCAATGGTTTGAGTGATGGGTCTGGCAGGGTTCCTCCAGTCCCTCTAGCTGAGCAAGCCATGCCCTGTCCTTGGCAGTGAATGGAGTGGGGATAAAACCAACCCCGTCCATGAAAGCAAGAATTGGTAAAACATCCTTTGGAGTGGAAGGTACCATAGGTAGACCAGGCTTCTTACTCCTATAGTCGAAGAAGAAAAAGAGGATAGGTAGATATGTAGTGCTGAGAGAAGGTGAAGACAGCACAGCAGGGCATCAGAGAGGCATGGTGATCCAGTTGCAATGCATGTATTGCGTAAAATGTAAGACTAGCTTTAAATATTTGCATACACTTTACTGTCCCTAAGCATCCACAAATCTGTCTGTCAATGCCCAAGATAGAAACTGATATAAGAGGCTAATAGATACCTGGGTGTTTATTTTTCTACAGGTTTATGTTCCTCTAATAAGAGGAATGTTTGTGTTAATATTCATTTAATTCATTGGAAATAACAGGAAGGTAGTGTATTGCTCTATTCAATGACTCACAATAAGCAAATACATTGTTTTTGGAGGGCATGATCTAGAGATGAGGAACTATTACTTATAATGACTCTCCAACAGTTCAAAAAAGCATAGATACCAAGATTGTCAGAGATACTTCTATGTTGGACTTAACATGGCGGTTTTTGATGAAGGGGGCTAATCTGTAGGTGCCTGTCATACACAATTATTTGAATTGCACTTAGAAGAAGAGAAGGATGGCGATGATTGCATAGGAAGTGTGACTTTCAGCAACAGGGAAGAGGAATGACACAGTTTGCTGAGCAACAGCAATTAACTTTCTTATCATCTTGCACAGCCAAGTGCCAGTAGTGACAGCAGAGAAACTGATCGGCTGTAGCCATGTAGTCAACGCAAATCTTCAGCTTGGGTGAAGTAGCACATCTTCGTCCTTATTCTTTATCTTCAAATCTGGCTGCTTCTACCTGACAATGAAGACAAAATAAAAAAATCTTAGGCAAATAGGGACCTGCCATTTGCAAATCAGACTTGGGCTTGGCCTAGTACGAGCTGGGCAGTCACAACTGCCAGACCAGATTCATTTTGGATATGAAGATAAGTAGCTACAGACTGTCTTTAGCTTTGTTGGGTCCCAGCAATGAGGTGCAGTTTGAGGCTTTGGGCACAATGAGCACAGGACACACAAGTCAGCATAACCTTTGCACTTAGCATGTCCCTGTGGCATTCTGCCTTTGATGAAATATCATTGGCTGGTCTGTGGTCACTGTATTGGCCCAAGACCAGAAACCGAGCGAGTGGGGATTGGCTCCTGCCGTCAGAACCTTTAGGTCACCAAGGTTTCCTGGCAGCCTCTCTGAGGTGACTGATTATGTTTGACAGTTGCTCGACGGTAGCTGAGGTATTTGAATACACTTGACATCTTCTCCCAGTCTTGTGTGTGACGTTCCTTCTTTGCAACCCAATTCCACAGTCCACTTAACCACAAAAGTAATGCAATTATCACAGAGGAAAGGGAAGAAACTGATTAGCTTGGCCTAAATCAAAGGTAAAGGATATTATTAGTTTTCTCTTGATAAATATAGATTGTGTCTGGGGAGATAGACTCCTACAGCAGATCTGGAATAATTAAAAAGTGAAGAATTAAAGCATAACAATTTGAAGGATTAAGACTACTGCATAGCAGTAATAAACTGCCATGGAAACAGCCTCATGCCTCTGAAGCAATTCATGCTCCAGCATTTGTGCAGCCAGCTGCCCATTAAACTCTATTTAAACGAACACCAGTCAGAGCAAGTTGAAAACATGCATTCATTCTTTTACAGCACTCAACATTAAAGAGGAATTCCAGGATGCAGATCTAGAACAGACCAATAATAAACAACGGCAGATAGCTAGCAGGTTTTTTGAGATGATCAGTTCCTAATCAGTTTGAACACCGCATCATAGTGGAAGTGCAAGAGAACTGTCCAAAAAATTGCCTTGTTTATGGCCTCTCAGCAGGATTGAGACTGTCCTGAGAGCTTTCCTGGACAAACTACTCACAGTGTATGATTCAGAAGGCATAGTTCCTCTCACGTGCCTCACTTTCTGAAAAAACTTGGTGGATTGGCCTGGCAGGAGAGGTACGACAATGGTGCACATTTTTTCAAGCTCTCAGGTCCCACACTGGTGTTGCAGGTGTGTGCCATTTGACATTGACTTATCTGGGAACCACCACCAGGATCTAGTCTTTCTCCTCATCCCTTCAAACACACGTTTCAATGTGCCATATGTCATCAAATGTATTGATAATACACAATTGAACCTTAAGGTTTAAGGTGCATAACATATCATAAACTAGTAAACTACCTCAGTTTATTGTTATTATTTTTATTTTTGGCAATTTAGTTTAATGCGAAGTCAACTTCAAAAGAAATCATAAATCTTTAAAGATATTAGAACATTGCTGGGAGATACAATGTGTGAGAAATAGTAGGAAAAGCATAGGATGTTTAGGAGAGAGTAATCCATCAAGCGAGTACAATAGTACTGGCTTTGAGACCATGAGCCACATGCACGATTGCTACATTTTGAGAGTTCCTAATTGCGACTTTTTTCAACTCGCAATGAGGAAGTCACAAAATGCGATGTACAACAGTGTGTTTGAAACTGTTTGCTTTTCCCAGTGGGTCGCAAATGAACCTTCCTTATCAATATTCATAAGGCAGGATGCAATTTGCCACCCACTGAAAATAGCCAAAGTCACAAGGATGGTGACCTGCTGGGGTCAGAAAACTACCATGTCTGTGACTGCTTTTTCAATAAAGCAATTTCTTTTTGTAATGCATCCCAGTTTCCTTACAGGAAAATAGGATGCATTTCAAAAACAGAAATGTAAAGTTTTCTTTTTTAAGAGTAGGCAGTGATCTTTGGGACCACTGCCTGCTCTTATAAAATGTTTGTTCCCATATTCGCAAAGGAGAAGGGGTCCTTTCAGGACCCCTTCCCATTTGTGAATGGGTTACCACCAACTTGAAGTTGGTGGTAAACTGCGAATTTTTTGCTCCCCAATTTCAGTCATAAAACATTCATACATGCCCCTGCGACTCGCGATAAGAAAAGGAGGCCCTTAACACGCCTCTTCCTAATGCTGATAATAGGTTCCCGAATCGCAAAATAGGGTTACTACATGTCAAAAGGCTTTTTAGCGATCCCAAACAGCACAATTCTCTGTTTTTGACAGATAAAACCTTTTGTACATGCGGCCTCAAGAATATATACAGACGTACTCACCATAAGGTAGTTTGGCAGAAGCATTCTATGAAAATAAAACCAAACTTTCTTAGATTCCATGTCCAATAATAGAGACATACAGAAAGAGAGAAAAATAAGGATGTGGAATCAGAACTGGAATAGAGATAGTGAAAGTGGTTTTCTTGATGTCTTCACAAAGCGAGGGAAATCTGAGCAGATGAAAGAGGGTGTCTACAGGGAGAAGCATTTAGATAGGAAAAAATAAGTGAAAACCTAAATATAGTAAAGTAAAGGGAAAATGCTGAGTGAGATTGGTAGGAAGAGCGGAGCTGGAATGAGGAAAAATGTAATATTGCCTGTTGGTTGATCTGCAGGGCAGAATAATAGCTGACAATGAGTTATGAACACTCCTCAGTGAGTGGAGGGTAAACTGCAATCCTGGGAGGATAATTGTCTTTGCTCTTCAATATTTCCTGGAAATGGACGGTATTATTTCAGCTATCTACAGGGCACTACAACAATTGTAAAATAATGTGCAAGGGATCATGATCGGTGTAGTCCAGAACATGACAATGTATAAAGGTCTGAGCTGAGTTTCAATCTTAAGAATCTCAGCTGGTCACAGTACATTTATGTCGCTTGGTAATACATTTTGTACTCAGAGCGCACTTCTGTGGGCAAAGAATATGCAAAATTTCATGCTAGAAATTCCAAGAAAATGTGTACATTTCATGTAATACAATATTTGCAAATTTCACCTGCAAAATAAAAAATGTACACAATGGCCTTCGTATAGCTTAGATAAGGTTGCAGTCCAACACTGATGCAACATGTCATTGGAGGGGAGCTAATAACATAATGTAATCAGTGCCAGATGCAGAAATCCAGCCCTGGACAAATTTGCAAGATTACCAGTATCTCAGCTGTTGTGACTAATAAATAATATTTATAAGTGAGGTAGAGACTTTACCCCCATTGCTTGCAGCAGTAATTCAATTGAGGCAGGACGAAGGGGTACAAGTACAACCGTTTTTAATAGTCACAAACATCACAACCACTAAAACTATTTTTCAAATGTAAAAACCCTATTTTGCAAGTTGGTAATCTATTATTGACTCTCAAAATGGGGATTGTGAATCGCTATTAGGAGGGGGCATGCCAAGGGCATCTCTTACTAATAGCTAGTCGCAAGGGGATGTAATATTACTGTGCGACTGCAAAACAATTGCAGTTTAGCTCCTACATCAAGTAGAGGTAAGCCAGTGGCAATTGGGAAGGGCACCCAGGGAACCCCTTTCCCTTTGTGAATGATAGAGAAAATGTGTTTTAAGCTCAGGCAGTGGTGCCATGGACCACTGGCTTCTCTTAAAAAATGAAACTGAAACATTTCATTTTTCTTTTTGAAATGCATCCCGTTTTCCTTTAAGGAAAATGATATGCATTTAAAAAAAATCTGCTTTATTCAAAAAGCAGTCAGAGGCATGGTGGATGCTGATCACAGAAAGCCACCATCCCTGTGAGTGCCAGCCATTCCCCATGGGTCGCAAATTGAGACCTGCCTCATGAATATTAATGAGGCAGGTCCCTTGCGACACTTTGGGAATTGCAAACAGTCTCTTAGACACTGTTGTACCTCAGGTATTGTGACTCGGAAATTGCAAGTCGGTAAAAATTGCAGTTTGCGAGTCGCAAAACCGGATGTTCATACAACTAGCCCAAAGTCCTTCCCTTTCTGAAAGCAATGACTCAATAGTCCTAAGTGAACCCTTAATCTTCTGCTTTAGTACCCAGAAATGTCTTATCGTAGTGGAAAAGACCACGTCTTCTTTGCAAATCTCTATTACCATTCTTTACATATGTCATTCACTGCACCCTATCAGAACGTAATTAACGCTGTCTTGTACCAAAGCAGTTCAAAGCCTCACATACTCTTGGAAATTTGCAAACAGATTCATTTATTTATTGAGGAATTTTGTAACAGACTGATTGTTCACTTTTAATATATCAGAGTACTGAAAGGGAAGAGCACTAGAGCAGAATGATAGAAGCGGAATGTTAGGGGCACAGTTTTGGCACAACACATGGTAGCAATCAGTTGCTGCACTGTATTGCACCACAATGGCATATTTAAGATATTACTCTAATTTTCTCCACCCCAGTGTTGACCCACTTTATGCTGTCATGTGTCAACGAACACCCTTGCCCCGTAATGCAGGGTGTAGGTGGTCGGTCATGCATAGGTTTTGATTGGAAGGTCATCCGTTCAGTAAACATAGACGGGTCCATTAGGATGGCGGGCGGACTTCAGTCCGCCCGCTGCCCTAGCGGTGCTGGGACCAGCCACCAGTGGTGCAGCGGTCTCACCATGGCAATCAGGATGCCACCGCCACGGTGGTGGTGGCATCCTGCATATATTACATTGTGGCAGGCGGTGCTGTAAGCAGCACCCGCCACAATGCAATATATACATGTTGTGCATTGGTATGCACAACATGACAGGCACCATGCGGTGTCTGTCACCTTGTGCATGCCAATGTTGGGGGTTACCATGGGTACCCCCCCAGTGCAGCCCCTCATCCCCCTGGGTGCCTGCAACGAGCACCCAAAAAGAACTCTGCATGCCTTTCCATGGCGGAGTCTTCGTCATGGAAAGGCATTGAAAATGCCTCATACTAATATGAATGGTGGTGCCTGCAAGGCACCGCCACCATATTATGGGCCTTTTCCGCCTGGTAGGCACCCGCCGCAATGTTAAAAATGCGGGATGCGTCCGCCAGTGTGGCAGGCGCATCCTAATTGGAATGGCGGGACTGCCACGACATGGGGACATGGGAGGTCGGTCCCGTGCCCTGATGCGGTGAGCTATCGTAATGGGCCCCTAAGTGTAGAGTATGCAACAAACAGTTCATTGACATATAAAAAACTGATTGCACTAGCTTAGGTGCTAGTAACTGACGTGGCTGAACATTATAACCTTTACTAGAAAGTCCCTGCTACCATCAACATGAACAAAAATTAAGTTCCCTCCTAGACTATTTTGAAGATACCAGGGTAGGAAGACTCTATAGATCAGGCCATAGGAGACAACCAGACTAGCAAAGACCATGGTGGAATGTCTACCTTACCACACTAAACCAAGCAGCCAATACCAATAACGCTGTTGAAGGATGGCATAATGCCTTCTAATCATCAACAGGACGAGGCACACCCACCCTACACAAACTCCTAGTCTTCCTACAAAAAGAACAAAGCTACCAAGAACTCAAAATGGAGCAATCGGTCACACAACTCAAACCTAAACTATCCAAACAAACTAAGCAAATGTATCAATATCTTCTACAACAAGTTAAACTATATCCTACAGCAAGAGGCCTAGAATACTTAGGGACTCATTACGATGGCGGTTGGATTTTTCCGGCCGCCACTGTATCGGAGATTGGGTCCGACCGCCATGCGTGCGGCGGTCCCGCCCATGGTATCATGATGTGACCGCCACACGCATGGCGGTGATTGGGTCCGTCTGCCATGCTTTCAGCGGTCCCGGCCATTGTATTATGATGGGCCCGCCACCGCAGAGGTCGGATTCCGCAGCTTTAACATTGTGGCTGGTGGCACTGGCAACAGCACAGCTGCGTCGTGAAAATGAGCATGTTGTGCATTTCACTGCACTACGTGGCAGGCACTGCACTGTGCCTAAACAAACACACGGGGACCTTGTCCGATCCCTTTTAAAGCAGCACAGCCTTGGCGTTGCTCAATTAATCAAATAAATCAAATTTATCTATACATAGTTTTCAATTTATCCACTTTTTAACTCCATTCCTTTTCATTTTTTTCACTTTTCATCGATTTATTTCACTCATTCCCAAACGTTGTCCAAACATATTCATAGACAGGAGGTGTTTCCATATGTCACGACTTTATTTAAAATTGACCCAATGCATTTCGGGAAAGATTTCCCTTCGTCAGGGGTATCTATATAAAAATCCATTAACACAAAAACGTTAGCTTAATTTGTTACAATACTCATTCAATGCACAAACGTAATGCTTCTGTAGAGCTTTAGGAACAATGTTTGTTTCTCAAAAAACATTTTGAACACACCAAAATAATCCCCATCTTAACTACCATAGTATTTATTTAGTCATTTTTTAGTTGGAACCGTAGTCCTTGTCAAACATCCCAGCTTCTTTTAGTGTGTATGAAGTGTTTTTTGAGATACAAACATTGTTCCTAAAGCTCTACAGAAGCATTACGTTTGATATGTAAAATATGTAAACCTTGTAATAATGTTTTTCTCTTTAAAAATATCTACTATCTAAATAAAATGTACAAAATAAAAACTATGTAATAATTATTAATATTTATATTTTATATATTAATATTTCTAATTAAAATGTATTATGTTTTTGAATAAAAATAAATCTATTTTTATATTTCTCAAATGTATTTCAAAAACGTTTACAGTTTGTCATTAAAATAGTATCACTATAGCTAAAAAACTATAAAATGTTAATATCATCAAACAATAACTAGCAATTGTTAAATAAATACATTATTATGTGACATATACACATAAAAATGTGAAATAACAACATCTGTTAGTACATGAATCTCGTCAAATGTGTAAAGTAACATATTAATGTATAAAACAAATTTTCTTTAATTGTGACATTTAGAAATTACATATACACAAACTGTTTTATTGTTTCTCAAATAAATATAATTTCCTATATTTATGTATTGATTTATTTTTCATATTTACGATAAAACATGTTATTGACATTAGCATTGCATATCATGTTTAAAATAAATAAACGTTATTAAAAAAGGAAAATGTAAAAAAAATCTAATATTTCAATATTATTAAATATAATGTTTCATATTAAATATATTTTTATTAATTGTACTATATGAAATATTATGTTTTATTAACATATATATATATACAATGTTATTTTATTTGCCTACACAACTATATTATATATATATTTCTTTATACTACTTTAAACAATAATATAATTTTTTACATATTTAATATTACATTTAGCTACATAACTCTTCCAATTCCACTTAACATAAATACAGAGGAGGTG
Source organism: Triturus cristatus (assembly GCF_964204655.1). Classification (NCBI taxonomy): domain Eukaryota; kingdom Metazoa; phylum Chordata; class Amphibia; order Caudata; family Salamandridae; genus Triturus; species Triturus cristatus. Next base: position 193,591,290 of record NC_140582.1, read on the forward strand.
ATAAGCACTAAACTTAATGAATTTACTATTCCCACTTCACTCAGTATTACATTATGGTCGATGCTGGACACTAAACTTAATTAATTTACTATTCCCACTCCAGTTAATATTAAATTGCGGTAGGTGCTGGACGTTAAACTTAATTATATTACTATTCCCACTCTAGTCAGTATTTAATTGGAGTAGGTGCTGGACACTAAACTTAAATAATTTACTATTCCCACTCCAGTCAGTATTAAATTGGGGTAGGTGCTGGACACTAAACTTAATTAATGTATTTTTCCCACTCCAGTCAATATTTAATTGGGTTACGTGCTAAACACTAAACTTAAATAAATTACTATTTCCACTCCAGTCAGTATTTAATTGGAGTCGCTGCTGCACACTAAACTTAATTAATTTACTATTCCCACTCCTGTCAGTATTAAGGGGCTCATTATGATGTTGTGACATTCGCCACCGCCGATCCGGCGGTGGCGACAGTCACAACATCATAGCGACTGAAACCCCCGCCATATTACAATGGCAGGGGGTTTCGCAGCGGACTCAAAGTGCGTCCGTCACTTTTCAGCCGGTGGGCAATCGTTCGGATTGACGCCGGGCAGAATTGGCCCCTAATATGGTGGTGGTGCCTGATTCATATTAGGATGGGGTGTTGTGACGGCCTTTCCATGGTGGCTTTGCTGCCATGGAAAGGCTGGTGGGGATGTTCTATGGGGGCCCTATGTGGGCCCCTGGGGAGTGGGGGTGGGGGTGTGACTGTACACTTTGGGGATACCCATGGTACCCCCCTCCATTTGCATGCACAATGTGGCAGGCACAGCGCGGTGCCTGCCACGTTGTGCATGCAAATGAAAAACATGCCATTTTGGCATTGTGGCAGGTGCGGCTGTACACAGCACCCGCCGCAATGTCAAATATGCAGGATGCCAGGGTGGCGGTTGCATCCTAATCAGGGCTTCGAGACCGCCGCATATCTGGCGGCTGGTCCCATTTCCACTGGGATGGCAGGTGGACTGAGGTCCGCCCGCCATCCTAATCAGTCCCGTAATTGGGGTATGTGCTGGACACTAAACTTAATTAATTTACTATTCCCAGTCCAGTCAGTATTTAATTGGGGTTGGTGCTGGACACAAAACCTAAATAAATTACTATTCCCACTCCAGTCAGTATTTAATTGGGTTAGGTGCTGGACACTAAACTTAAATAAATTACTATTCCCACTCCAGTAAGTATTTAATTGGGGTAGGTGCTGGACACTAAACTTAATGAATTTACTATTCCCACTCCAGTCAGTATTAAATTGGGGTAGGTGCTTGACACTAAACTTAATTAATTTACTATTCCAACTCCAGTCAGTATTAAATTGGGGTAGGTGCTGGGCACTAAACTTCATTAATTTACTATTCCCATTCCAGTCAATATTTAATTGGAGTAGGTGCTGGACACTAAAATAAATGAAATTACTATTCCCACTTCAATCACTATTAAATTGGGGTAATTGCTGGACATTAAACTTAATTAATTTACATTCCCACTCCAGTCAGTATTTAATTGAGGTAGGTGCTGGACACTCGACTAAATTTAATTACTATTCCAACTCCAGTCTCTATTAAATTGGGGTGGGTGCTGGAAACTAAACTTAATTAATTAACTATTCTAACTCCAGGAAGTATTACATTGGAGTAGGTGTTGGACACTAAACTTAATTAATGTACTATTCCCACTCCAGTCAGTATTACATTGGGATCAGTGCTAGACACTAAAAAGCACTCTCACATACACCTAGCAAAACTGACACTTATCCACCCTCACTTGCACCCTCACACACACATCACTCACCACCACCACCTATCGCCATGCCCCCAAAGAAGAATCCAAAGTTCACAGATAGTGAGTTAGAAGTCCTGGTAGATGAAATCATCAGAGTAGAGCCACATTTGTTTGGTACATTGGTCCAAAGGACCCCCATGTCACAAAAAACAAAGATGTGGGCGAGGATTGTGGACAAGGTCAACGCACAAGCACCAATGTTGCGCACAAAGGATGACATCCAGAACAGGTGGTATGTTGTGCGCAGGAGAGTCAAGAAGCTCATCGAGAAGGATCATGCTTTGAGTCAGTGCACTGGTGGTGGCCCTCCTGCCAAACCAGTATACTTCAGGTTGTGGGAGGAGAAGGTGCGGGACATCCTACCACCAGAGAGCGTCCATGGTTTATCAGACATACCAGAGCCTGGTGAGTACACAACCAATATACTCAATATTGTGTGGCAATACACACACATCACTGTCAAGGGGACAGTGAAACCATGCACCTTTAGCAAAGCCACAGTAACCAATAGATAATCATCCCAAGATGTGTATGCTAGTCAGACAAACACAATACCTGCCATCTCACAGTGACTTGTAACTGTGTCATGACACGTACAAACCTACCAACAAATAGAGCAAGGCAGTGGCACAAATCTAAATAAACATTGTCAGACATTTTGCCACCACAAACACACTACCTCACAGTGAAGCTGACTGTCAGGAAGGAATAGTGGGTATGCTGGCGAAGTGAGTGTATCCAAAAGCATGATGGGGTTTGTAGTCCCAGATAATGCTCCCCTCCTAATTGGCCCATCAAGACCACTCTGAACCATGCTCACATCACAGGGAGTGGAAAATAACTGACAAGATGGCTGACACTGGGTCCTGCTGTGGGGAGCACAAGGCCCTGGTAGGGGTTGTGCTCAAATCAGAAGCAGGACACCATTGCCTGACATCCTGAAAGCCAACTTGCAAGCCCGGCAACGTAAGCACGTTTCATGGTGGGATGTCTGGCCGGGTGGGAAGGAGGACTGACAGCTCTGACCATACTTACCAGCATGTTTCGTCACACACACCCCTCAACACAATCTCCACACAACTCACCTGGGATAATGCATTGACTCACACTCTATTGAAATATCACCCAAAGATACATCACACTGGGTTCTGCTGTGTGAAGCACAGGGGCTGTTTTTGGACTTGTAGCCAAACAAACACCAGGACTGCACTGTCAGCCATCTTGCCATTGCTGTCACACTCCCTCACAGGGAAGCAGAGTCAAAAGGAAGGAAGTATGGGCATGCTGGGAAGCGGGTATAGCCAAGATCATGATGGGAGTTGCAGTCACAGACAATCCTTACCCATCTAAATGGACAAGCAAGCTCACACTGAACCATGTTCACCTCACAGGGAGTGGAAATGGACTGCCAAGATGTCTGACACTGGGTTCTGTTGTGGGGAGCACAAGGCCCTGCTGGGAACTGTGCACCAACAAACAACAGGACAACACTGACTGACATCCTGAAAGTTAACCTGCACCCACTGCAATGGTGGCACGCCTCATGATGGGATAACTGGCCTGGAGGAGAAGGAGGTCCTGACTTAAAAACAAATACCACCGAGGCTGGCCATATACACACCTTCTCTGCTAAAACACATTGCACACGTGGTACCAGTCACTCACAAAGTAAATGCCCGGGCAAGATAGCTGACACATGGGCCTGATAAATGATGTGGCTGCAAATCACACATATGCACTGGCCAACCCAAACACGTTCGCACTCACAGCCATTGCAACCGTATGTTCAAACTCACTGTCTGGGGATGCAGTGTCCAGGGGTGCCCCCTGGCCTGGCTGTGGAGGTGTGTCTTGCAGATGACAATTGTGGAGATCCATATATAGTACATTGCACAGAACACACAGGAACTCACATATACATTATTGACAGGGGACATCTGACAGTGAATGGAATGGACACACCAATATAGCTGACACTGTAGCATGGTCACATTCACACTACGTGCTGTTGTGAGCTGCATTCCACTCCTACATCATTCTGCAACATATGCATCCTTCACACAACACACCACTCACTGTCATAGACTCTGTAAACACAAGGTCTAACCTGGACTGCATTGGAGGAGACATGCTACTCAATGCAGCAAAACCGCAACACGCACAATACTGGCTATCACTGTCATGAGCATGGAAAAGCCAGAGTGCTGCCTTGCTCAATCCATATCACCATGGAGAATATTGACAAGTTAAATCACTTCTGCACGTACAAAACTCAGCACCAGCCTCATTAGCTACGGTGACATCATCACTTGTATGAAATGAGATGGGAACTAGGAACACAGGAAAAAATAACTTTCTCCCAAGAGATCACAGGCATACCGGACTGTGACCATGTCGTACCAACACACCAATGTGACGCACAAAGACTAGCAAAAACTGCTATCACACATGCCCCAATCTTGCAATATATCCTAAGTGGAATTGCATGTATGTCCTCGATAAAGGTCAAATGTGTACAGGGATGACACACCTGTGTCAGCCACGTGATGGCCATGTACAGTCAAATCTATACATGAGCTGGTCATGCACACACATTGAAATGCTTCATGTTGGCTGGCAATGTGCTACAACAATATCATCTCTGTCCGTGACAAATTTGTACAATGCAGTACAGTTGCAAATGTCATGTATGTGAACTATTGATGCATGTAGAAACATAGCTTACATTGTGTTTCTCTTCCACATCAGCAAACAAAGAGGAGTCCCTGTCCCAGACTCTGGGAGACCCTCAGCTCTCTGGTGTGGATCAGTCTCTGTCCTCTTCGGATGACGAAGAACAACCTGGCACCTCCAGCGTGAGCCATCATGCAGCACCAGCAGTACAAACATCTGCACCCCCTGCACCCACGCCTCCAACATCTGGCAACAGACAGAGCACCCCCGCCAACACGGACAGACTAAGGACACAGAATTCCGACAGCACTGGGACTCAGGCCACCCAGGAAGCTACAGACAACACCACCAGTAACAACACCCAAGGGGGCCAAGGGCCAAGGGTCACCCGTGCGTGCCACCGCAGGTCCTGCCCGTGTGGCTAGGGGTGGTGGGAGGGGTGGTAGGCAGAGGTCACGGCTTGCAGTGGTGTCTGAACTGCATGATGACCCCCAACTGGCACGCATCATAGATGCATACTAGGATAGCACCGAAGGATTCGGACAGGTAGTGGGGATCATCAAGGGCATTCAACAGGAGCAGGCTGCCCATCATGCTCGCATGGAGTCCAAGTGGGATGAACTTACTGCTGTGCATAGGGACATACTGACATGCTTCCGCCAGATAAGTACCAACATGTCCACACCTCCCTGTGTGCCCACAACACCTGTTGCTGCTAGATCTGCTAATGCCACAGGTAGGGAGGATGACTCTGGTGGAGAGTCCTCTGCACCGCAGACGCCTGCACCTGAGGATCCCCCCCAGAAGAAGAAGAGGGGTCGTCCGAAGAAGGACAAGTGAGACGCAGATGGCCATGCACATCCCCCAGGGACACAAACCCTGTTCTGGAAAATGTTCTTTGTGTGCAAACCGTTCACCTTGTTGTATATAACCCAACTCGCCAGAATGACATGGAGGGTTTATGTTGGGCTAATGTAGCAGATGTCTGTGGACTTTACTCTGGACATTTCAGCTACCAACATTTCCAACTCATCTGTGAACTTTGGATTCAAAACCCAATGTACAGCACCCACCATCCTGTGCACTATCCTCACACATGTTTGTAAATAAACTCACTATTACACTATACTTGCCTCTGTTGTGATTCCAACTTGGAATGTGTCATGGAGATGATGATCTGCTAAAGAAAACAGTGCATGCTAACTACTACAGCAATGTGATCACCGTTATGTGAGTCATGGTGATGTGACACATGTGAGGGAGACACACCACTATGGCACCACAACACATACTCACCACGGCCATGCAACTCATCGCCTACAATGATGTTGACCAAAAATACAGTGGAATGCACAGACACCATACCTATCCACAGTCAGTGGTAACAAGCCCACAAGTGAGGTAAGCAAATGTCAGTCAGATGTGGGAAGACAGACAATGCACATAACAAAGTGTAGCACAGGTTCATTACACATCAGAAACATGCTTATTCCACAACAGTTGCAAGGTAATTCTACTTGACAGTGGACAAACGGTCACCAAGTGTCGAAGAATTGAAGTCCAGGGGTGTGTGGTACATCACTTGATGGGAATCGACAACTTCCACCCTGGGTTGGATTCTGGGTGTTGGGGGTCAGAGTTGACCAAACAACAGGCAAAGTACCCTGGAAGGACAGACCTAAGACACAGTCAAAAGCACAGCAGAACAGGATAGAAATGCAATACACATGCACAAAACATGTCACAACAAACCTACACAGAAACAAGTTAGCATGTCGACACTATTATGGAGTACAGACTACCTGAAAGGACACATCACTGCAAGCATCCAGTCAAGTAGCACACAGACATACTCAAACAGCAACAGAGCAGCACCAACACATTTCAGGCTAACTCAATACATTGACATAACAACCCCGTAAACTCACATTCAGGTGAAGAAGTTGTTGATGAGTTGTGTGCGGACGTCACCCTCATCATCATCATCATCACTGGCATCATGGCCCAGACCTGGATCCTCCACAGGTGGCGGATGTAGGTCATCGTCATCCTGGATGAGAGGCAACTTCTTCCGCACTGCCATGTTGTGTAGCATACAGCATACAATGATAATTTTGCACACCTTTGCAGGGTCATATGGGAGGGCCCCTCTGGTCTTGACCAGGCAGCAGAAGCGGCTTTTCAGGAGACCAAATGTCGGCTCGATCACCCTCATGGTCCGACCATGTGCCTTATTGTAGCGCATCTCGGCTGGTGTCACAGGGTTCCTGAGGGGTGTCAGCAATCACGGCATGTTGGGGTATCCGGAGTCACCTACTTACAAACAATTGAACAATTAGCTGAGTTTTGAAAGAGTGGAATACATCATTGCCAAACACACACAATGGTAAACAGTCAGTACACACCGACAAGCCAGGCACGCTGGTTTGGCATCTTTGACATCATCTTTGCAATGCGACTACTCCTCATGATGTAGTCATCGTGCGCAGAACCGGGGAAATGTGCACACACATGTGTGATACACATGTCCGCTAGACATAGCACCAGAGCATTGATGGAGTGGAAATGTTTCCTGCTCCGGTATGTCTGCTCATGTGCCCGTGGTGGTACCAGGCCACGTGTACCATCAATAATAATCCCTATTTCGTATCTAGGTTGAATATAGTTTATTTTTCCCTGGATTTTAATCGCGCCGCGAGCGCACACGCTGCCCCCCACTTGCACTGTAAAATACCGCATTGGCGAGTTACTCACCGCTTCTAGAGCGGGTCCCGGGTCACTTAGGACGCCATCATTGGTGAGGATCTGGGGAGGAAGCGCCGTTTGTCGGCGCCATCTTTGTTGTAGCGCTCTAGCGCTCAGACGCTTGGAAGGAGAGCCTTCATAAGCTGAGGACTCAGGTGGGTGCAGCCTGGAACAAGGAACCCTCTGGGTACTGACGCGCTACATTTGCAAAACTGCGTTATTTTGATCACTGCAGGACAGAAGCGCATTGCGCTAGCGAAACATACTTTTTAAAAATAATAATCCCTATTTTGTATCTAGGATGAATATAGTTTATTTTTCCCTGGATTTTAATCGCGCCGCGAGCGCACACGCTGCCCCCCACTTGCACTGTAAAATACCGCATTGGCGAGTTACTCACCGCTTCTAGAGCGGGTCCCGGGTCACTTAGGACGCCATCATTGGTGAGGATCTGGGGAGGAAGCGCCGTTTGTCGGCGCCATCTTTGTTGTAGCGCTCTAGCGCTCAGACGCTTGGAAGGAGAGCCTTCATAACCGGGCCATGAGGACGCGCAGCGGTCACGCGCAGCGGGAGCGCCTGATGAGCGCCGGAGGAGCGCCAGAGGAAAGCCCGTTTGCGCCCGTTCGCGCACGATCGAGCCTCGGGCCTGGATGCTCCGGGCAGGTAAGAGTATACTCTCGCACTGAGTTGCTAGGGTATAAGGGAACGACCTCTCCCCGATGTTTACATTCGTTAGACTTGACGAAAGGCCACCAGGCATGTAATCGGTGTCCTTTCTTCATGTCGGAACAGGTACCCGACGAAAATACACCGTCGGAAAACCTGAGGATGGCTTTACTTAACTGCCGATCCCTGCCTGGACACAAGGAAGAAATCTCACTCCTAATTACTTTTAGTGACCTTGATGTCCTGTTTCTGGTGGAGACCTGGCTGGGAGAACACTCTGCCCCAGATCTGGTCGAGGCACTACCCCTAGGATACAGAGTACAGCATAAAGACCGACCAGGAAGAATAGGGGGAGGGATCGCAATTATTTACAGGGAGAACATAAGTTGCCGTCTACAGAATACGAATATCCAGGGATGTGAGAGCACTCATTTTACTCTCCACCCCTCAGATGAGAGCTCACTAACAGGGCTACTGATCTATCGACCACCAGGCCCTCTCGGTTCATTTCAGGAAAGCCTGCTGGAGGCAGTGATAGGAGGGGTCTGTACGGCCACGAATTTCCTGCTTTTGGGAGATCTTAACATCCACTTTAACAAGCCAGAGGATAGATCAGCGAAAGATCTAGAAAATGACCTAGAGAGTTATGACCTCAATTTGAGGGTGCGGAGTTCCACGCATAAGTCAGGAAACACCCTTGATCCCATTTTCACTAATGTTGAGACCATAACGGTCTCGGAGCCTTATCGTGTCCCTTGGTCGGATCACTCGGTGATTCCTTTCCACTGGAAAATACCCAGAATGAGTACTTCTACTTCCTCAGATAGAGTGTTAATAAGACCGTGGTCCAAACTTGATGTGGACAACTGGAGGGGATTATTAGAAGGCAGCAAGCCTCTGGACAACTCCAATGTGGAGGTGGCTGCTAACAACTTTAATCAATGGATTATCCAATCCTTGGACAAACTTATTCCTAAAAAACCCTCAACTATCAGGAAGGGAGAGTTGAAACACCCATGGTTCACCTCAGAATTAAGGCTGCTAAAACAAGAATGCAAAAGGGCAGAACGTCACTGGAGGAAGGACTTTAGTACTGACAGGAAGTTCAGTTATAAAATATTACTGAAGAAATACAAAAATGCTCTTATCGCTACTAAAACGGCCTTCTTTGCGAACAAGATTGAATCCGCCGCCAATGCCCCCAGGGAAATGTTTAAGATCGTGAAGCTCCTTAATAAAATCCCGGATCCTCCTGTAATAGCAGGTGAGCTGAATACAAGATGTGAGGATATGGCAAACTATTTTCAGACTAAAATAGATAAGATTCTGGAGACGATCCCGGTAGTAGATTCTACTGTATGCCACCCGGTTCCTCCGTGGGAGGAAAGAAGGGAATGTCCAACACTCTCAGAGTTTGCCCCCCTTACGGAAGAGCTTCTTCCCTCTCTGATGGGGAGCATAAAAAGTGGATCGCCACGAGATCCAGCTCCTATGAAAATTCTCAATCAGGCACTCCCTGCCATTAGTGAACCGGTAACCAAGATGGTTAACGCCTCTCTGGATCTGGCTACGGTTCCCAAGGTATGGAAAGTGGCCATGGTCAGATCTCTGATTAAAAAAACGAACCTCGACCCTGAAGACTTAGCGAATTATCGCCCGGTATCTTTGTTACCTGGGATGGGGAAGTTAATCGAGAAACTGACAAACATCCAATTAGCGGCATTTCTGGAGAAGCATAATCTCCTCCATCCATCCCAGACAGGATTCAGAAGGGGACAAGGCACTGAAACAGCATTGTTGAAGGTGGTGGAAGAGGCCAGAAGGATTTTGGACGCAGGTGGCAGCGCTGCCATTATCCTTCTGGACCTCAGCGCCGCCTTCGACACAGTTAATCACCATCTGCTGCTGACTCGACTCCGGAATCTTGGGATAACCGGAAAAGCCTGGAAGTGGCTTAGATCCTTTCTGGAGGACAGATACTTCCAGGTGTTCGAGGGCAATAACTGTTCCCGCTTGTTACCGTTACAGTGTGGGGTACCACAGGGTTCATCCCTCAGCCCCACACTGTTCAACGTATACATGGCCCCGTTGGCAGAACTGGTTGCCCCGTTTGGCATCCAGCTAATAAGCTATGCAGACGACACCCAGCTGGTGTTTTCTCTGCAACAAATAGAGTCCCCACCGAACAACCTGGCAAATTGTCTGGAGACGGTGGTAAATTGGATGAATCTGTCTCAATTGAGACTCAATGGAGGAAAAACGGAGCTGATGCTCTTAGGCAGACAGGATATTCCCGACCATCTTGCCTGGCCTACCAGTATGGGTGCTATACCATCGCCTAAGACAGAAATAAAGAGCCTAGGCTTTTGGCTTGATAATGTTTTATCTTTTGAGAATCAAGCCAGAAAGACGTCTGCAGTCTGTCATGGGATACTGAAATCCCTCCGCAAAATCCTGCCCCAACTTCCAGAAACAGCAAGGAAGACCGTAGTCCAGGCGTTGGTCTTATCACGAATCGATTACGGGAATGCTATATATCTTGGGGCCCCAACTTCCACTCTTAAAACCTTGCAAGTGGCCCAGAACTATGCTGCTAGGATCTTAACGGGCACTAGTAGGTATATGTCGGCGAAGCCAGCCTTGAGATCGCTCCACTGGCTCCCGGTGAAGGAGCGGGTGCGATTTAAATCGCTCTGCATTACACATAAGATCCTACATAGAGAAGGTCCTTCCATATTGGAAAACATGATAAGTCCCTATAGGCCCCAACGTAAGCTTCGATCGAGCGAACATAATCTGGCAACTATCCCTAGGATAAAACGAGCCCGCTCAGGCGGCCGACTCTTCTCTCTGCAAGCAGCAAAAGAATGGAATTCCCTCCCGGATTATTTGAGACTGGAACATACCTTCCTTAAGTTTAGGAAGCAACTTAAAACCTTTTTATTCCCCAGAATTTAATGCGGTAAAACAATGTGATGTGAATTAACCCTAGGCTCACTTTGTACCAAAAGCGCTGGGATGCTTACGGGTAGCCATGCGCTATATAAGTGATTTTACAATACAATACTATACAATACAATAGATCTGATGATGTTCGGCATCCTCCCCAGTGTATAAAAAGCAGCCTTTATGTCAGTGAGTTGACTTGGGCTAGGAAACTTGATGTACAGGTCAAGGAAATGCAACATCCCCTCCAAGACATCACGTAGCACACGACTGAACATAGTTTGCGACATACCACCAGCAGTAGCCACAGTGTACTGGAAGGTACCAGTAGCAAAGAAGTGTAGGGCTGCCATCACCTTCACCTCTGTGGTCAGTGCTGTAGGGTATGTCCGGCCAGGTAGCAGATGTGGCACCAACTGCTCCACCAACTCCTCAATCAGTGGCCTGGTGAAGCGGTACCATCGGAAGCAGTCGTGTTCCAGCATGGTTTCAAGGTTTGGGAACGGTCTATGGACAGCTGGTGCCCTGCAGTACAGAGATGAACAAAGGAAGATTGTCGATTCATCCACCCATGTGGCTATGACCAAGCAAAATATCACATGATACATCCTGACAATACACAATGTACTGAGGTGTGTGCTGTTGGGTATGGACACATATGTCACCTACATGCCCATAATCTCACATCTCAAGTCCACATGTCTACATAAGTTCCATGTAGTGCAATGGCAAATCATAGGCTGTGTCACAGTACCTATGTACTGCTGTCACGTTCCAAACACACACCACAGTGACAAGTGAGGACTGATGTCTCCCAGGCATCACAGCTCTTTGACAGGCACATACCCAGGGTCCCTGTATTGCCACATGGACACTGGCATGACATGGCATATCATGTACATGCCACGCCACAAAACAACCATGTGTCCCACAGGTAGTGGCCCCTGTTGTCTCTGCAGGCCATACATGGACGTCTCTGAGACACACACACAACATCAATGTTGATGCACAAACCACATGGGATCAGACACACCTGAGACACAACATGCACACAGACTGTGGGTGTACATCAGAATTGTGGCTATGGGTCTCACTGTGACGTACATACCATCCCACCCAGGACTCAGGGTGTATGTGACATGTCATAAACATATCCAACCTGCAACTGTGTCTATGACTCATGCCCATAACTGTACAGTTGCTCATCACAGTGGTAATGTGCACAACACACGAAGTCTGTCCCCATGAACCCGTGCACAGCCTGGGAGTGGCAGCACCAAAGTGCCACACAACAAACCAAATGTTCCACCCCACACACACAGGTAATGCAGCCTTACATGCCATGGGAACAGTGTGGCACATGCTGTGGTGTGGTAGGTGTACACCTGAGTCCCTGGCAAGTAATTGTGTGTGGAATCCGTTAACAAGCCACACCAATGTCAACCGACGCAGGTGACTTCTACAGAGATGCATCGCACAGTTGTGGACTGAGCCATGCGCACGCCTTGGCCAGTGACTGCAATGTGAACCGACGCGGGTTACTTCTACAGAGACCCATCTCACAGTTGTGGACCGAGCCGTGCGCACGCCTTGGCCAGTGACTGCAATGTGAACCGACGCGGGTGACTTTTATGCATACGCGTCGTGCAGGCATGGACCGAGCCATGCGCATGCCTTGGCCAGTGACTGCAATGTGAAACGACACGGATGACTTCTACAGAGACACATCGCACAGTGGTGGACCGAGCTGTGCACACGCCTTGGCCAGTGACTGCAATGTGAATCAACGCAGGTGACTTTTATACATACGCGTCGTGCAGGCATGGACCGAGCCGTGCGCACGCCTTGGCCAGTGACTGCAATGTGAACCGACGCGGGTGACTTCTACAGAGACGCATCACACAGTTGTGGACCAAGCCGTGCGCACGCCTTGGCTAGTGACTGCAATGTCAACCTACACGGGTGACTTCTACAGAGACGCATCGCACAGTTGTGGACCGAGCCGTGCGCACGCCTTGGCCAGTGACTGCAATGTGAACCTACACGGGTGACTTCTACAGAGACGCATCGCACAGTTGTAGACCGAGCCGTGCGCACGCCTTGGCCAGTGACTGCAATGTGAACCGACGCGGGTGACTTTATGCATACGTGCCGCACAGTTGTGGACCGAGCCATGCGCACACATAGCCCTTTGAATCGTATGGAGACAGGTGCGTGTCGACCGAGCCATGCGCATTCCTTGGCTATGGACTGTCATGGAGACGGACGCAGATTCAAAACTTGTACGGGTCGTGCGCTGGAAATTCAGTTGGCTGCCTACAACAATGTTGCAACTCCTAGGGTGTCATGAAGGTGAAATTTTGAACGATGCGGAAGACGTGCACGAGTCGTACAATTCCATGAATTGGCCAGATTCATAGGATGCATGTTGGACCTATCACTTGCCTGCGCTACATGCTACTGAACCACATCTCTGCTACCACTGTTGCTGTCTCTGCATCCTCTGGCTACTGCTATGGCACGTACTCTGGAGAGAGCCCCAGCCTTCACAGAGGAGGAAAACCAGGCCCTGCTGGACGGGCTGCTTCCACAGTATCGCAAGCTGTATGGGAAACCAGGGAGCAGGTGAGTGTGCAGTCCACTGCCTTCCTAATTGTGCATGTTGTCTGACTAGCAGTACTAGCAGTGTGTACACCAGTGGCAAGCGTACTCACTGAGTACTTTCAACCCCCAAAGTGTGTAGGTACATGTGATGAACAGGTGTTCTGCAGCAAAAGTGCATTTGGATAAGCTTTAACTTCCCAGACAATGTTACCATGTCAGACATGCAGGGCAATTGTCCATTTCCATGGGTGCACTACCTGTGTACCTCATTTACCTTTGTGATGACTACATGTATATCCAACTGTGTGCAGCATAAATATGTGGCATGTGTGGTATTGGCCTTTTCACTTTATCATCCTCACAGGTTGATGCCCACCAGAAGCACAAAATCTGGCTGACCATTGCCCGGGCAGTTAGATCAGTGGGGGTCTACAAGCGCCGGATCTGCAACTGCCAGAAGAGGTGGCAGGACCTTCGGGGTTGGACCCGGAGGATCGCAAGGGTCCAGCTGAAGCTGTCGCCTCCTTGCAGGAGGGGCGGACACCGGGCCCCGACCCCCCACATGCTCAGGATTCTGGCAGTTGTCTTCCCGGACCTGGATGGGCAGACAGCAGCAAGGAGGGGGTAAGTCCATAACTAATCTGTGAACTATGCCTGACATGCTATTTGCAGTCTTTTGGCCTGGTTACCCTTCCACATTATGTCGGTCTTGTAGTCCAGGACTCATGTCCCTCAATTGTGTAATGCACCCTCCTCATCTGATCTACAGGTGTGGCCCCTACAGTCTGTGACTTGTTTCCCTTGGGCACTGTGTCCCTGCAGTCAGCTATGCTTAAGGTTCCGGACAACATCTGTTACCGGGACTCTGTTGTGTGCTTCGTGGGTGCGTCAATTGTTTATACAATGCCTGAGATCTGACATGTGATCTGTGTGTGCCTTTGATATGTGTTCCAATTGCTGGTCTGACTCACCACATGTACCTGGGGTATTTCAAACACACCCATGAAGCAGGTGACTCCAATTTTGGGGCCTCAGGAGTATGTATATCAAGTGTGTCACACTTGCTTAGCCACCTACCTACTGTCCAGGGCTATTACACTGTTTCAAGTAGACCTGGCAGTCATGCCTACTCCAGGGCATTTCAAAACACTCTGTACTCAACTCCTGTGTATCAGCTCACAGATTGTGCTTAGTGACATGTGCCCTCAGGTGTCTGCCTCTGTGTCATTGTGGTGTGGCTTCCTTTTCAGGACAACTGGGGTGTTAATGAGTTTGAGGGTCAGCAGGACATCTGAGATGTGACTATAGGAGACGAGACCTGTGTGACATAAAGGTGTGTGATCAATTGACAGTGCACAATGGTGTATGCAACTGTGAAGTTCAGGCAGCTGTGTTTCATTCACAGCAGACTGTGAGGTGCTCATGTTCAGGGAGTTGTGTTCGCTGTCACTCATATGTCTGATTTGTATGAAGTGGGTTCATCAGAGTCTGGAATATGTTGTTTGCAGGGGATGGACATGTACACTTGTCAGCTGCAGAGTTTGCTTTACCCATGACCTATGATTGTGACACAGTGCAGACTGTTGGTGTATGGATGCCCTCCCCCTGTGACAGGAGACAGTGATGACTGACTTTCCAGGCATGCCTGTGCCATGGCATTTAACTTGCTATGAGGGATCCTGCATTGGAGTCAAATGTGCTCCATGCACCCCATTGTGGCATTGACTATCAGGACATGAGAACATCATTGTGTGTGGTGCTGGTATGCATCACAAGCATGTGAAATGAGACTCTGGCCATCCCTTCTTCCTAACACCTGTACTGAGTCAGTGGCAAGAGATGTGATGTGTGTATAGTGACAAACTTCTACATGTTCACTTGCATGTCCAACAACTGTGTAGGTGGCACATGTCTGCACATTGGGGTATTAGCATCCAACATGCAACAGACATATGGGTGCAAGTCCAGGAGGGATATGAGTGCCATGGTTGATGGTCAGACTGACAATTGGCTTATTCAAAACAGTGTGAGCACTTTGAGCAGTGTTCAGATGATGATGCCAGGGCTTGCCCTGTGATGTGCTGTACTCACTGTGGTGTGTGTGGTCAGTGCAGGTGAGGGATGTTGGTCTGGCTTTCCTAATTCTATCCAGATACATCCACGGCCATAGGAGGGGACACCGCCACAGACCAGGAGGAGCCGCAGAGCCAGACTGGGACAGCCAGCGAGGAGTTGGAGGGACCCAGTGGCACAGAGGGCGAATGGAGCCACACCGAGGAGTCCTCAGCACCATCCACCGCAGCTGAGGACCACAGCAGCTCGGAGGATGACTCCCTTGTAGAGGCGGGTGTCAGCAGCCACCAAACCCCAGCTAGTGAGGCTGTCCCTGCCACCACCAACACTACCACCATCACCACCCTCCCATCGGCTCCCATCCCAGAGGTCCGTGGAGGCTCCCGTGTTCGGGAGCATGTCTCCTTTGTGCCAGGCACTGCACCCCCTGCCCCTGTGTCCCCTGCTACCCTGAGTGTGGAGTATGTGGACTTGCTCCAACAGATCCATGTAGGGCAGACATCAATGCTGAGTGTCCTCCATGCACACACCAGTCTGTTGACACAACTGGTGTCATTCATGGAGGTCATGTCATCGGCATATCTGCCCTACAGAGGACCAATCAGTCCATGGCCTCCTCCCTGACGGCAGCAGTGTCCCTCCTCCAACAGTCCCTCAACCCTCCTACCTCTGCCCCATCCACAATTCCTAGCACCCTACCTGTCCCAAGCACACACACACCAGCACATTCACCCAAACCCACAGACACAAGCAGCACACAAACACCCAAACCAATGTCTAGACGTGCACACAAGCAACCTCAGGGGACTGATACCACACTCACAGGGGATGGTTTGCAAACACACACACAGGCATCCACAACCACTCCGCAGTCCTCTGATACCTCTCCCTCCAAGACCCCTTCCCTTGCCTCACCTGCAACCCATCTCCCAAGAAGCTCTTCCTCTGTGAACTTGGCCTCTTCCCCACCGAACCAGCAGATCCAGCGTACAAGGGGAAGAGGCAGTCCCCACACCCATAGGGGAGTGCCCCTCACACCCGGACACCCTCTCCAGGAGCAGGCAGACTGAGGCCCCCACCTGCAAGTCCCCCCGGAAGAGCAAGACCCTACCCCCGCCCCGCAGCTCCACAACACAGTCTCTATCCTCCATCCCCCAGGCTACCACTCCACAAGTTCCCCCACCACACCCTGCCCCAGGTTCCCACAGATACACCATCCCCAAAATGCTCAGACCCTCGCCCCCTAACACTTGCTCTTCCACCCCTACCCCCCCGGTCAGCCTGTTTGTGCCACTGGTGTGGGGACCATGGCCCCTTCTCTGTCCTGCCGACCTCACCTTAACCCCATTCCGCTCCCATGGAGTTAGGCACTGTAGTGGAGTCCACGACCACCCCGTCTGACTTGGGCACTGCAGTGGGGACCCAGTCCACTCCATCTGACCTGCCCACTGCAGTTGTGCCGGCACCCACCCCCTCTGACTTGTGCCCCACAGTTGTGACTGCACCCACTATGTCAAACACCTCCACTGCAGTTGCCAGTGAATCTCCTGCACCCACCACCCCTTCACTGCCTCCTTCTGCTGAGCCCTGATCCTGTCCTTGCGGTACCTGGCCTGCCCCCATGTATGCCCCTCCGAGGGGATGTCCCCTGTCCTTACCAGTGCAGGCAAGCAACGTGTGACAGTTGTCACTCAAGTTCACTCCTTGTCATTTGATAATGGACTGGCCATTGGCCTTTGTTTTGAACGGACGTTTCAATTTTCATATGCTGAATAAAGCTTTTTTCTTTATCCTTGTGAACTTGATTTAGCTGTACATTAGGTTGATGATGTTTAACATGCCCTTGCACCTGTAATGCTTGGTTTCCAATGTTGAATACTGAGGTGTTGATGTGAGGTACTTCATGTGGTCCATGAGATATTTATCCTATTCTGGTCGGTATCCATGTCATCATTTGCAGCAAACTGAGTGTGTCATGATTAACAATTTTTGTACATAGATGTAAACATTTCATTTGCATGGTCACATCTGTGGCTTGCATCCATGCACATATGATGTACTTCCCATTGTCCAATTTGTCTATTTCCCTGACTGTGGGCCCATCTCCACTGGACATGCAGGTGTGGGCATCATTGGTGTAGGAGCAACTGTGTCCTCTGTGCAACTTGCTAGACATATGTATTGAGTATGAGCAGATGACTTAAGGGACACTCCCGTACCCAGGCTGATGTGACCAGAGCCTTAATTGGGTGGCAACTGATGGCTGACTGACCAAGTGTTCTGCTGACATGACTGAGACCTGCTGGGACTATGTTTGGCACAGCTGAGCTTCCACAGGAGTTGAGTCATCGATGTAAAAAATATCGATTTTAAGTAATGTCAAAAATATCGAAGTATATAAAATAGATTGTAAAAATATTGTTAGGTCAAAATATCGTTATTGTATTATATTTTAATATATTTAGACTTTGTTTGCAGTAGTATATTAGTTATTTAGTGTTATTAAAAAATTAATTTGTATTATATATTTTAGGAGCGAAATGTTGGATTTATAGGGGATAAGGGTGGGGAGTGTTTAAAAGTTATTGTTTAGAATTTATATTAAATTTATAAATTGTAAATCTTAATTTGAATATTAAATTTTAAATTTAGTAAAATATTTTTTAGAAGCGGAATGTTGGGTTAGTAGGGGTTAAGGGTGAGGAGTGATTTAAAATAATTGTTTTGAATGTTTATTAAATGTAAAAATTATAAATATTAGTTTCAAAAATTAAATTTCAAATTTAGAAAAATATTTTTTAGGAGAGCGATATTGGGTTTATAGGGGATAAGGGTAGGGAGTGTTTTAAAATTATTGCTTTTAATTTATATTAAATGTATAAATTATTAATTTAAAATAACATTTTGAATTTAGACAAATATTTTTTAGGAGCGGGATGTTGGGTTTATAGGGGATAAGGGTGGGGAGTGTTTTACATTAATTTTGTGTAATTTAGCATAAATTGGAAAATCTAAAATAATAATTAACAATTTACTATTTGATTTTAGAAAATATTTTTTAGGAGTGGGATGTTGTGCTTATAAGGGATAAGGGCGGGGAGTTTTTAAAATAAATGTATTTAAATTATAATAAATTAAAAAATTCTATTTGTAATCTAGAAAATAAAAATCTATTTTTCAAAGACCTTTTTTTAGTGTGAATTTTTGTGTTTATAGAGGATAAGGATGGGTAGTGTTTGAAAATTTAGTTTTTTATTTATTAAAAATTAAAAAGTATGTTTATAATTTAGGAAATACAATTTCGAATTTTAGATTTTTTTTAGAAGTGTATTGTTTGATTCATAGGTATGAGGGTGGGACTGTTTAAAAGAAATATATATATATTTTTTATTTTAATTTACAGTTAATATTTATTCTTTGGATATAATTTTTTAGGAGCGGGATGTAAACTTACCAGGGGTCGATTCTGATCCGGGTCGGACAGCCCTCCGAGAGCTGTTCGTAGCCTTAATTTGCGACTGACACGTTCCGGGAGCCGGTCCGTCTGGGCAATGAAGTACGATGCGCACAACTGACACAATTCCGACCGACACGTAGGCTGCGATTCCAGCAGCATTTCCTGTATGAGCCGTACCTCCGATCGCCGATTCGAGTAGCCCGGAAGCAGTTCCCACAGCAGTTTCCGGCCGGACAAGTACGATGCGCAAATCATACACGTCGGATGGGTCGCCACGTACAGCACGTCACAGCATCCGGGAAAGCAGCATATCAGGAACGATTCGAGCCAGAACACAATCCACGGCTACGAGACGGACCAGCTAGCAACGGGTACGATTCGGAGCAACAAGCAGCGTGTACGAGACGAACACATCATGATTCCCATCGCGCAGGTCATACCAGTACTGCACATCTATGAACGGATCAGGAACAGACGCGGACGGCGCAGACGGTAAGTCAGACACCCACCACACAAACAAACAACGTGTACCCGCCAAATGTCACACACACCCAGGGGATCCATATGCTGGCCACTAGCAACAGGCCACCATAGGGGTTGCATGGCCAGCACCACTACCACCCCTACTCATAGGGCTTATGTTGCCTATCACTCCTGCCACCCCCACCCATAGGACTTATGTTGCCCAGCACTACTGCCACCCCATCCATAGGGGACCTGTTGCCCAGCACTCCTGCCACCCCCACCCATAGGGCTTATGTTACCCATCACTCCTGCCACCCCCACCCATAGCGGACCTGTTGCCCAGCACTCCCGCCACCCCCACCCATAGGGCTTATGTTGCCCAGCACTACTGCCACCCCCACCCAAAGGGCTTATGTTGCCCAGCACTACTGCCACCCCCACCCATAGCGGACCTGTTGCCCATCACCCCTGCCACCCCCACCCATAGGGGACCTGTTGCCCATCACCCCTGCCACCCCCACTCATAGGGCTTATGTTGCCCATCACTCCCACCACCCCCACTCATTGGGCTTATGTTGCCCATCACCCCTGCCACCCCCACCCATAGGGTACCTGTTGCCCATCACCCCTGCCACCCCCAGTCATAGGGCTTATGTTGCCCACCACTACTGCCCCCCCACCCATAGGGGACCTGTTGCCCATCCCCCCTGCCACCCCCACTCACAGGGGACTTGTTGCCCATCACCCCTGCCACCCCCACCCCTAGGGCTAATGTTGCCCAGCACTACTGCCACCCCCACTCATTGGGCTTATGTTCCCCATCACTCCTGCCACCCCCACTCATAGGGCTTATGTTGCCCATCACCCCTGCCACCCCCACCCACAGGGGACCTGTTTCCCATCACCCCTGCCACCCCCACCCATAGGGGACCTGTTGCTCAGCACTACTGCTGCCCAGCACTACTGCCACCCCTAACCATAGGGGACCTGTTGCCCATCACTCCTGCCACCCCCACTCATTGGGCTTATGTTGCCCATCACTCCTGCCACCCCCACTCATAGGGCTTATGTTGCCCATCACCCCTGCCACACCCACCCATAGGGGACCTGTTGCCCCGCACTACTGCCACCCCTACCCATAGGGGACCTGTTGCCCATCACTCCTACCACCCCCACTCATAGGGCTTATGTTGCCCATCACCCCTGCCACCCCCACTTGAGGAAATTCGATTTTCGATCTCGATCGTATTGACCCGCCATTTTGTAAACCGCCGCCATTTTGTGTTGCCCTCACTCAGGCAGCACGGCGAACGAAGTCTTTTCTGCTTTTCCTGCAATATTGTGTCAAAATAGCCTTCTGCCTCTGTTTACAAAGCTGGTGTTATGGACTGGCCGAGTACACTAATCCCTGTCTGTTTTTTCTAATCCCTGTCTCAACTATCTGCTGGTTCATACTATTCTCTTCTGAATTTATCTTATCTTCTGGCCTTCGCTGTCTTCTGCTCGTATTCTCTCGTTTCACAACTGTTCTCCAAAACACACAAACGTATCTCGCCACCTGCAAGTCAGTTACAGTGACACGTTAATACCTTAACCTGTGGGGAGGGGTGGCAAACACAGTTGAAGGAGAGGCTTCTTCGAGTTACTCAACACTTTGTTTTCCAACCTTTTCTATTGGCTCTGTCCTATCTTAAACTTCCCTTATTGGCTCTCGATGTGTGTAAGAGGTGTGTTTTCTGGTTAATGTATATGTCTTCGATACCAATATAAGATCGTACGCCATGGAGTGAAGTGGCAGTCTCCTGAGAACATACCGTGTGTACTTCTAGGACAACTGTACTAGCTGCAGCTAATAAAATCTGATATTTTACGCCGACAGAGTGTCCCCGTGTCTCTGTTAGCTGAAGCAGGAGAACCCAGGAGATTAAGGCGTACCCTGCGCCGCCAGGTCCAAAAGGTTCTGGTTCTTCAACTGGCGCCCAATGTGGGGCGGTTTCATAGGTAGTGGTTCTGCCAGAAGGTCGTGAGGAACCCCGCAAGAAAATTCTGGAGGAATCGCGAGCCACGTCAAGCGACCCCTGTATGTCGAAAGTGGTCCGAAGGTCTTTTGCAGCGTGGTTACTCCTTCCTGATGGCTACTGATGACTGCTGCCCTGACTACCGCCCTGCCTTGGCCCTCTTTTCGATGATGTATGGTAAGGCGAGACGATAGACGGGCCTCTGTTGGTGTAAGAAGACATCTTAGTTAAGTATTGGTGGGTCGCTCCCACATTGGTTCTTTGGTTCTTTGGTTCTTTGGTTCTTTGGTCCTTTGGTTCTTTGGTTCTTAGGTTCTTTGGGTCTTTGATTCGGGTATTGCAATAACCGAAGCCGAGGGGTAAGTACATTTGTGCTGTGTTGAATAATTTTGACCCCCTTGATGTTTGTGAACAGTCCAGTGAAGCAACGATGCCTGCTCTGACTAAGTTTGAGAAACTTTGTTGCCTTGGTTGTAATAGGGATTCCCGGCTGGAGGACTCTTGTCCGATTCCTTCGGTTGGAACTCCCACTTATGAGCTCTATTCTAAACATGGTGTTGGCCCCATTGCCTTTAACGAGGCATGGATCCGATACACGAAGAATGATGGTGTTTTAAAATGGCCAAACAATGGTAGTTTTGAGCCTGACATACTAGATAATTTGGAAGCTATTTTATTTAAAAGAAAAGCCCGGCCGGCAATGTTTGACTCTTTCCGCCTTTGGCGTAAGGAAGCAAAACAGAGAAAAATTAAGCAAGAAAAACGAGATAGGAAAACACAGGGTATGACAATTATACAGGCTGCTCAACAATTTAAAGATGATGAAGTCGATAATGCGATGGAAATTTCAGAGAGACAGCATCATATGGCGATAGATAAATGCTATCCGATGTTGCCAGCTTCCCCTTCCGATAAAAGAAAGGATTCAGAGGAAGATCCCTTGATGTCGCACTTATTGAGATTGCCTCCGCCCATGTACAAGGTGCTAATGCACCCCCGTTGTTTCAGCCTGCTCAGCCGCCAGCTGTGCCTCCGCTTGCTCCGGCTCTTCCACATTTGCCCCCTCAAGTATTGCCGCCTCTGCTGGCTTTACCTTCGACTCCTTTGCCTTCATCTACCTTGCCCTCTGCTCCTCCGGCAATTACCGATTCCTTTTCAATTGGTGCGCCTAATACTTTGTCCCCTATTATTATGACCAATTCTCCGTCTATGCGTAAACGACTCACAGATACGGTTTCTGGTCTTTTATCTCCTTTCTTTGAAGCTTTAAATGTGTCTCCGGCTTTTTCTCGAAGACAGTCTCGTAGTCAGTTCCCAGCTTCTGAAGAACGAGAAAGGTTGGACTCTCTCACTCGTAAATGGGTTGAGAAAGGTCCTCAGTATAGTGTGCTCGACATTATGCCTACCTTCTCACAGTGGAATGCGCCTATGCAGAGATATGTTTTTAATGTCATGTGTAATACTCTCGTTAAAGGATGGGAGGATACGGATTTGGGTTCGGTTCCTCAGGGTCTGTTAGATATTCAGGCTGATTTTCATAAGGGTCTCATTGTGGGTTCCAAGGTTGAGGACGCCGTAAAGCGACTTGTTACTTTTAGAACCTTATTTACCTCCCAGACTTTTCTCGACTCCGATCCCTCAGTTAGGTTGACACTGAAAAATTATCCAATGAGAGAGGTTCCCCCGGTATGGAGAGAAGAGGTTGCGGGAGTAGGTAATAATCCAGCTATTCCTGCTCACTTCCAGCGTATATGGGTACATGTTCCCTGGAAAAGATCTGAAGTTTTGGCTCTTAAACAGTCTTTACCGGATCCTCGTAAGAACCCTGCAGGTTATTATAAAGAATTGTCACAAACCGTTGATGCCTGTATCATGAATTAAGCAGACATTGATATGTTGATGGGGAATGTAGTCCCACAAGCATTATGGGCTAAAATTCGTAAAGAGAATCATGCCCAAGAATTAGGTGGAAATTGGGATGCTATCACTGCCGCAGATAGAGACCAAGTGGGTGGTGCGAAGCCTGACACTTTGATTTCAGAACTCCCTGGTAGGATTATTACATTAATGAAAACGATGATGCCTGCCATGAGAGTTAACTGGGATAAACTATCTGCGTGCAAACAGAAGAAAGATGAGAGTGTCTCCGATTTCTTCACTCGTTTCGAAGAAACATTCATTGATCACAGTGGTCAAGATATGACTACGGAGAGTGGACAGCGATTATTTGTGGATAAGTTCGTATTTAATTTGCTTCCCGAACTGTCACATAAGCTGAAAGACTCCGAGAGTTCATGGGCTGTTTCTTCTTCAGCCCAGATATTGGCTACTGCTCAATATTATGAAAATAGAGATAAAGAAGAAAAAGATAAGCAAGAGAAAAAGACTAAAGAATTGAAAACTAAGGTTCTCTTGCGAGAGGCTTATCCACCTCGTTATGCTCAGCCTCAGTTTCAACAGCCTCCGCAGTTTCAGAGGGTGTATCAAAAACCTGAGCCATATATTCCGCGACCTTTGTTAGGTCCTAATCAATGTGCCTCTTGTAGGGAGGAAGGTCATTTTAAGAATAGTTGCCCGATTTTATTGCAGCGTAATGGTACACCATCTGCTCCACGAGGTCGTGCTGGCCTCCAGTCAGCAAACAGAGGTAGAGGTCGAGGTATGTTGACTCAAGAACAGCGTCCCTTCCTCCTCCTAATTCCGTGAATTACTTTGATCAGCAAAACGCTCGGTCTACACAGTACTACAATGAGGATTGTTATGTTGAAGGCGATAATGAGGGTCTTCATGTTAACTAGGACAGCCATGGACAAAGTAAGGGAGTTGTGTCGATTCCAGTAGATCAGAATGGACCTTATGTTAATGTCACTACAATGGGTGTTTCAGAGCCATTTCTTTTAGATACTGGTGCGATGAGAAGTTCTATCATTCATTCAAAACTCCCTGGGGCACCTTTGTCTGGCTTAACAAATGTATCTGTAGGTTTTTCTGGCACCCCAGTTCGTAATCCAGTCTCTGACCCTTTGCCTATTTCAATTGGCCCTTATGATTTGGGAGATCCACTTCTCTTAACGAATGGTTGCGGTGAGAATCTATTGGGCTTAGATCTACTAAAAAGAATACATGCCACAATATCTTGTTCTCCTTCTGGTGTATATCTTACCCTAGGACAAAGATTGACTTTTCCAATGTATTTATCTAAAGATCAGTTCCCACCTGAATTGCTCTCTCTTCCTGCAACGCTTTGGGCTACGGGTCCAAATGATGTTGGTTGTCTTGAGATCCCACCGTATGTCGTTACTCTCATGCCCAATGCTGAATTGCCACGCGTTCCTCAATATAGAATTTCCATTGAAGGTGAAAAAGCGCTTTTGGAAATCATTCATGATTTGATTCAGAAGGGAGTGGTTGAGGAAACGAGAGGAAACATATGTAATAGCCCTATTCTTCCTGATCTTAAACGCACTGATCCTTCTCAGCCTCCTGTTTATCGTTTTGTGATTGATCTTCGGAATGTAAACAAAATTGTTGTACCACAGTTTCCTGTTGTCCCAGATATCACTGCACTGTTGACAATGATACCTTCCAGAGCAGTTTGGTTTTCTGTTATCGATCTGAAAAATGCCTTCTTTAGTATTCCCATTGCCGAAGAAAGTAGAGATGTTTTTGGCTTCTCTCTTGGAGGCCGAAGCTTCCGGTTTAAGAGCGCACCTCAGGGCTATTGTGAAAGTCCCTCCATTTATAGTCAAGCTTTGAAATATCATCTTGATGCTTTTTCTTTTCCGTCTGGTGCTGCTCCTATTCAGTACATGGATGACTTGTTGATAGCTGCTGATTCCGAGTGTAGTACTTAATAAAAATCCAAAGGGCCACACTTACCAGTGGCCCGCAATATCTTTCAAATAATAGTCAGTCGGCAACGGAGAAGGTTCAGAAGCTTTATTGGCCAAGCAAAAACTCTATATAGAGGAGCCTCATCGATCCTCACCCATCAGGTGCGCCGAGGAAGACTGCTGGCCCCTTGACAAAACCACACTTATATACATAACAGATTCAGCATACAGAGCCTTACAAGTGGAAGAATACCAGTTAGTCCATGGGCTCCTGGGTGAGCTCATACAGTGTTCAGTTTCAGTCTCACATAAAAGGGTACTATCTATACAGAGGAGGTCGGCAGGGTGACTCCCTTTTCGTCCCAGGGCCTGAAGGAATTTGCTTAATACTCCCTACAGCAGATGTGACCTTGGGCCTCGGCCATAAATACAATTAACCTGTCTCTGGGCTGGCACGAACTAAATCATGAAGACGGTAGGCAAAAGAAACCACATGATCTGACACACGGTCTATCGCAAACCAAGATGGCCACAGTATGGTTTTTCGGCCCTTTTTGTCGTGCAGCAAGAAAGGAAAGAAACGCTTCTTCTAAAACATATGAATAGGTATTTATTTGGTCAGAATTACCGTCATAGATACATTGTGCTAACTTTACATGGTGCAAATAAACGGAACAATTGATTTTTATCCTTCAGATCGGCCCTTTTTTAGCATAATGTAGCTAACATACCAGCTTAATCTTCAAAGATACCTTCATCTATCTGCATCATGTCTCCTTTTGTACTAACTGAGTGCCTATCTGAGCTGGGCGTGGTTTAGATTCGGGAAGGGCAAGAAGGAGTCGATTAGTACAATAAGAACAGCAAGCAGGTCCACATTGCATGCAGACACAACATGTGAAATGGAAACCTGCTGTACCTAAAAGGATCATAAGTAATTTCCATCCCCAAGTGGCAAAGAGGCCCCAGAACCAGCTAGAAAGAGACCAGGTTCCGGTATCCGTATGAATTTCAGATGCTAAACGGTGCAGTTTTTGGATGGCTAAATGCACAGTGTGGGCGGAGTCAGGTATATACACACAGCAAGAACTGCCAATCACTCTGCATGCTCCTTCACGATCCGCTAAGATAACGTCTAAAACCATACGATTTTGAAGCGTTACAAGCCTGGTCGCCTGAAGCTCAACAGTAATGTTAGTTAGTATTCCGGCAGTGATATTCACTACTCCCTCTACCACTCTAGATAATCTTCTGATTTCTTTACTGGTCAAAATGGGTCCCCATATGGGAAGGACTCCTTTCATTATGTCTACAAAGTGCTGTGCAGGAGTATCGGTCTGATCAGTAGCATCCCCAGTAGTAGCTCGCTTTCCTAAACTCCGCCGATTCAATGAATGGGTCTTATGATAGTCGGAAGGAGCTATATAGACTGGTGGGTATAGGAAAGACAAATAGCATCTACCTGACCATCCTCTGGGGAGCCATGTGTAGGCATTTTCCCCACATACAAAATACACATTCGAGGGAGTAAGCATTGGTGGGCTGCTGAATGTTCGTAATCTGTACGTATAATTGCATTTACTAAATCCAACTGATAAGTGACCAGTGCCATGTACACAAAGGGAAGATGACGCATTCAATACCGGGACCGGAATAACCTTATCATCTGATACATTTAGTTCCTGAAAATATTTAAAATACTCAGTGAAATTGAAAGACATAAAATCAATACTTCATCCCTTATACAAGTGTCATTTGCATATTCAGTATACTCATTCATGCAAGCAGTTGGGTCTAGTGTACCATCTGTACCATCTTCATTCGGAGTGAATCCCTGATGTACTTCTATATATGCTAGAATCATTTCATAGTCTTTTTCTGAAAATCGGTGTTCATCAACAGTATAGTGCGTATATATCATCGACAGCAATTTAAACCATGCTTCACAACTGCCTAGATATGACAAGGGCATTGAAATAAAAAGGTCATGTTTGTGCATAACCGAGGGGAGGAGGCCACAGACCCAGCAATTTGTAGCATTAGTCGAGCTATGGGTCTGGTGCAGCATTTCAATAAAAGCATTCTTTACATATGTCTGACGATGTCTTTCCTTATGCGGGGCGAAAGTATGGAAATGATGCTCTTCAGGGACAGGAGTAGAGGGTACCAGGGTGTGCACAGGGTGACGACATTCTAAAGAAATGAATACACCAAAACATGTTATTAGCGATATAGTTATTATAGCTATGAATACTATCTTGATAAGCAAACTCCAAGTAGAAAACATAGGCATATATGGGTGCAGAGGACGTGGAGCTATAGGTCGCTCCTCTTCGGGAACAAAGCGAGCAAAGGGATACATTCTTGCTAAAAGTCCAAATATAATCTAATGGGAATGAGCCTACTTGCAGTCCAACCTGCCAGAGGGTGCTTCTTTCCTGTGTCCGTTCTGAGCCTCACAGGCAGACTCCTATTGTTCATCAAAAAAGAGAGAATACCAAACAGAAAAATTGCAAAAACTTCTCGCATTGGGGCTGCACTTGACGCAGCTCTTACTGAAAGACTCCACCTGGGCCCCACTAATCAATCAATGTCTCTATTTTCTTTCTGAACAGAGCTTTACTGAAAGTTCCGAGCTCTCAACTGGTTCAGTCCAGTGTTCTTTGATTATACCAGGATTTACTCAAGTCTCTCTTCTCTTTCTCTAGACTGAACCTGGTATCTTTGCTTTTTGTCGGGGCCGCAGGTTTTAGCGAACATGACCAGGTGTTCGGGGATCAGGGAAAAGAATGGGCACAGTAGGAGCAAATGAAGTACTGGAAGTGTGATCTTTCGGATCGGATGCAGCATTACCAGGAGCAGAGCTGATAGTTGGGCCAGCTGCTGTAGGCGTTTCGGAACTCACAGCACCTCCCTCTCGCCCGTTCACTTCTCCTCGGTCTTCAGAGAGAGATGAATCTTCAATGAGCTGCTCATCGTCATGCACCAACCCTTCACTCGGCAATGGGAGAGGAACTCTTCTTAAATGTGACACGTGAATCCAGTGCCGCTTCCCTTCAACCTTAACAGCCGTTCTTGTAGAAAGGAGTATCTGATGGGGTTTGGTCCATCGTGGATCCAAACTCGATTTTCGCTGGTAGTTCCGGATCAAAACCCACTGTCCAGGTTCAAGACGATGTCCAGGACCCTCCGGCAGGGGCTGCAATACCGCTGATATCTGTTGATGAATGGAACGAAGATCTTTAGTTAATGCGTTAAGATAATCTGTCAACATCGGGTACTCAATGTCCCTAAAGGATTTCGGACTCGGTACACCCCAGATATTAGCGGGCCTACCAAATATCACCTCATATGGTGATTTTCCAGAGCAAGAGTGGGGAGTGGTTCTCACAGACAACAAGGCTAGGAGTAAGAGGTCAGGCCATTTCAACCCTGCGGTGTCTTGTAGCTTAGCCAATTTCAACTTTAAAATCCCATTATACTTTTCTACCAACCCCGCTGATTGAGGGTGGCGGGTAGCGTGGAATTTTTGCCTAATGGATAAACCGCTACAAATGTGCTCGATAAGGTTGGCATTAAAATGTTTTCCATTGTCACTCCAAATTACGCGTGGCAAACCATACCGAGGGAAAAACTCCTTTACTAAAGCTTTGGCTGTGGCTAGAGCGGTATTTTCTTTGGTGGGGTATGCCTCCACCCATTTACTGAATGCACAAACCACTACTAGAACATACTTGAGATTATTTACCCGCTCTAATTGAATAAAGTCATACAGTTCTGGACCAAATGTGTTGCAGTCTTATTAATATTGGTGTTATACCACACAGAATCTAATACTGCACAAATACCTTTAACACCTATATGTGCAGGGCTGTGTGCCATGGATACTATCACATTCACAAATGCATTTGGCAGTAACCACCTGCATTTGTCTGATAGGTCGATCCAACATCCATTTTCGTCTAGTTTCCCTATCTGCTCTTGCCAATGCCCTAGTTCTTCAGGGGTCGCTTCTTGTTGTATTTCTCTAACACTATCCATAGTGCTATTGAAAATTTCTGTTTCTACCATTCCTCTCGATGAACTGGCTATAAACATAGAGGTGGTGTTTGACTGGGCAGTTTCTTTAGCGATTCTGTCAGCAAATGAATTTCCTTTGCCTACAGCATCGATTACAGCTTTATGGGCGCCACATTTAACAACAGCAATTTACTTTGGTAAAGTCAGGGCAGTCAACAGTCTCAGGACCAACGGGCCGTTCCTTATCTTCTGGCCATGCGAAGTAAGGAAACCCCTTTCTGCCCATAGCCTACCAAAGTTATGTGCTACACTGAAAGCGTATTGGCTATCGGTGTAGACATTCACTCTCAAACCTTCACTTAACTCACACGCTCGAAGCAAGGCTACTAAGTCGGCAGCCTGGGCAGATTGATAAGACACTTTAGCCGTTTCAACTACAGTTTGGAGAGTGGTAATCACATAGGCGGATGTGGTAGTGCCATTCGGTAACTTAAAACATGAGCCATCGACATATAACTCCCCTTGTGGGTCAGATAAGGGAGTGTCTGTCAAGTCTATCCGTCCCTATGTTTCTTCTTCTGTCCGAAATATACAGTCATGTATGTCCTGATCTTGTTCTTCCGAAGGGAGGGGTAGTAACGTGGCAGGGTTCAGAGTGGCACATCTTTTGATAGTGATGTGGGGTGCAAACAGGGTCAATTCATACCCTGTAAGACGTGCACTAGTTAAGTGCTGCGTCTTGGTCCTGTTTAATAATACATCCACGGCGTGAGGCACCATCACCGTGAGGTCAGTATTCAGGACGAGCCCTTCTGATTGTCGAATTGCCACCGCAACAGCCGCCGTGGCCCTTAGACAACTGGGAAGGGCTCTGGCGACATTATCCAATACCGCCGAAAAATATGCACAAGGCTTTTGCTTACCACCAAAACCCTGTGTTAACACAGAATGCGAGCAACCGTCCACCTCATGCACGTAGAGTGTAAAAGGCTTTTGGTAGTCAGGAGTGCCAAGCACAGGAGCAGAACAAAAAGCAGATTTCAGAGAGACAAAAGCGTCCTGACATTCAATAGTCCAAGGTAAAGGTTCATGCACATCTTTAGTTGTCAAGTATAGTAGGGGTTTAGTCAGAAGGGAAAAGTTAGGAATCCACTGGCGACAGTAAGAGGTTATGCCAAGGAAAGCGTGGACATCACGTTGCGTGCAAGGAACAGACATGTTAGATATAGCTGTTATACGATCAGGAGTTAGACGCTTACCCTCCTTCGACAGGAGATGACCTAAATAAGTCACCTCCGGTCGACAATATTGAAATTTAGACAAGGATACCTTATTACCATGGTTTGCCAAATGCTGCAACAATTGAAATGTAGCGTCCCGGCAACCCTGTTCGGTATCCGAATCCACCAATAGATCATCCACATATTGTAACAGTACGTTACCATCGGGCAAAATTAGAGTATCCAATAGGGCTTTGAGTGATTGACTATAAATACTAGGGCTTTCTGTATAGCCCTGAGGAGCGCTACAAAACCTGAAGCTGCGACCAGCTAATGAGAATCCGAAAAGATATCGGCTATCGGGATGTATGGGGATGCTGAAGAAAGCATTTTTCAGATCAATCACAGAGAAATATCGAGCTGTAGGAGGAATCATAGTTAATATGGTGGTTATATCAGGCACCACGGGATACTGAGGTACCACGATCTTGTTTATTTCTCGCAAATCAATCACAAAACGATATGTATCTACATAATCAGGGTTGCAATCTACGGGGCCCTTTTAAGAATAGGAAGAATGGGACTATTACACATATTGGAGGTTGTCTCTTCCACCACCCCAGATCGGATCAGATCCTGAATAATGGACAACAAGGCTCGTTCACCTGCAGGGGCAATTTTATATTGCGGTATTTTCGGTAAACGAGCATTTTGCTTCACGGTAATTGAGATTGGGGGTATCCTCAACAAACCCACATCAGTGTCTCCGGTAGCCCAAAGGGTTTTTGGAATCTTCTCAAATTCAGGGGGTAAGGTGTCCGTCTTAGAGAAATACTGCACCGAAGGTGGTTGGACAGTCAAATAGACACCATCTGGGGAACAATATATACGAGCATATAACTTTTTCAATAAGTCTATGCCTAATAAATTCTCTCCACATTGTGATGTTAAAAGGAATGGCGAATCAATAGAAATAGGGCCCAGAGTGAAAGAAAGGGGTCGGGAAATGGGGCTCACCACCGGAGTTCCAGAGAAACCTACGGACACATTATTCTGGCCAGACAGAGCAGCCCCAGGGACAAGGGCATGTGAAACGGAACTGTTCATAGCTCCTGTGTCAACTAGAAACTTACCCGATGCGCCCATTAAATGTGCATTAACATAAGGTCCGTTCTGATCTATAGGAATTGACACACGTCCCCCACTCTGCCTTTGGCTGTCCTATGCACGAGGATAGCCTGCCAATGCATCGCTGCCACATTCTTCATTGAAGTACTGTTTTCCCTGACCATGATCAAAATAGTTCTGACTATTCCCACCTTGTCCAGACTCCTCCTGCCGTGTATGTCCACCCCGACTACCACCACCGCGCCCTCTCCCTTGGCCTCGCGGAGTGCTGTTTTGCGCATATAACAACGGGCATTGGGAACGCCAATGTCCTTCCTGTTTACAAAATGCGCATTGGTTTATTCCTAAATCGGTTCGTCCTCCACCCGGTCTTGGCCCGCCCCTCGTGGGGCAGAGGTCGGCCCTCCCCGACCCCTTCCACGGTCTCTCTCAACCTGCTGTAACAGGACCCGCATTTTTAAATCCTTTGCCTTCTTTTCCGTTTTATCCTTACTTTCTTTCTCTCGGTGCTCATAGTATTGAGCCATACTTAATATAAGGGGGAGTAGACGTCGTCCAAGTACTTTCTGCTGCCTGGAGTCAGGCCGAAATTTCGGGCAGTAAATCCGTTACAAACCTATTGACAAACAAACGTATACCACCCTCCTTGGATGAGTCCTGGCCACTGAAGTCAATAAAAACACCTTCAAATCTAGTGAAAAAATCCAACACACTCTCATCTTTCTTCTGTCGGCATGCTGTCAATTTATCCCAATCCACTTTTCTAGGCGGGATTAACAAATGCATGTATGTAATTATTTTGTCAGGTAGCGTTAATATTTCAGCCCTGGGCTTATCTCCGGGTTTTCGGTATTTATACCAATCTTTCAATTGATCCCATGTTTCCTCAAACTCAGTCACATGGTCTTGGTCATGTACCTGACGCCATATATCCACTGGTACTAATAGAGCAAAGAATAATTCTATATCGGCCAATGTCATTACCGCCGATGAGGCGGCTTCAGTAAGTTGCTGTAGGATTTTTCCTAGGGTCAGGCAAATGAGCTTTCAATGACAGTACTTCACTGCGTTTCCATGGGGTGTACACCCACTGCTCCTGAAAATGAGCATCTGCTCGCGGGCGGGTAACCGTCCCCGTTGCATCTATTATTTCAGTAATTTCTGGATGATAAATAGGGTGGACCTCACGCACTGGGAAATGTGCGGAGCCCGCAGGACCAGCAGATTGAAGTCGGGTTCTATAACCAACCAACGTTCCAACATTTTTGTACACCTCCTCCGGGGTTAATTGAAATTTATGCGCATGGTCATGAATAGTATACAATATGACCGGAGCCTTCCCCCCTGCATGAACCTGTTCCCATAATGATATCAGGCATGCAGCCATATGGTCTAACGCATGCTGTTGCATCACGGGCTCATAGTCTTTCATAGTGCTCCATATGTCGGACAAAGTGTAAATAGGCTGTCGTATCCATTGTGATGCTTGTAGCACAATGACCTCCCTTTCCTCCAATTTTAAGGCTGACCGGGTAAACAGTTTCTTGCCTTCAAGAGAACCGGGCGGATGTACCTGAATGGAAACAGCTGGTAAGGGAGTAGCGCTCGCCGAGGAAGAGGTCAACACATGAGGAGAATGGGCTGACCCGGGGGACAGCTGAAGATTTCCAGCTGTCGCAGATGACAACAAATTGGGCGAAAGAGTCATAATCTCTGTAACAGACGAGGACAACCGGGACAAATTGGTTTGAGGCGCAAGGAGGGGAGAGGTTGAAGGTGCCGACGCAGCAGGAGCTACCGTCGTCACAGCTGAAACTTGTGCAGGGGCGACTGGACCTGCAACGGCTGATACCGGGGCATCTGGTACCACCGGGTATAACCGTTGCGGGACATATGGGGGTGGTGGACGCAGGTCCAATAAATCTCCAATTTCATCTTCGGCGTCGGGCCGAGTCACGTAACTTTTATCGGCCTGTAATCTGAACTCACGATTCACACATTCAATCCCTTCTTCTGTTCGGGCTCTGTTGTAGGCAACAGCCTTCTGAGTAACTGCTGCCCTGCTTTAACTCTAGCTAGTTTCTCTTCTCTCATTCGCCTTCGCTTAGATTCCTTCTGCCAGGTGTTTAATGCATCAAACATAGACTGCCTACTGCGTCTAGAAAATAACTGATCCTGTAAAAAGGCAATTTTCTTTTCATCGAAGGAACCCGTTTGAGGCCATTGCAATTCTTCATTACCTCTGGTATACTTATGCCACAAAGTGTTAAACAATAGAGGAGTTATTCCGTGTTTTATGTACATGAAATGGTTGGGACTGCCTTCCGGTGGGGCAGGCTGTCTTTCGGCCAGACGAGAGCCACCAGTCCGACAACAACAACGAAAACAATTTAATTTACTGAAGCACGGCATTCTTAGTTAACAGACAAACACCAATAACGTACAAACAAATTCTTGTATCACATATAACACATATTGATATTCTATATGACGTTTTCTACAGTTCAGCCTCAACCTACTTATTCAAACTTGATGCATCCAAACAAACAAACCGAGCCCGTCGACTCCCGTTCGTGGAGAATTATTCAAAATACCGGACCGACAGAATCACAACGAGTAGTCTTTTAAAAAAAAAAGTCTGGCAAGAGGCAGTCAGACAGGTGCGACCACGGACTGGACTACAGACCATCCTATGACCTCCTTGGTTCACCACTGAGATCGTTCTGATGTGGTGTGAGCATCACCTCAGGTATGTCTCACGGCTACCCAATTACAGTCACAGGCTTTTCCGAATACAATCCGGCCATGTGTTACACACAGGTAACAATTAGGCATCTGAGCAGTGTCTCCAAATCACAAAAGATCCGTAGAGTCTCTACAGTCAGTCCCTACCGGACCACCCTGCAAGACCTCCGTAATTCTCCTAGGGTACTC
Organism: Triturus cristatus; assembly: GCF_964204655.1. Taxonomy (NCBI): domain Eukaryota; kingdom Metazoa; phylum Chordata; class Amphibia; order Caudata; family Salamandridae; genus Triturus; species Triturus cristatus. Next base: position 193,625,905 of record NC_140582.1, read on the forward strand.
ATGACCCCCAAATCAAAATACAGTTAACTGTTCCAAATGCACCGCTCAAAAGCGTGCGTCAAACAAACAAATTACTCACTGGGTGCACCCAGGTACGGACGTTCATTCTCCGCTGCCAACTTCTTGGGACCAACATGGTCAGCTCCTTGGTTAAGCCCGTAGGACCCCGGTGAAGGGCTACTAGCAGCAGGGGACACCCTGATCGGGAGTGCGGAGTGGACGTGTCAAAAAGCCAGGGAGAAGGAAAAATAAAATCCCTCTTCTCCACCCGCCAGACCAGGACGCCTCCAATCCTACCACCCGACTACGGGGGAGGAAAAGACCCTATCACGGGGTCCCACCAGAGTCGCCAACTGAAGTACTTAATAAAAATCCCAAGGGCCACACTTACCAGTGGCCCGCAATATCTTTCAAATAATAGTCAGTCGGCAACGGAGAAGGTTCAGAAGCTTTATTGGCCAAGCAAAAACTCTATATAGAGGAGCCTCATCGATCCTCACCCATCCGGTGCGCCGAGGAAGACTGCTGGCCCCTTGACAAAACCACACTTATATACATAACAGATTCAGCATACAAAGCCTTACAAGTGGAAAAATACCAGTTAGTCCATGGGCTCCTGGGTGAGCTCATACAGTGTTCAGTTTCAGTCTCACATAAAAGGGTACTATCTATACAGAGGAGGTCGGCAGGGTGACTCCCTTTTCATCCCAGGGCCTGAAGGAATTTGCTTAATACTCCCTACAGCAGATGGGACCTTGGGCCTCGGCCATAAATACAATTAACCTGTCTCTGGGCTGGCACGAACTAAATCATGAAGACGGTAGGCAAAAGAAACCACATGATCTGACACTTGGTCTATCGCAAACCAAGATGGCCACAGTATGGTTTTTCGGCCCTTTTTGTCATGCAGCAAGAAACGAAAGAAACGCTTCTTCTAAAACATATGAATAGGTATTTATCTGGACAGAATTACCGTCATAGTTTCATTGTGCTAACTTTACATGGTGCAAATAAACGGAACAATTGATTTTTATCCTTCACAGAGGACATATGCAAGAATGTGATGGTTGCATTGTTGCGACACGTGTCCGATCTTAATCATAAGGTTTCACCTTCCAAGCTACAATATGTTTGTCGAGAGGTTACCTACCTGGGTCATATCTTGTCAAAGGAGGGAAGACGATTAACCCCAGAACGTATCCAAGCTATTGCGCAAATGTCTTTGCCATCTACACAAAGAGAGGTACGTGCCTTCCTAGGCATTACTTCTTATTGTAGGCAGTGGATCCCTAACTTCTCTCTGTTGGCCAAACCTTTGTTGGCACTCACTTTGAAAGATAAGACTCAGCCCCTTCCGTGGACTGACGAATGTCAGAGGAGTTTTGCTGACTTACGTGCTGCTCTGTGTTCTGCTCCTGTATTAGGTACTTCTGATTATAGTAAACCTTTTACGCTCTATGTTCATGAAAAAGAAGGTTGTGCATTGACAGTCTTAACGCAGCGATTTGGAGACAGACAGCGTCCATGTGCCTATTTCTCAGCTACGTTAGATCCTGTAGCTAAAGCATTGCCCAGCTGTCTTAAAGCGACAGCAGCAGCAGCTATTTCCATTCGTCAGTCGGCTGGAGTGGTGCTAGATAATACTCTTATTGTTATGGTGCCACATGCAGTGGATACTTTGCTAAACAGAACAAAAACGCAGCATCTTACGAGTGCTCATTTGACTAGATTTGAGCTGACGCTTTTGGCTAGTCACGTACACATCAAACGATGTAACACTTTAAATCCAGCTACTTTGTTGCCTCTCCCAGAAGAGGAAGGTGTTCAAGAACAACATGATTGTTTCCTCCGTACAGAGGAAGAGACAAAAGGTAGAATTGACTTGACAGATACGCCATTAGTGAATCCGGATGGAACGCTATGGGTAGATGGTTCTTGTTTTAAGCTTCCAAATGGAGAGACAACTTCAGCCTATTCTGTTACTACCTTGCATACAGTCGTGGAAACAGCACACATCAGACATAACTCAGCTCAGGCAGCTGAACTGATAGCCTTAACTAGAGCGTGTGTGTTATCCAAAGGAAAAAGAGTGAACGTGTATACCGATAGCCAATACGCTTTTGGTGTAGCGTTCAATTTCGGACGTCTGTGGAAAGATAGGGGATTCCTTACTTCCCATGGCACTAAGATACAACATGGTCAGTTGGTAACTAACCTTCTTGAGTCACTTGCTTTACCTACCCAGATAGCAATTGTGAAGTGTAGTGCGCACAAGAAGATTACCGACGATATTGGTCGTGGAAATGCATTTGCGGACGAGGTAGCTAAAAAGACAGCCAGAAATGCTACAAGTCGCATTTATGTTAATGGCCCTGCAAATTGGGTCAGGGAAAGAGGAATGTATGAAGACAGAGTAGAGAGTGTGAGATCAATTCAAGAAGAGGTTACAGAGAAAGAATTGAGTAAGTGGAAAGAAAGTACAGGAATGTTAGATGAGATGGGATGTTGGGTGGAATTGTCAGAGCACCAACGTTGGCTGTTACCAGACGCCTATGTACTACCTGTAGTTACTATAGCGCATGGTCCAGCCCACCTAAGTGCGAAAGGGATATGCAAGCTTTTGGCTCCAGTATGGCAGAATGAGGGAATACCGAAGGGTGCAGAAAATGTAGTGAAACATTGTATCATTTGTTTAATGTATAATCCAGGAAAGGGAACCCCAACTCCAGCAGGTCATTTTGCTCCTCCGACCTATCCATTTGAGGTGTTGCCAATCGATTACATCCACATGGACAATCTCAAATATGTTCTAGTGGTGGTATGTGCCTTTTCCAGATGGATAGAGGCATATCCCCTGAAAGACAATACTGCTCTATCCACAGCCAAAATACTTTCCTAGGTTTGGGTTGCCGCGCATTGTCTGGAGTGACAATGGGAGTGAATTTGTGGGCCAGATCATGCAGAAAGTTTGTGCAGGCCTTGGCATCAAGCAAAAATTCCATGCGGCAAACCATCCACAGTCAGCGGGTCTAGTAGAGTGCTATAATGGCACTCTAAAGCTTAAACTGGCTAAAATACAAGCCAGTACAGGCCTTAGTTGGCCCGATGCTCTACCTTTGGCTCTCTTATCCACCAGAACGGCTGTGCATTCTCGTTTGGGACTTAGCCCTTATGAGATTGTTTTCGGACGCCCAGCTAATGTATGGGGAGTCCCTCAACCTAAAGAGTACTCTGATATACCATACCCGATGTTGATCGATTATTTGCATGACCTCACAACTAAATTGCATATTCTTCATCAACAGGTTCAGAGCGCTTTGCCCGAGGCCTCCACAGACTCAGGTCATTCCATCCAACCGGGTGACTGGGTCTGCGTGAAGAATTTCCAGAGGACGAAGAATTTAGAGCCTCGCTGGGGAAAACCTCGTCAGGTGCTCCTCACAACCCGTACAGCAGTGAAGGTTGAAGGAAAGAAGAACTGGATTCACGGTGTGCACTGCAAGAAAGTGCCTTTGCCTTTCGATCAGTGGGTCCACAAGGGTATAAGAGACTCTGAAAGCGAGAAGGTTCCTCGTTTTGTACCATTTAGTGATGCACACATGAATGGAACATTGTCAGAGAAAGAAAGCGACGACATTCTCCAGGAAGCTGTACCACCGCACCTTCGTCTGAATACCACGGATCCACAAACATTGTTTCAGGATCAGACTGTACCTGATAAGGCTCGTTATAACATGAGACCTAGATCAAAGAAGAAAACTTGAAATTCTCTCTTCCATGTAGTTTCTATCCCGGTTGCAGGGTCACGGTAGGAGTCTTGGTTGTGACCTGAGTAGTGGCAATAGGTCTGCAGGATGTGCAGTGTCATAGGACGGCAGATAATCATAACCAAGTGATTGAGGAAGATTGCCGTGAGCATCCACTTAGAAGATGGAGACTACATTAGGAGAAAGAGAGAGAAAGGAAAAAATGAAAAATTACTGTAAAATAATATATAGTCGTTGTGGTATAACCTTATGTATTTTCATATTATTGTGTATTTTAATGGCGTGTATCGGTTGGATTCTTCATGCTATGCAGCAGAAAGTTGTCCCTTCTTCTATCACTGTGCCTTCTTATTCCATTATCTCTCCACATCTTTTTCATACACTAACTCAACATGAACTGATTCGAAGAACCGAATATTAGAATAACTCTTTTATCCAATTATTACATCAACACCAATTAGTGATTAATACAACCAACTGTTGGGTGTGTGGACTAATGCCCCATGCCACAGAAAAAGGGATGCCATATTTAGTCCTTCCGTTCTCTTATGAAGGTTCTGCTTGGGCTTATTTTGTAATCTTTTCTAATGCCTATCAAAGCCGATTTAAACGACCTGTCAGTTCTTATATTGGTGGACCAGATTTCAGTCATAATTCGTTGATAAAGTGAATGGTAGCTATGGCTAAAATCATGGAAAATAGTAAAATTTGATGAGAGAAAAGCAGACACTAATTGGAACGTCACCCAGTACATCACTAGTCTTAGTGATAAGGTCAAACAGGGCAAATCTCCACCAATTTGGACTATACCTCATCAAGGCAATTTCTGTTTACAAATAAATGGTCAGACTGCTAACACCGAACAGGGAAAAAGCTTTTGCTCCCATACGTACATCCATTCATCTCAGAACTCGCCGCCGTTAGTACCATCTCAGGGCACGTATTTTATCTGTCATGATAGAGCCTATACATGGTTACCGACTGGTTTTTCTGGAACCTGCTATATAGCTTTCCTTCTTCCCCCTACATATACTGCTTCTTCAAATTTTCATAAAAACAGGTATGGCAGAGGGATTATTGATTCCAAAGACACAGCAGGACAAGAGGGAGGAAACTTCCTGAAAGGATTTCTCCCTTTTTGGGGTCCTATGGCAAATAGTAGGAATATGAGGCAACTGGTTCGTGTAGTAGAGACTACCATAGACATCACTGTAGGAGCTTTGAGTAACATTACAGCGGAACTACAGGCGGATCGTCTTATGACATTACAGAATCGGGTTGCCTTGGATATTATTCTTGCAGATCGTGGTGGAGTCTGTAAATTGATCAAATCAAGTTGCTGTATTTATATACCTGATGACGCTCCGACAGTATACCAGGCCATCTCTAAATTACACATAATCTCCGAGTCGATTCATCAGGACGAAGGAAATTCCGTCATTTGTGACCTTTGTGCTAATATGTGCATCCCAAATCCCAAGTCACAGAGAACAGAGAATATCAAAATGATGTTGCAACAACAGCTTGATGACCTCATGACCATTGACATCGACTCAGATTAACATGAGTCCCTATACTATTGCCTGTGTTCTGGCAAAAGGAGGGTCTGAGGAAATTCGATTTTCGATCTCGATCGTATTGACCCGCCATTTTGTAAACCGCCGCCATTTTGTGTTGCCCTCACTTAGGCAGCACGGCGAACAAAGTCTTTTCTGCTTTTCCTGCAATATTGTGTCAAATTAGCCTTCTGCCTCTGTTTACAAAGCTGGTGTTAGGGACTGGCCGAGTACACTAATCCCTGTCTGGTTTTTCTAATCCCTGTCTCAACTATCTGTTGGTTCACACTATTCTCTTCTGACTTTATCTTATCTTCTGGCCTTCGCTGTCTTCTGCTCATATTCTCTCGTTTCACAACTGTCCTCCAAAACACACAAACTTATCTTGCCACCTGCAAGTCAGTTACAGACATGTTAATACCTTAACCTGTGGGGAGGGGTGGCAAACACGGTTGAAGGAGAGGCTTCTTCGAGTTACTCGACACTTTGTTTTCCAACCTTTTCTATTGGCTCTGTCCTATCTAAAACTTCCCTTCTTGGCTCTCGATGTGTGTAAGAGGTGTGTTTTCTGGTTAATGTATATGTCTTCGATACCAATATAAGATTGTACGCCACAAAGTGAAGTGGCAGTCTCCTGAGAACAACTAGGACAACTGTACTAGCTGCAGCTAATAAAATCTGATCTTTCACACCAACAGAGTGTCCCCGTGTCTCTGTTAGCTGAAGCAGGAGAACCCAGGAGATTAAGGCGTACCCTGCGCCGCCAGGTCCAAAAGGTTCTGGTTCTTCACACTCATAGGGCTTATGTTGCCCATCACCCCTGCCACCCTCATAGGGCTTATGTTGCCCATCTCCCCTGCCACCCCCACTCACAGGGGACCTGTTGCCCATCACCCCTGCCACCCCCACTCATAGGGGACCTGTTGCCCAGCATGACTGCCACCCCCGCCCATAGAGGAACTGTTGCTCATCACTACTGCCACCCCCACCCATAGGGCCTATGTTGCCCATCACCCCTGCCACCCCCACTCATATGGGACCTGTTGCCCATCACCCCTGCCATCCCCACTCATATGGGACCTGTTGCCCATCACCCCTGCCACCCCCACCCATAGGACAGGTGATGCGCCACACATCCATCATACTCCAACGTTAGGTATGTCTGCAAAATACATCTCCCCTAATATCATGACAACAGTGTGCAGTCTGTGACAAATGCTCACAACACCGATTATGACTTCAAACATACAATGTAACTACCCTCACATGTGTGACCAAAAAATGAGTGTGGCCTACACAAGGCAAGCATCATAATAGCACTGTGTCAATGTAAAAATGACACCCCCTCACTGTGTAGAACAAAAATTAAGTGTGGGGTTCCAAACTGCAGCAAATGTTGAGCATTGTGGTGATGGGGTCTAAACCCCCCCTCATCACAGTGACCAAAAGGTAAGTGTCATCATGGTCAAAGCTGAAAATGCCAAATAGCATGTATGATTCCCGGTCCCAACACGTGAAACACTTTTGGGGCAAACTAGTGGTTGTGTCCCATACCCACAGAGATGTGGTGAGGCTAACAGTGCTGTGAAAACATAACATACTCTTGGCCATGTGAAGACAAGCACCACACATGGGGGCTGACAATGCATACAGTGTACAATGACACAAAAGCAGAAGTGACCATCACAAAGCATACACACATCTCGAAGATAGACACACTAATCAAAACAACCTGTGTAGACTGTAGGTGTCAGGTCACAAACTCCCATTCCATGCCAGCAATGGGGCCTAACAACAAGGATGAATGTGCAGAACGATGTGATATGACTCACGGGGACAGCAGGGTAAATCACAAAAACAGCATCCAGACAATGGCCCACAACAGCAATACCAATGCACTGGTGCAGATGCACAAACACAAACAGCCAACCTCACACTGCACAACTAACACAACATGTGTGTGTGTGTGTGTCTCAGTATCACCAGGCAACTACACAACACATGAGGGGTGCTGAACCACAGTGACACAGATGTGGACACAGTGCCATACAAAAGTAACCCATCATTGGGACCCCCTTAGTGGGCAATCAGGCATTGTGAGATGAGAGTGAGCACAACAGACACATGTGACACAAGCTGGAATGAACACAAACTAACACAGCAAGAGACTGACACACAACAGCACTACCTCCAGGGACCAGACATTGGGGTGACACAAGCATGCATGACACCTTCACTGTGATGATAAAGGTAGATGTCGTACAAACTGTGAAAACAAGACATGTGTCCTGTGCCACAAACGCAGCGGCGTCACTAGGGTTGGTGTCACCCAGTGCGGTAACTCATGGTGACGTGCGGTCCGCACCCCCTCCCCCCCCACACGAACCCCCCTAGTGATGCCACTGCACATAGAGTTGTGTATATATAGATAATCTAAATGTGTATCTTTTTCCTTCGAAGCTAGACGCAGGATGTTTCAACAATTAATAAACACTTTCTTATTTGCCTTTAGATGACCATATCAATCTGCAGATGTCCGTGGCGAGGCAAAGAGAAATATTAATTGTCTTTGCTTTCATTCTTGTCTCCTTTTCTGATTCCAATAGAAACCGTCTCCAGGGCGGGTCATGAGCACATACCGATCCTGGGCGCGGGACGGCCCTGGCTTTGTTTTACTTTGGACACCACTGCATTCAGTGTGCAAACAGCTTCAAAGGGCTCCGTGTGGGGCAGTACGACCAGGCCCAGAATCCGCACGAGGGCCTCTACCACCACAAGCAAGGCTCGCAGGCCAGGCACCACATAAGACATGGCACAGTGGAGGGTTAGGCCTGCCAGGGATATTCCAACTGCAGAGCCCAAGTAAGCTTGACATTTTTCAGACTCAGTGCCTGAATAAATTCGTAATGCGTTTGCCACTTCGGACCAAAACGACGCATCCGCTCTCGAGCAGATGCAAGCACAACAAACAAATACAAAATTGTAAACAAAGAAATTCACAAGTTTGACAATCCTGAGTCGGCTTCTGTTTTTTAAAAATTAAAGTACGTGTACTGTGTCCGTGCTACTCGGAAAAACAAGATTTTTTATCAGAGCTGAAAATCTGAGTTCACATCGCACAAACGGGCATGATTTGACCTCTTCAGTTAAACTGACTGAAAGGAATATTTAAAATGTAACTTGCAGATCCAAGGCCTCTATATCCGGGCAATTCTGCATGGCCTGTCCCTGGCGAAGATGTGTCACATATACCAACCAACAGATTCCGCACGCTTTAAGTGTCGTGCAAACTGTAATCATTTGTTTTACAGAGCAGGGGCGTTTCTACCAAGATCCTGTGCTGGTTTTCATTGAAAGCAATTTGTTTTAGGTGAAGCGCACTGCGCGAACCTTGCTCAGTGTGCAGCGAACCCCCTAAAAAGTACATGGGAGATGAGCATACAACCAATCACAAAGCAAGTCTCCAAAATTCCAAGCACAAAACTCGCCTCACCTTAAGCATGAAAGGCATTACAATCAGCTATCGAAGTTGATCCAGTCTAATTTTCACACATAAAATGATCCTGCGTCCCGTCGAAAGGACGTGAAAGAAGAATGCCAAATGCACCTTTTTCGGGACAATTTCCGACATAAATCAAACAGAATTGACAGAAACCGCAAGCAGCGCATAGGTTAAACACAGTCGGACAGTGTATTGATGGACCTGCTGCGCTGTCTTGCTTATGGCAACAGTGCTGTGTGTTCTGTATGTGGCAGGCGCGTGGAGTTGCCGGCACCGTTTTGATGCCAGGCTCTTGCGTGCACGTGCAGGCCCCATTCAGCCCTTGCCCTGTCTCGAGTGCAGCCAAGGCAGGGGCGCGTGCTGTACCAGCATCACGTGTGAATACTGTCCCGGAGGGGGCACGCGGACCACAGCCCACATTCCTGGCGCAGGTCCCGGATGGCGATGATGCGCCTCTGATATGAACCAGTGTTGACTGAGTGTACCTGCGGAGCTGCACAGCACAATGCATCAGCAGCACTCCTCCGTGCCCCGTACCTCCACATTTTCCCTGCCAACCCTAGTGACGCCGCTGGTGTCACCCCATGTGATGGTGTCACCCGGTGCGGTCCGCACCCCCGCACCCTCCTAGTGACGCCACTGCACAAACGTACTTCACATCTACACAAACATAAATCACTCAGCATGGCCCGTCATCCATGGACAAACGGGAGCTAGGGGCCCAGCCATGCAAACTTTTACATCAGTCCACCCTCAACACCACACACCCTGAACTGCAACAATGTGCATCTGTGATGAAGCTTACATGGACAGGTGACATTGCACATGCACCCATGACAAACACAGTAATGTTGGGAGGAACTAAGGTGCACAGACTCATCACACAAGGACAGTTTACAACCCTGGTGAATGACAGACATACTGCACAGTATGCGGTACATGGCCATGATGTCAAAGCTCACATAACCTTCAGAATACCTGCCACAGTCCCAGGACAATGCAGAAGCCAAGGCGAACCACAAGGCACACATGCCGACATATGCAAACATTGCAGCCCTGACTGATTGGTCCTTTGTAGGGCAGAAATGCCTGATGAAATGCCCTCCATAAACGACACCAGTTGCGTCAACAGACTGGCGTGTGCATGGAGGACACTCAGCATTGATGTCTGCCCTACATGGATCCGTCTAAGTAAGTCCACAGACTCCTCACTCAGGGCAGCAGGGGACACAGGGGCAGGGGGTGCGGTGCCTGGCACAAAGGAGACATGCTCCCGAACAGGGGAGCCTCCACGGACCTCTGAGATGGGAGCCAATGGGAGGGTGGTGATGGTGGTGGTGGGAGTGGTGGCGGGGATAGCCTCACTAGCTGGAGTTTGGTGGCTGCTTACACCCACCTCCACAAGGGTGTCATCCTCAGAGCTGCTGTGGCCCTCAGCTGGGGTGGATGGTGCTGAGGACTCTTCGGTGTGGCTCCACTCGCCCTCCGTGCCACTGGGTCCGCCCGACTCCTCTCCTTCTGTCCCTGTCAGGCTCTGTGGCTCCTCCTGGTCCGTGGAGCTGTCCCCTCCTGTGGCCGTGGATGTATCTGGATAGAAATAGCAAGAAAGCGAACAACATCAGTCACCTGCACTGACTGCACACACCACAGTGTGCACATCACATCACAGGGCAAGGCCTGGCATCATCAGCTGAACACTGCTCAAAGTGCCAACACTGTTTAGAATAAACCAATTGTCAGTCTCACCATCAACCATGGCACACATATCCCTCCTTGACTTGCACCCATATGTCTGTTGCATGTTGGATGCTAATACCCCAATGTGCCAACATGCACCACCCACACATTTGTTGGACATGCAAGTGAACATGTAGGAGTATGTCACTATACACACAGCACATCTCTTGACACTGACTCAGTACAGGTGTCCGGATGAAGGGATGGGCAGAGACTCATTTCACATGCTTGTGATGCATGCCAGCAACACACACTATGATGTTCTTATGTCCTGATAGTCAATGCCACACTGGGGTGCATGGTGCACACTTGAACACAATGCAGGATCACTCTTAGCAAGTTAAATGCCATGGTACTGGCATGCCTGTAGAGTCACTCAACACTGTCTCCTGTCACAGGGGCAGGGCATCCAGACAACAACAGTATGCACTGTGTCACAATCATAGCTCAGGGCTAAAGCAAACTCTGCAGATGACAAGTGCACTTGCCCATCCCCTGCAAACAACATATCCAGGACCCAGAAGACCCCACATCATGCAAATAAGACATATGAGTCTCTGCGAACACAACTCCATGTACATTAGGACACCACAGTCTGCTGTGCATGTAACCCAACTGCCTGAAGTGCACAGTTGCATACACCATTGTGCGCTGTCAAATGATCACACACCTATATGTCACACAGGTCTTGGATCTCACAGTCATATCTCAGATGTCCTGCTAACCCTCAAAATCACGAACACCCCCGTAACAGGAAGCCACACCATAATGACACAGAGGCAGACACCTGAAAGCACATGTCACTAAGCACAACCTGTAAGTTGATACACAGGAGTGGGATAACAGAGTGTTTCTAAATGCCCTTGAGTAGGCATGACTGCCCAGGTCTACGTGAAACAGTGTTTGGCCCTGTACAGTAGTCAGGTGGCTAAGCAAGTGTGACATACTTTATATACATACTCCTGAGGTCCACAAATTGGAGTCCCCTGCTGCAGGGTTTTGTCTGAAATACCCCAGCCACATGTGGCGAGTCAGACCAGCAATTGGAACAGATATCAAGGGCACACACAGATCACACGTCAGATCCCAGGCATTGGGTAAACAATTGAACCACCCATGAAACACATAACAGAGTCACGGGAACAGATGCTGTCCGGAAGCTGAAGCATAGCTGACTGCAGGGACACAGTGCCCTAGTGACACAAGCAACAGACTGTAGGGGCAACACCTGTGGAACAGATGAGGAGGGTGTATCACGCAATTGAGGGACCTGAATATTGGACTACAAGAACTACGTAATGTGGAAGTGTGACCAGGACAAAAGACTGCAATTAGCATGTCAGACATAGTACACAGATTAGGCATGGACTTACCCCCTCCTTGCTGCTGTCTGGCCTTCAGCTGCCTAGCCTGGTCCGGGAAGACCACTGCAGGTATCCGTAGCATGTGGGGGGTCAGGGTCCGGTGTCCGCCCCTCCTGCGAGGAGGTGACAGCTTCAGCTGGACTCTTGCGATCCTCCGGGTCCAGCCCCGAAGGTCCTGCCACCTCTTCTGGCAGTTGCGGATCCGGCGCTTGTAGACCCCCACCGAACGAACTGCCCGGGCGATGGTCAGCCATATCTCCAGCTTCTGGTGGGCATCAACCTGTGAGGATGACAGAGTTAAAAGTACATTAACACACATGCCCCATATTTGTGCTGTACACATTTACATGTCATCATCACAAAGGGAAAGGAGTTACACAGGTAGTGCAACCATGGAAATGGACAAATGCCCTGCATGTCTGACATGTTAACAATGCCTGGAAAGTTGAAGCTTGCACAAATGCACTTTAGCAGCAGAACACCTGTTCATTACATGTACCTAAACACTTTGTGGGATGAGAGTTCTCAGTGAGAATGCTTGCCACTGGTGTACACACTGCTAGTACTGCTAGTCAGACAACATGCATAATTAGGAAGGCAGTGGACTGCACACTTACCTGCTCCCCTGGTTTCCCATACAGCTTGCTGTACTGTGGAAGGAGCCCGTCCAGCACGGCTTGGTTCTCCTCCTCAGTTAAGGCTGGGGCCCTCTCCAGAGTACGTGCCATAGCAGGAGCCAGAGGATGCAGAAACAGCAGCAGTGGTAGCAGGGATGTGGTCCAGTAGCATGTAGTGCAGGCAAGTGAGCTCCCTGGGGGCCATACAGCCTTATATCTGTGCTGCAGAGGCAGACTCTGTGCCATGTGTCCCCAGTGGTAGGTCCAAGACGGTTGCATTCTATGAATCTGGCCAATCCATGGACTCGTACACATCTTCCGCATCGTTCAAATCTTCACCTTCATAAAACCCTAGGAATTGCAACATTGTTGTAGGCATCCAACTCAATTGCCAGCGCACAACTCGTACAAGTTTTTAATCCAAATCCGTCTCCATGACAGTCCAGAGCCAATGGGTGACCCCGGCTCGGTCAACTGACTGTACAACATGTAGTTTAAAAATACACATGCACCCGTCTCCATAAGATTCAATGGCCAAGGCGTACACCTGTCTCGGACCATGCCTGCCCGATGCGCATGCATGATAGTCACCCGCATCAGACCTCATTGCAGTCAATGGCAAAGCGTACGCATGGCTCGGTCATGAACCGTGCAATGCGTACGCATTATCACCCGTGTCGGACCTCATTGCAGTCAATGACAAAGCGTACGCACGGCTCGGTCATGAACTGTGCAATGCGTACGCATTGTCACCCGCGTCGGACATCATTCGCGTGACTATTTGATGGCTTCAACACACAATTACTTGCCAGGGACACATGTGCACACCTACCACACCACAGCATTGGCCACACAGTGTCCCATGGCATGTAAGGCTGCATTCCCTGTGTGTTGGGGGGGGCAAGATTTGGTTTGTTGTGTGGCACTTTTGTTCAGCCACTCCCAGGCTGTGCACGTGTTCATGGGGGCATTATCCTTTGTGTGTTGTGCACATTACCTCTGTGATGTGCAACTGTACAGTAATAGGCATGAGTCATGGGCACAGTTGCAGGTTGGATATGTTTAGGACATGTCACATACACCTTGAGTCCTGGGGGTGATGGCATGTACGTCACAGTGAGATCTGTAGCCACAATTCTGATGTGCACCAACAGTCTGTGTGCATGTTGTGCCTCAGATGTGGATGATCAAATGTGCCCAATGGGAGACAGTCTCCACATCCATGTGGTATGTGCAGCAACCTTGATGGTGTGTGTGTGTCTAAGAGACGTACATGTAGGGCCTGCAGAGACAACAGTGGCCACTACCTGTGGGACTCACGCTTGCCTTGTGGCGTGTACGCGATACGCCATGTCATGCCAGTGTCGATGTGGCAATACAGGGACCCTGGGTATCTGAATGGCAAAGATCTGTGATGCCTGGGAGACATCAGGCCTCACTTGTCACTGTGGTATGTGTTTGTAACGTCACAGCAGTACATAGGTAGGGTGACACAGCCCAATGATTGGCCATTGCACTACATGGGACTTATGTGGACATGTGGAATTGAGATGTGAGGTGATGGTCATGTAGGTGACATATGTGTCCATGTCCAACAGCACACACCTCAGTACATTGTGTAATGTCATGATGTATCATGTGATATTGAGCCTGGCCATGGCCACATGGGTGGATGAACCGACAATCTTCCTTTGTTCATCTCTGTTCTGCAGGGCACCAGCTGTCCATCGACCGTTCCCAGACCTTGAAACCATGCAGGAACGTGACTGCATCCGACGGTACCGCTTCACCAGGCCACTGCTTGTGGAGTTGGTGGAGCAGTTGGCGCCACATCTGCTACCTGGCCAAACATACCCTACAGCACTGACCCCAGAGGTGAAGGTGATGGCAGCCCTGCACTTCTTTGCTACTGGTACCTTCCAGTACACTGTGGCTACAGCAGGTGGTATGTCGCAAACTATGTTTAGTCGTGTGCTACGCGATGTCTTGGAGGGGATGTTGCATTTCCTTGACCTGTACATCAAGTTCCCTAGCCCAGCTGAACTCCCTGAAATAAAGGATGCCTTTTATACACTGGGGAGGATGCCGAACGTCATCGGAACTATTGATGGGACACATGTGGCCCTGATACCACCACAGGCACATGAGCAGGCACCGGAACAGGAAACATTTCCACTCGATCAATGCTCTGGTGGTATGTCTTGCAGACATGTGTATCACACATGTGTGTGCACGGTTCCCTGGTTCTGCGCACAATGCCTACATAATGAGGAGTAGTCGCATTGCAACGCTGATGTCACAGATGCCAGATCAGCGTGCCTGGCTTGTCGGTGTGTACTGACTGTTTACCATTGTGTGTGTTTGGGAATGTTGTATTCCGCACTCCTACAAAACTTTGCTAATTGTTCATTGTTTTGTGTGTAGGTGACTCCGGATACCCCAACATGCCGTGGTTGCTGACACCCCTCAGGAACCCTGTGACACCAGCCGAGATGCGCTACAATGAGGCACATGGTCGGAGCAGGAGGGTGATTGAGCGGATTTTTGGCCTCCTGAAAAGCTGCTTTCGCTGCCTGGACAAGACCGAAGGGGCCCTCCCATATGAGCCTGCAAAGGTGTGCAAAATTATCCTTGTATGCTGCATGCTACACAACATGGCAGTGCGGAAGAAGGTGCCTCTCATCCAGGATGACGATGACCAACCTCCGCCACCTGTGGAGGATCCCGTTCTGGGCCACGATGCCAGTGATGATGAGGATGAGGGTGACGTCCGCTCACAGCTCATCAACAACTGCTTCACCTGAATCTGAGTTTCAAGGGTTGTTATGTCAATGTATGGAGTTAGCCTAGAATGTTTTGTGGCTGCTCTGTTGCTGTCTGAGTGTGTCTGTGTGCCACTTGACTGGATGCGTGCAGTGATGTGTCCATTCAGGTGGTGTGTACTCCACAATAGGGTAGTACTGCTAACTTGTTTCTGTGTAGGTTTCTTGTGACATGTTTTGTGTATGTGTATTGCATTTCTCTCCTGTTCTGCTGTGCTTTTGACTGTGTCTTGTGTCTGTCCTTCCCAGGGTACTTTGCTTGTTGTTTGGTCAATACTGACCCCAACACCCGGAATCCAACACCAGTGTGGGAGTAATCAATTGCCATCAAGTGATGTGCCACAAACCCTTGGACTTCAATTCTCAGACACTCTGTTATAGGGTGTCCACCATAACGTACAATTGCCTTGCAACTATTTTCAAATAAACATGTTGCTGATGTGTAATGTGCCTGTGCTATGCTTTGTTAGGTGCATTGTCTGTCTTCCCACATCTGAGTGACATTTTCTTACCTCACCTGTGGACTTGTTACCACTGACTGTGGATAGGTGTTGTGTCTGTGCATACCAATGTGTTTCAGGTCGACATCATTGTGTGGGATGAGTAAAATGGCCATGGTGAGTATGTGTTGTGTTGCCATAGTGGTGTGTCTCCCTCATATGTGTCACATCACCATGACACACCTAACGGTGGTCACATTGTTGTAGTATTTGGCATGCACTGTGTTGTTTAGCAGATCGACATCTCCATGACACATGACAAGTTGGAATCACAACAGAGGCAAGTATGGTGTACTGGTGAGTTTATTTTCGAACATTTGTGAGGAAAGTGCACAGGATGGTGTGTGCTGTACATTGGGTTTTGAATCCAAAGTTCACAGTAGAGTTGGAAGTGCTGGTCGATGAAATGTCCAGAGTAAAGTCCACAGTCATCTGCTACATTGGACCAACATGAACCCTCCATGTCATGTGGGCGAGTTGTGTGCGATTGGACAAGGTGAAAGGGTTGCACACAAAGAGCATTGCCCAGAACAGGTTTAGAGGCCCTGGGGGATGTGCTGGGACATCTGCCTCTCACATGTCCTTCTTCGGATGACCCCTCTTCTTCTTGGGGGGGGAACCTCAGGTGCAGGCCTCTACGGTGCAGGGGACTCTCCTCCAGAGACCTCCTCCCTCCCTGTGACACTGGCAGATGGTGCTGCAACAGATGTTGTGGCCACACAGGGAGGTGTGGACATGTTTGTGCTGATCTGGCGGAGGCATTGGAGTATGTCCCGATGCACTGCAGTAAGGGCATCCCACTTTGCTTCCATGCGGGCATGGTGGGCAGCCTGCCCCTATTGTATGTTCTTGAGGATCCCCACTACCTGGCCGAATCCTCCGGTGCTATCCTGGTACGCATCTATGATGCGTGCCAGCTGGGGGTCATCATGCAGTCCAGACCCCTCTGCAAGGCGCGCCCTCTGCCTCCCACCCCTCCCAGCACCCCTAACCACACGGGCAGGACCAGCGGCGGGCCGCACAGGTGACACTGGGACCCCTTGGGTGGTGTTGCTGGTGGTGTTGGCTGTAGCTTCCGGGGGGTCCTGTGTCCCTGTGCTGTGGGTGTTCAGTGGCCTTGGTCTGTCCGTGTTGGCGAGGGTGCCCTGTTGGGTTCCAGATGCTGGAGGCGTGGGTACAGGGGGTGCAGATGTTGATGCTGCTGGTGTTGCATGATGACTCACACCGGAGGGGCCAGGTTGGTCGTCGTCATCCGAAGAGGACAGAGACAGAGTCAAACCAGAGAGCCCAGTGTCCACCAGAGTCTGGGACTGGGAATCCTCTTCATTTGGTGATGGGTCCCCAGCACCACCTGTGTTTGGAAGAGACACACAATGTAAGTTATGTTTCTACAGGCATCAATGGTTCACAAACATGACGTATTCTACTGTACGAACGGATGCCTGCCGGTACACTGCTTTTTTCCGTTCTGTCACGGACAGAGATTGATGTTGTTGCACATTGCCCAGCCATAAAGAAACATTTCAATGTGCATGTCGAAGTGTGAGCATGCCCAGCTCATGGATACATTTATCTGTACATGACCATTGCTACTCAAGGGCCATCACGTTGATGACACAGGTGTGTCATCCCTGCACACATGTGAGCTTTAACAAGGACATACGTGCTATTCCACTGGGGATATGTTTTACTATTGGGGAATGTGTGGTAGCAGAGTTCGCTAGTCTTTGTGTGCCACATTGGTGTATTGGTACGACATGGTCACAGTCCGGTATGCCTGTGATCTCTTTGGAGGAAGTGTTTTCTTCCAGTGTTCCTAGTTCCCATCTCATTTCATACAAGTGATGATATCACCATTGTTATTGAATCTGGTGCTGAGTTTTGTACGTGCATATGTGATTTGACTTGACAATGTTCCACATGTTGACATGCATTGGTCAAGGTAGCACTCTGGCTTTTCAATGTTCATGACAGTGAGGGCCGGGTGTGTGTGTGTTGCAGTTTGGCTGCTGTGAGTAGCATGTCTCCTCCAATGCTGTCCATGTTTGACCTTGTGTCTACAGTGTCTATGTCAGTGAGTGGTGTTGCGTTAAGGATGCCTATGTTTCAGCACGATGTAGGGGTGGAATGCAGCTCGCAACAGCACTGAGTATGAATGAGACCATGCTATGGTGTCGGCTATATTGGTGTGTCCATTCCATTCACTGGCAGATATCCCCTGTCTATGATGTATATGTGAGTTCCTGTGTGTTTTGTGCAATGTACCATATATATGGCTCTCCACATTTGTCATCTGCAAGACACACCTCCCCTGCCCAGCCAGGTGGGCACCCCTGGACACTGCATCCCCAGACAATGATTTTGGACATATGGTTGCAATGGCTGTGTGTGCGACCGGGTTTTGTTTGGTCAGTGCATATGTGTGATTGTCAACCACATCATTTCTCAGGCCCAGTGTCAGACATCTTGACAGTCCCTTCCCACTCCCTGTGGGGCGAGCATGTTTCAGTGTAAGCTTGCTGGGCCATGTGGGTGAGTGTGGATTGTCTGTGACTGCAACACCCATCATGCTCTTGGCTACACCTTCCTTCCCAGCATGCCCATACTTCCTTCCTCTTGACTCTGCTCCCCTGTGAGTGGGTGTGACAGCAATGGAAACATGGCTGACTGTGCAGTCCTGGTGTTTGTTGTTGCCCAGTTCCCAGAATGGCCTTGTGCCCTCCACAACAGAGCCCAGTGTCAGACATCTTGTCAGTCCATTCCCACTCCCTGTGAGGCGAACATGGTTAAGTGTGAGCTTGCTGGGCCATGTGGGTGGGTGTGGATTGTCTGTGACTGCAACTCACATCATGCTCTTGGCTACACCCCCCTTCCCAGCATGCCCATACTTCCTTCCTCCTGACTCTGCTTCCCTGTGAGAGAGTGTGACAGCAATGGCAAGATGGCTGACTGTGAAATCCTGGTGTTTGTTTGGAAACAAGTCCAAAGAGAGCCCCTGTGCTTCACACAGCAGCACCCAGTACGGGGTATCTTTTGCTGATATTTCACTGAGGTGTGAGTCAATGCATTCTACCCGGTGAGTTGTATGGAGTTTGTGTTGGGGGCGTGTGTGTCTCCACATGCTGGTAAGTATGGTCAGAGCTGTCAGTCCTCCTTCCCACCATGCTTCCATTGGAGGGCGTGCAAATTGTCTTTCAGGATGTCAGTGAGTGGTGTCCTGCTTCAGATTTACACACAACCCCTACCAGGGCCTTGTGCTCCCCAGGGCAGGACACAGTGTCAGCCATCTCGTCAGTCATTTTCCACTCCCTGTGATGTGGCCAATTTGGAGGGTGCGCATTATCTGTGACTACAACCCCCATCATGCTTTTGGATACACTCACTTCACCTGCATACCCACTATTCCTTCCTGCACTGTGAGGTAGCGTGTTTGTGTTGGCTAACTGTCTGACAGTGTTTATTTGGCTTTGTGCCACTACCTTGCTCTATTTGTTGGTAGGTTTATACATGTCATGATACAGTTCCAACTCACTATGGGATAGCAGGTATTGTGTTTGTCTGACTAGCATACACATCTTGGGATGATGATTTATTGGTTACTGTGGCTTTGCTAACGGTGCATGGTTTCACTGTCCCCTTGCCACACAATATTGAGTATGTTGTTTGTGTACTCACCAGGCTCTGGTATGTCTGCTAGACCATGAACGCTCTCTGGTGGTAGGATGTCCCGCACCTTCTCCTCCCAGGTTCTGAAGTAGACTGGTTTGGCAGGAGGGCCACCGCCAGTGCACTGACTCAAGGCGTGATCCTTCTCGATGAGCTTCTTGACCCTCCTGCGCACATCATACCACCTATTCTGGGTGTCATCCTTTGTGTGTAACGTTGGTGCTTGTGCGTTCACCTTGTCCACAATCCTCACCCACATCTTGGTTTTCTGTGAAATGGGGGTCCTTTGGACCAATGTACCAAACAAATGTGGCTCTACTCTGATGATCTTGTCTACCAGCACTTCTAACTCACTATCTGTGAACTTTGGATTCTTCTTGGGGGGCATGGTGATGGGTGGTGGTGGTGAGTGATGTGTGTGTGAGGGTGCAAGTGAGGGTGGGTTAGTGTTGGTTTAGCTAGCTGTATGTGTGAGTGCTTTTTGTGAAGTGCTGATGGTGTGTGAGTTGTGTGATGGGTGAGTTGTGAGTGTGCCTGTGTTTGCTGTGTGATGGTGTTTGCTGCTGGCTGTGTCTCTTATTTGCATAGGATCATGGTAGTGATTGATGTCCTTTATATAGGTGGAGTTGTGGGTGTGTCTTTGTCCCAGGTTTTTTTTGTGATATTTATTGGCTTTGTCATTGCTTGTTTGGTCCTTTTTTTGTCTTTTTTCCTTTGGGTTTTCTAGGCATGAAGGAGACGTTCTTCTGACCAAGACGGTGGCTGATTTTGGCTCGTGCGGGCTTCTCCGCCTCGTTCACGCTGACTATCTTCTGTGTTTCATACGCGTCGGTCGCGGAGATCTCTATTACTTGTGGGCCCGGTTTTCTGTGCATGTGGGTCATGCGGCTTGGGCTCTGTGCGAGTCGGTCTGGATTTACATGCATTGCATCGTACTGCGCGGGTCGGACATCGCGGGTACGTGTCGGTCGGGTTCATTCTGGGTTCATGTCGGTCGGTGAAACACGTGTCACTTTTCCGGCTGGCTTGTATTCCGTACATGTCGGTTGTAATTCACACATGTTGCATCATACTGCACGGGTCTTACGGCGCTGGTCCGTGGTGGTCGGTCTCCGGTCCGGGTCCGTGTCGGTCGGTACGTTTTGCTGCCTGAATCAAAATCGGCTCCAGTGTTGATTACTGTTGTCTTTCTCGTTGTGTTAGTTGTATTAGTAAGCATTCTGGCTTCCAGCATGCTGACCTCCCAACAGGTTGTTGGTTTGCTTTCTGAATCTGCCTCTAAACATGGCTCTGAGACTAACTCTGCATCTGAGGCAGAGGATCCCGTTGAATATTCTGGCAGTGATTTTTCTGTCTGAGAGGTATCATCTGACGATGAATCCACTTTTAATGCTGATGAAGTGCCTCTTTCAGAGGAGGACACTGATATGCCAGTAGTGCATGTAAAGCCAGCTGGATTGTAGCCAGGGTCTGGAAGGCTTCCCATTGGAAGTACTGAACTCTGGGTTGCCCCTAATAAAGAGCTGTCTGTTTTGTCTCCGTTCAGTGGTGATGCTGGGTGTAGAGTCAATACAAAGCATTATTTGCCCATCAATTTCTTCTAACTGTTTAATGATGATGAGTTTTTGGACAATATTGGTGAGCAAACTAATTTGTATGCAGAACAGTTTTTGAGGGACAACAGTGCCACACTTAAGGTCCCCTATAAAGCTATCTGGTAGACTCCCACAAATCTCCATGAATTTATGCAGTTCTGGGGTTTACCTTTGCTGATGGGGTTGATAAGGAATCCATCACTGTCTTTATAGTGGTCTGCTTGCCCCTTGATGGCTATTGCTATATTTCCAGCAACCATGAGTCAAGATTGGTATTCGCCTCTGCAGCGGATGCTGCATTTTGTGTATTATGCTACAGCATTGCCACAAGACCACCCTAATTGTGACCGTCTCTTCAAGATACAGCCTGCCCTTGACCATTTAGCAGATCGTTTCTCAGGTATTTGTGTTCCATGGAAGGATATATCTGTGGATGAGTCTCTGTTACTCTTCAAGGGCCATTTGGTTTTCAGACAATGCATTCTCAGCAAGGAAGTATGTTATGGTGTTAAGCTGTATATGCTAAGTCAAAGTGCCACTGGATATGCATATAATTTCAGGAAATACAATGGTAGGAATTCTTCAATTATTCCCCCTGCTTGCTTCTCCACTTTTGCAGTCAGTGACAAATTTGTGTGGGAACTTGCAAGAGGACTTTTTAATAATTATTTTATGTATGGACAAATTCTTCACCGGTGTGCAATTATTTAAGGAATTGTTTAAACTGGCCAATGTGGCTTGTGGCACAATCCACTTTCACCATAAAGGTTACCCTAAAGAGCTTGATGTCAGGCCTCTGGAGTATGAAGTAACAACTGTGGGGGCAACACTAACTAAGGCTTGTAGTCTAAAAACGAAGACTGATTGAAAAGAATCTTTGGACAGAGTTAATTAGGCAACTGAATTCCAATATGGCCGCCGCTGCAGAGGGCGCGACAGCGGTCTAGTCTTTCTCTCCACAGATGTCCAGAACCCAGGTGAAGCACGCGCTCCGTGAAGAGCCCGCACTTCACTGAAGTAATCTTCGAGTGCGCAGCTAGAATTAGAGTTCCAGAGTATTTCGTCGGGTTTTAGTCCGGTATCGTTTCGCTTCTCGTCGGGAGTAGCACAGAGAAGAGTTTGATACTTGGTTATAGTTTTAGCAGAGGAAAACAGAGTAAATCCGAAAAAGACGAATTTCTCATCTTCAGTCACCTGTACAGCCTTCAGAAACCAGACAGCAGCTTTGTGCGAAGTTACTTCAGCGCCACCTAAGAATCGAAGAACAGAAGTCCGAAGCTAAGTATAATTAATTACAGAAAGGTCGTGAGTAAAACTAATGAAATCAAAAGAGTATAAATAGTATATTATAAGTATACTTACCAGAGTAGGACTTGAGGCAGACCCTATAGGGAAGAAACAAAGAAGAGGTTAATATTTCAAGGACATTGGTAACCATCAAAATTACGTAGAGAAGAAATAGTACTTACTGGAGAGTAGCAGAAGAGAGATAACCAATGCTTACCAGAGAGCAGTAGAATCTGTACCTAGATAAGAATAATCAGAACACTCGAACAAATAAATTTTGATGAAGACATTTTCCAAGACACGAGTTAAGGACTATAGAGTTATGGAACAGCCTTGAGTGACGTCATACCAAATACCGAAGCTACCTCAAAAAGTAAGTTAAGAAGCAGGAATAAACACTATACATACAGTTCAGGTACATTTAGCCATAGCAGTGACTAAGATTCATCTTATAGGTGAAGACACTGAGAGGTGGCTACAAGAAAGAAAAAAGAATTGTATTAATTACAAATACATACAGAAGAGGGGCGCAGTACTTGAAAACTTAGGGTAGGTACGGCAATAGATAATATAGAGAGAATAGAATTTAGAGTAGAGTAGGTATTCATATTGATGTGTTATTTCTTTAAGGTTCTCTAGAAGAAGTCTGCAGAATCGTAGACGAGCGAGAGTGAACCAAAGTTTTCAAGACCAGTCTCTTCTTAATTTGTAATTTTATCCACTCCCCCTTCCCCCTTGAGGGTAATATTGGAGTTAAGGTACAAATTAATTGATCCCTGGTTTATCTATGAGAGGGAGTTGGGAATCAGCGTCTCTGTTCCTGTGCAAGCTCTGAGACAGTTAAGTATTGAATCCTGACAAAGTGAAGTGCCCAAGTGGTATACTTGCACCCGGACAGAAATGACTGAAGGGATCAATTTACAGACCTTGGGACCGGTCTTAGAGACCATTCAGAAAGAGTTAGTGGCTGTAAGAGAGGAAAACTAAAACCTTAGACAGGAAGTATTAAACTCAAGAAAGGAGACAGCAGAATTAGCTCTGAGATTGAGACAGCCATTGGGTTCAGGAAGAGACACATTACATCAATCTTCTGAAGAGCCAAATAGAGTAACCACACAAGTAATCCATTCCTTGTCCCCAGTTATCCCGTTGGCCCCTCCAGAGCAATTTAGTGGGGATCCACAAAAGGCACAGATATTCATTACTCAGTGTTCCTTACACTTCATGCGTCGCCCTTCCATTTTTCCAGATGCGCAGTCAAAGGTGGTCTTTGTCTTATCGTACTTGAGTGGTGATGCTGCGTCCTGGTCCATGCCTTTGGTTTCCCGTGACGATCCTCTATTGCAAAATTATGAACATTTCAAGCAAGAATTTCTCCAAATATTTGACAGGCGGAGAATCTCCCAAGCAGTTGATAATGAATTACTCGACTTAAGGCAAGGAAACCGAGATCTAGTGGCGTATTTAGCGCAGTTTAACAAACTAGTGTTCGAGACTGACTGGCCAGAGAGCAAAAGAGTTGCAGTATTCTATAGAGGACTAAGAGATGAACTCAAGGATGTGCTGGCACAGATAACAAATCGACCCACGGAAATCTCGGAGCTAGTAGACCTGGTCTTAGAAATAGATTTCCGTTAAGGGGTGAGAAGAGGAGAAAAAAGAAGAGAGTTACGACCAATAGTTCCAAGATTTGATCGGGCCCGATCACACAGAGCTAAAATTGCTGAAGGACAGATGAGTTCGGAACCCATGCAGATAGGAACTATAAGAGGTCCCTTAACGAAGGAAGAAAAAGAGAAAAGAAGGACAGGCAATCTATGCATGTACTGTGGTTCCAGTGGACATTTCGTTAAAGTGTGCCCTAAGAAACCAAAACCTTCTTTAAGACCGAAGGAAAACTCGCAGCACCACCTGTAGCCGGAGTTGGACCGGTGGCTGCTAATCAAAAATCAACTCCAGAAGAACATCGAGTGGCTAACACCTTGCAATCATCTGCCCCACATTTAATCTTATCCATGGTACTTAAGTTTCGGCAGATAACATTGACAGAAGTATCGGTAATGATAGATTCTGGAGCAACTGGAAATTTTTGCGATTTGAAATTTGCTGCAAAGGTGGGATTTCGAGCTATACTGAAGTCAAAAAGTGAACCAGTTCGAGCAGTCGACGGAACGAACCAATCCTCCGGGCCCATAGTAAGCCACACAGAACAGGTGCAATTGATTTCCAGTGATGGACACGAAGAAGTCATCCAATTTAACCTAATTGATGCGCCTCATTTCAGCTTATTTTAGGTCTCCCATGGCTCACAGAACACAACCAACGGCGAATTGGAGTTCTAGGACGATAGTGATGGATTCCGAGTACTGTAGAAAGAACTGTTTTGGGACGAAGGAAAAGACCAGAGAGTGCAATCCTGCCCAGGCCTTGTGTACGACCGGAACATCTGTGTATGTCATAGATTCCCAGGAAATACCCACTGAGTACGAAGATTTTGCTGATGTTTTTAATGAAACAGAGGCAGAGCAATTGCCACCCCATCGGGTGTACGATTGCAAAATAGATCTGGAACCAGGTTCTAATTTACCTTGCAGCCGAGTCTATACTCTAACCGAAAAAGAACATCATCATTTGAAGGAATACTTGGACAAATATCTGGCAAGTGGGTTTATCCGCCCATCCCAGTCTCCGGTATCTTTCCCCCTCTTCTTTGTGCCTAAGAAGGAGGGAGATCTTAGGATCTGTATCGACTATTGTACAATCAATAAGATCACCAAGAAAAACCGATATCCGCTTCCTCTTATTTCTGTCCTACTAGATCAGGTGAAAGGAGCGCAGATATATACAAAATTGGATCTCAGAGGAGCCTACCATCTCGTGAGGATGTGCGAGGGGGATGAGTGGAAGACAGCTTTCAGGACAAAATTTTGACTATTTGAATACCAAGTTATGCCATATGGCTTGTGCAATGCCCCGGCAGCATTTCAGCACTTCATTAATGATGTTCTCATTGAATACATCGATCAATGTGTGATAGTATACATTGACGATATATTGATCTATTCGTCTGACACCAGCCAACATCAACAACAAGTAAGAGGAGTCTTACAAAAGCTCAGAGAAAATAAGTTGTTTGTAAAACTCGAGAAATGTGCGTTCAATGTTACACAAGTGGAGTTTTTATGTTTCGTCCTATCCCCAACAGGAATAAACATGGATGAGCGAAAAATCAGGGCTATGGTTGATTGGAAATCCCCAGAATGTGTCAAGGAAATTCAGAGCTTTATCGGATTTGCGAACTTCTATAGAAGATTCATAAGTGAGTTTTCACGAAAGATACTTCCATTGATACGTCTACTTAGAAAAGGTTTTCGCTTCGAGTGGACAGAAGAATCGGAAAGAGCCTTTGAATCTTTAAAAAAAGACTTTACCACAGCTCCAATACTCTTGCATGGAGACCCTACAGAGCCTTTCTACGTTGAGATGGATGCCTCTGATTTCGCAGTAGGAGGAGTGTTGTGCCAACGACACAAGATAACGGGCCAATTACATCCAGTTGCCTACAGAACACGAAAATTAACGCCAGCGGAAGTGAATTATACCATCACGGAAAAAGAGCTACTGGCTATTAAAGATGCATTTAAAGAGTGGCTGCATTATCTCATGGGTGCACAACATCAAGTAACGGTATTCACAGATCTTAGAAACTTAAAATTTCTGAAGTCGGCCAGGACTCTAACCCCAAGACAACTGCGATGGTCATTGTATTTTGCTGACTACGACATTGTAATCACTTACCGACCCGGCGCCCAGAATGGGAAGGCTGACGCTCTATCTAGACTAGGAACGAATGAACAAAAGAATCAAACAGAAACTCAGACTATAATTCCAAGTACAAAAATATTTGGAGCAACGATCTCTTCAGATCTCAAAGAACAAATAATCAAAATCATGAGTCCCGAAGAAATGCAGAATTGGATAAGAGAAGAAGCAGAGAGAGAAATTCAACATCAATTACCTTATTATAAAGGGGTTTTATACTTGCCAACCAAGGAGTTACAAAATCAAGTAATGGCGGAGTGTCATGATAATCTTTTGGCAGGACATAAAGGAGAAGCAAAAACCGAAGAATTAATTAAAAGACATTATTGGTGGCCACACATGACTAGAGACATTGAAAAGTACGTTAAGACCTGTGAATTTTGTGCTCAGGGAAAATAGGAATGACAAGCACCTAAGGGGCTGCTCCAACCCTTACCCACACCACCTTATCCATGGCACACAGTCACGTTAGACCTTATAGTAGACTTACCCTTAAGTCAAGGTTACAATACCATTCTAGTATTAGTGGATGCATTTTCAAAGATGCCGCATTTCATGGCCTTAAAAGGGGTTCCCACTGCTAAACAGCTAGCTAACCACTTTAGTACGCAAATAGTAAAGATTCATGGGGTACCAAGGTGGTTATTTCGGACAGGGGAACACAGTTCGTGTCTCATTTTTGGAAGGCATTTGTGGAAGTGTGGAAATATGGATTTTTCTGGTCAGTTATGTCCCCTATCTTGGACCCCAACGGTTCTATGTGCATGTTACAAGTACATGTATGTTTCCTCCAGTTCCAGTTATGAAGACGCAAATACATGTGCGTCCACCGTCAACATGTCCTCTGTCAGATCCGCCATGAATAGGCCGGATATTCCATTCCTAAATATGAAAGGCCACCGGCTTTATATGGCTCAGTTACTCCATTTTACAGTCTAGGCAAGTAGGCCCTGATTCTGTCATCAAACTCTTCTTGCCTTCTGCCTCTGAAAGCTCCAGTCTGAGCCTGCATCTGTGACCATGAACTTTGTCTCATTCTCTGCGCGGCTCACGAAGCCTGACATCAGCCTATTCTCTGCCAAGAACTGTATTTCACCTTCGAATTATCTGCTTCCCCCTCAGCCGATGCATTCCTGCCTAGTAGTTTAAGTAAACATTCTTCCAGTTACCAAGCAAAAGGTCCGGCTTCTCTGTCCTCATGCAAGTAACTCATAGCCCTGTTACCATGGAATATTTCTACCCCCTCGCATTTAGTGTAGACACTTAGACGCTTGTACACGCACGCACAGTCAGTATAGAATAGATTCTGTCCGAGAGTCCTTCTTTCGTGGATAACATAGTTCTTTAAACATAGGATGTTAGATATGATTTGGGATTAGGTTGACTTGACCCCCCAGACTTCTTGTCTCCACATGTAGAGCTAAATGTCAAGTCCCCTTCACCCCCTAGTTACACGTCAATTACACGTCATACTGCTGCGCGCGCATCCATGCCAAGTATTATCTTATAGATCCACCTATATGTGACATCATAACCAATTACGTTCCTTTTTACTCCTTGTTCCACCTATTTTCGGTTACGCAGATAAATCATCATTTTCCTTATCAATTGTTACGCCTACTGCATTCGCTTCATTGTAATGTATGATCTATAAAAGTTACTTCTTGTCAATAAAATATGTACTTCACTTCCTGAACCCCCGTGGTGATGGAACTTGGAGCAACCGATTATAATCGATCACTGGAATAAAGCCCATTCCGAACCTCTAATACCACGGATTCTGCCTCTCATTTTACTGAGCTATTTTATTATGTTTCTGTATCAAATTAAGTCCAGGTAAAGGAATTTTATTTACCACATGAATGGCGCCCGAACAGGGACACTTTCTCATCTCACGCGCCGGCGGTGAGTTGCAGGCCCGGTCTCCTGCCACAGCTAGATGGACAATAACGCGTACCAGCAGGATTTCCTGTATCTCCCTCCGGTCAAGCGGGGGCGACTGAGACTGCGATCAACACCCAGACGAGGCGGTGAGAAGTGCGAAGTATCCCGACCAGAGCCTAGCTGAGAGAGCAAGATCCGAGGTATACAGAGGCCCACCAGTTCGAAGTCGAGTCCAGTTTCCGACGAGTCGAGTCGAGTCCAGTCCGGTCCAAGTCCGGTTTCCGAGGCCTTCCGTTTCCGAAGCTACCCGGTGAGTACCATTACTGGGGAGGCATTTCTGACGTGCACATAGGTTGTGCCGGTCAAGACGGGTTTGGGTACACAAATCCGGTCTGCACTGTTTTAGCAGTGTATCTGTACTGTTTAACAGTATATCAAGTATTCCGAAGTATCTAGTTATTGTCAAGAATTAAGCTTGGTGATTAGTTATGCAGACGATCATCATTGTTGTTTCAGTTAAAGGTTTAATGTTTAAATGTTTAATGTGTTAAACGTCCTGCATATTGTGGTATGAATGGTTGTTCATTATTGTGCTTTTGTATTAAGTGTGTTCAAGATTAAGTATCAAATCAGTTCTCAATATGCCGCTCTTTTCGAAACTAAGACAGATCACTACAAGAAAAGGGGTACTCGAAGAAGCCGTTCCTATTCCTCCTAGGGATACTCCAGGGCACTTCATGTATCACAAACATGGCTTAGACGCTATATTATTTCTTGATTTATGGGTAGACTACACCAAGGGATTACCAGAAAGTCAGAGGTGGCCCGCAGCGGGAACCTGGGATGCAGAGTGCATCATGAAAGTCGAGGAAGAGTTATGGAAAAGGAAAGTCAGACAGTCACAGAAAGACGCCGTCGAGTTATGGCGTAAAGAATCTCATAGACGCACAGAAAAAGCACGTAGACAGGAAGAAAAGAATAAAGAGAGTTCAAATAAAGTTCGAGAAAATCTATTAATTGAGGAAGGTATCCGAGTGAAATCAGAACAAGTAGATAGGCAAAGAAATGCCCTTATGAATGGTATGTATCCCCTTCTGGCCGAAGGATTACCTAAGGCTACTCCAGAAATACCGAAAGACTTGCCACCCCCATTATTCCCAATAAAGGTACATCCTAAAGGGCATCCTAGAACCGCAGAAGATGTTTTTCTTTCCTCATATTTAGATGACGCAGTTCCCGAGTATGCTAATTCCGCCCCGCATAGACCGCATACCAGGGAGATCCAACGCCAAGATCCAGTACCCGTATCCCTACAGCAACAAATCGAGTCACAAGTTCCGGCAAGCACATCTGTTTCTGCATCCGCTCCTACAGCTACTTCTATAGCTGTGTCCACACCTGTAGTTGCTGTGTCACGTTCGACGAATCCTTTCACACCCGACACCCCAGATGGGGCCACGGGAGGTGCTACCAATATTTTTTCTACGCCACCCAGAATGAATAAACTTACTTTTCAAGAGTCGGCACATTCACGTACACCCAAACTCATAAGTGCCCGTACGCTGAAGGAACTTCTTATAGATTGCAGATATGACCCTGTGCCCGGTAAAGAGGACGAAATGACCCTGGCATCATTGCGTATCAGACGAGCCGCAGTGTATTTAGGGAAGTTACCAGGAATGACTGCGCATCTAGATAAAATATATCATTTTGTCCAAACAGGGCGAGATCCAGAATGTATTGACAGAGCTATGGAATACCAGAAAGTAGAGATACAGGGGGAACTGTTACGTTTCCTCATAAATTGTGTGATCAGAAATCAAGACCGACCGGGGGTAGACCCGGAAGCAATGCAAATTCTTACCAGATGGAGCCAGAATATATCAGAAGGGAGACATGATAAACAAAATTGTATAATAGCCATGTGCCGAAAGATCCGTAAAGAAATAGAACGCCTACACGAAGAGAGATTAGAGGTAGACGAGTTCGAACAAAGCGAGGAAGAAGGGTCAGGACTGCCCACAGGACAGTCAGACACCATAGCCTATGTAGGTAGAGGAAGATCTTGTAATAGTAATAGATGTCTTATTGACCCGATACGTCCGATATGTCCAGATAATAACAGGAATTTCCAAATACCTATAATTAATATAAGGTCTAACGAGCATTCGTTCCAAACCGCCGACAAACTACTCCGAGAACGAAGGGGTTATCATTTTCTCGATTCTATGGATGAACAAGATTTAGCCAGGGCAGCTGTCCATTGGGTGGACAGTCCCGGAAAATATAGTGATGATACAGTAGTACGCACATTTTTGAATCTCACCCCAGATGAACAGAGGTTAGCTGGGATTTATATGATTCAACAACTCATTATACTATATCGGAGTCAGCATTCGGACCCTGGTCCCTTACCTGACATCTTGACTGAATTGCTTATGAATAAATGGAGAGGTGCAAGTACTAAATTAATTAAAGAAATTCTAGAATCAAGAAAGCAGTATATTCTTTTTGTATGCGCAGAGCATGTCTCATTGCCCGTCAAGGAAAGAACCACGTATCACATGGATAGACAGAATCCCTTACGAGAAGTGCACCCAATAAAAGGCGAGGACAACGAGTTTAAGCGCGTATTTGTATATACGCCCATATCAAAAATAGAATTGTTACAAATGAAGAAAGTGGTACCCAGTCATGACAAAGATCCAGCGGGTTTTCACCGAGAAATTAAAGACATGTTACTCATGGGAGAGTATACCTATCCCGACATTATGACAATATTAAAGGTATTGATGCCTGCTGGTATTTATGAGAAACTCAAGGAAAAAGAGTGGGAGGTAGGAGATCAAAAGATAGAATGGTCAGTGTTAGAAGCGGAAGAAAAGGCCCGAACTGCAGGAGCAGGACTTGGGGATAAAACTAAAGCACTACCAGGTTTATTAGTACAGGTACTGCCACGTTTATTAACTACGAAAAAGGAAGATTGGGGTACAATTTCAGCCTGTAAACAGAAGCAAGATGAAGACACTAGTGATTACTATGCCCGATTTGAAAAATGTTTTGGTATAAATAGTGGCATAAAAGCAAGTAGCGAATCATATCCACATCTGTTTGTAACAAAATTAGTAGAAAATGCCCTGCCCCCAGTAAAGAATAGAGTATTAAAATTCGAGAGTACCTGGCAAGGTAACACTCCATCACAAATGTTACAAATGTTACAGTACCATCACAATAGAATTAGAGAGGAACAAGAACATGAACACAGACGCATGAAAGACACGAAAATGAAAATGCTAGTTTCCCAGACAGTTCCAGCTGAAGGACATAAAAAGGGTATGACACATTCCGATTCCGCAGGACCTGTAAAAGGGACATGCAATTATTGTAAAAAGCCAGGTCATTACGTACACGACTGTCCAGTTTTAAAACATAATATCGCCATAGGTAAAACACAAGAAAGATCACGGCCATTTAGACAAGAGCAGAATGAACAAGGAGCTCCGCAGCATGCCCAGGCCATGCCAGCCGCACAACAGCCAATACAGTTTGTGCCAGCTGCACCACCGTTGCCTGTGTCTGCCACACAGACAACAACACGACAAATGTATCAGACCGCACAGTATGAATACCCTGAGTATCAGCGTTACGCATGAACTAGCCTAGAGAGGGAAGTTGACTTACCCCTTATCGAGATTCCTGTAGATCAAGAAGGACCTTATGTACATAGTGAATTATTAGGCCAAGATAGAAAATTTTTACTCGATACAGGGGCAAGTCGAACAACTATAAAACGTAGTGAAGTTCCAGGGGTACCCCTCTCAGGCTCACAGAATATTTCCCTTGGTTTTTCAGGAAAACCTATTGTTAATGAAGTATCACAGCCTCTTCCACTTACGATAGGACCTCTGACCCGAACTACAGATTTATTGCTTACTAAATCATGTCCAGAAAACTTGTTAGGAATAAAGACATTGAAAGCTCTAGGAGCCATAATATGTTGTTCTCCGGAAGGAGTAAGGTTGTTTTTACGTGATTTTAAAGGTCACTATGTGTCTAGAGACATGGATCCCCGACTGCAGACTTTACCTACACGTCTATGGGCACAAGGCCCTACTGATGTTGGTTGCATGAATATTACGGTCAAACAAAATGGACAAGTTTCATGACTTAAAGCAAACTTTTTTCGCTGTCATTGTGGGAAAACAAATTAGAAAGGAGAGAGAGCACAACTGCTGTGTAGGAAACCCCTCACCCACCTACCTAGTAGGTGGCATGCTTCATCATCGGGGCCCAACTGGATTGTCTAGCACAATCCAGTTGTGCTACAACGCCTGAGATACAGCGGAGCAGGGTTATGAGCAGTGAGTGAAGTGCTATGTGCAGTGATATAAGAGTTAAAAAAGTCTCAGGGAAATGCCCTTTTGAAAAAACTTTAATTTTAAGGGTCCCAGGACTAATGTAAAAAGAGAGAAGGGGATAGCATTAGGAATGTTATTTTCCTGGTATCCCTGGAAACTAAGGTCAACTAGTTTCAGCCTTCGTTATATTTCTAGAGGCTTTCGTCAGGACCAATTGAAATAGAAGAAAAATAAATTTAGGTGAATGGCCGTAAAAATTACATGTAGGCCAAGTGTAATTATCAGCACACACCCTAAAGTGTGCTGTGAGTGTAGTGATGATATACTCACAGTAACTTCGTTCGAGGTTACATGAGTAGAGAGGTTGTGAATCCTCTGGAGTTAGAACGCCGTGTGAATCTCCGCTTGCAGTTTGAAGGGAGAACAGGTCCGAAGTACCTAGGACGGCGCTCGGTTCCGCTTGTTCAGCCACTGCTCATAACCCTGCTCCGCTGTATCTCAGGCGTTGTAGCACAACTGGTTTGTGCTAGACAATCCAGTTGGGCCCCGATGATGAAGCATGCCACCTACTAGGTAGGTGGGTGAGGGGTTTCCTACACAGCAGTTGTGCTCTCTCTCCTTTCTAATTTGTTTTCCCACAATGACAGCGAAAAAAGTTTGCTTTAAGTCATGAAACTTGTCCATTTTGTTTGACCATATTGCTCTGGGGAAGAGGACAAGTCTTGCTTTTCCTCGCTCTCTTGTTGTTCTTATTTTGCATGAATATTACACCATATTGAGTCACATTAAAGGCAGGAGTGGTGCTACCACGAATGCGACAATACAAGTTACCACCAGATGCTGTAGTGGCTTTACTACAAATCATTGACGAGCTCATTGCCCAAGGAGTAGTTGTGGAAACAGACTCCAATGTATGTAATTCACCGATAATTCCGATTCTTAAACGAACAGATCCAAAGGCCCCGCCAGTCTATCGATTGGTTATTGATCTGCGCGAGTTAAACAAATGCATTGTGCCACAATTCCCTGTGGTCCCAGATATCTCGTCATTACTGACAGCCATTGATTCCGAAGCAACATTCTTTACTGTAATTGATCTCAAGAATGCTTTTTTCAGCGTCCCAATAGATCCGGAGAGCCAATATTTGTTCGGATTTAGTTTAAATGGACGTAGCTTTAAATTCTCACGCGCACCTCAAGGATTTACAGAAAGCCCCAGCATCTATAGCCAAGCACTAAAACGAGAACTAGATAGTATCCACATGCCAGTTAACACTGCTCTGCTCCAATACGTCGATGATCTGCTGATCACCGCAAGAAGCGAACCGGAATGTGAAAAAGCATCACTGACAGTTTTACAATTTCTAGCCGAAAAGGGGCACAAGGTGTCCCCTTCTAAGCTGCAATTCTGTGTCCAGCGAGTTGTTTATCTTGGACACTCGCTGTCCAAGGAGGGAAGGCAGCTTACACCGGACCGCATTCAGTTAATAGCTAACATGCCAATACCCAAGACACAAAAGGAGGTGCGGGCTTTCATAGGTCTCACTTCATATTGCAGGCAGTGGATCCCTCAGTACGCATTTCTAGCAAAACCACTCATTCAGTTGACAACACAGGAGGCAGCCACATCGACTATTCTCCCTTGGACTCAGGAACATACACAAGCTTTTGAAAGCCTAAAGAAAGCTTTATGTCAAGCACCTGTCTTAGCAACACCATGTTACAGAAAACAGTTTACACTCTTTGTTACAGAACGCGAAGGTACTGCCTTGTCAGTACTCACACAGGAACAAGCAGGAGCACACAAACCATGTGCTTATTTTTCTAGTACATTAGATCCCGTAGCTCAGGCTTTGCCTGCATGCCTGAAATCAGTGGCAGCGACAGCTTTAGCAATCAGACAAAGCGATGCCATAGTGTTAGGACATCCATTGACAGTTCAAGTACCACACGCAGTAGAGGTTCTTGTAAATAGAACGCAAACACAACACTTGACTATAGCGCGACTTACAGGGTACGAACTTACATTGTTTCAGCCACATATAGAAATCAGACGCTGTAACACATTGAATCCTGCCACACTTTTGCCAGTAACCGGAACAGACCCACTAGCTCATGACTGTATTGAAGTTATTACTATAACGACGAAACCTAGACAAGACTTAACCGATGTCCCATTGTCAGATCCAGACCTGACATTGTATGTAGATGGTTCATGTATGAGAACAAGTACAGGAGAGTTAGTGGCTGCTTATGCAGTCACAACAGATACTGAAGTCATTGAAACTAATCGTATAAATACTTTGTCAGCTCAAGCCGCAGAGCTCATCGCTCTGACACAAGCCTGTATTCAAGCCACGAATAAAAAAGTCAACATATACACTGATTCACGTTATGCATTCGGAGTTGTACATGACTTCGGCGTGCTGTGGCGAGAGAGAGGTTATTTAACTTCCCACGGTGCCCACATTCAGCACGGACCCCTCATTCATGCCTTATTAGATGCAATACATCTACCTACTGCAATATCAATTATGAAATGTAAGGCTCATACGAAGGTTACGGATATCATTTCCCAAGGCAATGATCTAGCCGACAGAACAGCTAAACAGACTGCTCAAACTCAAACATCCGACATGACAAAGACAATAGTCCCGACACCGACACAGTGTATGACAGTTAAAGATCCTACTCTTGACGTAATTGACATACAGACACATGCTACACCAGACGAAATAAAGAAATGGACTGAATTAGGAGGGATCCAAACGGACCAAGGATGGATGATGAAGGAAAAGTCTGTATGGT
Source organism: Triturus cristatus (assembly GCF_964204655.1). Classification (NCBI taxonomy): domain Eukaryota; kingdom Metazoa; phylum Chordata; class Amphibia; order Caudata; family Salamandridae; genus Triturus; species Triturus cristatus. Next base: position 193,661,190 of record NC_140582.1, read on the forward strand.
TCCTTCCTGATTCAATGGTCCAAGTTATAATTAACACTATACATAGTCCAGCACATCTAGGAGAAAAAGCTATGCTAGACAGCATTCAACACATTTGGTTCAATAAACATTTACGAGCAGCAGCCAAACAAAAGGTCCGTACCTGTATGATCTGTTGTCAGTTTAACCCAGGAAAAAGCGTTCCCGTAGAACAGGGTGGATTTCAGCCTCCTGATCACCCTTTTGAAGTGCTCCAGATGGATTATATCCAGATGGAACGATGTCGAGGATTCAAATATGTTCTCGTAGTTGTCTGCGCTCTGTCCCGTTGGACGGAGGCATACCCGGTTTCAGATTACACTGCCCCGACTACTGCCAAACAGTTGGTTCGAGAATTCTTCCCACGATACGGTTTACCACGTGTTGTCTACTCAGATAACGGCCAGCCGTTCTCATCCGAATTAATGAAACATGTTTCACTTCTGTTAGGATATCAGTGGAAATTCCACTGTGTCCGACACCCCGAGGCAGCAGGTCTCGTAGAAAGACATAACCAGACACTGAAAATCAGATTGTCCAAAATATGCAGAGAGAAAGATGTCGACTGGGTAGTAGCGTTACCAGTTGCACTCTTTTACATGAGAATGGTAGCACACTCTCGAACAGGGCTATCCCCGTATGAGGTGATCTTCGGCAGACCACCAAATATGTGGGGGACGCCTATACCACGCAAAATAACTGATGTTGACTGTAATATGCTGACAGATTACTTGGCTTCCTTGATGTCTGCACTACAATCTTGTCGTTCACAGGTAGCTGCAGCCTTTCCCGACAACACTGAGGTGAAACCCCATGACGTAGTTCCGGGTGATCTTGTATGTGTGAGAAATTTCGACCGAAAGACTCAGCTGGAGCCCAGGTGGAAGACACCCAAGTTGGTCTTGCTGACCACAAGGACAGCCGTGAAGATCGAGGGCCGCAAGGGCTGGATTCATTCAAGTCATATCAAGAAATTTCATGGACTATCCTCGGATATAGACATTGTGCCCTGCACTCCCTCACAGACTGATTCAAAACTTCCTTTGGTTGAAAAGACTGAAACCGAACTCTATAAAGTAAAATTGAGGCCTAGAACGTCAGACAATTTGATTGTTTAAGTCCTCTCCAAGGTGAAGCGGTTGAATTTGTCTCTGACATGTATCCTCTAGACCTGAATCATGGACAGTCGCGAAAAATGTTGAAACGACAGGCGTATTGTAAAAGACTGCGTAGCCATTGCATAGTGACATTAATAAACTTGTTTTCCTTAAGTCTTTTAATAATTACTGCAAGTATATTGTTGCACATATATTACCCTATTGCCAGAAACGTTTACAATGTTACCGCAGAACATTCTTTTAGTGACTTACCTCCGCATGAATTGTCTTATAGACTTGCGCTGCGCAATAACACTTTCATTAGTATGTTACATCATTCCCATCAGACTAGTAATGCCACCAATTGTTGGGTGTGTGGTCGGCTCCCTCCCTATCAGAATTATGAAGGAGTCCTGCCATTCTTTCCACACCCATTTACACATAATGGCTCCTGTGGAGCATGGTTTAGTTTAATCAATTCCATAGACTCAGACACAGCAGTTTACCAAGATCAGTGGGTATGGGGAAACCTGAACCTAGTTTTACTCAAGGTCTGCTACCCTGACAAGGAGGGTCGCCCCAAAAGAACAGGAACTGATCTAGAAAATGAAGTATATGGATTAGGTAATTTTACACCTAATCTCATGATTCTAAATGTCGTATCCGAAGTTGAACTAGTCTTACCCACCATGTCAGTATTCCCAGCGAAGGGTGAATTGTGTGTAAGAAAGGTTGGTTCCATACATATGGGCCATAGTAAATGCACTACAATAGTAGAATTCAGTGATCAAGGCAAATCTTCATTTAGAGCTTATCGCCACTCCTACTTTATATGTGGTCAGACTGCATATATGCGTCTACCTCTAGATTGGGATGGTACCTGCTACATTGCATTCCTTTTGCCACCTGTTTTCCTAGCTCCTCCTGATTATTATAGAAATATTCATTTAGTACCCAACAGAGAGCGGAGAGATCTCCCAATTGTCGATTACACTGAAACAGCATGGGAAAAATACACAGATTTCAATAAAGGTCTCTTTCCTTATATAGGTACTGTTACAAATAGTAAGCTGATACGTAGATTAACTAGAACCCTTGAAGCAGTAGTGAATGAAACTATTTCCGCCCTAGGCAATTTAACAGAAGAGCAGTCTGCTATGCGGATTGTTGTGCTTCAAAATCGTCTTGTCCTTGACGTCATCCTGGCTGATAGGGGCGGAGCTTGTAGGGTCATCGGATCAAGCTGCTGCATATTCATACCAGAAAATTCGCCATCAGTATATAAAGCCATAACTCGCCTTCCTAAGATTGTAAACCAGATACACCAGAACCCAGGCACTTGGACTTGGTCCAGTTGGTTTTGGAGTGTGATATCAGCCTGGGGATGGAGAGTTCTATCCTTCCTAGGTATTGGCCTTCTCATACTATTCAGTTGCTGTCTATGTCTACAATGTGGACCAGCGATCTGTGGTCTGTGTGCCACATCGTGTATTCCACCACCCAGATTTCATTCGTCACGGAAGAAGAAAGAAGAACAAATGATGCTATATGAACAGATCAATGGATTAATGAAGATTGATATCTCTTAACGGGCAAGTAGGGGACAAGGAGGGAATGTGGAAATATGGATTTTTCTGGTCAGTTATGTCCCCTATCTTGGACCCCAACGGTTCTATGTGCATGTTACAAGTACATGTATGTTTCCTCCAGTTCCAGTTATGAAGACGCAAATACATGTGCGTCCACCGTCAACATGTCCTCTGTCAGATCCGCCATGAATAGGCCGGATATTCCATTCCTAAATATGAAAGGCCACCGGCTTTATATGGCTCAGTTACTCCATTTTACAGTCTAGGCAAGTAGGCCCTGATTCTGTCATCAAACTCTTCTTGCCTTCTGCCTCTGAAAGCTCCAGTCTGAGCCTGCATCTGTGACCATGAACTTTGTCTCATTCTCTGCGCGGCTCACGAAGCCTGACATCAGCCTATTCTCTGCCAAGAACTGTATTTCACCTTCGAATTATCTGCTTCCCCCTCAGCCGATGCATTCCTGCCTAGTAGTTTAAGTAAACATTCTTCCAGTTACCAAGCAAAAGGTCCGGCTTCTCTGTCCTCATGCAAGTAACTCATAGCCCTGTTACCATGGAATATTTCTACCCCCTCGCATTTAGTGTAGACACTTAGACGCTTGTACACGCACGCACAGTCAGTATAGAATAGATTCTGTCCGAGAGTCCTTCTTTCGTGGATAACATAGTTCTTTAAACATAGGATGTTAGATATGATTTGGGATTAGGTTGACTTGACCCCCCAGACTTCTTGTCTCCACATGTAGAGCTAAATGTCAAGTCCCCTTCACCCCCTAGTTACACGTCAATTACACGTCATACTGCTGCGCGCGCATCCATGCCAAGTAATATCTTATAGATCCACCTATATGTGACATCATAACCAATTACGTTCCTTTTTACTCCTTGTTCCACCTATTTTCGGTTACGCAGATAAATCATCATTTTCCTTATCAATTGTTACGCCTACTGCATTCGCTTCATTGTAATGTATGATCTATAAAAGTTACTTCTTGTCAATAAAATATGTACTTCACTTCCTGAACCCCCGTGGTGATGGAACTTGGAGCAACCGATTATAATCGATCACTGGAATAAAGCCCATTCCGAACCTCTAATACCACGGATTCTGCCTCTCATTTTACTGAGCTATTTTATTATGTTTCTGTATCAAATTAAGTCCAGGTAAAGGAATTTTATTTACCACAGAAGGTCTAGGAATAGAGGAATAGAGGATATTCGACTAGTTATCATCCTGAGACTGATGGGCAGACAGAGAGGGTGAACCAGGAATTGGAGCAATACTTAAGGTTGTTCCTTGTGAAACAAGAGGGTGAATGGTCAGAATATCTATGGGCTGCAGAATTTGCACACAATAACGCCAGAAACGCCTCTACAGGCTATTCCCCATTTTATCTGAATTATGGTAGACACCCAAATTCCACTCTCAGACAAACAGATTTTTCAGTTCCAGCAATAAAAGATCTGGTGACTCATTTAGAACGAGTCCATCAGACTGCTATATAGAATTTAGAACAAGCCAAAAGGAAATATAAGATTTGTGCAGATAAAAAGAGACGAGAGGGCCCTTCCCTAAAGATAGGGGATAGTGTCTGGTTGAGCACAAAGAACCTTAGGTTAAAGGGGAGCCGAAAGTTCCAGCCCAGGTTTATAGGGACCTACCAGATAGAAGAAAAAACCACTCCAGGTAACTACCGATTGAGATTACCCACTAAGTTAAAAATTCACCCAGTCTTTCACGTTTCCTTGTTAAAAAAGGCATCACCAGAACTGCGAAAAAATTTGGCACCAAGACCTATCCATTTAGAGTCCGGGGTGGAATTTGAAGTAAAAGAAATCCTAGATTCAAAGTTAGTCAAGGGAAAATTGTACTACTTAGTAGATTGGAAAGGTTATGGACCAGAGGAACGATCTTGGGAATTGGAGTCAGATGTTCATGCACCCAGATTAGTGAAATTGTTTCATAAAAGATTCCCTATAAAACCGAGACTGAGAGGACCTCCATTGTTGAGGGGTACTGTCAGGCCTCTGGAGTATGAAGTAACAACTGTGGGGGCAACACTAACTAAGGCTTGTAGTCCAAAAACGAAAAGACTGATTGAAAAGAATCTTTGGACAGAGTTAATTAGGCAACGGAATTCCAAGATGGACGCCGCTGCAGAGGGCGCGACAGCGGTCTAGTCATTCTCTCCACAGATGTCCAGAACCCAGGTGAAGCACGTGCTCCGTGAAGAGCGCGCACTTCACTGAAGTAATCTTCGAGTGCGCAGCTAGAATTAGAGTTCCAGAGTATTTCGTCTGGTTTTCGTCCGGTATCGTTTCGCTTCCCGTCGGGAGTAGCACAGAGAAGAGTTTGATACTTGGTTATAGTTTAGCAGAGGAAAACAGAGTAAATCCGAAAAAGACGAATTTCTCATCTTCAGTCACCTGTACAGCCTTCAGAAACCAGACAGCAGCTTCGTGCGAAGTTACTTCAGCGCCACCTAAGAATCGAAGAACAGAAGTCCGAAGCTAAGTATAATTAATTACAGAAAGGTCGTGAGTAAAACTAATGAAATCAAAAGAGTATAAATAGTATATTATAAGTATGCTTACCAGAGTAGGAGTTGAGGCAGACCCTATAGGGAAGAAACAAAGAAGAGGTTAATATTTCAAGGACATTGGTAACCATCAAAATTACGTAGAGAAGAAATAGTACTTACTGGAGAGTAGCAGAAGAGAGATGACCAATGCTTACCAGAGAGCAGTAGAATCTGTACCTAGATAAGAATAATCAGAACACTCGAACTAATACATTTTGATAAAGACATTTTCCAAGACACGAGTTAAGGACTATAGAGTTATGGAACAGCCTTGAGTGACGTCATACCAAATACCGAAGCTACCTCAAAAAGTAAGTTAAGAAGCAGGAATAAACATTATATATACAGTTCAGGTAAATTTAGCCGCAGTAGTGACTAAGATTCATCTTATAGGTGAAGACACTGAGAGGCGGCTACAAGAAAGGAAAAAGAATTGTATTAATTACAAATACATACAGAAGAGGGGCGCAGTACTTGAAAACTTAGGGTAGGTACGACAATAGATAATATAGAGTTTAGAGTAGAGTAGGTATTCATATTGATGTTTTATTTCTGTAAGGTTCTCTAGAAGAAGTCTGCAGAATCGTAGACGAGCGAGAGTGAACCAAAGTTTTCAAGACCAGTCTAATTTGTAATTTTATCCACTCCCCCTTCCCCCTTGAGGGTAATATTGGAGTCAAGGTACAAATTAATTGATCTCCGGTTTATCTTTGAGAGGGAGTTGGGAATCAGCGTCTCTGTTCCTGTGCAAGCTCTGAGACAGTTAAGTATTGAATCCTGACACTTGACAGTAAAAAACCTTAAAACGGACGGAACAGCGCTTTGTGTAGTAATGAACTTCTTGCTCTGAAAATTTCAGACAGAAAAGATGTCCACAAGCTCACAACTATTCATGATGACAGCATTTCATCTGTGACTGTTTGGGGTCAGGTAGCAGAAATGTGCAAACCTGTGTGCATTTTAGGCTGCAACAAGCACATGGGAGGTGTAAATAGAGTAGATCAAAGGTTGGAGCCTTACAATGCTGATATCTGTTACAAGAAGTTGTCTGTTCATTTATTTCATTTGGCTTCCTTAAATGCGTATGTTGGTTTCAAAGATTATTCTCCAGATTCCAATATGACATCTATACAGTTTCAGCAGTCTGTAATAGACAGCCTTGTTGCAGTCGAGCAAGCAAGTGGTCCTATAATCAGAGTGGTGGAAGATGTGGCTCGGTTGAAAGATCACAACTTACCTGAATATATTCCTCCGACACCCACAAATGAGTTTCCTTGTTGGAGCTGTAGAGTCTATGTCCGAAGAGGTGTCCGAAAGGAGAGTCATATGTGCTGCCCTTAGTGTCCTTCTAATCCTGGCCTATGTATGGCCACATGTTTTGAATTATACTATACGCAACTCAAGTATTGGGAGCAACCATGGTAGTAAAAGGGAACTGACTGGTGTCTGTATTGCTATATATTTAAATGGTTGGCTCTAGTTTGATTTGCTTAGTTACACTTGTTGTGTATGAAGTCTTAAATAGTATTTCATCTTCTACCAATAGGTTTGTTCTTCCTATTTGAAAAGAAAATGTGCTGTTTTTAGTTGGATGTTTAATTTTTCCTGTATGTGCTATGGGTGTGTGTGTGATTTGTTGATTGTGGCAGTGTTTTAGAAATGAAAGTGGACAGGAGCTTCATGATGATGTCTGAGTGGCATTCGGCTGGCAGTGTGTGTGAATTGGCATTTGGCTGGCAGTTTGTGTGAAATGGCATTTGGCTGGTGGTGGGTGTGAACTGGCATTCGGCTGGTGGCATGTGTGCAATGGTGTTTGGCTGGTGGTGTTTGTGAACTGGCATTTGGCTGGCCGTGTGTGTGAACTAGCATTTGGCTGGCGGTGTGTTTGATATGTCATTTGGCTGGCAGTGTGGGTGAACTGGTATTTGGCTGGCAGTGTGTGTAGTGGTGGCTGGCTGGCAGTGTATATGTGTAGTGACTTGCTGCTGGTCTCTACATAAACACTGCCAGCCAAACGCCAGTCCACACACAGCTAGCTAAATGGCATTCTGCACACTCCCCCAGCAACAAGGTGGTGTGATTTGTGTGTCAGTCCTGTGGGCGTATGAAATTGATGGGCCCTTGAAGGGCACCATTTGTTGATGTGTGTGTTGTAATGTGTAGGGCAAGTGGATGGCGGTGTGAATGGGTTTTGTGTGACGCATGAAAGGTGCATGAATGGCCTGAAAAGCAGTTGGTGCCTTGTCGTGGCTTTACAGTTCATTACCTGGGAGTCATTGTTTCAGTTCTCTTATAAACAGTGATTTCAACATTTTCCTTTTTTTTTAAATCTTTCATTAATTAAATTTACATTTTGAACTGTTCACTCACCCTCGTGCCAGATCCATCCATTATGTGTTTGTACTTGAGTACCAGATGGTTATGCAGTAATATTTGTCTTTTCTGACTTTCACTGACAGGATGTACATTGTCTCTATTAAAACCTACCAAACCCCTATATTTTTCTAAACTGGACACTAGGGCACTAGGAGGGTGTGTCTCACGTGGATCACACAAGGTTTTCTTACCCAGAAGCACCTTGCAAACCTCAAACATTTGCTAAAAAGACATGTCTTCTTCATATTTCTGAGACTGAAAGTACTGCAATCTTAGTTGAGCCACACATTTCCTATCAGCCAGCCTTTCTGCATCTTTCATGATAGAAATACCTCATCTGTGTGGGTCGGCATACTGCATGTGACAGGAAGAGGATTCAAGGTGCAATGTGGCAAAATCAACAAAAGGGATAGTTGCAGGTTCTGGGCCCTGCCTCGGTGGCCACCCAGGGACACCTACCAAACATAGACATTTCTGAAAACTTGACACTGAGGGGAGTCCATGGTGGTGTGACATGTGTGGATCCCATAAGATTTTTCTATCCACAATGCCCTGCATAATTCTAATTTTGTCTAAAATTGTGCATGTTTCTTGTATTTCTGTTGCATACACTTCTGATATCAGCACAAATCCACACAATTCCTATCACCTAGTGTTTCCTCACTTGTCCTAATAAAAATGCTGCCCCACTTGTGTGCATGGGTCTACTGCCCTTGACAGGAGCAGATCAAACCAAAGTTAATGGGAGTCCTTGCAAGGGTATACTCTCATTGACCCTTGTTTGATCAGTGTCAGTCACAGGCATGAGACCTACACACACAAGTGAGGTACCATATTTATTGGGATACTTGAGCGAATGTTTGAATCAAGTAGGGTGTCGCTCTGAGGCATCACTATGCCGCGCCTGGAAGTGCTGCATTTTTTTAAACCATTTACTATGTTTTATTAAATAGGGGACCTGGGGCCTTTTGATTTAAAAATAAAATGTTACTGGTGTAAGCATGAAGCATGTGTTTAAATGCCCGCTTCAAGAACACACTTGCAGCCATTTTGTGTGCCACGCTTCTGCTTGAGATAACGATTCAGCTTTTATGCGCTCATCCCTACATAAAGCGGTCATGGAACGGACTGTTTGAATCAGGCAGGGTGTCGCCCTGAGGCACCGCTATGCCACATCTGAGAGCTCTGCATTTTTTTAAACATTTACTGTGTTAGTCACTGTTTATTAAGTTGGTGACCTTGGGTCTTTAGATTTGTAGGTAAAATTTTACTGGTGGAAGCGTGGAGCATGTCTTTAAGTGTCTGCTTCAAAAACACACTTGCAGCCTTTTTGTTCTGCTGTGCATCCGTTCGAGTTAGCAGTACAGATTATATGCGCTCGGCCCTAAATAGAGCTGCTGTGGTGTGGACGTGCTGGTGGAACGCCTAAGCAAGCCCGTCTGTCCCCTTATGGGCCCAATGGCCTGGAATCCTGCATCTCGCCAGCAAGAAAGGCTGGTGTTCACCTCCAATCAATTGGCAGCACTTTGTTCAGTCTGTCCTAAAATTTGCGTGGCTTCCCTGGACCCACAGGTAAGCCCACTTAGCTGTGGGAATTGCAACTTCCTAGCTAAACCTCTTGATAGCTGCCACACTATTAGTATAGGAAATGCTGATTGCGCTTATAACTTGCCTAGCAATATAGCAAGCCCCTCTGGCAGGTACCCCAGGGAATGTATCTTGCTTTTTCAATATTAATTGTCGATCCCTCCCTAAGCATCAATAACATATATTCAATTGTTTGTGAAGTACTTAAACAAAAATCCCAAGGGCCACACTTACCAGTGGCCCGCAATATCTTTCCAAATAATAGTCAGTTGGCAACGGAGAAAGTTCAAACTCTTTATTGACCAGAACAAACTCTATATAGAGGAGCCTCGTCGATCCTCACTCATCAGGTGCGCCGAGGAAGACTGAAGACTCACATTCAAACATGAGGTTATATACTTTTCAGTTCAACACATATAATACAGTACATGGAAAAACACCAGTTGGCCCTGGAGCTCCAGGAAAAGACCATATATGGCACAGCTTGGATAAGAACAAAGGCACAGCTATCTATTCCTGGGGAGGGCAGGAGGGGTGATTCCCTTTCGTCTCTGTGCTTGGGAAAGAAGAGGCGGCGCCTTCAGGAATGCTCTAATCACTCCCAAAGCCAGATGCAACCTTGAGTCTAAAACAGTAAAGTAAACAGGATATCTTCAGCTGCTACCAATAACTCAGATGAACAGGGAGCTTGAAAACAGCACGTGATCAGCACGTGATCAGCACATGTTAAGAAAATAGCGTTGGAATGGTTCTTGGCCTATTCGTCTGGAAGCAGATTTACATGGAGGGAAAGGAGGGTTTCTTCCTAGCAAAAGACATGAAAGTATACATATAGATGCATCATGCTAACATAACATAGGTTCAATACCACTTGTGCACGGGAAATCTAATTTGTATCCCTCAGAACGGCCCTTTTAGCATGATGTAGCTAACTAAAGCAGTTCAGTCTTCAGATATCTCTCTATCAGTTTCATTGCCTGCAGAGGGGTGAGATCACAATTACCTTGCACAAAACCATTATTCATTTAATTAATTATTTCACTGAAAACCAAGGAGATTTCATGAGGAAAATACTAATTGAGGCCTAAGGCCTAGGTCAACTTATCCTGTTGGATGACATGTATGAAATAATATTGTTCTGCTTGATTATATGCAGATATCCGGATAAATATTCAAATAATGACATTTCGCATTATATATGTCTAATTGATTCTACTGAATACACACGCTATTACACAAAAACACTGCATACCTGTTATGATTAAAGGTAGATGCCTGAAGATCATGAATATGAGGCACCTATACAAATAGAGTGCGGAACGCGCTCTATCAGTTCCCCCCTAATGACTTGTGTCATAACACCAACACTCTTTTACTTTAGTGTATTTCTCTCTGTAGAACTGACCGACCTAAACAGAGGATGTAGCTTGCTGTCCCTGTCTAAATCTCTCTAACCCTTTCAGATGCTGGTAATGACTGTTCTGTAGTCTTTACATTTGCTATTCTCGTTTCTTTAAGACATTTTCTTGATGTCTGGCTCTTCGCCATTTACATGCTTTGATGACTCCCAACAAAATAATTGACAAGTATGATAATTGGATGGGGCTAAATAAACTGAGGGTAGGAGAAATTAAACATAGCACAACCTGAACAATCTACTGAAAACGTGACATCAACATGGGCATTTCAGACAATATGCATTCAGGGTGTATGAACAAGGATGGGCTATTTATCATGACTTCTTCCTACAGAAATACTCCCAACCCCTTCTGCACAGAACAGGGTTGCTGTATCCACTACTAGGATAGGTATGACTTTTCTCATGGGAAACACTCTGCTCATGTAAAGACCTGAAGTACTGAGTGATGTTGAACCACTGGAAACCCTACACTTCAGTTTCTTATCTAGCCAGGAAACATTCATGCTTCCCTCATTACATTCAGGCAAGCACTTAGCTGCACGATACCCTTTACTCTGTCCTTCTTTCAGGATCTAACTCTAATGCAATGCACTGTACTCCAGGACATCTTTTTAACCTAATTTACTTAACTTAGTGTGTAATACATACATACCACCATAACTAGGCCTCTCAACCTACTCACATATAGCAAGAATAGAGACAAAACCAGATCATCTTTTGCTAATCAGAATGGGAAGCAATCCATGGGCCCTACAGCTAGTAGATACTATCATCACTCCAGCTGTGTCCGTCCTTGTGCGGAATCAAACGTGTCATAGATATACTCAGGTAAAACAGTGGCGATCCTTATCAATGCTCTCAGGTGAAATGGAGATACTCTTTATCAGAGTACGGACTTGATGCGTTCCTACTAAACAGAACACTACTCTAAAACAGTGCCAGCAGAACAGTAAGAACGGTCACACAAATTCACTTCTGGGGGATCATTTTGGATGCTAGGGGCGGAGCTACTAGAGGCCATTCCTCTTCCATGGCAATTCAGTCAAATGAGAACATCTTTAACACCTATTTTATACAATTGCACTGGAATCACTTGTGCAACTTTGCCTAAAGTCCGTTCTAAGCCTCTTTGGTAGGCTTCTATCGTCCATCAAATCTGCTTCCATTGTTTTCTTCCACGCTGGGCCTCTCGATCCAGGCCTTTCCATGAAAATAGTGCTTGTTAGTATCTGTTGGAGTGCCCTCCTGGCAAACACTCACAGTTCACTCGAAAGTCTCAATGTCTCAATGCAGTGCACCAGTATCTCTCCTCTTGTGGCAGGCACTACAGATATTTGTGCTTTTCATTGGTCCTGGGCACAGATCATATCGTGCAGACCCAGGTACTGCTTAAACAGGAAAAAGCAATAATGTTTCACGTTCAGCTACACCCTCAGACTCTAACACTCGCTATTCAGTGTCAGAGGACACTCGGGCTGCTCTTTTACTTTATTGTTCCTTTCAACATGGGTACCACAATGTAGTGCCTTTTGCCAATCTCGGATCCTCCAGTGTACTGCCTTCCCATTGGAGCAAGGGAAAAAGGGGGGGGGGCAAACCTAGGCCAAGGGACTCAATGTACTACACTCTGTCAGGGGTTACAAGCACATGACAGATAGAAAAACTGAAGATCCTCCAACCAGCCCTGCCGTCAACAACAGGGATCCTTCTCTTCCGCTCTTTTGCACTGAAATTCTGGTTCTGTGGCAAACAGGAAGCCAGCCCCTTCTTCTTCTCTGATGTCCAATGCCGTCTGGTGGAGCAAGCACGATGCTTTGGAGATGCCATTGCTGGTGCACTGGCGATCGCTGTCCAGCCTTGCTACTTTCTGGGTGCTGGCACTGTAGGTCCAAGACATCCGCCCTTCATATGTAGTTGACACTGATGGGAACTAGGACTCATCTTAATCATCGTTCTGCAGGTTATTATGACTCTTCCTTTTACTCTGGAAGATCCTGCAGAACCTGGTGATATAAGAACGTGACACAGTTGTTAGTTTCCTTCAAATTAGTACAAAAAGAATTCATTGTATTTAACAATAGGACTGCAGGCAGGTGGCCTGCAATCTTCAAGGGAGTGGCCAGAAGCCATGGGACAACTCTGGTTTAGAATGCACAGTCACTCTCATAGGATGCAAGGGCAAATGCAGTACTTCTAGTCCTGGGGTCTCCCACGAGTAGCTCGGGAGCCACTGGTAGCTCGGCCTTATCTTCAAAGTAGCACTCTGAGGTGAAGTCAAGCACAGAATCAATTTCAGAGTAGGTGCCTATTAAAGAAAGCTCAAAGTCTGAGGAGAACAGGGTATGAAACAGACCAGAGAAAATTAAGAGACTTTTAGAACGGATCACCATATTAAATGCTCCAAATAGAGAAAAAGGTTGCTCCAAGGGGAGTGTGAAAAAGGAAAGTGCTCATGAGGTAGGACAGATATAAAGGAGGGGAATCCACCAGTTTTACAGATAGGCCAGTCCCTTATGGATTTACAAATGTTCTTTTCATGATTTTCTGATGGGCACAGAGAACATTCATCTGTGAAAAGGCAGGCTGTGATGATATCGGGTGCAAGCCCACTGGGGGAGACCCTGGTGAAATGAGGGTAATTTATATCCCCTGCAGGCGGGTCTTCCCCAGGAGCTGTATCCTGACTGTACCTCACACACATAGCAACATTATCAAATGGGATAAACATCTCTTAAATTACTACATCTGTGTGTCTCTACATTCCTTATCCAGAACACCTCAAAAGGGGAAACGCATGATTCAAATTATCAGGGGCATGCAGATACCTCCCTTTAATAATTGTGCATCAAGTGCACTATGCAAAACACAGGCTAAACAATGTCTCCTCATGGTCACTAAGAATACCTGTCACCCTAGTCTAATAATTCTCAGGTCTCTGGTGTCTGATCTACAATTTATCCTTTCCCTAGTCACCTGTCCGGAGGGGGCACTATACCCACTTAAAATCACAGTCCTGCTACTCAGGACAGCAAATAAGAAACTCTTGGTGTCTCTTATGACTACATGTAGAAGTGCAATATCATAAGGAAAGTTAGGTCACCTTTAGCAAGAGCCACAGATTTATAGTTCATCCTTAGGGTCCAATCAGGGAACATCAATCCAGGCTGCTCGTCCCTTAAAGGAAGGAGCAGTAACATGACTAGCTGCAGGTGACACACCTTTAATCCCGCATATCTCTTTTGTTTATTTTTCAATACCATTATGGCCAAATAGACATGCACTGGTGAAGTGTTGTCTGTTATGTTCACAGCATGAAATATCATATCTGTGAAATTTAGTAACCAAAACAAGTCCAACCAACAGTTGCGTAGCGATGGGCATCGTCATGACCATCCCCTCACAACACAGGGGAGCTTGTAATAGTATTAAAAGCAAAAGCGTAAAAACAACGCAAAAATAAAAAAAACGTGCAAAAAATAAAAACACACATGCTAAGCTATCAGGTATACTTGCTGTATACCGAGCACAGAAGGCATAAACAAATTTCAATATAATATGTAAATGAGCGGTGACGCACAACACTATGGCATACACCTCATGCACAATGAACCTGCAACCCAACAACTAATATTCTTGTCTGCTTAATTTGTCAGGCTCAAAAATAATATTCCATTTCCTTATTCCCCTCTTTGACAACAGGTCACCAAAGTGGTGACCGGCTGTCAACCGGCTGTCAACACAACTTACTGTGTCGCTTCTGACACACAGGACCAGCAGGAACAATTCATAGAAAGACACAATGCACAAAAATAAACACAAACATTTCTTTCCAAAGAAGTTATGCAAAAACACATCTGTTTCAACACCCAGCTGACAGCACCCTCCTTTTTGCAATTTGCACATTGATTAGGTCCCACAGGTACATATGAAACACTCGTTCCACTACCTCGTGATATGGACCATCGCTGTTGCATTTGCTGTTGTAACATTCTCAGTTTGTTCTAGACTTCTCTCACCCTGATTTCCTGCCTATAGCCATTCAGGGCGCTCATTTCACCATTATCCTTTCACAACTATGACGTCTTCGTCAAACCAACTCACGTGTCCAACTGCAGTCTTGCCAGCCCTAGAACCACCCAGAACAATCCATGAATGATCTGAGGGCAGAAGCAAAGAAAAGAAAAAACACAACACACAAAAGAAAAACACTTCACATAACACACCAAAAATATAAACTGTAACTTTTAATCAGAAGACACACATCACACACATTAACAAAGCACAAAATAGAAAATAGTGGTACTCAACTGTAACCATCTTGTCAATTTTGCAATGACTAAAACATGTAAGCATGTTAAGCCACTTTAATTTTTACTGTCTAAAAGGAAAGCATTTTTACAGACACTCTGTGTTCCCTTGCGCCACAATTCCTCCTGTGAAAAATGAATCTTAATTTGCTGATCGTTTTTACCTAGGCATGTAGCCCACAAAATTCTAAGAAAGAGCTTCATCTTACTTTTTGTCTAAGGATAATGCCACATTTGTTAAATGAAGGCAACTACGTGGACATTATTTTTCAAAAACAGAAATACGAATGTATCTTTTCCTTCTCAGCACCCTTTTTTAATTTGTCTTGAAAAATATGGGAACAGACAGGGCTCCGTAAGTTTCGATTCTCTGCTGTCCTATCTTATCAGAAAAGCTAAAAATAGCACCTCAGCACGGAACTTTCTGGGCTGTTAGCCAGCCATTGCAAGCACTCCTGGTCCCCACCTCTTTCCAAGGCTCTCCTGCTGCAAGCATTACACATTTCCATGTCAGAGAAGCTTTCTAAGCAATGATTTCACCTCCTGGTTTACTCGCTCCTATTTCTAGCCCCCACCTTACAGACTACAAGGTCAAAATCTGCCTTCAATTTCTGCATCGCATTCTGCGCTCTTTAGCCTCCACCTTCTCCTCACTCTGAAGCTGTCAAAGACAAAAAGCCTTCATAATTCTTTCTAACCTTCAATAATTAACCCTATTTAAAAATACACTTTTTCTTATTTTATTTTTATATACTGTCTCCTTTTAGGGGCCGCAACTTATTTCTATCCTCAAATTATGAAAACACTTACTGTGAATAATTCACAGAACATAATAACATAACATACCAGCATAGAACAGATCTTTGTTACTACCCCACGCAATGGTACTCATTTTATCAACCTCAAATTGATGAAAGTCTCAGTAGGTCCAGCTAGAATTAGGACCTACAACCATGATGTTAAACACAAACCTCTGCACCAGGCACGTTGGCTCACTGAGCCACCAAATAAAAAAACAACCCCAGATGGGAACAACATGCAAATTCCAAATGCACACATTTTTTTCTTAAACTGAACTTTTGATCTGTCCATATTTACTTTTCATTAGCACTTTTTGGACATCAAGGGTATCATCAAGTCACAGGGGGTGCTCTTTTCCTAGCTACACCCCTTTTAATTACATTTTTCGACGCATTGATGGCGATGAGGCCAAATTAAACTCACTCCTTGACAATTTCACTTCTCCAATTCTCTCACACATTCACAGCCACAATGCATTAAACAAAGGAGCTATTCCATGTTTTATGTACATATAATGGCTAGGACTGCCTTCCGGTGGGGCAGGCTGGCTTTCGGCCAGACGAGAGCCACTAGTCCGACAACAACAACCAAAACAATTCAATTAACTGAAGCACGGCATGTTTAGTTAGCAGACAAACACCAACAACATACAAACAAATTCTTGTATCACATATAACACATATTGATTGTTCATATATAACGTTTTCTGCAGTTCAACCTCAACCTACTTATTCAAACTTGATGCATCCAAACAAACGAACCGAGCCCGTCGACTCCCGTTCTTGGAGAATTATTCAAAATACCGGACCGACAGAATCACAACGAGCAGTCTTCCAAAAAAGACTGGCAAGAGGCAGTCAGACAGGTGCGACCACGGACTGGACTACAGACCATCCTATGACCTCCTTGGTTTACCACTGAGACTGTTCTGATGTGGTGCGAGCATCACCTCAGGTATGTCTCATGGCTACCCAATTACAGCCACAGGCTTTTCCGAATACAATCCGGCCGTGTGTTACGCACAGGTAACAACTAGGCATCTGATCAGTGTCTCTAAATCACAAAAGATCCTTGGAGTCTCTATAGTCAGTCCCTACCGGACCACCCTGCAAGACCTCCGTAATTCTCCTAGGGTACTCATGACCCCCAAATCAAAATACAGTTAACTGTTCCAAATGCACCGCTCAAACAGCGCGCGCCAAAACAAACAAATTACTCACCGGGTGCACCCAGGTACGGATGTTCGTTCTCCGCTGCCAACCTCTTGGGACCAACACGGTCAGTTCCTGGGTTAGGCCGCCCGTAGGACCCCAGTGAAGGGCTACTAGCAGCAGAGGACACCCTGATAAGGAGTGCGGAGTGGAAGTGTCAAAAGTCAGAGAGAAGGAAAAAATTAAAACCCTCTTCACCCGCCCGACCAGGACGCCCTCAATCCTACCACCCGAATACGGGGGAGGAAAAGACCCTATCACGGGGTCCCGGCGGAGTCGCCAACTGAAGTACTTAAATAAAAATCCCAAGGGCCACACTTACCAGTGGCCCGCAATATCTTTCCAAATAATAGTCAGTTGGCAACGGAGAAGGTTCAAACTCTTTATTGGCCAGAACAAACTCTATATAGAGGAGCCTCGTCGATCCTCACTCATCAGGTGCGCCGAGGAAGACTGAAGACTCACATTCAAACATGAGGTTATATACTTTTCAGTTCAACACATATAATACAGTACATGGAAAAACACCAGTTGGCCCTGGAGCTCCAGGAAAAGACCATATATGGCACAGCTTGGATAAGAACAAAGGCACAGCTATCTATTACTGGGGAGGGCAGGAGGGGTGACTCCTTTTAGTCTTTGTGCTTGGGAAAGAAGAGGCGGCGCCTTCAGGAATGCTCTAATCACTCCCAAAGCCAGATGCAACCTTGAGTCTAAAACAGTAAAGTAAACAGGATACCTTCAGCTGCTACCAATAACTCAGATGAACAGGGAGCTTGAAAACAGCACGTGATCAGCACGTGATTAGCACATGTTAAGAAAATGGCGTTGGTATGGTTCTTGGCCTATTCGTCTGGAAGCAGATTTACATGGAGGGAAAGGAGGGTTTCTTCCTAGCAAAAGACATGAAAGTATACATATAGATGCATCATGCTAACAGAACATAGGTTCAATACCACTTGTGCACGGGAAATCTAATTTTTATCCCTCAGTTTGTGAAACAACTATCCAGACTCCTTGTTTCTGACAGAAACATGGCTGCATGAGGCATGTCTACCAGACGTCATTGCTGCACTCCCATCCAATTATACCATCATCAGAAGGGATCGCAGGGTAGGGCAGGAGGTGGGATCGTCATTAATTTTAAGAAGAAATATCAATGTAAAGTTTAGGTGCTTCCCATTCCCAATTGCGAAGCCTTGTTGTTTTCACTGTATATCATATATAAAAAGATTAAGAGTGACCCCTTGAAACTCAAGGGAAATGAGGTACTTAAACCAGAAAAGAGAGAGGATTCCCTTGATTCTACAATTTGAACAGCATAAGGTATTATGTCTCAAAAAGTTTTTCTTGTGAAAAAATTATTTTTTATTTAAAAACATATTTCTCATTGTATGGACAAAATAAAAATCACAACACATTTCATGATAATTCAAATGAAGTTATTAACAAAACCTCATACAATACATGTCAATTCAATCTCATTTGCATTTAACAATATAACACAATTATGACCAGCATAATATGGAGACAGACAAAAAAACGTAAAGCCCAATTTCTCTTCTTTAGACGTGCACATCAAAATGAACTCAACAACAGTTTGATATACATTGATAAATCGGTATATTATTATCTGTGTTAGTCCTTTGATCGTGCTTATCCTCAGCGTCGACGCGTTTCAATGGCTTAAAATAATTTTTTCACAAGAAAAACTTTTTGAGACATAATACCTTATGCTGTTCAAATTGTAGAATCAAGGGAATCCTCTCTCTTCACTGTATATCACCCACAAACTCACAATATCTGGGGCTTTGATCGATCAGCTTCCGGAATACATAGGGAATTGGTGTTCATCGGTTCCCAACCTGCCTACCCTTTACATCCTCAACTGCACCAACTTTACACTCTTAGGTGATCTTAACATCCACCTTGAAGCTCACATGTGTAATCTGGCTACAACATTCATAGAGGATCTGAGTGTTCTGAATTTAGATTTTATCACCTCAGCACCTACTCATGAGGCAGGTCACCTCCTTGACCCCATCATTTCCAATACAATGGATCTCACCACAGAATTACCCTTGTTGTTACCCTGGTCGGACCATCTGACAGTGCCATTCTCCTTTTGGAGCCAGGCTCCTACCTTGATAAGACCAGCCTCCGCCCCTAGCAAATCTAAGAATTGGTCTAGATTACATGTCCTCACTCCGAATGTACAACTGTGTTGCACTGTACCAGACCTGAAACAGACAGCGGATCTACAACCAGCGCTTGGTCTATTGTTGGATCATAAATTCTCTAGAGGCAATCCTCCAGGTAACATCAAGGTCTTCACTGAGACTCCATTCCCCCACCAATGGTTCAGTGAAGCCCTTTGATTGTAGAAAAAAGATACAAGAGAATAGAAAGGGAGTAAAGAAAGTCCTACAACGATGACCTAAAAGCAGAGTACAAATCAGCCCTGAAACACTACCATGGGATTTGCAAGGTGGCTTGGGTGGGATTATATTTGTGCAAGATCTCTAATGCCCAAATCTGCCTGAAGACAATTTCCAATGTGGTCAAGGAGCTTTCGGACCCAAGTAAAACATCGACGGTGCCTTCGCTCTCTCAAGATCAATGTGTAGAGCTAGCTCACTTTTTTGTTAAAAAGGTAGCCGACTTTCAGCTTCACCTTGTAAAGGCTCACAGACTGCTGGGCAGGCTGTTAACGTCACACCCAAATTCAGCATTCCGGACTCTGTCCCAAGATGGGAAGAAAATTCACTACTTGTGCCTATAGCTGCTCCTAAGTTGGAGTTGCTGTTTCTGTTGGAGATTCCTCAGTTTTTGATCCTACTTCAGTCAATCAAATCGGGCTCACAGCTTTGATCCTCTTCCCCCGACCAAACTTAGGGCCTGATTTAGATCTTGGCAGATGGGTTCCTCCATCATAACACTGACGGATATTCCGTACGCCAAAATATAAATCCCATAGGCTATAATGGGATTTATATTTCGGCAGACAGGATATCCCTCACCATTGTGACGGAGTAACCCCTCGGCCAAGATGCAAATCAGGCCCTTAATCTCTTGGACCCGGAACTACTTCAAATAGTGGTCAGATTGCTCAACTTCTCACTACAAGAGGGATGTATTCCACCAGTATGGAAACATGCCATGGTCCCACCGCTTTTTAATAACTTAACCTTGATCCCACTAAATTGGTTAATTTTAGACCAATTTCCATGCTACAAATCTTTTCCAAAATATTAGAGAAGCATGTGACTTCGTAGTTCACCACCTTTGTGGAAGATTAAAACTTTCTCTACTTTTCCCAATCGGGCTTTAGGCAGGACACAGCACTGAATCTTCCCTCCTAGGAGTCACAGAACACCTGAGACAACTCCTGGATGTGGGTGGCACAGCCACACTAATTTTATTAGATCTCAGCGCAGCCTTCAATACTGTCCCTCATGCCATCCTCTTGGAAAGACTGATGACACTGGGTCTCCAGGGACCAGCCTTAGCCTGGATGACCTAGTTCCTGGAAACCGATCATTACAGGTTTTGTCAGCAAGTGCCATATCAGAGCCCTGATTCCTTATGTCTGGTGTTCCCCAGGGCTCAGCTCTAAGCCCAAAGCTTTTTGAAATATAAGCATGCCCTCTCGTGGATGTGATAGAAAGCTGAGGATTAACCCTGTTCTTGTATGCAGATGATACACATTCCATCTTTTCCCCGTCATCTGCACAAGGACACAGTACCATCACCCTGAACGTGTAGTCGAGTAAGATTTCTACCTGTATGAGTGACAATGCTCTCAAGTTTAACGGCGAGAACACCGAGGTTATGGTCTAGGGCAAGAACCCTTGACTTTGGGGCCCTCAGCACTGGCAGGAGGCTCTTGGGACCTTTCCAAATCTGACCCTCGGTCAATCAATCAATCAATCATCCATTTGTGGAGCACGCAACTGATTCCAATGAAATGCCCCGGCACTCAAGCGGACAGTTGACACTCAGTACATCCAGTGCAAATAAATAGAAAGTAGTTAGCTTTTGCCAATAAGAAAAGTTTGCAAATCTTTCTTAAAAATTGGGATGGACGCGTCTCTATGCAGATTTATTGGGAGAGTATTCCACAGGTTGGCTGTTAAGACTGTGAAAGAACTTCCTCCTTGCCTGGTCCTAACAAGTTTTGGGACATGAAGCAGTAGCAGATGGTTTGATCTGAGTGTTCTACATTGTTGACATGGGCATAATCTGTTTGGCAGATATGCAGGGCCTTGCTCGGAAAAATCTCTAAAAGCTAGTGTTATCACAGGTAGCCAATGAAGTTGCTTCAAATGAGGGGCTAGGCCTGCCTATACGGCACTCTTTGGATAAAAGAACATTGGCTTCTGGTTTGGACAAAAGTCTACCAATGAGGCCGCAGGTAGCCAAGGTGGCAACAATGTCCTTTGCAGAGCTGGAGTAGGTAAAAAAGATAATTGACTTGATTCTACCATCAGCCCAAAAAACAATGATCCAAGCCCTGATTCTTTCAAGAATTGACTGCGGGATCATCTTATATCAGGGAGTCAAAAAGGCAGCCATTCAGCACCTACTAGTAGTCCAAAATGGCACAGCCAGGTTCCTCTAAGCCCCCCAAAGTCTGCTTCTGTGTTGAAACTTCTCCATGAGCTCCACTGCTGGCCATGGATAAACAATTTCAATTTAAAGCCTTGTGCTTCATGTACAAGTCCAGATCTGGCACGGTCCCACATGACATTCAAAATCTGGTGGTGCCTTACTAGCCTGCTTGCATGCTTCGACCACTCAACCAGTCTCTCTGCCTAGAATCCACTTGGGGTCCTTTGCGTACTTAGGACCGAAGCTGTGGAATGCCATCTCGGACTCTCTGCATAGCTCCACCTCACTCAGCCTGTTCCATAAGAACTTGAAGACCTGGTTGTTTTAATATTTGGACTTGATTCATCCTACCTTGGTTCCCCGCTGGGAAACCCTTAGGAGTAGCCATACACTCTACAAGATGCATAATAATAGTGATGTGTGGTGGGAAATATCTGGCTCCCCGCAGATTCCAGAATTTCCCTCACAGAATTGTGAGGGAAATGTGTGTTTTCAGTCATAGTTTGAGGTTTACAAAGGCTTCTGGGTAAGAAGGCCTGGTGAGAGCTATGCAATTCACACCATCCTGGATTCCCCATGGTGTCTAAGTTTAAAAAATGTACAGGTTTGCTTGGTTTCCATATTTTCCAGCTGAGCTAGGGCCCAAAATCAACAGCTATCTCATTGCAAAAAAAAAGGTCAGTTTCAGTGGAAAAATATGATGTGTTTATGTTGCATTTTGGACCCTATCCTGTCGTGGGTATCTAGGCCTACTTACACAAGTGAGGTACCATTTGTATCAGAAGACTTAGGGGAATGCTGGGTGATAGTACATTTGGTGCTCCCCACAGATTCTAGATATTTCTATCCAGAAATGTCATGGAAAATGTGTTTATTTAGTCAAAGTTTCTGGTTTGCAAGGGCTTCTGATAAGAAATCATGGTGAAACCTTTGAAAGTCACTCCACCCTGAATTTCTTCCTGTGTCTAGTTGTCAAAATGTGCAGGTTTGCCAGGTTTCCCTATAGCCGGCTGAGCCATGCCTCAAAACCCATTGCTAGACACATTGAAAACAATGGTCAGTTTTCGATGGGAAAATGAGAAATTGCCATATCGCTTTTTTGTGCCTTTCCTGTCGAATCCACTGGCTTTACCCACACAAGTGTGGTGTCATTTTTATTGGGAGATTTGGGGAAATGATATTAGCAATCCCCAGCACATGTTTTCAAATTCAAACATGCAATGTCAGCAGTAGCACATGTAAATCCACATTTCAATATGCAACAAAAATCACAATGGGTTCTTATTTTTTTCTTTTTCTCCATTTTTATTTTCTCGCTTCAGGTCCCTTTATATTTCGATAAGATCTTAGTCAACACATGTTTCGTCACCACAGTGGGAATACATCCCGCGACTTTTTCAAGGCTCTAATGTCTTTTGTTCTCAACCATTTCCTGTGTGGTGATAATTCCAACCCACACGATCCTCCGGCATGGGCAAACGTACTTAGTCGAGAGACTGGCACTAGGCGTTTATGCGATTCACAAAGAGTAAACGAAGACACACCCTAAATAATTGGTGGTCGCTTAATGGACATATTGAAAGTTGACTATGTATTTGCCCACGCCGGAGTCTCGTGTGGGTTGGAATTATCACCATACAGGAAATGGTTGAGAACAAAAGACATTAGAGCCTTGAAAAAGTTGCGAAATGTATTCCCACTGTGGCAGCGAAACACGTGTTGGCTAAGATCTTGTCGAAATATAAAGGGACCTGAAGAAAGAAAATAAAAAAGAAGAAAAAGAAAAAAATAAGAACCCATTGTGATTTTTGTTGCATATTGAAATGTGGATTTACATGTGCTACTGCTGACATTGCATGTTTGAAACTGAAAACGTGTGCTGGGGATTGCTAATACGTTTGTTTGTAGCCTAGGCCACAAGATTTGGGGAGGCAGGTGGTTCTCTCCACCCTTCAGCACCATTGCAGATAAGACCCCTTCAAGATATTAGGTGTATTCATTCTGTAGAGCGCTGATTTCCCTATATATAATATAACACCGTCCTTTCCCTTACATTTGGGGAAATGGTAGGTGGTAGAAAGTTTGATGCTCCCTACAGATCCCAGAACTTTCCATCCCAGCAATGTGAAGAAAATGTGTTTTTACAGTCAAAGTTTGAAGTTTGCAAGGACTTCTGAGTAAGTAAATCTGGTGAAAGCCACTCAAGTCACCTCCCTCTGGATTCCCCAGGTGTCTAGTTTTCAACAATGTGCAGGTCTGCTAGGTTTTCCTATGTGTGGCTGAGCTAGGGCCAAAAATCTATAGCTAGCCAAATTGCAAAAAGGGTCAGTTTTCAGTGGAAAAATGTGATTTGTCGTTGTTGTGTTTTGGTGCCTTTCTTGTCGCAGCCACTAGCCCTACCCACACAAAAGTGGTACTATTTATATTGGTAGACTTGGGGTAATGGTAGGTAAAGTGTTGCCCCCTACAGATTACAGATCTTTCCATCACAAAAATGTGAGTCTGGTTAAGAAAACCCGTAGAGAGCCACACAACTCATCCCTTCATGGATTCCCCTGGGTGTTTATTTTTCAAACAAGTGCAGGTTTGCTAGGTTTCCCTAGGTGGCGGTTGAGCTAGGGCCAAAATCCACAGCTAGCCACATTGCAAAAAAGGGTCCCTTTTCATTGAAAAAATGTGATGTGCCCATGTTGCATTCTGGTTCCTTCCTTGTCGTGGCCACTAGCCCTACCTAAACAAGTGTGGTACCATTTTTATTGGGAGACTTGGGGTAATGGCAGGTGATAGGAAATTCGTTTCTCCCTGCAGGATCCAGAAAAAATGTTTTTTGTCAATGTTTGTGGTTTGCAAGGGCTTCTGCATAAGAAAACCTTGTGATAGCCATGCAAGTCACCCCAACCTGGATTTTCCTAGGTATCTAGTTTTCAAAACTGTGCCTATTTGCTAGGTCTCTCTAGGTGCCGGCTGAGCTAGGACCCAAAACCTACAGTTAACCACATTGCAAAAAAAGGTCCATTTTCAGTGGAAAAATGTGATGTGTCCATGTTGCGCTTTGGGCCCATTCTTATCCCGGGCACAAGGCCTACCCACATAAGTGAGGTGCCATTTTTAATTAGAGACTTAGGGGAACATAGAACAGTATAACACATATCATTACCAATTGTATTTCTCTACATTTGTGCCTTCCAGATGTAAGCCAGTGTGCAAGAAAGAAGACATTTTGAGAAATACCCTCTAAATCGCATGCTAGTATAGGTACCCACAAATCCAGAGATGTGCAAATAACAACTGCTCCATATAATGTGCCCATTTAAAAAATACATAGGTTTCCTTGATACTTATTTTTAACTTATTTTACCATATGAATTGCTGTATACCTGGTACACAAGGAAAACCCATTATAAGATGCAGCTCAGTTATTAGCTCTGGGTACCTAGGGTTCTTGGAAAACCCACAAACCGTATATATCCACGCAACCAGAAGGATCTAGTGGACAAAATGGTATAGAGCTTTCGTAAATTGGCTAGTGTGATATGAAGTTACAAATGAAAATGTTCATACAAATGGACATCTTTTCCAACTCATTTTCGATATTTTTTATGTTAAATGTTAGATTGTTTGGGAAAACCTTGAGGGATCTACACAAATTAACCCTTGCTGAATTCAGTAGTGTGGCTTCTTTTCAGAAATGTACTGCTCTCCGGGATCACCCTGGGGTTTCTTAGCAGTTTCCACCACAAACTAGAAATAGGTTAAAAGTACAAAATGTTGGTAAAATGCCAAAACTGAGGCAAAAACATAGGTTTATTGATTGTGCTCAGCATGTTCCTGAATGCCGGAAAATGGTGACTTAAGCATTGCAAACTTTTTTGATGCTGCAATTTTTTGAAAGAAAGACAGTTTTTTGCAGAGCACTTTTTTCCTATTTTTCTCCAAACCCCCAAAATTGAACAATTTTTTGCCTATTTCCTAAGTCTCCTCCAGACGAATCCACAAACCCTGGGTACCTTTGGAATTCCCAGGATGTTAGAAAAACAGGACTCATATTTGGCGCGGATACCTTATGCGGAATTAAAGGTATGGATGCCTAAGCACAAACAAGCCCAAATAGCCCCAAAAAAAGGCTTAGCATTCTAGGGGGAAAAGGTTTAGCGGCCAAGGGGGTAACTGAATGGTGTTTGATGGCTTATGCTGTAGTTGGGTTTTACCGCTGTTAGGTTATAACAAAATGCGATAGTTTTTGTTTAAAAAATGGTTAAACGACATTATTTATAATACAACTCTGTCCGCACAAAATAATGCATAGAAATCTAAAACATACTATAAGTTTTCAAATGGCTAAATTCAATTGCCATTACTTTCAGCTGAGCGGGGGAAGGAAACCACGGGGCAGATTTATAATAACTGGCGCATCCCTGCAAATCAGCAGGGATGCGCCAGTTATTGTGTGCCACAGCTCCGCCACCATGGATGCGCCGCATTTACAATGCGGCGCACCATGGGGCAAAAACGGCACAGATGCGTGACGCATCTGTGCCGTAAAAGTGTCGCATTGCTGGAGTTGCGTCGCAAGCGCGACGCAGCTCCAGCAATGCTTTGGGGGGACCTATCTTCACAATGGTGCATCAATCCTTACGCCTGCTTCAAGCAGGCGCAGGGTTTTGACGCAGCATGGCCTTAAAAGTGACTGAGTGAAATCTTGTAGATTTCACTCAGCCACTTTTAGGAGGCGTTCCTGCGCCGGAACGCCCCCCCCTGCTCCAGAACGCCTACCTGTGGCGCAGGGCTTTACAACGTGACGCATCTGCCAGATGCGTCACGTTGTAAATACCCCGCAGCATGGCGCAAGATTTGCCCCGCAGCTGCGTCACAAAAGTGACGCAACGGCGGCGCAAAAGTGACGCACAGGGCTTATAAATCTGCCCCCACGTTTGGAGTGCTATTTTAAGTCAACCATGATTAAAATAATGACCCTGTAAAATTCTTGATTTGACCTGTAACTTCTGCGCAGATCTAAAATAAAAAAAATATTCATTTCATTCAGGTCATAGACCTCAACAAAACACTGGATTTGATGCTGCAGTTTTCTTTCAAGTTGTCAAAGCTTCTTGGGTACCTTGGTAACCAGCGATGTTCTGGGAAAATCTCAAAGGAGTCCAATTTCGCTTCATTAAACGAGAGTTCATCTAACACAAATGCAACTCGAAATTATGATCTTTGAAAAATGTAGTTTATCATGTATTATAGGCAGCTTTCCATGACATGTACATCAAATTCTGATGCTTCCAATTATAGAGATAAAAACAGTTCTCTCTCTATATATATAAATCTATGTTTAAATTATGCGAATAATGTATTTGATAATAATTTGAATCAGAAAATGCATGTAATTCAGCTGCATTCAACTGACGGTGATCTGTCTGAGGTGCCTTGTGATAACGCTTCTTAATGCTCCTTATGCAGGCTTCTGATTGACTGTCCATTTCAATCTCTGTCTTGTGGTAGCAGGGCAACGTCAGTTCTTTTTTTATTATGCCTGGGGTACAGTTTATACATATTTTAAGTAGTCTGCATTGAGAAAGAATCCATTAGCAATAATACAATTTTCAAAAACAGAAATCGCATTGTGACATTAAATTCACACGATGTAAAAAAATTACATCATGAAACCCATATTTCTTATATAGAGCACATGCTAACTAAAGAGCCTAATTCATCCAAACCATTCCCCGTGCGAGTGTGTTTATATATCTTACTATATAATTTTATAAAGTGCCTAAAACCATAGTTTACAAGATATAACATACTCTAAATTTTTCTGTGCGATAAAATTACCACACTAAGGGGCATATGTACAAGGAGTTAACGCCGCCATAGCGGCATTTTTCCGATGGTTTTGCGGCAATATTTACATCGCCATATGTACAAGCTGTCGCTAACCTCTGTTAGCTGCAGTTTTCCATCAAAAACGTCCATAGAAAAGATTGCCACTTCTGTTAGCGATAATGGCATCCAAGGGAAGCGTTCCCGTGCAAGAACGGCCTCTAACCCCACTTCGCAATATGTACAAGGGAATCCTTGAAGATAGGAGGACCCAAAAAACTGCCTCTAACTGCAGTTAGAGCCAGTTTTTTAAGACCAGAAAATAGCTGATCTTAAAAATGGAGATAAGACCTGGGGCCTCATTTCAGCAGGTTTTGGTGCTGGACAGTACTACAAGCAATGTTGCTGCACTGCCCTGTGACAAAACTACAGGGCAGGAATGCGCACCATCAATAAGATAGTGCGCATTCCTGGGCCTCAGTCATTAAAAGTGCTGCAGCGATGTGACAAGACATGTTGCAACACTTTTCACTACGCCCATCTTGCGACACCATGGATGAGCTGTATTCTGTAATGACAGATACGTCTGGAATCCTGACTTATCTATCTGCGCTAAAGTCATGCAATGCTGCAGTTGAGTCACAAGCATGCCGCAACTCCAGCAATGCATAGGGCCAGCCTATCCATGTGGCACTGCGTCCCACCTACGCCTGCCATCAGGCAGGTGTAGGGTACTGGTGCAGTGCTGACCTACAATTGTTGCAGGGAAATCTGATGGATTTCAGTGTGCCACTCCTATGATGCCTTGTCGTGTGGGAATACACACCCTCCATACATCATACCTGATGCAGGTATGATGTGGTACAGGGCTTCACAAGGTCACGCATACCCCTACATGCATCACTTTGCAAATATGGCACAACATGGTGCTAGATTTTGCCTGGTCTTCTCTTGAGGGGTGCCAAGCTGTCGCACAGTTGGAGATCCAACGGTGGCGGTTGTGCGCTGCAGTGTCATCGCCTGTAGGCGTTGGCGGAGTGGTGGAGCTGAGTGACTTGACGAGAAGTTCTTCGGTGGCCTTGATCCCGCTGCGAGGAAGAGGCGATGATGACGGTGGTGTACGGTAGGCATGGTAAAGACCTGATGTATACAATGATGGTCGGTCCAGGAGAGTCCGGTGGTGTCCCTGTAGTTTAAGTTCCTGCTGGCAGAGGAGACGTACTTGACCGTGCATCCTGCTATGTGGCTCGCTACGGTGATTAGCTGCTTGAGTCTGATGTTGGCAAGCTTTCCGAGGAAGGGGTGGTGTTCTGGTCACTGGGCTGTCCAGGTGGGAGAAGAGTTCACCGAGTAGGATGTCGTTGGTGGATGGGAGAGCCTGGGGTGCAATGAGGTCTACAATGGTATCGGAGAATGGGGGTCCATGGCCCGGGGGGCCTGCAGATGAGGGTGCCGCAGAGGATGGGGTTGGTGTTGGCCCGGATCTGGAATTTGAGGTGTTCCATGGTCACCGTTGGGTCATTAGAGTGTGTGTTCAGTCGGACTGTGCTTCGGTAGGTAATGGCAATGCCTCCTCCTGGACAGTTGTGGTGGTCCTAGCGGGTGATTCAGTAGCCATCAGTGATGGCGATGACGATGTCCGGTCCGGAGCAGAGGTTGGCCCTGGCAGGCGATGTGGCGTCCAGGGTTGATGGCGAGGAGGGTGCTGCCGTTGTAGTGGTAGAGTATCCGAGAGGAAGGGGGCTTGGTGCTGAGCGCGGTTCAGGGGCAGATGGACGCAGACGGGTGTGCTTATGGCTTGCCTATGATGTCCATTACAACACAGGTATTACATAGGAATGCCTTTACAACGCAAGTACAACAACACAGGTGCCTTTACATCGCATTCCATTCCAATGCATTGTGAGGTTAGTAATGTTGTTTGTTAAGTTTTAGGGTGGGTATGGGTTTCGGAGGTCAGAGATTAAATTAGGGGTGTATGATGGGATAAAATATGAAATTTGGGGGGGGGGGTTTGGGGTCAAATATGAATTTTAGGGTGTGTTTTGGGGTGTGAAAGATGAATTTTAGGGTTCAGGGTGTGTTTTGGGGGGTCAAATAGGAAGTTTAGGGTCCAGTGTGTGTTTTCGGGGGTCAGAGATGAATTTTAGGGTTCAGGGTGTGTTTTGGGGGGTCAAATAAGAATTTTAGGTTCAGAGTGTGTTTTGGGGTGCAAGGGTTAGTTTTAGGGTTGCACTCACTGAAATGGGAATTGTAATGTTTTCATTTCCGCTATCCAGCACTTTCCGTACTGTTGCAATATGCGTAGCATTAGAATGCATTGTAATGGAATGCGATGTAATGGTATGCGTTGTAACGTCATATATACCTTTGGCACACCAGTGGTATGCCCACTGCGCATGGGCGCACAGCGCCCGCCATAGTGGAGTGCTGCTGGGGGGATGGGACAGCTGGCAGGTGGGAGACGCGAGAAAGGACACTGGATGGGGCGGGTAAGCGGGGGGGGTGTGAGCGGGTGTTGTAAAAATTAAATTAAAAAAGACATCTTATCCCGAGGCCGGGTCCCTTGTCTTTGTTGCTTCTGCTCTCCTGAGTCTGCTTGAAAGCAGTGGGGTGATGCTCTTCCGTCATTGTGGATGAGCCGCCACTGGGGTGCGTCACACCAGGTGCTAGGCCTGGGCGACTCGACCCCCGGTCCTCCTCTGCTATGCTCCCACCTTGTCCTTACCTGGACATTGAAACTGTGGCTCAATCAGCTGCACTCTCTCAAAATCTGTGACTTATCCAGCAGGAGCCTCAGCCAGGTGGGATTTCACAAGCCTGGGTACAGCAGTCGCCGCCAAGTCCGCTCGGGAACCTCATGATGAAGGTGATGCAGCAGGGCCCCCTTAGGCGTGAAGTTGCAGCGCTCCCGCCACACAAGTTTGGTGCAGCTCAGGGGCCTCACCCTCCACAGCGTCCGGCCAGCGCACATTCATCCGGCCTGTGATGCAGAGAGGCGCCGCCCACCGTTGGTAATCCCCTCCGTGCACCCCGATGTAGTAGTGGATCGTAGTATGCGATGCAGACCTCCCTACGCTGATGCGCAGGAGCACCTCTACCATGCACAGCTCCAAGGGGCTCAAGGCAGTCTTCACACACAGCTCAGGAACGTGTCTCCGTGCGCCATGTCAGACTTCACCACCAGGTAAGGGCGATCGCCGCACCTCAATGTCTACCGCCATGGCTCATCGACTCCACAGCACCTCTGCATCCCACTCCAGGCTCCAGACGCAGGTCCAGCGAGGTCTCCAGGCTTCAGACGCAGGACCAACGAAGCATCCAGGCTCCAGACGCAGGACCAGCGAGGCCTCTGGGCCCCAGGGACTGTCCGCCCTTTCAAGGTTTTGGATGCCATGGTGTTGCGAAGAGTGCGTAGTGAGAAGTGATGCATCACTGGTGTTGCACTGCGATGCGCCTCTTTTTATGGATATAGCCCTCCATTTCCTCTTCCCCTGGGACTCTGGCTGATCATCCTGGATGTTGAGGGGCTTGAGGGGGCTGTTGACCTGTGCTGCACTTGGCCCTGGCTGCTCCATTCTGCATTCCATTGTGTTTTTTGCCTATTTTTCAATGGAGGTCGACTGATAAGCTATTTTTGGCTACAGAGGCAAAAAAACTCACATTGGCCTGACTAACAAGCATTTTTTTTTTGCCGCTAATGGGCCTTTCATTCGTTTTCGCCCACTAACGCCGGAATTCCTATCGCTATCACACTAATGTTATCGGCGGTTTTCACTGCTGATCCCTGAAGCTATCGCCATGTAGCGACGTCTTGTAAATAGGTCGCTAACAAGGCGATAGTTTTCAGCGGTAAGAAAACTGCCTCTAACTAGCGTAAGTAGTAGTTGTTGCCAGTCCCTGTACATATGCCCCTAAATCTGATAGCATTACCTACCCAACCAACTCATCTGAAGACTAACACAGTGCCAGTGCTAAAGTGCATACTTTCTTAAACCGTTGCTTCCAAATATACTACACGACTATCCTAAAGTACAAGTGTATTCTAAAGCTAAGTTGTGCTTTTTAAGAGGTTACTTCAACAGCAAAATTACCCCATATTTTCCTACTGCATGAAAATAAATTAACCCGGGCATAATACCAAAACGCCCTCACACCTACTTTTTCATTTTGTTTGACCATTTCATAAAAGTAGGACTGATTGGGGATTTCCAAAGTGTGTAATAATAGATCAGGCTATTACCGTTGAGATAAAAATAAATTGTACTCCCTCTGTCCCATAAGGCGAGGGGCTGGTAAGACCTAGTAAGGTAATAGAGGAGCAGGGTTTAACCATGTACCTTACCATTATCAATATCTGTGCAACAATATGCTCCCAATATTGGATCACAGCCTTACACAACCAAAATACATGTTTGCAGTCCCCTAATTTATCACATCTGGGACACTTCCTACTGGCTGTCCGAAACGTTCTATTGAGTATATCTGGGGTATAATAAAGCATCCAGCCATTACAAAAACACCATTGTATGAAAACTCACTCTTATCAATAAAGAAAACCCAAAGCTGAAATACCTCTGCCAAATATCCCTGTCTACATTGATGCCCATATGCCGCCTCCATTTGGTACCCAAATCCTCAGTAACATGTGTGTTATCTTGGCCAAGTTCCCTGTACTAATAACGTAGGGAGTCAGTAACCTTATCTACTGCAGCTAACTATAGGTTCTTGACTAACACCAATGACTGAATTATTTCTAAGGAAGGAAGTTTATTGAGAACCGAGAGAATCTGCATAAATGAAAAACTATGAAAGGCTCTGTGCAGAAGGTCGTTCTGGCATATTTTCCCATGGGATTTACTTCTGGAGCCACCCAAAAAGTCTCAGACTTTATAGATCTTTGTATTAGATGTGGACAGAATTTGCAGAGTGTGATTCCACAGAATTCCACGAAATTACATTAAAAAGTTTATTGAGAACCGAGAGAATCTGCATATATGAAAAACTATGAAAGGCTCTGTGCAGAAGGTCGTTCTGGCATATTTTCCCATGGGATTTACTTCTGGAGCCACCCAAAAAGTCTCAGACTTTACAGATCTTTGTATTAGATGTGGGCAGATTTTGCAGAGTGTGATTCCACAGAATTCCACGAAATTACATTAAAATCCCACGAGATTGCACCGAATTCCATGATGGGGCGGAGTGGGCATTTGGAGCTATTTTCTTAGTGCAAAATGCACCCTTGCGTCCAAAAATGGATGTGAGGATGCATTTTGCACTAAAAATTAGTGTAGCCAAATGCCACGTGGCGCCCTTACATACTACGCAGTGATTACTGCAGAATATGTATGGGCGCCACCACTGAGTGGTATGCAGTAGTTTCTAAACTTTTGAAACCACTGCATATCACTCTGTGGTGCATACACCACGGTGCCCTTACATAGTCTGCAGTAATGACTGCACAGTATGTAAGGACACCGAGGGTTATGCAGTGCAGTGATTTTTTTTTTTAACATTGCCGGACTGCTTTCTCTTCCCGCTCTGCTAAGAAATCACTCAATGCATACCTTTCAGCACCCTTACATACTCAGAAGTGATTACTGCAGAAATTCGGTGCCCTTACATTATCTGTCATAATCACTGCAGAGTATATAAGGGTGCCGAGGGGTATGTATTCACTGCAGTGGTTTCAAAACAGGACCGTAGGAGGAAGTAGTCCCATTATGTTAAAAAAAATCACTGTAGTTGAAACTTTTATCTGCAGTGGTTTCTAAACACAGAGGGACTGCTCCCTCTTCCAGCCCGGTTTAGAAACAAACTAACCACTACAGATTCATTTCTCCTGCGGAATTCAATATTCCCCCCCTGCCTACTCCATATTCTGCCACTCGATACCAGCAAATAGATACATCCGGAACTTTGGTGGTTGATTGTATTACTGCATTTGCACTTTATCAGTTTTCTCAATGTATTTAAAAAAAATATTTTAATATGTTTTTTATTGTTTTTTAGTATTTAATTGCTGGAAGGTGGAGATCAGTTTTGGGGAATACTTTAAACAACCTTCTGTGTACACTATTGCGTGCTCTCCAGTGCGCCCCAGTTTGTACCATTTGGTGCAGACACCTTGTGACATCTTGACATGATCACTACTTCTGGCTACTTGCCGCCATTGTTTTGGGATGGTTGACGCTCTAATGGCTGGAATGCACTCGGGGCAGAGAAGTTAAGGAACCAGGAAGTGCTGACGCATCCCTGGTGCGCCAAAGGCAAGCCGATCTGTGCCCTTCTGCGTCCATCTGCGCCTGACTGTCGCAAGGTGCCAGAACCCCTGTTCCTTTTTGCACAGATCCTGAGATGAGGGGGAGATATATGAGTGAAGAACTAAGTTTCCTGAGAAGGAGGGGCTCCGCATTAGTTAAGTGCTTAAACAATGCTACAAGCAAACGTCAGATACGCTGGCCAGTCGTTTCTGCTGTAGTTTATCTAAATTTTCATCTTAGGCTGTTCCTTTACACATTAAGAATGGAGAGGTTAGGTGGGACTGTAGAGCTCATTGTGCATTGCAAATGGGTAGGGAGATAAAATCACTGTACCCAGTGGATCAGGTGATAGTTCTTAGCGGCCTACTCTGAAATGCCAACATCCAGTCCTACAAAAGGAATGGAATTATGGGATCTTTTTATCTTTCAATAACCCTGATATTTGTTTTATTACTGAGATCCGACTGCACCCTTGGCCTTCCAGATATCTTTAGTGCTTTCCCAGATAATTATTAGTTGGTCAAAACAAGGTAGAGGAAGCCGAGTAGGAAGTGGGATGCAACTGCGTTAACATAGTAAATGCCTCTATAATTGACACTTATCTCTCTAACCAGTTAATGATGAGTGTGTTTAGACTTGATTCTCCTACTTACAACTCTTGGAAAGCAGCCTTCATTTATCGCCCTCCTGGCCCCAGGAAAGACTTAAGTCTATCATTGCTAGACCTGTTTCCCTCTCATATTTTGGAGACTGACAATTTTCTGCTGTTGGGAGATTTTAATGTTCACGGGGAGGATATAACTTATAATGAGGCTAATAAATGTTTGGTGGAGTTAGAGATGGTCAGACTGGCACAAATGGTGGATGGTCCGACACATGTAGCTGGCCACACAATCGTTTTAATATTCAGTAAATCAACCAGGCTTAAATTCGACCTACCTAAACCGCTTAATTGGACTGATCACCATTTTATTGGATTTGAACTGCCACTGTCTAGTAACCTCAGTTCTTGGAGTACAAAGGAGAAATGTTTGGCTCATTCCTGGAAAATAATTAGCCAGGCTAAAATAGGGAATTGTCGTCATCTTCCAGATTTGAAGAGATTCTCTTACATTGATTTGGCTCTCACAAGCTATCAGGAATCTCTCAATAGGACCCTAGGCAGGCCTGTCCCAAATAGGCCAATCACGAATAGGCAGATTAAAACACAAGCGGCATGGTTTAATGAAGAGTTGGGACAGGAAAAATCTAAATTGTATGAAACTGGAAAGGATGTGGCAGAGGTCTAACACTTCCCAGGAAAGAGGGGCCCTTAGGACCTCAGATAGACATCTGAGGGAGGCACACAGGAGTTTTCTGGTGCTAAGGATTGAGAAATCAGGCAATTCTGCCAAAGAAATGTTTAAGATTTTGAACTAATTTTTAAAGCCTGAAGCCTGCAGGGTATTGATTCCTGCTTGACTTATGCAATTCTCTTGCAAGTTATTTTTATGAGAAGATCAGCATAGTATGAGGATTTTGCCCTCCACGAAGAACCCTTGACTGGCAATGTAGAATATCACTCCCCTTCTCCGGATACCCCTGGTCAACTGGGAAGGTTTGATCGTACTACCCTGGAGGAAGTGTGTTGGACTTGCTACAGGATCATCCCCAAACCTTTTGCCTTCCTCTTTCCTGAACACGTTTTTCTTGGCTTGTAGGACTCTGCACGCTTTAACACTGCCAACCAGTGCTTACGTGCTTGTGTTCTCTCCTTTAAGCATGGTAGAATTGGCTTACAAGTAAATTAAATGTGCAAATTGGATGTTCATCCCTAGTAAAGTGGTACTACATGTAACCAAGACCTGTTATTTAAATGCTACTAGCGGGCCTGCAGCATTTATTGTGCCACCCACTTAAGTAACCCTTTAAAGATGTCTCAGGCCTGCCATTACAGCCCATGTGTGCAGTTATAAACTGTCATTTAGACCTGGCAAAATGAGCCTTTTACCAGGCCTAAACGCTCCTTTTTAATACATATAAGTCATCCCTGTGGCAGGCCCTAAACAGTCAATAGGCCAGGGTGAAGTATATTTAAAAGTTTTGACACCTACTTTTAACTTTCACTTGTCTTGGTAGCAAAACATTCTTACATTAGTTTTACACTACTGCAAGGCCTTCCTCTCCCTCTGGATAACATTTGTTACCATATTCATTTTAATAAGTGCTAACTTTCAATTGTGAGACAGTAGGAATGTTGAGTTTGGTGTCTAAAGAACTGTAATTTAAAACAATATTTCATGACAAATTCATATTTTAGGTCACAGTTAAGAATATGCCACTTTTAGAAAATTGGCATTTTACTTCTTCCAACCATTTGGTGACTGCAGTTTGTATCTCGGGTCACATGACTAGATGTAGTGAGACACAAGGGGAGTAGTTGTTGTCAGAATGGACCTTCTCTGACTTGATGAGGGATGGAGCTGACACTTAACACATTTGCACATCACAAAGATCTGCTTTAGCACACTCACTAAGGGTTACACAATAATCTTTTGTGCCCCCAGAAAAGCAGGGAGGAAGGATATTCAAAACACCTTTGGAGGTAGAACCCTCTAGAAACGTCTCCTACTTCAAAGCTGGAACCAAAGATAAATAGTGGACCGTCAGACTCAACATTCAGCGCAACTCTGGACCTGTGGAAGACTCAGGATTGCTGTGTTGCTTTGCTGCAAGAAGGACTGCTACTCTGCTGCACTGCTACCTGAGTGGGACTTGACCTATATCTTGAACCCATGACCACTAGAGTGACTCCAAGGGCTAGTTGGCTGGCCTCCTGAATAGAGCCTCAGGGGCAGAAAAGGCTCCAACCACCTTGAAGCCTGCACCCAGACTCTGCCTGCTGTGAGTCTTGTGGCCCAAGTAGTGTCACCCCAGTGCTGGACCCCTGGAAGTGCACCTTAAGGTGCTCCGACAACCAAGCTGTGGTCTTTTGTGCACAAACCGACACAACTCATTGCAGCTCCTCGCAGCTCCGCAATGGAACCACTACTCTGCGACAGATGCCCAATGCAGAGCCTTGCATCTCCACCCTCAACTCCTCGGAACCACTGCTGTGCGGCGCATCCCGCACTCAGTGCTTCATATCGCATGCCTCAGTCGACAGCATCCTCTATGGCGATGCAGGACCTCGCATTGTATGCCCTATCGATGGCTTCATTGGAACCGCCACTGCATGACACATCTCCAACACAGGATCTTGCATTGCAGCCTGCAGCTTCTTCAGAACCACAGCTGTGTGACGCATCATCGATGTGGGATCTCGCAATGCTCCTCAAACAGGATTTAAGGTACTTCGTTCAGCATGTCTAACCTGGTCCCTGTATCTGGACCGCATTCCATTGCCGTCACAAGTGTCCTTTTCTCGGCCTGGTGTGACCAGATAACCACAGTTGGTACTTTGTGCTTTTAAGCATTATTTCTACTTAAAAGTTAAAAATTATGTATCACCCACACACACCGGCTGGTATCAGAGACTCTGGCACGTATTGGGTATGGAAAAAATTTCTCTCACGCTAGCTGGGAAAGGTTCCTCCTTCAGCGACCTGTGGCAGCCCTTCCTCTCTTTGATCGTGCAAGAATTCCGGGAGCTTTATTGCCCGAGATACCTGCGCATATTACGTCTCACGTCACAAGACACCCCTGCATAGGTGGGCTTAATGGCAGGACTATTGACTCACATGACATGCCGCTCTTTTGTTAATATGGACAGGGGTGGGGGTGGCTTTGTTTCAGTACTCTTTCTTCTCTCTTTTCTCTCTATCAGGGAGGTGGGTGGGAATGTATTTGTTCCTTTTTCCATTTCGGTTGCCTTTGGTTTTAAAATGCACTGATCAGTATTGCCAATGGGCCATGTGGCTCGGTTTTCGTGAATTGGTCCTTTTGCAGTGTGCAATAAAAGATTTAAACCATCAAATTACGTATCAATGTTTCTACGGCTAGATATTTATTATTTTGGTGTCAAATAACATTAAAATTTGCTCTATTTTTCTAAACGATGTGGGATTTTTTGTGTTGTAATTTTAACTTTATGACTGTTCGTCTGGTGCACACAATGCATTTAAGTTACGCCTGACTGCTTTTGTGCGAAGCTACCAGAGGGTTAAGCATGGTTTAATTTGGGGCTTGTTTGTGTTTCACCCTGACAAAAGTTCTGGTTGCTGCTTCAGTAGGGTTTCCCCCCTCAACCAGTGACCCGATTTCCTACAAGTTACATGTGACCTTACTGAAGGTTAAGTTGGGGTCACCGGAGGATCCCTGCCAAAAGTATGTTTGCCTCCTTGTCACTGTTATTGGCTCCTCATTCCACTGGTTTGTTTAATCTGTCCTTAGAATTGGCCACCACCCATTAATGGAGGAAGAATTCCCTTGTGGGAACTGATATATTGGGCTAAAGGTACAATGAATAATCAAACCAAATAGGGAATAAAGGACAGCCGTAGCACGTGCTTCTACTGGGAATTATGATGCCAGCAAACAGATTATTTACTATCACTTAAGCCGAAGAATTATCATAACGCCGGGCCTTAGAGCTCATAAGCAATTATGGAAACTTTATTTTTTCTAAACTCCCGAATTATAAAAAAACAGCACACAAGGTCAAATGCCTTCCCTGCATCTAATAAAACTACAGCCACTAAATATTATCTGCTGTGACAAAATTGATGAACTCTGATAAGTAGTGCATTAGCACTCAAACTCTCACTCAAACAAAATCATTCTGATTGGAATAAATAATATTGTTAAAAATGGCATTAATACGGTTAGCTAAAATTCTAGAAAAAATCTTATAATCTATCTTAAAAGTTGCTATTGGCTCTAATTCATCCTTCTCTTTCTATTAAACAATAGTTAATACTCCTTTTTTAGAATAGGGCAGAATCGATTCACCTGATAAAGAGTTAAACAGCTTTATTAAGGGGGCCGCAAGAACAATGCCAAAGCATGTTTTACAATTCTGCTCCAAAACCATCTTTTCCTGGGATTTTAGAGACTGGTAGTTGCTTTAAAACATTACTAATTCCATCTTTAATAATGGTAATCACTCGATGGTCAGTAACAGGGCCGGCTTTAGAGCTAGTGGCGCCCGGTGCAACAATAGTTTTTGGCCCCCCCACACCCCATGACTGCGTCCTCGGATTCTCTCACTTCCACTGGGCAAAAGTGCCTCATATCTCTCCAATCACAAGATATTGCTAAACATAGTGCCCCCCCCCCTGAGGTCAGCGCCCCCTCCACAGGTCAGTGCCCAGTGCGGCTTCACCAGCCGCACTGCCCTAAAGCCGGCCCTGGTCAGTAACTTCAGCCTCTAACTCTGGTAGTTTCACTTAGCACAAAACAAGTTATACTAGTACAGACCCCAGCGTCGAAGGGTTAATAGTCCACAAAGATATTCCCATTTTCCAAGCTTTCTTTTATTAAGTGTTAAGGTCTCTAGATCCCGTAATCAGATTTTGATTGCTTATTTCTTTAGCCATGCAGCTCGAAAAGCATTCCATCTTCTTCCCCTCTTCCAATACTTGACCATTAAAAGTAAGTGTATTAAGGACCCCCTTCTTTAGGAACAATTCTTTTAGTTCTTCCTTCTTACTTAGCCAATTGTGAAGTGCCTAATCTAATTGCTCTTCCAGAGACTTACCATACGCTTTGTTGGCAGCCATTTCTAAGCTGTCCTGGCCATCTCTGTCCTTTTGTATCTAAATGGCAGAAAGAGAGATCAGAAAGCCTTGAATTGCAGCCTTAAAAGTCCCCCATATTACAGCCATATCTGATGTATTTTCGTTAATTAGAAAAAAAAAATCCATTGATAATGACTGAATATTAGTATCTTAGCTCACCAAGTCTATCCATTACTTATATCCTCTCCCTTTTGGGTCCATGCAAAGGAAATTTTATGATAACTATGGAGTGATCTGAAAAAACACCCTCATAATAGTGCTGAAAACATTTTGGGATAGTGAGAGAGGCGAAAAATAGGTCTATCCTTGAAGCTGGCCTATATCGCTTTGAGGAAGATGAATACGCTCTGCCAGTAGGGCGCCTATTGTGAACGGGGAATAAACACTAACAATAGAGAGAGAAGTGGGACTCAGAGACCTGCCTATCACTAGAGTAGTGATTCCAAGAGATCCGTGTATATTATTTATGCATGCTGTATTTCAATTGGTGTTTATATATAAATATTACTTTTTTCATGAAAGCAGGTATTTGACTGGACAATCATTCATTGCTGCTATTGTACGTATTCTGGGATGTGAGCCTGTGTTCACTCCCTGCATCTACCAACCCCAGAGAGAAAAGAAGCCTTGGACTGCTTGACCCGCACTTCGTCAGAGAGCCAAGTATTGAAGTTGCTCAGAACCCATAGTAGGTTGGGCCTGACATCAGTAGTAAAAGGCCTCATCCCGCAAAGTTGGACCCAATAGTTCCTGTTTGCCCCTTGGCCCTCTGAAAAGGGTTTTAACAAGATCGCTTGTGGAATAGGCAGTGAGCGAGGTTGCAGGATTGGCCACTGGCTATACTACCGCAATGACTTTCTGATGGTGGGAGCGAAAAGGCAGAGAGGCGAATATGCTAGGGTATTGGCAACTTTCTAGGAAGTGACCAAGCAACTGGAAATTCCCATAGCAGAAAGAAAACAGAAGGTCTGACAGCAAGATTGACATTTTTAGACATTGTCTCAGGGGCTAAGGAGTTGCAATTGCCCTATGAGAAATTACGGGTGTTGAAGGTGAATTTGGCCCAACCATTAGACAGGAAGAAAAGTGAAATGTGCTATGTACAGAAACTAGTAAGAATCTTAACTTCGTATGTAGGGTGGTGGACCCGGGGGAGACATTCACCAGACAGCTAGCGTTTATTATGAGCGGAGCTGCAAAGTTTCTTCATTGAATATGAAACACAAACAGAGTAAAGAAAGATTTGGGAATGTGGCAAGGGTATTTGGTGGCACAAAATAGAAGGACAGTTTGGCAAGAAGACAACCCCACAGATTGGGCAGTGGAAATATTTTCAGGTGCATCAGGGTGGGATGGCTTTTGGAATTTATTGGAAAGGGTGTTGGTGCGTGAAGATCAGCCCAGAGTCATGAAAGGGAAAAAGGTACAGCACTACCTTCACAGGGTGTTTGCCTTTAGTGGTGGGAACATTCTGGCTAGACAATGAAGCGGCGGCACATTTGGTGACAAAGCAGACTAGAAAAGATCAATAGGTGCTGTTTTTGATAATTGACTTTGTGTTGCTGTGCTTCCAGTGGAATATAAAAGTTAGAGTGAGACAGAACCCTGGGCAAAAAAACTAAGTGTCTGGGTCACTGTCTCTTTTGCAGCAGGAGAGGTTCCATTGTGGGGAACCAGGAGTAGATGAAGAGGCGACAGTTGTGCCACCTAAGATGTGGGACATTGGGAAAAGGTAAAATGATTGTCAGAAACATCTGCATCTGAGTCGAAAAGGAAAGCATGCCAAACAGTATGGACTGACTTTGTGAAGTCAAGGGAAGCAAAACTGGGCAGAGGGCAACAAAACTTACAAATTAGGCAAGATAATGCAGTGAGATTTGTGATAGGGAGTAATTGACAAATGCTGTTCATTGATGACAATTGTGGGAAGAATTGGAGACATATCCTTTAAGGGTAAATGTTTTAGGGGCTATGAGCCAGTGCACGCTGAACTGGTAACAAGGATTTAGGAAAAATGGTCAAGGGAATAAGAAAGAAGGGTAGATCAAAGGAGACCAATCACCCCAAAAATGTTGAGGAATTTTTGGAGAAGGCGAGAGCTGAGAACGCATTCACCTAGGAGAGCCGTTTGTTAAGGACAGAATTTGAGTTTATATTTTATGATGCATTCATGAGATCGAAAGTGGTAGTGTAAATATTTTACAGGGGCCTCCAAAAAGAAGATACGTGGATTAAGGAAGATGAGCTGTGGGTGAGGTTGGAAAGGAGCAAGATAGATCAGATGGGGATGGTATGCTTATGGGCCGCATGAGGGATGAGCATATGCCCAGTACAGCCAATGCAAAAATGGTTCAGACTAAGAGAATTGGCCTCTTGTTTGCTTATTGTGATGGATGGTCAGTGCCAGCTAGGCAGATTTTGGGAGTGCTCAGCTGTAATTGGAGAGATAGGTGTTGAAAGGAGGAGATTTTGGGACTCACGCTTTTTGAACTGCAGTGGTTATGAGAGGTTTTAGGAGTGCTTTGAAGAGAGCGAGAATTAGGAGCAAATGCATGTGGGGATATGTGTTGTTGTAATTGTAGGAAGGGAGTGATTGAAGAAATGTTCTTTTGATTGAGGGGGGATCAGTGGGGAAGGCAGTGTAAAGAAACGCAAATTATTGGTCATTCCATCATAAAGTGGGCAGAAGTGGAAGCAGAAAGGATGAGGTCTGGGGTCCAGCTGCGTTTTTATATGCACTACATGATGATGAATTTGGGGGCATGAGATTGGGAGAATTAATGCCAAAATTCTAGAAGAGGATGACTTGGCACTGCCCAGGTGTAGTGCTGACTCACTTGGGAGATCACAATATGTTTCAAGTGACAGGATTGGCTCTGATAAAGATAGTAAAAAAGGACCAAGCAAAGGTGGGGGAGTTGTGGCTGGAGATAGAGGTGATGAGGACACAGATGCTGTCCAGAACGGTTTTGGGGAGGGGGATGACACCCATCAACAGGACCAGGAAGGAGATAAACAGAGAAGAGTTGAGTTTCTGCAAAGCAAAAGAGAGATTGTGATGGCTGCCCACAGTTGTTTCAGCATGATGGGGTTCATTTATCACACCAGGGGATTGAGTTCTTCCTTAGACAGGTAAGGACAGCATTGGTGTGATGGACAAGGGGGCGAAAGGTATCACCTTGAGGTAGGGGTTCTTCCGGTGGCTTGTTGAATGGTAGTAAGGACATGAATAAGGGTAACAGGAAATTGAACAATGGAAAGGAAAGAGATAAGGATAAAATGAATAGATGGCAGGCTTCGTCTAAGAGCAGGCAAGCCAGTGAGACAAAAAAGTAGCACAGGCATGAGAAAGGACAGAGGGACCAGCACAAGACAAAAAATGGATTGGGCCAAGTTGATGTTAAAGACTAAGCATTTAAGGGGATGGGGCAGTAACTCTTTAGGAGAGAGGGAATGGATTAGTTGATATGTTCTTAGAAAGTTGGAAGGGCATTTTAGTTTGTGTGGTAAGAAGCCTAAGGATGTTACTGGTATGCCCAGCTTGCTTACGACTACAATGGCCTATTGACAACTAGAAGATGCCTGCCAGGATTTCCCTACCAATGTATGGGACTGGGCAGAGGGGCAGAGACAGCCCTTGCCTCTCTGTCCGGGGATGTTTGGGAAGCATTAGGAGTGGGTGTGAAGAAGTGGTGGATGTGTGACCAACAAGCTTACATTACCACAACCATCTGTCAGAAGACCAGTTGCTCTACAGCCTCAAGGAAGCTCACCAACTCACCCTGGTACACAGAGGGATTTGACAGCAGGCTAGGCGAAGGTAAAAAGGGAAGTGAAAAAGGGGAAGGGTAGGTATTGCTGGGAGCAAGCATGTCGAAGGGTGCCAACAATGAGAGTAGGGGTAATAGTAAAGAGAACAATGGAAAGTAATGAGAGAAGGAGGGAAAGGATGTTAGGTTTAGTCCAGGAGCGAGCAAGCCGG
The DNA here is from genome assembly GCF_964204655.1 of Triturus cristatus. Taxonomy (NCBI): domain Eukaryota; kingdom Metazoa; phylum Chordata; class Amphibia; order Caudata; family Salamandridae; genus Triturus; species Triturus cristatus. Next base: position 193,704,573 of record NC_140582.1, read on the forward strand.
TGAGACGAAAAAGTAGTGCATGCTGGACTCAAAATGGAGGGGGCCAACTTTAATTTACAGTAAAATGTTAAAGTAACAGGGAGCAGTGACTGTTTTGGGGAGGGGGTGGATTAGTTGATATTCTGTTAGAAAGTTTTGATGCCATTTTACTATGGCAAGAAGCCGAAGAATATTTTTGGTGCACCCAGTTTACTCACGAATAATGCAGACTTTGGCAACTAAAAGAAGCCTATGGTGATTGCCTTTGCAAATACAGGCCCTGAGTGAACACCCACTAAATCACGTAGAACACGGAACTGCACCCACAAATCAAAAGCATATTGAACCCTAACAATACACCACAGACAGTTGGTTTGGAAGTGAATGCAATGCAAGGATCTCACAGGCACCAACAGAAGGTTCAATGCATCAATTGCAATCATTGTTGCCCCATTATATCAGGACTGGCTGGCAGAAGATGCAGCTGGATGAAACAACATCACAGAAGACATAGGGTCTCATTTATATTTTGGAAGACAGGTTACTCCATCACAACGTGATGGATATGCCATCTATAGAAATGTTAATCCCATTGGATGTAATGGAATTTATATTTTGGCGGACACCATTTCTATCACCATTGTGACAAGGTAAACCGTCTACCGAAATGTAAATCAGGCCCATCGTAGCATCGACCCAAGCTGCAGGAACAGCCTTCAGCATGACCAGAGTATCTACAAGTGCCACATCACACATGCTGTATGAGTTGACCAAGAGGAAGAAAAATTCTCATGTTCGCACCCCAACAAGGCACAGAAAGGATTGCTGAGAGCAACCTGGCAATACAATCTGCTGACCACAACCACATCTCCCAACACCTCCGCGATCTCCTCTGGCATACAAAGCCCTCCACAACATCGGACCAGCACTCCTAAACAACTGCCTCTCCTGCCACGCACCCAAGAGACACCTCCGATCAGCTGACCTCTCTCTGGCCACCATCCCACGCATCTACAAGACCAGAACAGTAGGAAAGTCCTTCTGCTGCCAGGCAGACAAGGCCTGGAGCGACCTCCCCTCCACCTCCGGCAAGTCTCTACACTGCTCCAGTTCAGGAAGGACCTCAAGATCTGGATCTTTGGATGATCCCAGCATGCAACTGAGCCGCCCCCTGCTTCCCCCTAGCACCTTGAGACCCTCGTAGGTGAGTAGCTGCGCTTTACCAACCCTGATTGATTGATTGATTGATTGATTGATTGATTGATTGATTGATTGAGTGATTGCAGAGATATCTCGTTGCCCAGTCACCTAACACAAGGACTGCCATTTCAAAATCAAGCATACACTGATGCTTCATTGTCACCACATCCATGATATGTTAGAACAACATGTTAGTACGTACTACTCCTTTGTGAATGTTAGTGTACTTTTGCCAGAGAAACTGCAAGATTCCAATTGGTATTTATTTTTTACTTTTATTCTTCATGCCAATTCTTGATTCATGAATTTCCATAGTTATCCGGAGTGTTACAGGGATTACTTCTAGACATTCGACAGAAAACACGTGTTTCGCCCTTTAGCAGTCATTTGGACCAGGACTTTCTCAAGGCTTTTGTAATCTTAGTAGCAACACTTATTATGTAGCATAGAATCAGAGAAAATATAGTGCATCAGGGAAAACAAGGGTAAACAAATATTTATTTCCGTAAAACAGCGGGAAGTGCTGGGATAATCCCTTTTTTGTTCCGGTCCAGGGGCACACATCACATGCAGGGACGGTGATTGTATGGGATATTATAATCTGAATAGATACTACCAGGAAATACTGGAATTTAAAAAAGCTAATGCTCGCCGAAGAACACATATGCACCACCATGGAACAAGAAGCAAAATATAATTTTCATGCAAATAAAAGAATAGGCAGGAAGTGTCAGATGAAATGTTTGTTGTCACACATACGTATTGCAAGACATTGCCATCATCAGAAGCCATTAATGGTTGGTGCATGGCACTCACAATCCCATATGTAGATTTAGCTGAATACCCAACTAATGAATGCATACATTAATACATTTATTGTATATAGTTATGATAACCGTTACAAAACTAGCATAATTAAGAATCTAAAAACCAAGTAATTGATCAATATAGCAGCAACAGTCAGCAAAAACTTGCAAAAGCATTTGGTCATGTCTGACAACCGAAAGGCTTAAAAGACAGATATTGAAAAGGTTAATTCTATTTGAGACAATAAAACCATAATCTCTTTGAAGACATTATCAAAAACAAGATAAAAATGAATTGAACTAAAGGCAATAGCATAAATGCATTAATGTTGACTATGTAGCCCGAAGTAAATGTACTACTGACTGGCCTTCACTAATTTGTACTCCTCTAGCATCAGATACTTTGAAAAAAGCAATATTGAGATGCACATTTTTAAGGTTCAAGCATGCAATGATTGCCTGTTCAAGCAACAATTTCCTCAACAGGGATCACCATTCAACTAGTAGACAAGAGCAAGAACAGAAAATGTGAATAATAGTCTTGGGTGTTAAATGACACTGCCTGGAGACACGACTATGCTTGGATTTAGGCCATGGTGGAACTAAATCAGACGATGACAGACCACGAAATCTAAATATCATGTACTTAGGGCCATATTTATATTCTGGTGGATGAAGTTTTCACCATTGGCCCGGCGGAGGACCTTATGTCTACCAGGCCATGAATACTCCGTCCACCAGATTTACAAATGACAAACAAGAAGGCAGTCATTCATAAAGGCATTGACAGGAACTGCTGTCCCAGCGGTTCCTGTCAATGCACTTTACTGTTTGTTACAGGGCTGTGTCCTTCCGACACAGCTCCGTAACAAACAGTAATCTTTTTTTATTTTCAAAAAGAAAATCCTGAAACGTAAAGAAAAAAAGTAATGCTTCCTTCACCATGGGAGGCATGGCAAAGCAAGATGGACCGGATGTTGATTTCTTGACAATGTACTTTCTTCTTCTTTCTCATTTTATAAGTGGCCTCCCTCCTGCTTAGTCTCTCTGTCCCTTTCCCCATTTGTGAACTTTATATACCTTTCTACTAAGAAGCCCCCATTTAAAAACAGAAGCACTCATTTACAAAAATATTCAAGGCAATGGCTCTCTGACCACAATTATAAAAAGGAATTTAAAAATGTAAGAACAGAAGAGCCTCTACCCTCAAGTAGAAAAAAAGTACAAGTGTTTTATCTTTACATTTTCTTAAAAGTAAGAATGTCTTTCTGTAACTATGAAGGAGATAACACCCCTCAAGGTCATTTACTTGAAAAGCAATGTGAACCTAATCAACTGTACTTTCCAAGGGTGATGAATAATGCATAAATGCATTCCATTAATTAGACAACAACAAACACATGAATGCTATTTAAAGTGTACTTGAGAATACAAGGAAAATAATATACTAATTTGATTACATGTGCTAAATCTACATTTTTTATGACCTATTGTTTTCAATAAAGTATGATAAAGCATATCAGAAATGACCAAGGGCCTAATGTCAACCATCAAAGCTGAAAGGTCAAGACACAGCAACTGCTATTGTAGCCTTCATTCACAGCATAGGCAAGATCTCAATGATGAACCCCTGCTTCTTCCTGATAATACACATATTTGAACTCATCTTTGAATGTAAAGACGTTTCCAGTTACTGTTCTGTTTGGGAAATCTTTATGGAAAATATTTTTGTAGACGAAAGCAATGGCTGTTCCCAAGGAGATATTCTATATGTACACCATTTACCAATGCATTGAGTCTAAGGTGAAATTCTTCAATGAGTGGGAGGAATAGGATGAAGGTAGCATAGAATGAGAGCAGTGTAGAGTCAGAGAATTTAGTGGAGCAGAATGTTATATGATGGGAGTGGCATAGGCATTGTAGGAATACAGATAAAGATACTGTGTAAAAGGCATAAAGCAGGATGCGAGAGGTATGTGGTGAAGCAGACATTGCATGAGGGAGGTTAAGTATATAAGTTTCTACCACTGTTTCCCCTTTTTTATATAACTGAACATAACAGGTTTTATAATTATCCAGCTCAAAAGTTCTCAATTTATTGAGCTCAGCAAGATGGAGGATTAAGCCCAGCCTATAAGGTGACACACAGAAAAATGTGACTGGTGAGACTGGTGAGAAGTACAAGGTGAACGCCATGATTAGTAAGGTGCCAAAAGCTGAGTAGTGGCATACAAGACAGGCCATGTGCAAGAGTGTTCAATTAGTAAATCAGATACTGGGGCCACATTATCTAAGAAATAGGACAATGCAGCGCAGCAACCAATGCTGGTGCGCTGCTTTGTGCTAGTGGGAGAGAGCATCATAGAGCCATATCTACTAAGATATTGCACTGTTGATCTCTACCCCTAGTGCCCCCACAGACCTCTGTACTGCACAAAAGTGCCAAGGTGTATGTGTGTGTGATAACTAGTATAGGCTTTGTACTGCAAATATATCCTTCCAATACAAAAAAAATGCTAAGAATAACTTTAGAACTTTTCACACATTGGTTGCATGCTTTAGAGTGCAGCACACATGCAATATGAGAAAGGTAAGAGAAATAAAAACTTTTCTCCCTGGTAACGTCTGCCTTAAGAAGGGCAAAGTCCTGTCTTCCAACCTCAGAAGGTAGGATTTTAAGTGAAAACAATGAACAGTATTGTGATTAGGCCTGTATACCACCCATGGGTCTCTCCCTTGACACAAAGGAGAACAAAGTAGTGTGCAGCGATATTTATGTTACTTTAAGGTGTTATAATTGTCATGTTTTTTCCTTTGAGGTATTTCCTCTCTTGAATTATATATGTTAGTTATTTAGATATGAATTTTGAAATATGAAAGGCACATTTCTTCATATCATTGTACATTGCAACATAAAAATCGAGTCTGCTTGAATGTATTCATGTTATTTCTTTGGAATCAAATGTAAGTAAGTGAAAGGGTTTCAAGGCCTTTTCTAATAATGGTTTATTCTGCAACGTTTAACAATGATCATATATGTTATGTAAGCAAAGAACAGAGTTTGAAGAGATAGAGAGGAACCTTGTAACAGAGAATCAAAACAGAGGCCATACAGAACCGTATCACCTTCATTTGTCTGAAGGCTACTGGGAGGCACATTTAGCCATCGCTTAGTGGACTTACCTGCCTGTCGACGCAAACAATAATAGCATATACTACTATTTCACTGTACATTAGTTCTATTGCTCAAATGAGTTATTTGGGTGCAAACCATCTTTGAAATTCAAATTCTTTCACGCTAAGGTTAGTTTGTTTGTCAAAGAGATGAGGTAGGGTTTGGAGATGTTTATATAAAAAGCTTTTATCATTTTATCAGTATGTTACAGTGTTATTTGCTATTCACTCTTTTGGTAAATTGTGTTGCCACTAGTTTGTTACTTTTCATAATAGCTACTCTTCATGTTGTATGCACTAGGTTAGGATCTGATTTTAAAATAAATCTTTAAAATATATTTCTGGCCTCCTATTGTTCTTGAGTCTGCCTTTTCATGATGTAAGAGGGTTTGAGTTCCACTAATTATGTTACATTATTAATTGCTATTCACACTTTTGGTACATTTCGTTGCCACTGTTTTGTTGATCTTCTCAGGTAGTTACTTTTCATATTGTATGCACTAGGATAGGATTGATCTTAATTGAGTATGCTTGAATATCTTGATTTTATTGAATATCTTTATTTCAAATATATCTCTGGCTTCCTAGCGTTCATGAGCTTGCTTTCCCTTGATGGAAGTGGGTTTGAGTTACAGTATTATTTGCTTTTCACACCTTTGGTAGATCTTGTTTTCACTATTTTGCTCATTTTCATAATAGATACTATCCATGTTGTATTCATCAGGGCATTAGGATAGGATTTGATTTCTATAAGGTCTGCTTGAATACATTCATTTTATTTCTCACGAATCAAATGTATGTAAATGAAAAGGTGTCAAGGCTGTCTGTTAATTGTTTATTCTGTAAGTTCCAACAGTGATCAGATATGTTATATAAGCTAAAAACAGAGCTTGAAGGGAGGAACTTTGTACCAGAGACTAGAAACAGAGGCCATACAGAACTGTCATACTTTCCTTTGTTGAAGGCTATCAGGAGGCACAATTAACCTTCACTTAGGGTCTGATTACAACTTTGGCGGTGCGGCGCTGGGTCCGCCCTGCTGCCGCACAGCCAAAGCAGTGATCAGGCAACATGCCAGATTAGGAGTTTCCTCCTGTCTGGCTGGCTTTTTTTTGGCATTTCCACAGTGGTGCCTCTAAAAATGAGCACTGCAAAGGGAACGCCAAAAACAGTACTTGCCTGGCATGGACTTCTAAGTCCATGCCGTGCAGGAACTGGGGTGCATGAATACAGGGGGGCACACGTTAAGCCCCCCCTTATGCATACATGTGGAGGAGGCATGGGCCCTGTAAGATCCCTTTGTTTCCTCTCTGCCATGGTGTTCATGGAGTACTAACCTCCATGACACCGTAGCCTAAAAGGTAACTCCGAATATCCTTGGCGGGACCACTGCGGTCCCGCTATGCATATTGATGCCTCCTGACCACTGCAACACGGCCAGGGAATGGCGGTTTCCTGGCAGCTGCTACGTGGCAATGGCAGTCTAACCACCCTAATAGTAATTGGGTGGTCGGGTGATTGCCATGCCCCAAAGAGTCTGGCGGTCCGTGGACCACTAGACTCGTAATTAAGCCCTTAGTGGATTTATCTGTCTGCTGACAAAGGTGACAATAAGTAGAAAAAAGAAAATGACATGGAGGAAATAATATCTATATCCACTAAATCATAGGGAACTTCATATTGCCCTATTAACAGTACATAGTCCTATTTTTAATTCGTAAGAACCTTATTACAAACAACAATCCACATACCACAGAGACATTTTTAAAAATATAATCATTATTTTTGTGTCTCTTTTATTTAAAACATACAAACATATATATATGCAGACAACATTAAAATCACAAATCAACATAAACCAAATTCATTAGTTCCTTCTACCCACTTGATTGGAAACTAATCAGTGTTTACAGACTAAATCAAGGCAATACACTGTGAGGTAGTCTTCTATGAGCACAAGGTTACCACACCTCTAAAGACCTCATTTCAAATGTGCTTTAAACCATAGGAATGTTTTTATCAATTGCAGTTGGACCCCTCTCGTCATAAACTGTTGATGCAGACGCGTTTCGGCCTTCATTTACATCTTGGCCTCCTCAGGAAAAGGGTAAGGGAACAAACTTGAAGCAAACTATGATAACTGACTGTAAGCTTCTGGGCAACTCAATCTGACCTGTGGCAATTTCCAATGGACCAGCCACTAGTTACATCACCTTAAACTCGGGGTAACAGGCAATCTGATGTTGTGTACAGTGAATTCACTAATCACGTTCGAAAATAAACAGGAATTTTCTCACTCTACTAGTTGCCTTAAGTAGAAATTCCACACGCGGCATGCTAAATCCTTGCAACAATTCACTAAAGTAGTAACAAGCGTTCCTCACTATACTTGCTTACTTCACTCAGACCGGTGCTTAGATAGTTGCTGTCCAACTGGGGTTTTGACACGGGTTGGCACAATGACAAAGTCCGTAGTGCCAGGGGGTCTAGACAGCCTATTTCCAGGCCCTGTTCTGCAAATCATCCAGGAAATGCACACAAGAATATTTATTTACACTGTAAAGTAAATACTTTGTCAACATTTTCCACCACCCTGTCTTACTTTTTGTGACTATGCTGTGCAAAATGCCTCAGGGTGAGAAGGAGAGAAAGAAGGGAACTGTTAAGGAATGAGCGTCAGGTCAAGGAGAAGAGACTGGCATAAGTGACTGTAGACAACTACTTTAAATTTGTACGCACAGTTAATCACAGGGAATCTCCTTCAATCTGATCTTAAAAATACAGCCCAAGAGCAATTTAGCCAAAATATTCTACACACTGCAATCTATTATTGATTTGTCAAGCCTCAATCCAAGGGTCCAGAAGGAAATTAGAAAGCCTAATTTCATGACATATCTATGCTGACGCCAATGAATGTCTAGGATACTATAATTCGAGTTTTAAATTCACAGTAGTTTTCTTTCTGCGGCTTTTAGGATAAAGAACTCAAAAAACAATTAAAAATGATAAATTATATTTGGATTAGGAAAGGTGGTATCTAATCCAGCAATCATCTGCACCAGATGTGTCACAGGCCATCATAGCAGAAAGTACAGCATATGCCAAAATATGTAAATTTACATCTATTATATTTAAATACATACTTTACTTAGCCAACTCTTTTTACCAACATATCAGTAAAAAAGAAATCATCTGTGCTTTACGAATCATAACAAAAATGTCATTGTAATAAGGTTTTAGCAAAAAGATTTTAAGATGGCTATCTAGGTGTGCTCTTGTGCAAACATTTGCACTCATGCGTAATCATCTTTCAATGATTTTTACAATGGTTTTTTACAAAAGTGAATAAAATAAAAATAAAAAGTCCACGTTTCTTGCCTTCACCTGCACCCTCAGAGTAGGAGAATATTTTGTGGACACTGGGGAAGCAAATGTACAGTTCTAACTCCATCCTAGAATACTTGTGTAAACTTGACACAAGCTATGACTAGTGTTGCGTGGGTTGGGAAAAATAGCTGACAGCTTTCTATGGTCTGTCATGTCTAATCTTGAACTAAAACTCAGTTTTTTAAACTCCGATTTTATTCAGTGAATTTCATTGTTTTTTGTGATATACTTAGTTTCCAACTGCACATGGCAGCTGCCCTTCACCAAGCCTCTTGCCATCAGCCAAACCCTCTGACAGTAGCCAATCTAGTCTTTGGCCGCGCAGAGTGCCTGGCCTGTCAGTCATCAGTCATCCCCAATGGGAAAGGCATTTGGCCTTGTGCTGTACCCCACCTGACCCTCAGTCTTGAAGCATGGATTGGAAAATAACTTTCCCCCACGCCAGCAGTCAACCCTCACAGTGCACTGCCTTTGGCAATAAGCACCAAGGGGTAGGCACATAGTCTGGCTCGAACCTGGGTCCCACACCCAAACCCCTTCTATCAATTAAACCCTACACTGTACATCTTTAAGTAATGCACAATAGGGTTGTAAGTAGGACCTGACCCTCATTCTGGCTCTGCACGCTACCACCTGCCATCAGCCATCCCCCGCTGCGCAGGCACTGTACTTGTGATATTGTGGTTTGTTACTTTTGTATGCCACTTCAGTATGCATTTTCCATAGGATACTTCAGTTTTTCATACCAAAGATTTTGACCAGCAAAGGATCCTTTGCCACAGTGTGCATATTTTTTATTTTGATCTACATCGGGTTCATCGAGTTAATATATATTTCTTCTATGCTTTGTACAGATATCACTCCAGAATTCTAAACAAAGGAGCTGATCTGTAGGCAGTGGTGAATCTGGGCTCATGGATTTCCATGGGAGAAGCAACTAAGGGTCTGATTTAGATGCTGGCGGGACTGCATCGAAGTGGCCTTTTTTGGCTGTGTTCCCGCCCACCAACCTGGCGGTCCACCTGCCCTATTTAAATGTTGGCTGGGAATGAGAGGGACTGCCACGTCCCACCGACTCTGCCAGGACTTCGTTCCTTGCCCATCCAGCAGCATGGGCTGCAGCAGGCAGCAGAGGGACTCCAGCCAGGATTCCCACCCTCCAGATTTGGATCTGTTTCCAGTGGGAATCCCTCTTATTTCGAGTCGGTGGAAAGGTAAGAAAAGGAGTGAATACTCACCTTTTCCAGAGGTATAAGATACGGTTTCCTCCTATTCACCATTGTTCAGGTCCCCCCCTGTCCTACTGCACCCTGACCACGACGGACCAGCACCTCGTTTTGACGCAATTGAAGGTGGGTGTTTGTGGTGTGTGCAGGTATACATTGCATGGTGTTTGTATGTTGGTTGTGTGCACAGCAGCAGGCGTGCAACACCCATTGGACTCAAAGGGCTTCAGCCCCCCCCGTCGTGTGCGGCAGCCCGGGATGAGACACCTTCCCGGGACAAAAAGCAGCCGCACCCGAGCACTTCACAGGTCTTTAAACGACCATTTGCATGTTAATGAGGCCTTGCTGTTGTTTCACCCCTTCTAAGAGCCCCTGCAGCTCCACTCTGCCAATTGCTTAAAGTTCAGCCCCCCCCCGAAATTTTTGCTCAGCCCCCCCCCCCGAAATTTGGCTCTAGTTGCACCTCTGCACAGGAGTATGTACATTTTAAGATCACTACACATATCCTACACACATATATGTACACATACACTACATATATATGTTTTACGTAAATTAAAAAAGGTTACTTACCTGACTCCCCACCACAACGACAGCCCCCCATCCGGACACCGAACAGGACACTGCGAGCCCAACGGGAACATCTAAATTGGCTCGGACGGACCCTGCCTTCAGGACAGTGATGGAGGGCAAGTCGCAAGCACAAAAGACTGTCGCCGCGTCGGCCTTCTATGTATTATGCTTACATCTAAATACGGCGGGCAGTACTCCGTCAACCCAACTGAGTACCGGAGCCCACTGCCGCGGCGGGCTGGCAGCCGGACCGGCAAGATCTAAATCAGGCCCTAAGTTGTAAATGTAAGGGCACTTCCTTTTGTTTAACTGTTTTGCCCTCTGAAGTTAACCATATACATAACTATCATTACAAATTCATGGCACAGGGTTCTATGATATGAATATTGGAGGAAATTAGGCAATGCTAAAATCTACTAAATTTTAAGATTGCTAAAAGCATACTGAAGGAAACTTGAAGATTTTATATTGCTCAGGGCAAGCCTGACCTGATAATGTTATCTGAAGCCTAGACAGACAAAGGTTACGGCTCTCACTTAATGTTAGATTTCCACAGGCGATTGTATGCTTAGACGGACAAGAGCCATCAGCAAGGATGGAGTAGCCTAAACTTTTATACCTGATTGTAGAACCAGCCTTCTGAACTCAGCATCTAATCTTTCTCTGGAACTCATGGGAGTAAAATTATAATCACCAGCACTGAGACATGGAGCAGCATTAGTGAATCTGGGGTTCAGCATTTTAAAACAAAACCTGGCCAGGCAAGTCTTCTTTCCTTAATTCTGTCCTTGGCTCAAAGCCTGGGGAGAGGAGTTGGCCTAACGGCAAGGGCGGTCGACTTCGAATCCGGGGAACTGCGTTCGAGTCTCGGCAACGACGCTGAACATCCTGTGATTCTGGGCAAATCACGTAATCTCCCCGTGCCTAACAAAAATGAATGTGTCCTCATGTAACGCAACTGGTGCTATGTAAAGCGCTCTGATACCCGATACCAGGTCAAGTTTGTGCTATATAAAACTCTGTAAAAAATAAAAAAAGCCTGGCAACTTGGACAATTTAAAGTGGGAAGAGATTAACACCTCTAGCTAAGCATCTAAGTATAAGAAGTACTTAGAAACCTCCTTATTCTTGCTCCAATGTATCAGATCTATGGGTGGCATCTCATTCAGGCAATGAATTAAAAAACGTTGATATAAGTCAACTCAAAGGCTTTCAACATTAGAGGACTAAATTGCCTTAGCAAAAGGAGCAGACTCATGGCAAATCATAACCAGCTACCCTTCTTCTGGACTATAATCTTATTTAAATTCTTGCTAAAAGTAAATCCATGTGGTAGCGCTTTGATGTCTAGCCTATACCCCCATGGATTTAAAAAACAGATAATTCCATATGCATATTATGTAGAAGCAGCAGAAGAAAACTTAATCCACGTAATATGTATATGTCTGAAAACTTGTAACTGCATGCAGACACCTCTTAAGGAAGCCCTGAACCACCTGTACTTGTAGAAGTGCAGTCATCAAATGTTGGAATCCCTTAAACATCAGCCTCGATATTGGTCTTGTGAAATTCTTGATGCAGTTTGAAAAACAAATTGAGAGCACACATCTGGTCATAGAATATTGGAACAGCATCAATCCCAAACAAATCCAGTGGAAATAAGTAAAGCCCAGTTGTCAAAATACGATGACTCTACAATGGGCCATCAGCAACGTTAAAAAGAGGGCCTGCCACATCTACTCTTAGCACAACTGCTCAACCCATGCATCACTGAACCTTGCAGCTAGGGGTCCATATTGTATGAAGTAGAACCATCAATATCCCCAGAGAGTCAAAGGCTTGTTAATTAACAAACGCTCTAACTACACAAAAGTACCCTCAAATGACACTTACGAAGACCGCCCAGGCATTCAGGTGAGCACAGCAGTTTTGCAGGTATACAAAAAGCACCTTAATTATACTTGAACTTAAGTGTGGTATACTCGGGCCATTTGTATGTATTCATCGAGTTTTACAACCAAGAGACCTTTTGTGAAACAGAGTGAAACAATAGTCAACTAGCAAATGTCCTTAGGGCCTTAATATAAAGCTTTGTGGCTTTTCTGAAGTGTAGGTTTTTACTCAAAGACTGCCATTTTGCTCAACTACTAAACACATTTTAAGAGTTTTAAGTAACATTTTTGACCTGTTCGTGTGTTTTAAAACAGTTTTTATTCAGCTTTTTTTAGTTTTCACTGGAGAGTAACCCAATGCTTAACTGCCAAACATACCTTAAAATGCTATTTAATCAATCCCTGAAGGCCATTTTCATTATTAACGTTTGTGACATATTATGCTTTTTTCCCTGTTATGGTTTAAATTAACTATGCATGTTAAACAAATAAACTTGAAACTTGATAAGATTTTTAGTCTGTCCATACCTTTAAGAAGGGGGTCATTTTCTTAATACAATGTATTAGATGCCATCCTGTCTCTCATGATAATAAATTCTTAACCAAGAATCTACTGCTTTATTGAAAATTTTTCAAGAGCGTGTTTTCTCCTAAGCATCTTTCACCCACACATGAGAAAAGGCACATCCTTGATTGGGTTATGTCATTTAATGTAGAAATAATAAACAAGCAACTTATAAATATAGACTGTTCACAGACCTGGCATGAAATCACCTACTTCCAAGAAGAGTAAACAGCATATACATTACTCTTACTCGTACTCCAACCTTCATAAAGGAACTTCTGTCAATTCATATGTTGATAATACCAGAAAATATAGATTTTCTGGTTTCCACTTACAATGACATAATGCGAAAGTGCTATACCTACTCTATTAGCCCTTTGATAAGTCACTATTTGCCCAGTGTGCTCTTTAAGATATCTAGGGCCATATTATACATGGGGTGCATTTTCCTGGATTGCGCTGGGAGCACTTTTCAAAAGGTGCACCCAGCGCAATCCAGGTAAATGCGCCGCATTATGGTGAATGAGCTGCCTCCTGGGCAGCCGCACACTTGTGCTGCCCCCAGGGCAATGCATTCATATGAAAAATGGAGAGGCTGCTTTAAAGCCACTCAGTGTTTGCACAGTGCAGGCAGTAACCCGCCTGCACCTTTGAAGCGCATTATAGATCCCCTTGCAGGTGGTTGTAGGCGATTGTAGTCAGTGACTGCCCCCGCCTACAAGGGGATGTGTGGGAGGTCCATGGGACCCCTTTTCCCCCCACCAGAGGGCTGTTCTAGGGGGGCTCACTGATAGTGTGCCTCCTTCTTTGCATCTGCGCCCATGTCTGTAATATGGTGCGGGCGCAGAGGCAAAGGCATTCCCTCATTGGCATGGGGCACATCCCCATGCAAATGAGGGAACACCCCCTGAAGATAGCACTGGTGCTTTATATGTGTGCCAGCGCTATCGTTATTACAGAAGGGGCTGCACCAGTGTCTGCTGCCCCTTCTGTAATACCAAAGGGGCTCCATGTGTAATACGGCTCCTAGTCAGTTATCAAGAAGTGCTAACTTTGTAGTCCGGATCCAACAGGAGTGATCTATGTGATCACACCTCTCCGAATTCACTACCAAAAATACATGGAATATTATGTTTACTAGAATTATGCCCAGACAAAGAGGAATGGTATATAAGAGAAAAGAGAGACATTGGACATCAGCATTCTGATCTGACATTCAGATGGGCACTGCATTGAAGTGGCAGAGTGATGCTGTCTAAAGATAAGACGAATCCTTTTTGTACCTTGTCCATCTCAGTCCAGCATTTAGTTTATAATATTGCAAATGATTTACCTTCAGTTTATGTGTGTTTCCAACTCTTTAATGCTTGATGAAACTTGCAATATTCCTAGAGATGAACTACTGGTATTGTCAATTAAATGAATGATTAAATTAATCAGAGATATTAAGCTACTCCATACACTTACTTTCTGTATTATATATGAACATGCTTTGTGATTCGAATTATGTTCAAAGTGACAGGTTCATAAACTGCACCATAATAAACATACAAATTCTGATTCACAAAGGTAAATGTATACTTAAGTCTAAGTTTACTGCTTTTTGGTATTCACAAAGGTGAGTTGCTACTACTAACTTCACGAGTAGTAAAGTTACTGTAGTAAAGTTACTACTAGTACGCGGCCAGTTTTTGCTTCTTGTTAGGCCGTTCAAAGGATCGTACTTCCATGCTAGTCAAGCATGAATAGGTAAGTTCGGGCCACGGTCCATGAAATCTGTATGCAAATCACTTAAAACTCTATGAATGATTATCCTGACATTCCCACCTGACAATTCTAGACAGCTGAAACATGTTGACAATTTAACATGAAGAGTCAAATTTGGGATCCTCGCTGTTTTAAAAAATGTGAAAATTGGGGAGTAATAAAGTAATCTTGGTGTATTGCAACACATTGTGACACACAAGTTTGGGTCTAACAGTGGGTTTTACTAGGAACTTAAGAAGGCCAACGGTGAATGTGGGGGTATGACTCATATATATCTTTTGTGAAGTAGATGACGTAGGTATGGCAAACTACAGGTTATTCCCCCGTGCTAGAAACAAAACCCTATGATAAAGCATTTTACTCTATATGAGTGAGAATTTTACCTCCAGTGTGACAAAGAACACACGCATGTTTGGCTAAAGTCAAGAAATAGGGATCCATACCTGAAGTAGACTGTTAGATACATTCTGCAGTTACCAATTAATTTAGGCTCCTGATTGGGAGAATGCGTGGTGGCCAGAAAATTTCTCTAACTCCTCCCTTGTGGTTTAAGGAACATTTAAGATTAAGGGGAATGCAGATTACCCATAAGTAAATGCGCCATTACTTACGTTAGCAATTTAATTTAAAAATGCTAACTCTGAATTTCTACTATTGCTGCAATACCGGTACCACAAAAACCAACACACAAAGAAATTTGCCAAGGAACGACATCACCAGTTTTTGAAGTGCTCTTCCAAACAGCATTGATCACTGCTGTATATGTCCCACCATAACCAGGGTGGTCACTCATATTCTCTCGTTCGGTTTTATACCGAAAAAAAATTTAAACAATATTTTTCATGAACATTGAAAATATCAATATACTTTTTCACCTAGAAAATGCCCACTAGTAGACTCTCTAAGAGGAGGTGGGGCCTATGGCCGGCTGCCTCTACCCCAACTCTTCAGCCAAAGTTCTACATATAAATGATAGTTTGAATTTCTGCTACCCCTATTGCAGCAATTTTGCACTCCAAAAGAAAGTACTAAAGACAAAAAGTTGAGCATTTCTTAATAAATTGTTAGTTTTTCTTTAGATATTATTATTCCCTAGTTTTTACTTACTCTGTTTTTAATTGCTATGTTTTTTTGCTGGTGTTGCCTTTTCTGAATTTCTGACGTTCCTATTGCACCAGGTTACAAAATTGAAATTTCACCTGATGTGTGTTTCCTTTATGCATATCACATCCTGTCACCAAACATCTCAATACATGCCACGCATAAAAGTTCATTTGAGGTGTATCATTGTTTCTGAATCAGGTGCACATAAATGTCAAATGCTATTTAACGGGCCAATGCATATATTTTCATAAATTTCCTTACATTGCCTCCGTCAACGCTATTTCCATTATGCATCTTGTGTTCGTGACATTTACCAATGTCTTCTGAGCTATTAATAAATTATAAACCATACCTTAGTTTTAATATAAAAATCAGAAGAAAAGGTATTTTGCTTGGCGATTATTCAATTCATTACTGGAACCACATTTTGGTGAATAATGCTTGATGTTCAGATTACGGCCGGGTTGGAGACTCCATTTCTATTATTCATAATCATACCTAACTGAAGGTGGTTCCTTCAAACGATAAAATCATATATAACAGTTTAGCTCCTTTATCTAATGTTGATTTCTCTACTTTGCTATTTTTATTTCTAAATGTGGTTTTCAATGAAAATGTGCTGGTTCTCTACTAATATGATGCTTGCTATACAACCAGGAGCCCAGAGAATACATCTTGCCTTCATCAGTTGTCAATTTTGCTTGATGTAAGGCACATCACTTCTCCTTCCGGTGCCTCCCTTTCATTTTCTGATGAAATACCTAAACTCATTACAAACCTTGTTATCATTTTTGATTACTTCACATCGTGACGTGTGTTTCCTTTTTTACTAGATTATCTTTTTTTAAAATTTATGTAGTGTTCACTGAAGGATTTTTTAAAAAATTGTAATTAATTACTTTGGCCTAGTTTGACGAATCTGGGTAAAGCTTTCAAAAACTTTGCCGTGCAGTTTATGTCTCCTCATATCACGGTCATTGTCATGCTAATAGAATTCAGCTAAAACAAACTGATACCATTGAGCACGAAGCACACTACTTGCATTTCTTTGTCACATTTTTATGCTGTAAAATACATATTTTTTCCCCGTTTTTCTGAGCTTTTCTATGAGTAGTGGATATGCGGACAAGCATGATATTGTTGTCAGTGCTTAATTTGTGCTGGTGTTCGCTGGTATGAGCCACTGGATCTTAGTTCTGAATACCAGCATGCATTAATGAGGGTCCACCACACACTGACAGTGGGTGTCCATTTTCATCAGAATTCATGGATGGGAGTTTATTTAATCTACTTTTTCAAAAATTATATAACTAGAACTGCAATATTTAAAAATGCCACCCTTGTTAGGGGGCGCTCATTAGTAGGTAATGCTGTCGGGCAATAGTCAGCAGTGGGAGGTGCTGTGGGTGATGTTGGCTGTAGTGGACTTGTGTGAACATATTTTATTAGAAACTAAGCACTGACTCTTTTCTGCAAAGTAAATCTTCTGTTGAACCATTTTTATTAGTGTTTATCAAATATTTATGTGACATAATATGATTTTCAAGCATACGTCTCAATGCAATTTTTTTTACAAACTATGAGAGGCTGTCAAGCTTTTTATAGACGTTTGTGAGGACAACAACAACACGTTGCTTGTTTGCACACCCTTGGAGAAGAGCTTAATATGGGCAGCCATTTTCTGTATGACAACCTGTTTACAATTTCAAAACCAGTTTGCACATCACACACCAGAACCAAAGTTAAACAGGCGATGTTAATGCAGGGGGTACACTACAAACCCCCAAAGGGTGCCAGCAGGTGGGAAAACATTCTATCTGGCAACAGTCAAATTTGCTTCTTGTGACTGGCAAACTGGTTTGCAATTGGAAACAATGGTTCATGGTTCACAAATCACTACTCATTTTTTGGGTCACCTTATAAAGCTTATAGTGTCCAAAGAAGCACTCTTGGGTCAAAGAGTGTCTATAAACAGTGATTTAATTCCCAACCCTCAGTAAGAGAAGAGATACTGAGAAAGGAAACAGTTGAACCTCATACCGTATTACCAGTCACAGCACACTTCAGCCTTTGCTCTTTGGGCACTGAGGGTGCATCTATTGGTTAGCGAATAGGGCTCATAGCCATAACTATATATAGTAATTTGTAGGGTAACATATATGAGTACATTTCATGTGGTGAACAATTGCTACAGAACCGTTTACCGAAAAGCACCAATGCACATAGTTGCTCCTTTAGTATTAGTGCCACTGAACATATAGATGCTCACAAAATGTTTTTGATAATCAGTCCTTCCGCGTGCACCAACGTAATGTGGCAGTGCATGTGATTGCTGGGATAACCTCTAAAGTAGTGGGCTCACATTAAAAAATGGTGATCCCGGAATGTAGCTATAGTCCAAAGAAAGATGAGTCTAGTTGTGGTTGACATCTCTGAAGTGCTGGGTCAAGTAATCTACAACAAACTTGTTAGATCACCTGATGAGGCATGAACAATAGCAAGGCCAACCATACCTTTACACCCTATACTGTCTTAAGAATCCCAACTTTTTTTTGGACGGGCGCACAGCTAGGTACATTTTCCTACCATAAAAGAAAACTGTGACCTTGATGGGGAAAAGTAAAACAGACAGGAGTTTCTCAACCCTATCCCCATATTCTACTTACAAGAATTATGAAGTACTTAGAATCAGACATATCTGTCAGAGAATCTCTTGCTTTACAGGGGCAAGATAAAGAGGCCTTGTCCTGAACCGCCAAATCAGTACACACGCACCTTGGTATGTTGTAATAATTAGCATTTATTAGGTGCTATTTTTTAATAACTCATATGAATAAGATGTACCCATGCACAGCCGGCACAGGTAAGAGAGGAGGGCCAGCTGGGCAAGCAGGGGGGAAGTTGACAGACGGCATAAGTAAAATTAAATAAAGAAATAAATTGCACGAGCCAAGGAAGCTGAATCTTGTTACAGAGCTAACACCTGTAGAGACTGCTGATGTTCAAAGGGTAAATGCAAAATTTCCCTTTACCTGAAGCAATATAAAGCACACAATGTAGCACTTTTGCCTAGATAATACATTTGATCAATTTAAACAAAATAAAGCAAAAAAATGTCATTTATTCGAGAACTAAATACATACAAAGAGAAAGGGGAGTTTTTGTTAATCCCTGCAGCGCGTGGCCGGTACTACATGGTGCCTGCCACACGGTGCAGGGATTGACAGGGGGACACCATATGTGCCCCACAGGCACCCAACCGGAGGATGCTGTAGCAAGGGGGTCCTGCTAGGGGCCCCAAAAGTTACATTCCAACAGGCTTTTCATGTCAGAAAGCCCTACATGAAAAGCCTGTCGGAAAACAACATAGTAATCCCAATGGCGGAAACGCCGTCCTTAAGGGATAACGTGCCGGTTCCGGAAACCAGCCTGGATGACCCGCCGGTTTTAATTCAGACCGTCCTGTTTGTAATAAGGCTGTCGGAATTGAAACCGAAGATGTCTGTCCGAAAGCCTCCGACCACAGGTCTGAGGCTTTCCATCCAACATCAAAATCAGGGCCTTAGTGCACAAACATGGACAACGGTAACATACATCAAGTCCTGTGATGCATATTTAATATTGTCAACACATATATAACAGTGCTACATGTGAAAATATGTTTGTATATGGAAATAAACACATTTTGCTGGTCCATTGTTCCCCTCATGAACCACATATATCTATTTGTTCAACTTCCCCAAAAATTTCTTCTCACATGAATAGACCAAAATGCTTCTCAATTGCACTCTTCTGATTCCAGCATGAGTTATCCTACAGATTGACATATAGATGTCTCTAACATTGCCAGAACGATTACAATTACACACATGTATAATTGGGGTCTATAGGTCATAACAAGGGCTATCACTGTTGTCTATTGAGGAGTGACCAACCGGGAAATTGGAGGTCATGCAGATATACTGGCGTTGAATGTAATGCCTTTTTAAGTCCTCATATCATCTTCAGGTGCTTCCTATACACTCTACAAGAGAAAAATATAGTATTTTCCCAGATAGTCATTTCAGTTTTTTGCAGTTAAATGTAACCATTTCGGATATCTCATAGAAGACCAAATACAAGTGGGAAAGGAGATTCTCTTCAGTACAATCAAAGGACCATTTGATACTATTGGGCCCACTGTTTCAGCCACAGCTCAACTCATTCTTACAGTTTTTGTTTCTTTTAGTTGATCATTTTCTATCCAAGTTAGGAGTATTTTTTGTTGATTTCAACGATTCCACGCATGAAAGCGAAGTTCACTACTTAGGATTTCGTATATCACAAGAAGTATTAAACAAAAAGGTAGTCTCTCATCATCATCCTGATGGAATCTGTTATTCCCTTGTTCCATTATGTTAAAGTGAATAAGAGTAGAGCTTACTTTGATGTGGATGAAGGATAAAATAGTCTTACCCAGATTGCTTCAGAAAGGGGTCAAACTCAGGTAACTCACAAACATATGAATGTCATTTGCTCATGGCTGCTCACTCTTTTGCATTTCACTTCTAACCATTCTGACACCTTGCCTAGGTTTCGTGCTGTCCAGTAGAATGCATGTAGGGTTAAAACATGATTGTTTCTTAATGATGCAGAATTTACAGTTGAAAGAGTTCCTAGAGTTCCTAAAGATATCTGCCATAAGTTGTTGAGCTCTGCATTTGCATATATCTTTGACATACTTTGTGATTTGCACTAAGATCTGTAGTTTTCTTCATACCATCTTTATATTTCTTTCTTCTTTGGGGCCGTGCTTCACGATTAAAGACCGATCTCCAGTGAGATTATCATGTTCTTTTTTTGTCCCTCAAACCAGGATGGAAGTTGCACATACTTGAACTTTGATACTTTCTTCCCAAATGAGGGGTAATTTGCTTTAGCACTTAAGCTTTAGAAGTCGCCTGATATCAAGAATTTGGGAGAGAGCCTTCTTTCATTCAGGAGTTATAAGGTACTGGACACTCTTTTATGCAGTATCACTTTTTGCACATAGATGGAGGTCTCTATTTACTCTTGTGTGAGAGTTCTCAAATAGGAATTTGTTAAGCTTAGCCTTGGTGTAGCCATTAATCAACTTCCATTTGGTCTGATCAGATGCTTTTGCATATGTTATTATTCAGATTCCCCCCCACAGATCCACCATGATTGATATGCTATTATAGGTGGTCCACCGAAACATGCATTGACTTGTTCTGGGAGAAATCTTAGCCCACAACACAACAACGGTTGTAATTGGAGATCTTTTCCTGTTGTAATCTGCAGTGTATTTCATGAGCAACAGGGATGGGTATGAATGGTAAATGTGATAGGATCAATATTTCAGTGTGAATGAAGTGAGTGGCAGTGTGATATTGGGGTTCAGAAAAGGACAGATTTACTGAATGAAATTAAATATGCATAATTTTCTATATAAAAAATACTAACAGTGTTTCTTTGTTTGCCAAAATGTGTTTTTAAGAAAATGGATGTGATGTAAATAATTGAGAAGTACATAGTGAAATCGTAGATGAAGATGTACTGTGTTGTGTAATAAATTGTGTATAAAATGTTTATAAAAAATGACAACAAAAATAAAGAAATAAGTCAATGCGGTAAGATTATTTTTGTCTCATATTGAAAAGCCTCTGGTCAGCCCATTGAGGTATTTTGAGCCCGTTGTGAAGAAATACAGGTCGAGTGGGATTTTGCATTTACTCTGTGTTGTTTGTCTCTCTTTTATTCCAGACCTAAAATTGTTTTCATATGGGGTACCTTTGCTTTGTGTGTCTCTCCTAACTTTTTGTTTTGCCTTCAGGCCTACTGTTTTGATGACATCATTTTTGATAGCTTCAGGACTCTGCGCATCTTATCACTGTTAACCAGTGCTAAAGTGCATATACTCTTTCCTTCAAATGTAGTAGAATTGGCTTAACTCAATTGGCACATTTAGTTTACTTGTAAGTTCATAGTTAAGTGGAGCTACTTGTACCCAGAGATTGTATATTAAAAGCTACTAGTGGACCTGCAGCACTGGTTGAGTCACCCTCTTGAGTAGCCTCTAAACATGTCTCAGCCCTGCCGTTGTAGCCTGTGTGGGCAGTTTTTAACATGCCATTTCGACCTGGCAAAACAACCCCCTTTGAAAGCCTTAACTCCATTTTTGTTACATATAAGTCACCCCTAAGGTACGTCCTAGGAAGACCATAGGACAGACTGCATTGTAATCAAAAGGTCTGATGTGTACTTTTAAGTTTTATATGGCCTGGTAGTAAAAAACATCCTACATTCATTTTTCACTCTGTGAGGCTTACCTCTCCCATAGGATAATATTGGGTTGCAGTATTACATTTCATAAGTGCAAACTTTACATGGCCTTAACCTCTCTTTCTAATATATATAAATCACCCCAGGAAGCTCATGAACAGCCCAGAGGGCAGGGTGCAGTGTATTTAAAAAGTGTGACATGTACTTTTAAGGTTTACATGTCCTAGTAGTGAAATACTCTTACATTTGTTTTTCACTACTGCAAGACTTACCTCTCTTATAAGATCACATTGGGTTACCTCATTACATTTAAAAAGTGATAACTTTCAATTGGGAGTAGGTAGACAGTTCGTGTTTGGTGTCTGCAGAATTGTCATTAAGCCCCCATTGTAATGGTAAAGCCAGATTTGTAATCATAATTTTGAAAATGCCACTTTTAGAAAGATAGCTTTTTGTTCTTGTATTGATTTGCTGCCTGCAGCATGATCCTGGGTCACATAACTATGCATAGCTCGCATTTGGTCTTTGTATATTGCTCCCAGACAGTAAGACAAAGGGAAGAGAGGAATTGGCAGGATGGGCCACTCTCAGTTAATGATGGGGAGGAGCTGTCACCTTCCACATTTGCACATCACAAAGGCTCTGTCTGAGCACCCTCACAAAGGGTCTGGCACTGCTGTTTTGTGAGCTTGTTGGCTGGTCTCCTGATCAGAAGCTCCAGGGACAGAACAAGCTTCCAAAAACCTTGAACCCAGCACCTGAACATTGACATCTATGAGTCCTGCCCTCCCAAGTAGTGCCATCCCCGTCCTGGACCCTTGAAAGTAGGCCTGAAAGTGCCCTGCCAGCCATCTGTCGATTCAGCAGAACTGATGCATCTCCTCCGTGGTGCATCTCTTGCAGAACTGGTGCATTGCCTCTGCTGCTTGATGCATCGCCCTCGGAATCGATGCATCACCTCTGCTTTGCAGTTCTTCCTGACGCAAAGACTTCTCATCGCCCATCGCAGCCCATCTGAACCACCGCTGTGTGATACATCTCCACATAAGGACATCACCTCACCCAACCAAGCCCGTCGGACAAACCATGGTGCAAAGCATCTCCATGCATGGACATTGCATTGCACTTTGTAGCTTACCGAAACCACCGCTACATGATGCATCTCCTCGCCTTGACCTTCCATCAACTCTGACCCAAAAGATGCATCCTTGATGCTGAACTCCGCATCTCTTCTTAACCAGGATTAAGGTACTATGTTCAGTTAACCTAAGTGAGACCCTGTAGCTGGATTGCACTCCATCGTGGTGAGCCTGAACTTGTGACTTTGTCCTGGTCCGGCATGACCAGATAACCACAGTAGGCACTTGGGTGCCTTTTAGTGCTATTGTCACTGAAATCTTTAAACGTTCATAGCTCCAGTTCTACTGAGTTGATTTTTGTTATTTTGGTCTTGGTTTATATTTTAAAATAATGTGGTATTTTGCTTGTGTTGTGTTTTTACTTTGTTACTGTTTGAAGTGCAGCAAAATTACTTTACACATTGCCTCTAAGTTAAGCCTGACTGCTCTGTGCCAAGCTACCAGAGGGTTGAGCAAAGATTAGTCTGAGATTTGCTTGTGGCCTCACACTGACAAGGATTGTGGTTTCTGCTTGAGTAGGGTTAAACCCTCCCTCAACTATTAACCCAATTCCTTATAGGGAAGGAATGTTTTTTTTCATTTCTGAAGGTTCCTAGCTATATCTTTTGTCAAAATGTGTGATTTTGTTCTGACTCTAGTCCTTGAGTGTTGTATTTCTGGAGTTTAATATTTGTTTGATGTTTATCCCTAGCCAATACCATTAGCTCATATTTTGTCATGTTTACTGAGTATCCTGATATTCACCCGTAACTACATATTACTCCCTCAACACTTGGAAAGGTTTTATCTAAATCTTGCATGTATACTAACAGATGTTGTCATCTTATGGCACTTTATTTTTGAAACCCTTACCCTGAAAGGGGATGATGTCCTTTTTTGAACTTAATATTAGGGCCAAGTGCTCAAAATATAGTCAAAATATTAAAGGACATTACTGTCTGTAATGATTTTAAAACATGGCATCAAATTACTGGGTACTAGTATTCTGGTACCTAAAGAAGGATATAGTTCCAGTAGTGTCTTGATACAGATATAACTGATTGCAAGATGGGTCAGAACTTCCCATAAGTAGGTCCAATTGATCCTGTGGAAGGCCTTGACAGCATCATGAGTTGTTACTGCTAATGACATTTTCTTGACCTCCAGCAGACAAATCATGCCCATTTACATATGGGTTAATTCATATGTTCATATACAGATATTCCTCATACACCAGACTGAATACAACGCTCCTCAACCTATTCACTAGTATGGCAGAAAATGTGCTTGTAATCACAATTTAAGCGATACATAGGCCTGTATGATTCACACTTTCTGGGGCTTTCATAAAGGTTCAAAATTATGGTAATGTTTGCCTCATTCCATGAGTTTGGGATAGATTCTTATTTTAATAGAAATGAGTTGAATAATTCTTTCCAAATTGTTACTATTACATCTTTAAATTTTCCATATACCTTTCAGAGGATACTATCCAATCCTGCCAATATCCCTCTTCTAAAACTTGCAGCACCCTATAAATCTCATCTTCTAAACGTACTACTTGATGCTCACTTGTGAGTTCAGGAAGACTCATTTCCTTTACCCACCTTCTTCTCAGGTTCTGGGGAGATGTCATCCTTATATTGCTCCTGAAGGACATTTTAGAAATCTTCACTGATTTAATTTAAGGTCTATAGTCCATCTTGATTATTTTGATACCCAGGGTAAAACTGGGCTTTACGTTCAATATTGCATGGTCTAAAATGTGTGCTGGTAAATGCTCAACATCTGCTGCATTATTCACTAACAATATTTCTAATAGGGAGAAATCTAATTTTGAGTAATGTCTGTATTTTTTGGAGTTGGACATTGTAAGAAATTTGTTGAGAGGGGGTGAGAACCCACTTCAAATAATATTCCAAAATATTTTCAATGTGAACCACTAAAGTCACTAAACCTGTGCTTTACCCTCTGGTTACTTCCCACACAGAAGTCAAGCTTAAGTTTGAGGCAATATATAGAGTATTTTACAGTACTAAGACAGTAATGAAGTGAAAAAAACACAGAAGATCATCCTAATTTTAAAGATAGAGTAAATGTTAAAAAAATAAAATGAAAGCCAAAAATTAAAGCCGGCTGTGTTAGAATGTGGTTTAGATACAAGGACCAGGTTCATACTGGTGGAAAGTTTACCTTAGGCTTAGACATTTGTAAGGAGAAAAAGTGGTCGTCCGAAAGTAATCAGTGGGGAAAACTGCAACCTAGATTTGACCTGGAACTCAACAATGGCAGGTTGCTGAAGAGCGGGGTTCCAGTGAAGTTGTCAGCGAAGACAGGAAAGCTCCAAGCGGGCGACGTCCATTTGTGCCCACAAATGTCACTACGGATTGCTGCTCAGCGTCAGTCAGGGTGAAGCCTTCTAAGTTCACAATTTGAAACGTTTCTGGCTGTCAGATCTCCTTCAGCGGGCAAACCAAACATCTTAAGCCATTTATTAACAACAAAGTTGTCCCTGTGGGGGAAGTGTAGCCCTTGGCTTCCATGGCAATAGTATTACACCAGGGATAGAAAAAAACCTCTCAAATTAGTGAGTTTCAGTTATGCGTTTAGTGCATTTATTTATACATATTTCATTTCAGAATATACAAATACATTTTTCCAGTATACTGCAGTATTTATACTTTTCTAGAAACAAGGCACTCCTAAAAGGTGACCGCACAGTGAAAGTGAGATATGGTGAATAAAAATTGCATACGTGCTATGTACAAAAATATATACATGACTGATTGAGATAATAGAATGTTGAAGTCAACACGTTTGGAGCAAGTGTTAATATCTACCATCACATTAAAAAAAAAAACAGCCCATGTATGTTCTTTGTTGACGTTTCGACCCCTGAGCATAAGTATTTAGAGCAGGGTCATCATCAGGAACACAAAATATATACAGGAGTCATCTAAAAGTAAAAGAGGAATGTATAAAATTGAATGAACATTTGTTTCCTAATCAGAATGTAATTACAGGTAAAGTAGGGATACATTACAAACCAAATGATTAGGGCAAAAAGTCCCACAATCAAGTAAGTGTCAAACACTGTTTCTTGAAGCAACTTCAAAAGGGGTATTTAGCACACTGTAATGAAATAACACAGGTATCAATCAAAAGAAGCAGCACTTATTTTGAATTGCAATGATAGGTATAGTAAACCGTGGCTACATACCAAAGGATTGTGGCAAAAAAGTCTCACACTCACCAAAGTGTCAAATATTCTTTCAAAGAACAACCTCAAGAATGGATTTTAACACGCTGTAAATGAAGTAAAGAAAGAAAGGTTCACCAGTGTGGTATCGTGAGCTAGTGCTGATTAGACTGTGCAAAGTGGTCCTAGGACTACCAGGGGATCTCATGAATCAGACTGGATCAGTCAGCCTACCATGGCTGGTAAAAAAATGCTGGAATAGAAATGCATATAGTAAGTGCATTTATCAAACCATTATTTGGTATTCATACACACCAATTGACATACCATGTTGATAGTGAGACCAGAAGCTTCAAGAGGAACTTTGTTTCTTGAAAACTATAAATACTGCATTATACAGCCATAATTTAATTGTACGTTGAGAACTGGGATATGTATAAAAAATGCACTAAATGCATAATTGAAACTCACTTATTTGAGAGGTTTTCTTCTATCCCTGATATAATACTCTTACCATGAAAGTCAAGGGCTACACTTCCCCCCCTAGGGACCACTTTCTTGTTAATAATGATCCAGCCCAGGACTCTGGGTTACTGGTTTGCCCCTGTGTTCTAGAAAACAACAATTTTAGGCCAGCTGGTGATTAGACATAGATGGCAGTGGATTCAACTATAGGCCCTCTTTCTATTAGTTCTCCTGGCAGAAAGTTAACAAAAAGTTTGTAAGTCACAGTTTTTGCAGTTTGGACAGGAAGAGTACATTTAAACACCAGTCAAGGGCCCAGGACTTGGGGGCACTACTTGGGGGTTAGGAGGCACACCAACATAGGCCAGCAGCAAGGTCCAGGGCAGATTCACTTAGAACCGGTCAGCTGGGTAGTTGCAGGGAGAGAGACCTCTGAAAGCTTGTTGTGACCCTGAACCTCACACAGGCCAGCCAACTGGTCCTTGGAGCCCCATCTGGGGTTCTGGTTTCAAGGCAAACTGTATTCCTTCAGGTTCTTCAGGCAGCAGGACAGCCCTTTTTTGGTTATTAACAGGTCAAGGAATGTTCTGAGGAGAGGTCTGTGGGGTCCACATTTATGAAAAGTGCCAGCCTGTGGTGGAGGACAAACCTTTGTCCACCCTTAAACCATTTCTGATCAGTTCCTCTATCCCCACTGTGTTTGCTGCCAACCTGACTAGAGTGTAAAATGGGAGGCAAAACTGGGTGTGAGCTTCATTTGCCAGTGACAAGATAGGCATCCTTTGAAGCTCAGGAAGGGGCTGGGCTAAGACCCCCAGCCATCCTATCAAGGGAGGAGTCCACCCTCCACACTTCCAGGGCCCTTAATCCACAGCCTGGCAGTAGTACACATCTCACCACAGGGGAGCCAGCAGGGATCAGGTGACAGCTGGATACTGGCAGGGAAGCCTTATGGTTTTAGGCAGCAAAAAGACAACTTTCTAAAAGTATAATTTCCAAAATAGTAATCTAAAATCCGACTTCACCATTACTATCATGGGTCCTTCGATAATTTTTCTAGCTAGTCCCAAACTGAATTTAGCACTTATTTAAGGCAATAGTGTAAATCAGTGTTAACATCTGGAAAGCCAGCCTTGTCACAGTGAAAAACATCTTTGTAGGCTTCACACTTAAGGGATTACTTATAAGTATTAAAAAGCGAGGTGTAGGCCTGGTAAAAGGTACAGACTGCAATTGCCACCTGGAAACATGCTGTGTGACACAATTAGTGCTGAAACCCATTAGTAGTATTTAATATAAAGGCACTTGGTACATGTAGTACCGCATACTAGTGACTTACAAGTAAATTAAACATGCCAATTTGGTATACACCAATTCTACCAAGCTTAAATGGAAGAGCGGAAACACTTTACCACTGGTTAGCAGGAGTGAAGTGCACAGAGTCCTCTGGCCCATAAAACAAGTTCAACAAAGGAAGGCAAAAATCTGTGGTGACCCTGATGCAGGGGCAAATATCTATACACTTTTGGTATATTGACAGAAGTTTGTCTATCGGATTCATTATATTATAGAGTGATAAAATCTCCTTCTATTGTCACCAGTATTGGGAAATCTAGAATGTTCATGATGAAGGAGTTTAGAGTTGTGGGATTGTTAGTGCTTGGTCCATAATACCCAATCCATAAAAATGTTGGGGCAGATTTACAAGAACTGACGCATCTCTGCATATCAGCAGAGATACGTCAGTTAATTTGGTCATGCAAAAAAACCCTTATGCCACTATGGATGCGTCGGATTTACAATGCGGCGCACCTTGGCACAAGGATTGACAGATGCATGACACATCTGTCGGCGTAAAGGTAAGGCATTGCCGAAGTCGTGTCACAAGCGTGACGCAACTCCAGCAATGCTCAGGGGCGGCCTATTCTTATTGTGCTGCGACACTCCTTACGTCCTGCTTCAAGCAGGCATAAGCTTTTGATGCAGTGGCGTCATAAAAGTGAGTAAGTGAAATCTTGTAGATTTCACTGCATCACTTTTACGAGGCTTTCTTGCATGGGAACGCCCACCCTACATAAATTATACCTGACACAGGTATATTGTGACGCTGAGCTTTACAACGTGGCGCATCTCCCTATATGCATCACGTTGTAAATGTGTCGCAATGTGGGCATTGTTTACGATGCCACTGCGTCACAAAAGTGATGCAACTGTGGCGTAAAAGTGTTGCAAGGGGCTTGTAAATCTGACCCATTGTTTGTAAACAAATACTGTTAGGTTATCCTACAAATAACTAAGTTTAGCTCTTTCATGAGTTACTGGTGTCAGCTGGTGTGATGTATTATCACTTACCGTTAATACGTGCTCCATCCCGCACTATTTTCATGAATCTGTTCTATCTTTAAGAGCACCTGGAGTTTTACTTCTCAAACCTTTATCTGTCTACAGATGATGCACATTTGAATAAGATTTTTAAATCTACAAGAAGGAGAGAAAGCTGAGGATCGAATATTTCATTATATGAATCCTATCAAGCAAACTAAATCTACCAACTCAACTTACTTTAAGGCTTCATGCAAATTAAGCAGATTTGAAGAGGATTTTATAGAAGAATTGAATGAGCGGAGACTGAAGGTTGGCAAAGGAGCAAAGAAAGGAGAATGGAGCGGTTGGGAGAAAGAAGAAGAGGCAGTAAATGAATTAAAAACTCAGGTTGGATTTGAAAAGGAAAGGGAATCTTTGTAATGTAATAGAGAAAGAACAGGTTCAAAACCCAGAATCGGTGAGATGGAATGTTTTTGAATGGGCATACAAGCCTTTGAGTGACTGGTGAGAGGAGAGAAGCCTATTTTTAGAGGGGTTTCTTATGGGTGCAGGAAAAAGCTTTTTTTCAGCTGCCACTGAATTGTATTGGTAGTTGTTGTTCAGCTTTAGTGTTGCCAAAAGTGTACCACGTAGGTGACATAAATGATAAGGAGATAGTGACTCATTAAAGGGCTAAATGTAGTGCTTTGTTAGTAGTTGATTATATATGTGTTGCTATCATTCTTTCTTTAGGAATTGTTTTAAATGATTTGAAGATCAGTAAGTTGTCTACCTTGGTAGATCATCTTGCTACTAATACAGCTGGTGCTTTAACCACAATTGATGGTGAACTTTATAGCTCTAGCTTGCAGAACAGGCTGAGAGCGGAGTCGGCCGCATGTCATGCTTCCACCAGTGCTTTCCTTATATTCCAGATAAAAGTAATGCAATTAACACATTTGTAAATGACATATGAATCATTTCTGATGAGGTGAATGATCTGGAGGAGACAGGTGCCTGGGAAGAAATAGGGAAATGAGTTTCCAAGACTGGCGAGTGGTGTGTTGATATTAGAAATTGAATATTAAGCAAAATAGTAACTCAAATGCTACTCATTATAATTTGTATGAAATGCCTATTTCTTTTTTATAAGAGGGATAAAAAATATTTCTGCAATGAGTGGGTCAAGATGCCATGGAGAAAAGCAGGTGCCTGATGTGAAAGGAAGAAAAGGGAAGAGGGAAAAAGTGTAATTTGAAGTCCTCCAAAGACTAATATACTGTTAGCTAAAGGAACTAGAGGAATCTGGGTGTAGACTAAAAAACAGTCAACAACTTCTCTATAAGTGGAGAATTTAATTGATGACGGTATAATGTGTGTTAACTCAAGGAGTCACCAAAGGGAGGGCTGAAAGAGTTTTTTTCATTTCAAATGTTTTTACATTTTATCGACATTAACATGTAAACATGCACATGCTATTAACTGTGTATTATAATATTCAGGTTTACATTGACTATAGCTAATGTTAGCATGTACTTAAAATGGCTAACATATGGGAGCCATCTTGCTTCATGTCACGTGTATTTTCGTTTTTTTATTTTTTTAAGTTTTTTATAGTGCAAACTAAACCTGAGACATCGGGTATCAGAGCTCTTTACATGAGCACCAGTTTAGTTACAGAAGGACACGTTCATTTTTGTGAGGCACGGGGAGATTACGTGATTTGCCCAGAATCACAGGATGTTGAGATTTGTTGCTGAGACTCGAACCGGGTTCCCCAGCTTCAAGGTCGACCGCTCTAGCCGTAAGGTAGAAGTTTATTTCACAATTACCAAAGAAAATTAGTCTTTGTTTTCTTTCTCATGTGAAATGTTTTCTTTTACGTGATAACTGTAGAATGTCCTAATTAATTAACACAGCACACCTGCAGAGTACAGCCTGCTCCAATGCATCTCGATATGTTACAAATAACTGTAAGTTTGATAGACACTTAGAGAAGCTGTATTGTAAAGCTTCTGCTGACAATGCTGAACACCTAATTAACTCCTTATGGTTTAATCTGATTGGAGCATGTTGTGGTAACTATATGAAGATGTAGCATATGTTAGAATTGTGTGATTTAAGCTAGTACAATGTAGACAAGAGTTTGGAACAATTCAGAACTTTTTCAGACATGCTTTCTCTTTTTTTGAGACAGCTTAGAGTAGAGCGGGGTGCTCCTTTTATAGGAGAACTGATTGATTTACTTATCTTTTTCCTCTTGAGGGCGCATTCTCTTGTTTATATACCTTTGATTGCTTTAAATTTTATATTAACAAATGCATTCCATATATTGATTATTGATTTTTAGAAAATTTGATGATTTTTCTTTTGAAACTCATTAACCTTTATTAAATCTTACCGGTTTGAAAGCTTTACCATTCTCAAAGAAAAATGCTAACATTTCCCTAGGAAAGCCCTGAATCATGCACTTAAATTTCAGTTTCAATTTCATTACAAGAGGCTACCATTATGCATATTTCTTTTAAAGCTGTCCAAGCAGGTGCATACATCATAAAGTAAAAAGGTTCCAGAACAGAACATTAGATCCTACAATAGGCATGAGCCCCCAACAATCTGCCTCTTTTAAATTCGGCTTCAAGCAGATAAGTTCAACTTCTACTACTCTCTAATTTGCTTAAATTAATCTTTACCTTCTTCTATTAACTTTTCTGTGAGACTCCCTTATATACTTTCTGAGAGACTTTCCCCTCTCCCCTTATTCTAATTTCTACTGATCCTCAATTTACGAAGATCAGTCTCCTTTCCAATCTTTCCCTTTTGTCTAACCCGACATCCCCCTTCCCCCTCTCCTCACCGGAGTAATGTTTATGCTGCTTTTGCCTTTTTAAACGAGCGCGCTGCATCAATTCCAACTCCACGCTCCACTTTTCACCATCTGACATTTGAACCCGGCAGAGAGGCCCGCAAAGCGCAGACGGTTCTCCCTTCTCGGAGCACTCCACTGAAGTTTGAATCCGGGAGAGAGGCCCACTGAGCGCAGACGGCTCTCTCCCTTCCGGAGCATTGCCAACCTTGTGAACGTCTCCTTCACAACCTCTCCCCCCTCCCACTCATAATGGAGGTTTGAGGAAGATTTGAGGAAAGTACCTTCGCACCCAGGACATGACGTCGTCCCGTTGCCAAGGCTTTTTCCTCTCCTGCTGATTTCTCCCTACGAGGCTAAGACCTCGTTTCCATGTCTCCCTTACAAGGCGAAGACCTCATTACTATAGTTATGGGCAGCAGCTGATCTCGAGCAATTAGAGTGACAGTTTCTATGCTCCGATCAACTGCTGTCCTACACAGCAGTACTACGCTATTTACCGGCCCGTTTTTCAAACGCAAATTTTATCATTTGGATATAAAAAAAAAGGGAAATGTTCCTCAATCTATCTTAATATATAGGCCCTTACTTACTTAGTGGCCACCTTATATCAATCATTTAGATTTAATACAGTTTCTAAGCTATTAATATTTGATTTAAAAAAAATTACTAACCATTTTATTACATAAATTAAGTTAATAATGTCTGATATTGACTCTGATGATGCCGTTGCTCCCATACCTAATATGGACAACTAAGCATTACAAAAATAATTCACAGGGAGATGAGATCCTGCATGCTAGAGACCCTGAGTCAAGTCATGGCTCCAAAGAGGTCCCTCCCTACCGAGGAGGACGACACTACCGGGAACCAGGGCTTCCAAACCATTGACGACCTCACTGAAATCAGGGGGAAGAGACAAAATAAAAATAAAAGTATTGAAGAACCAACTCCCAGGAGCAATATGGGAGGTCCTAGCACCTCAACTAATTCTGGAGGTCTTAGCACCTCAATTATTAATGGAGGTCCCCGCACCTCAAATAACTTGGGTGTCCATAGCGGCACAAGTTATACTGGTGTCCTAAGCGGCGCACAACATCTGGGTGTCCTTAGCGGCACAAAACATCAAAGTGCTCAATATGATCTTGGAGATAATGATTTACAAGATGATGAAGCGTCAGACATATTCGATGAATATGTCCTAGATTTGGATGAGGAATACCAAGAATTTTATAACCAACCCACTGATGACGAACTCTCATCATCATATAGTATCCTCAATCCATTGGGAGAGGAAATGTTCTCACCATTCAATA
Source organism: Triturus cristatus (assembly GCF_964204655.1). Classification (NCBI taxonomy): domain Eukaryota; kingdom Metazoa; phylum Chordata; class Amphibia; order Caudata; family Salamandridae; genus Triturus; species Triturus cristatus. The sequence goes on from NC_140582.1 coordinate 193,737,796, forward strand.
TAAAGCATCCTAGAAGCTCGGAATGGTGGCCACAGGATCAGGTGGCCAAAGCTTCTTGACGTCCTGGGACCCCTGGCCAGGATTATTGATACAGCCGAGGATAGCCACATCAATGGCGCAACCCTGGATACCGAATTAATCAGGGGTTGGAGCCAAAGAGCAAAGGTACTCCTGGGCAACGCGAACGCCAGCCTCAATGCGGAAAGGAGAAGGGTTGTGCTTACAAAAATAAACCCAAGTCTGAGTGACATGGCGGACAGAGAACATTCTCAGAACCCCAAAGGGTTACTCTTCGGCGAGGACCTAATTAAATAACTTGGGAAGTGCGTCTCAACCTTTAGGGCTCTGGATGAGGCCCAATATAATATGCGATGCGTATTCAATCCTAACCTTTTTGGTCGGGCAGGAAGAAGGGGCTTCTCTTTCGGCCGCTTCAATCAAAGGCCCTACTCAAGACTCAGAGGCCATGAAAGAGGCTACCAACCCACCAATCCTCCCAAAGTTTACCCCCAGAGAGGGAGAGCCCCTCACAACAGAGGATTTAGATCTCATCCAGCAACCACAACCCACAAAGTGAGTACTCTATCTCTTCCTCCTCCTTCTTCCCCCAAAAGGTGGGAGGCAGACTCAAACTCTTCTATCAGAATTGGTAATTAATTACTCAAGACCCATGGGTGGGTGCTAAACACTGTCAAAGGGTTCATGATAGACTTTATAGAAACTCCTACTCAAACTTCTTTCCCGAGAGACTTCTCGCTCACCCTAGACCAACAGAAGATTGTAGAAGAGGAAAAATACTCTATGCTTCAGAAAGGAGCAATAATAGAAGTTCCTCTGGAAGCAATGAGATTTATAAGCACACTCTTTCTCATCAAGAAAAAGGACAAGGGGTGGAGACCCGTTATAAATTTGAGGGAACTAAACAAATATCTGGTTTACAGGTACTTCAAGATGGAAGGCATCCATCTCCTGAGAGATATGTTCCTAGAAGGGGACTGGTTAGTCAAACTAGACCTAAAAGATGCATATTTTACCATCCCAATGGCCAAAATCCACCAACCCTTCCTTCAGTTCATGTGGAAAAACCACCTCTTTCAGTTTCAAGCCCTTCCTTTTGGCCTATCTTCTGCCCCATGGTGTTTCACCAAGGTCACAAGGACTATCGCCGCATTCCTAAGAGAAACAGGTTTTCGTTTAATCATATACCTAGACGACATCCTTATATTGTTCCAAGACCTTTCACAGATAATCCAAGATCTGAAGACTGTTATGGACCTCTTAGAAAGCTTGGGGCTCATTATAAACAAAGAGAAATCAATATTATCCCCCTCCAGAACCCTGGAATTCTTAGGTTTCACCGTAGATACAACAAAATGCCTTATTTTACTCCCATCAAAGAAAATAACCAAGATCAGGAAAGAAATAAGACACGTCATGAAACAAGAAAACCTAACCCTGAGAGAACTAGCCTACTGGGTCTCCTCTCTTCCTCCATCCAAGCTATTTTCCCGGGTCCCCTGAATTATCGAGCTCTTCAAAGGGTAAAAGCGAGAGCTCTAAGATCCGACCTCTGGTACGGAGATCACATTTCCCTAGATCAGGAAGCCACTGGCTAGAGAACGCAAATGACTGGAATGGCAAAGCAATTTTTGGTTCAGCACCAGAATTTGTTTTGGAATCAGATGCGAACCTTAATGGCTGGGGAGCTTGCCTCCTCGATCAGAACACGGGTAGTGTCTGGTTGCAAGAGGAGTCCTCTCACCACATAAACTACCTAGAGCTGACAGCCGGTCTTTACACATTAATGAGCTTCAGACATTCTCTCCAGGGCAGATCAGTCATTCTAAAGATGGACAACATGTCCACGGTAGCCTATATAAATCGTCTGGGGGTTACAAAATCCACGGATCTCTCGAATTTAGCCCCAAAACTTTGGATGTTCTGTCTTGAACACAAGATCGCCCTTGGAGCGGAATACCTCCCAGGGAAAACAAACATATCTGCGGATTGGAACTCGAGGTTCCTCTTAGATCACAGCGATTGGAACCTCAATGTTTCCGTGTTCAGGTTTCTCAACAAAATATGGGGTCCCCTAGAAATAGATCTCTTTGCGAGCAGACTAACCTTCCAATTGGAGAAGTACTTCAGCCGGGTGCTCTTGCAGTGAACACCTTTCTCCAGTGTTGGAAAGGAATCAAAGCATATGCATTTCCCCCCTTTGCCATGATCCAGAGAGTCCTACAGAAAGTGAGACAGGACCAATGTTCCCTTTTTCTAATAACTCCCTTCTGGCCATCTCAGGCATGGTTCCAGACTACTTTGGAACTTGCATGCTAGGGGCCCGATTCACAGAACTAACTTAAGACAAAATCCTAAACTTACTACTTTTGGTATTCACAGAAGTTAGGATTTTGTCTTAAGTTTGTCTTAAGACAAACTTAAGAGAGACTTAAGACAGACTTAAGACATACTTAAGACAGACTTAAGACAGACTTAATTTAGGATTTTGTCTTAAGTCTGTCTTAAGTCTGTCTTAAGTCTGTCTTAAGTCCATCTTAAGTCTGTCTTAAGTTTGTCTTACGTCTGTCTTAAGTCTGTCTTAAGTCTGTCTTAAGTTTGTCTTAAGACAAACTTAAGACAAAATCCTAACTTCTGTGAATACCAAAAGTAGTAAGTTTAGGATTTTGTCTTAAGTTAGTTCTGTGAATCGGCCCCAACATTCCCTTCTTAATTCCAACCCAAGATAATCTTCTAACAGACGTAGATGGAGGAGGTCACCCCCTAGTACAGGTGGGGAATTTGAGCCTTCTTGCCTTGAGAGTGTCAGGAGAGCCAATGAAGTTTCGGGACTTTCGACGACAGCTGCAACTTTCCTAGGAGATTCATGTGCCCCAGGCACTCACTACAGGTATAACAACATATGGAGAAACTGGGTACGTTGGTGCCTGGAAAGGAACCTGGATTCCGTGGAGACACCTATTGTGGACATAGTAAATTTCCTTGTAGAACAGTTCGAAAGGGGGCTCAGCTATAGAACAATCAGTTGCTATAGATCGGCTATCTCCGCAGGCCATGCCCTTGTCAATGGTAAAATGGTAGGTAAGAACATCATAGTTTGTAGAGTTCTCAAAAGTATTAGACTAAGGAGACCTCCTAAACCCAAATATCAGTCTCTCTGTTTAGTTAATTCTAGATCTTTTCACAAATTGGCCGGATAACACTCTCTTGAATAGGAAAAGTATTTCCATCAAGTTCGCAACACTGTTATGTTTAATATCTTGCCGAAGGGTTTCTGATGTTAAAGCTCTTGAAATCACAAATAGATCCTATAACATGTTTGGAGTCAAATTTGAGTTAATTAGAAGAACCAAGACTATGTCTGATTCTATCTTCTACCCACGTATTGATTTATGCAAAAAACTTTGTGTAGTAGATTGCATGAGAGAGTACGACTGCAGAATTTATGCACTTCGTGCCCAGGGTGTGAATTAGTTACTTATATCCTTTTTTAACCTCACCAAGCTATAACTTCGACCTCTATTTCCAGATTTCCAGATGGGTTAAAACTGTTATGAATTTAGCAGGTATTGATTTAAAGAAATTCCAAGCACATTCACTAAGAGGGGCTATGGCCAGTAAATTCTTCTGGTCTGGTTGTAAGTTGGACGACATTATCAAAGCTGCCAACTGGTCTAATGCTAGATCTTGCACACAGCATTACTGTAAACCAATCGAACACATGTCTGATGTGGTCTTGCATGGCTACCAACATGCATAATGGTAGCATCCGGGCTTGTAATGAAATTGCGATTCTCCTATTACCATGACTAGAGAATCTGGATTTCATTAAAGACACGGAGGCTAACATTATCACACCCATCCCTTCCCTTGGAAGATGAAGGTTTACATTATATTTATTCTCTTGTCTAATACCTTTTAAAAATTGTCTTTTTATTGCTTTGAAGTTTATGTAATAATTAGTTGATTTAATAATAACTTCTTTTTGTTTAATTACATTGCTTGTCTTTCTTTCCATTACTTGAAGTATTTATATCTCTCTTTTTTCAGGTAACCTCTCATAACTTCCTGATGTTCATCCTTGGATCCTTCCTCGTTCTTCATTTTCCTCTGTTTTGCGATGGTTTAAAAGAAGACTTATTTTCTGCTACTCCACATTTAAAAGAGGCAGATTGTTGTAGGCTGATGCCTATTGTATGTTCCTAATGTTCTGTTCTGGAACCTTTTTACTTTATGATGTATGCGGCTGCTTGGACTGCATTTAAAGAAATATGCATAATGTTAGCCTCCGTGTCTTTAATGAAATCCAGATTCTCTAGTCATGGTAATAGGAGAATCGCAATTTCGATCGCATATCCCTTTGAGATAGGCACGGGGATGCTCACCACTCCGGAATAAACTGCCAGTTAGCTTCGGATTGCCTCAAGCATGAGGACATTCTGATCTTGGCAAAACAGGTTTATCTTTTAACCCCTTCGCTGAGGCGGGAATTCCGCCGCAGCGCTGGGGGGTGTGGGGGGCAGCGCGGTGGCGCTGTGCTCATGACGGAGCCACTCCGTCATGAGCCACGGTTGAGCTGTGCTCATGACGGAGTGGTTCCGTCATGACTCCGCCCAGTTGCATTGTCCCCCCGCACAGGCGGGGAAACAGCGCCGCGTGGGCGGAGAGGCCGCCAACGGTCGCGGCATGACGGAACCGCTCCGTCATGAGCACACGGCAACCGTGGCTCATGACGGAGCGGTTCCTTCATGAGCGGGGAAGGGGTTAAATCTTCTTTCATGGTGAGCTGGATGTTTTGGCAAATCAAAGGATAGAGATAACATGTGGCTGTGTAGCACAGTATACATGTTCTATTAATATTAGGTGGTCTAACCCTCTCCCATTATGTCCAATTCAAAGAAATATGACAGCCTTTTATATGTTTTGAGAATGTATTTGACAATGTAAAGTTTGTATTATGATGTCTCATATAGATAGTAGCAAACATATTTGTGACAGGACATAGCTCATGGTGTTGAAAGGGACAATGAAGGTGTGTTCCTCTCCTCTGGCAAGGGTTAAATGCAGGTTGAGAGCATGATGGCAGTGAGACATGCCACAGGCTGTGTGGGGATGATTGCAATGTTAACCAGGATAGCTGTGGTCTGTGCCTTGGGAGTGGACATGTAGCTGGTCCCTCATATGTAAGGGATGTGTGACTTCTGGAGCCATAATTACTAGTAGAGCAATGTCACCCAGAGCAGTACCTCCGGATAGGTTTCGACTACACACAAGTGTCTCCAGGCCAGGAATTATAGGATCTACAAATCTGACATATTAATTCTATACCCCATAGACACCAAAACATGTACACGCTGCAGGGGCTACTGGAAGGAATGCAGCCCATACAATGCCAACTCCTGCTGGAGTACAAATGGGGAGCAAACAATGCTCCTTGGACAGGCTTGCTCCCCAAAACCTCAATCCCCACCGCCCCACCAACCCTTCTGCTGACAGTTTACTTCTGCTTAGAGCTTACAGCATTCAGAAAATGACAGTAGTTTTATCTCTGGAATCAGGAACAACCACGAGGATAAAGAGTTGGTGATTCAGGTCCATGCAGTTATTCTCCTTTCTGAGCAGAAAACCAATATTACAGGTTTTGGGTCTCAGGATACCAGTTAGAAACACAGATTCTTGCCTCCAGGATTCCTACAGCAAAAACCAACATTCTCCAAGTCAGTGCCTAATTCTGAAGCTGCATTTCTGTTAACCTTGAGACATATGAGCAGAGCTTTGGGCACCAGCACTCATTCCTTTACAAACTAAGCACTAAGGGCCTCATGTAGGAAGCCAAATACCGGTCAGTAACGTCCAAAATTCGGTAAATATTCCGTTACCGACCGGTATTTAGGCATTTGCGATGTAGGGGGCTGATTTTCTGGATTCGGTATTTACCGAATCGGAAATTAAGAAATCGGTAAAATACCGATTCGGTAAATACCGAATCCAGAAATGCAATGTAGGGAGCACTCTAAAGAGTGAAAATTAGTATTAAGAATTCGTTATTTACCACCAAATACAGGTTGGTGATAAATAACGAATACCTTGCAAAAAGCAATATTTTGCAGATTTAAGAGTGCCATGTGGCAGACATACATGCCCTTAGGGCATGTATGTGCGCCACATGTGCACACATGCAAAATTCAGGGGTGCAACAGGGTGTCAATGTGACACCCTGCCACCCTTGTATATGCTCCCCCCATTACCGAATCGGTATTTACCGAATCGGTAATGAGGCATACCTTCCCATTGATTCCTATGGGCCTCCAGGCCCATAGGAATCAATGGGAAGGTATGCCTCATTACCGAATCGGTAAATACCGATTCATTATTTTCCAAATTTTTCCGATTTGGTAAACTTTACCGAATCATTACCTACATCACATTTACCGATTCATAAATACCGAATCGGTAAAATTCGGTATTTATGAATCGGTAAATGTGAGGCTACCTACATATGGCCCCAGATGACAGCAGTGGCGTAATGTAACATAATACCCCCCCACTGCAAAAATGTGAAAAGGGGCCTCTGATTCTCTCATATCTCATAAATATGTTTTGGTTTTGAGGCAGAATGGGGCCCTTCGGAAGAATTGGGAGCCTCTGAATTGTTGTCCCCCTCCTGTGTCTCAGGGGCTTGCATTATACCTCTGGTTGACAGTATCTAACACAGGGATGTTTCATCAGCCTTATCACTTCAATGACACTTTTTCAACAGTTCTGGTACCCTTCGTTTCCTGCCACCCTCGAACGGCATCATACTTATTTATTGACCTGCTTTAGCGGTACCTTCTTGTACCACTGCACCTGGATTCTCATTTTCAGACATTCCTGGTGTTTGGTCTGCGTTCCCCGAACTCTGTTATATTTCACCCTTACTGTTTGCTAACCCCCTCCAGTGAGAGCTCTATCTGTTGCTTTGTTTTTGGAAACATATTACATTTCTACACACGTTTTATGCATGCAATTATTTATTTAAACTGTTTGAATTGATTTTGAATGGTGATGTATTAAACATAGGTCTCACCATCCTTCAGTGCAGCTCGTCTTGCTACCTGTGAAGGATTTGGAGGCTATGGTCTGTGATCCCACTTTGGTCCGCGAATCATGGACTCTGATTTGCTATCCTTAAAAGTGTTGCTACTCTGTCCTATGGCTTTCCAGTTGGGAAGGAGTAGTCAAGGAGTATTTCTTAACATCCATTGAGGCGTATTGCTTTCTGTTGCCCTTCAGAGATGTGGAGTGGAGATTGTTGGGGAGAGAGCACAAGAGGTGATGTGTCCTGCTGTATTCTTGTGTACTTAAAGCTGTCCTTGTGTGTGCATATTTAGGTTGATTACATTTCTTTTGTTGGTCTGTCTCCTCTGCTTTGATTCTGCGCTCACCTTCCCCGAGGATAGAAGGCCTAGTAGGAAGTCAGTTGAAAGGAATAGGAAAGGCTCACTTAGGAGAGCCTATTTACTTTTAGTTTGTGGAAAGAACAGAGGTCATAAAGTCAGACACATTGGCAAGGGAAGTTGCTGCATAGCGTTGTATGAAAGGGAGAAAGCATAATTGTGCCTTATTTGCAATTGTATGATGCAGTTCAGCTCTCCTAGCTTTGGGCTACCTAACACTAATGTAGTCACCCTTGCTCTGTGGCACAAGGATGACTGTGTTAAGATCAGGATCGTTTTATGCAGGAAGAGGTACCTTACTGGACAAAAACTATCCATTGAGGCCTATTCCATTCTGCAGCACACATGCAAAGAGGAAGTAGTGAGGAGAAGTAAAGATGTTTCTCCTTGTTATGCCTGCCTCAGATAGACGCAATATTCTGGCTCAAACTTATATCCACAAGCCTTTGTAAATATGGGTTTGTATCAAAATACAAGGGTGAATGCATGGGAACACCCATGCTCCACCCATGCAACTCCTATCTGACACAAGGTAATGCAAGGCAGCTCTATGTACTTTTTTTGTTTACAACGAAATGCAAAGCCACACACATCAGGCTTGATGTGGCTTTGTAAACCCCCAAAATAAATTTTGTGCTGCTCCAAAAAAGTGACGTAACCCGACACAAAATCTAAAAATCTGTGCCATTACATGCAAAAACTGTTCTTGCAAGACAGACAATGGAGAAAAAGACATAAACATAATTTGCACATCAACTGAAGCCTTCCTACGATTGAAGAGTAGGGTTTGCTTATCCACCACACCTACAGTGTCATGGGTGGGAGGAGGTGAAAAAAGAGAAGGCCTTTCAATTCAATCCACATCCTTCCAACAGTTAACATGTTTTAAAGAAAACCTAAGAATCAGTACCCTTTCTAGCATACTGACTGTGGACAGCAAATGGATACGATGCAAACTCTTGAGCCCACACTATTCCTTTAACCCCCTAACTCGGCTAACCACAATCACACAGAGAAAATGTGCACTGGTGAAATGTGAACTATCATTTAATGATTTTGCTTATTGGTGATTACTTGTGGATGCATCCATTATATTGATTTTGATTAATCCATTACAGTAAGCTCGACCTTGAATATTGAACCATTTCTGTGTCCTCTTGAACCATTCCTCTCTTTCTTTCCTCTCCGTTCACCTCTACACTCTTCTCTTCCCTCTCTTGCCACTTTATTTTCACACCCACTTTCTATTCACTCCCACTTTCTTTTCACTCCCACTTTCTTTTCACTCAACTGCCCACCATTTGGCCCCTGCATTTTCAGCCCTCTCTCCCAACCGCACCATACTTTCCCTTCTCCATCTTTATCTCACTCTCATGCTCTTTGTCCAAATGTATTCACTTGCTCACGTCACCCATGCCAGTTTCCATCTCTCCTCCCCCGCCCTGCTTTCTCCCCCTCTATAACTTCTCGCTTACCCCTTCTTCCCTCCTCACTCTCTGTCGTTCCTACTCTTACTTAATATTCTCCTCTATCACCTTCTGACTACTCTCACTACTCCACCCCCTAACAATTTCCGTACTATCTTGACACCCCACATACTTCACAGCATTTCAGTCTTCACTCACCCCACTTTCCCTTTGAGTGCTCCAGCGCTGAATACCACAAATCCCCTCGCTACAGACTGGACCACATTTCATTCACTCATTCACTGGTGGGGCCCATAACACCAATCATTCATCAATGGTCCTCGAGAGAGGGGAGTCTTTTCTTTATTCCATGCGCTGGAAATGGGAGGAAGAGAGCACCAATCACCTGATGAATATCGACAAGTTTATCTATACCTCCCTACTTCACCAGGATCTCAATACATGATAACCTAGCAGTTCCTCCCATACTATTGGTCATGGATCAGCCAGTTGCTGGGAATAGCAACCCTTAATTCTTCTAAACAATATACATTGAAATACTTCAAATAATAACCTGACACAGTTCTTTAAATGCAAACAATATGTTTATCTAATTTAAGCATAAGGAAATCATATAGCATTCAATATTTTGGTTCGCATATTTACCTAATCTGGCTAAATGTCGTCCTCTGTGTCAATTTCAGATCTTTCGTCTCTATGCCCATAAATGAGGGAAACAGTTCGTAAATTAATTGGGCATCTGATCAGTCCATCAGAGTCTCTGGCAGCAGCTGTCCAGCAGTGTCACCGTCCCCTCCGTCAGCATAACGTAAGGCTATCTGGTAAAGTGATGGGGTGCGAAGAAGTAAGCTCTCTCTAGAGTCGACTAAAAACCTACCCTCTCTAGTCTACTTTTATAATAAATTTTTATCGGCAAATGTTTCAATACATGTTACAAAACAATTTTAATTGGTTAACCAGGATCATTCCTCCTGTTTCTCATACATAAAATGTTGCATTTGATGCAGCTTCTCAATTTGTGAGTTAATTTGCAACAGTTTCTAATCCATTCAGGGCATGTTGATTCCCATGCGGGTTCGCGTTCATGATGTCATCAATAATAACAGTTCATGGTTTAAGGAAGTTCATTGTTTGAGCCTTGGCACTCCTCCCAGGATGACCTTCACGGATCCAGTCTGCCTGGGGTCAGGACGAGGTAATTGTTGCTCATCTTTTAGCGCAGGCGCACTTCACTCAGTGACTTCTGTATTTTGTTGGGGTGTCAGAATAGGGGTGGCAGCCATTTTGTGGCCACTCCAGAAAGGTCAGCTTAAGCAAAGAAATATAAAACGTAATTAATACATGGAAATGACTATCAAAATGTTATTCCCTCACTAAACCCACTATGTGTGTGTATTTATCTAGAAAAAGCAACACATATTGCAATTTATACTCACAATTTAAAGCATGATTCACAAATCACATCACAAAAGCAACATATAACATGCAAATTCTAAATATCTGACATTAGTATGCGTACAAAATTAGTTTACTTATCAATCAAGCCATGCAAATGCAATTCCCACGTGTATTTTCGAATTAGTAATGTTGATTAATCAAACCACTGCAAACAATTAATACTATTAATGTTAATCAGTTATTCATGTTAATTCAAAATGATGAAATGGAGGAGGTATACGTTTCTTAAGGAAAACCTCGCTCCAGCAATCCCCCCTTTGGTGATTTTATCACCACAAAACACCCAAATTTCGTACCCTTTTACGGAAACTTGAAATGACTTCTTATTCATAGCTCAAAATTCAGTTTCTTCATATTCATCTCTTTTTACCTTCTTATACATTTTGTCTTTCCACTCATCTAAGGCTATCTCTTCGAAATCTTTTTCTGGATCTTTTCCTTTTCTCTTATGTTTATTTATTTTATTATTTGTTTTCTTTTTCCTGCAACACATACACCCTAATTTTATTACTAATACTGCAACTATCACACATGTGAATGGAAACAGAATTTTACCTATAACAGTACTACCTATTTTAGATAAGAAATTTTTAATAGCAGCTATTTTCTTTCCGATTTTTGTCCATACATCTTCAACCTCCAGTGGTACAAGTTCATTGTGCAATTCAGTAATATTTTTTATGTAAACCTTTAGATCTTTACTTTCATATGGAATGTAAGTGCAACAATGTTGAACTTTCAGCATTCCACAGACTCCACCCTCTTTTGCCAAAAGAATGTCAAGGGTTAGTCGATTTTGCATCACCATAACACGCATGGCAACCATTTCAGTATTAACCAATAAGAATCCATGAGCAGTGCTTGTTGACAAGCGATCCACTACTGTAGATAATCTTCTAATTTTATTTGCATTCAGAGTTATTCCCACTGCCGGTATCAATGCACAAAAGATGTCACCCACAATTTCTGACCAAGATTCTCTCTTTCTCCGCACTAAAGGACTATTTAAACTATTTACACCCTCTTCTCTGTCCATGTGAAAGATTTTGGGAAATACCAGGCCTACATAACATGTGCCATACCAATGGTCTGGCAAACGATAATATGCCTCGTTCCCACAGATAAAATATATTCCAGGAAATACTCTTCCACCTTTGAATCCCCATCCACCCATGATTCGGTATGTATCATGGCACTCACTGTTACCTACAAATAAGTTATCATATGCAGTTTGATTCCTTCTTATACAAAGTTTTCCTTTCTGAGGCCTGTCTAAAGCTATCGTTGGTGTTGACTCTCCTTTTGTCAGGTGTTTCTCCATTTCTATGTCCCAAGCTGTTTTCTCAATCTTTCCTTCTGTTGCCTTTTTATGCATCTTATGCCTTCTTTCCTCAACCATATTCAAAAATGTCTTTTCTTCTTTCTGCAAACTGCATGTCAAATTATATTTAAACACAGCTTCTAATGTTAGTTCACTAGTCTCTAGGAAAAATTCACCTAAAACCTTTGCCGGTCTTACCTTATTCAACTTATTATTAGCAGGCACTAATGCAAAAATGTTATCTACATCTGAAAAATAATTCTCTAATTTCCCAATCTCATAAAACAAACTAGCTATTACACTACATGTTATTCCATAAGTAGCTGGGAGGTGATGATAAGTCACTCCCTCTGCCACAGAAGCAGGTAACTGCATGCAGACATAGCAGTCCCTTACGTCCATAGTCTTTACATATTCATACAATAATTTTGAAAACACATTATTAGAGAAATCATTAATAGACCTATCTTTATGCAAATGAATGTTTGTTGCTACAGTCGGTGCTACCTTTGAAATTTTACCTATGTTAGTTTTGTTTTGACCATTTCCTTCTATTGTATCTATTGTGACTTTAAATGATATTACAAGAGCTAGGATGCTCGATAAAAGCATTAATAAACCTGTACAACAGCAACATGTTTTACACCATCTTTTCATGAATGTACATCTACTTTTACTACCATCTGTGTTAGCCATTTTCTAAAATAGACCGTGTCTTTTGACTTAGCCTCTTCTACTTTGTGACCAGTTTCTACCCCAAAGCTTCTAAGCTTCTACTTGGTTTTATTAGTTTTTTACTTTTTCTTTTATTATCGTTCTCCACATCAACAGCTTCTTTGATTAATCAGTTTGGCATCTCATTGTCCTTTGCCTCTTTCACCCAATCAGGATACAGAATTTCCTGAATCTCCGCTTCTTCTTCTCCAATGTCGGACACGAGAACTCTCAGGATTTCTGATTCTTCTTCTTCTTTATCCACTTTCAGTAAAGCCTCCTCTGGATTTCCTTGACTATCTGCCTCTTGAGATTCTTCAGGCAGGGCCACATACGTCCATTCCGGCGACTTATACTTCTGGTTAGGTTTTCTTGTTCTTCCAGATTCTTTTGTTACAACTGTTTCTTTTTCCTTTAATTTTTCCTGACTCGTGACTTCATTCACCTGTTCAGCTCTGGGTGATTTCACTCGAGACAGTCGATATCTTAGTCTTTTTATTTTGTTCGGCCAAAATTCTGGTTTTACAGTTTTTCTTGCTTTACTTTCTTTGACATTCTTTTCATTCTTTTCTTCTCTCCAAGCTCTCTTTCTCAGAACTCGACCTTCAGGTATTTCATTCCCACTCTCTTCTGATTCTGTCCCAACTTGCTTTTCTTTTTCACCAGTTTCTTTATCCACCACTTATTCTGGTTTCCCTACTTCTTTCCCTCCTCGGATCTCCGGCACGCAATCTTCCTGCTGACTACTTGTCCCTTCACCAAACTGGATGTGGCAGTTCCCTACACCTCCTCGGGGGTCTTCCGCAATCTGTCCCTCTCTCTCTGTAACTGTCCCTTCTTCATTCAAATCTATTAGTCCAGGTGGAATTTCTCTCAAATTTTCATCTGGGATTTGTTCTTTTTGACTTTCTTTTACTGCTTCTTCTTTGTCTTTTCCCTCTTTCTTTTTAGGTTCTTTACTGGGACCTTTCTTTCTCTGCTCGTCTTCAGAATCTGAGCTTTCAGAAATCTGCAATCTTCTTCTCAGAGAGACACTTCTGGGGACCAGAATCTGCTTTGTTTAGTTTTCCCCCTTTCAGGATTTTCACGTGTCTTTGGTTCTTCGTGATCTGATTCAGTACTTGACTCTGATTCGTCATAGTAATCTTTCTCCTTGCAATCCACTGGATTTGGTATTGTCAGGGTGTGACTGGCATGGATCCAGTTTTTCAATCCAGCAAACTTCACAGCTGTCGTCGTGGTCAGAATGACTTGTCTTGGTTTTCCCCACCTGGGAACCAACAGTTTCTTCTTCTGTGGACCTTTATCCTCACCCAATCTCCTGGGCTTAAATCATGGGCTTGCTTCTTTTCAAGGGTGGTGGCATCTGCTCCAACCTGATGAAACACAGAATGAACTGCGTCAGCCAGGCCTTTACAGTACTCCACCACCATGTCATCATAAATTGTCATCAGCTTGTTGACTGGTATGTATGCATGCCTCATTGCACGTCCCATGATTATTTCATGAGGACTTAGCCCTGTAGTTCTATCTGGGGTTGCACGTATGGTCATCAAAACTAGAGGCAATACATCAGGCCATTTCATTCCTGTAGCCAAACACATTTTCCCAATTCTGTTCTTGATTGTACCATTCATTTGCTCAACCACACCAGAAGCCTCTGGTCGGTAGGCACAGTGCAGTTTCTGTTGTACATTCAATGCTTCACTGACCAATTTTATAATCTCATTATAGAAATGCCCTCCTATGTCTGATTCAAGAGTCACTGGGAACCCGAACCTGGGGATGAATTCCCTCAAAAGCAGCTTTGCTACTGTCAATCCATCATTTCTCCTTGTCGGGTATGCTTCTACCCACCTGGAGAATAGGCAGACTATGACCAGAACGTACCTCAATCTGTTACATGTTGGCATCTCAATGAAATCTATTTGCATTCTGGTAAAAGGCCCCCCTTCTCGACCTATAGTTCCCAGACTTACCACTGTCTTTCTCCCAGGATTGTACTGCTGACAAATTAAGCACCTCTGACATAGACTTTCTGATATGATTCTCAATTTTAGGTTGTACCAGGTCTGCTTAAATGACCTGATCATAGCATCTCTTCCTATGTGTCCCTGGCCATGATACATCCGTGCCATGGTAGACAACATGCTATCCGGCATGACTGGTCTTCCATCTCGATAGACCCACACATGATCCTTTTCCCTTGGTGCACATCCTGCTTTTACCCACTGCCTTGTTTCCTCATCTCCTGCTTCCTCCTGCAATTGTCTTACTTCTTCCCATGTCCCTACAACATTAGTAAACATTAGGGAATAGGAAGTAATTTCTTTCTCCTTTGCCCGATTGACCGAATAATGATTTCTGGCAAAATACTGTGCCATGTCATTGGCATAACGATTGCCGACAGTAACCTAATCCTCCCCTTGGTTATGGGCAGCACATTTCACCACAGCCAATTGTTTCGGCAGCTGTATCGCCTCAATCAATTTCCCAACCACTTCAGCATTCTTTATAGGAGTTCCACTTGAGGTCAGGAAACCTCTTTGCAGCCACAATTGGCCAAAATCGTGGACAACTCCGAAGCCATACTGGCTGGCAGTTATCACAGTCACTCTCACACCTTTCACGATTTTGCATGCTCGAGTCAGAGCCACTAACTCTGCTACTTGGGCAGATTTCACTCCTTTCAGATAGGATGCTTCCATCACTGTGGAAACTGTACATACTGCATATGCTGCACTCAACACTCCTTCTTCTGTTCTCAAACATGACCCATCAACAAACATTACATACTCATTTTCAGCCAAAGGTACATCTTTTATGTCTGGTCGTGGTTTCGTACAATACTCAAGCACATCCAAACAATCGTGATCTGCTTCATCTCTCACTTCCACATTCTCACCATCAGGTAGCAATGTTGCTGGATTCACATTCACACATCTTGCAAGGCTCACATTCGTTGCACCTAATATGACTTTCTCATACTTAGTCAGCCGACTATGTGTCATATATTGCGTACGACTCCTTGTTAAAAGAATTGCCACATCATGAGGTACAAATACTTTCAAAGGATATCCCATCACGATTCCTTCACTCTGCTCCAAACTTCGACATGTCGCAGCCACTGCTTTCAGACATCCAGGTAAGCCTACAGCTACTGGGTCAAGCATCGATGAGTAATATGCAATCGGTCTCCTCAATCTTCCATGCTTTTGGATTAACACAGAAAGTGCACATCCATTTCTTTCACGGCAATATAATTCAAATTCTTTTTCATAATCAGGCATACCCAATGCTGGGGCTTCACACAGTCCATCTTTCAATCGTTTGAATGCTGCCAATTCTTCCTTGTTTAATTCAAGGGGATCTTTTACATCACTCCTTGTTAGCCGTACCAGAGGTTTTGCAATCAGCGAAAAGTTGCTGATCCACTGGCGGCAGTACCCTACCATTCCCAGAAACATTCTAACTTCTCTTTGAGTCATGGGGGCTCTCATTCCTTTTATGATTCTGATTCTGTCTATTGTTATTTTCCTCAATCCTTTTTCAATGTTATGTCCCAAATACTGTACTTCCTTCTTACAATACTGCAGTTTGGCTGGGGACACTTTTAATCCTCCATCTGCCAGGTGATTTAGTAAAGCTATAGTGTCTACCTCACAAGCTTCACGAGTTTTCGACGCCACAAGGAGGTCGTCGATATGCTGCAC
Organism: Triturus cristatus; assembly: GCF_964204655.1. Classification (NCBI taxonomy): domain Eukaryota; kingdom Metazoa; phylum Chordata; class Amphibia; order Caudata; family Salamandridae; genus Triturus; species Triturus cristatus. The sequence goes on from NC_140582.1 coordinate 193,753,886, forward strand.
TAGTACTGAACTCTCGGGCATTTGCAGACTTTCTAATGACTTTTTCAACAATTGATTAAATATTGAGGGGCTTTCTATATACCCCTGTGGGATTCGGCACCATGCCAAAATACGGTCTCCAAACCGAAACGCAAACATTTTCTGACTGTCGTGATGCAATGGAATGAAAAAGAACGCATGGCACAAATCACTTACTGTATACCATTCTGCATCATGGGGAATCTGATACAAAATCACTGATGGATTTGGCACAATAGGACAGCATGATACAACGATCTTGTTTACCTTTCTCAGGTCTTGCACTATTCTGAATTTCCCATTTGGCTTTTTCAGGCCCATTATGGGTGAATTACATGGACTGCTCAATATTTCTCTCAGAATTCCTTGCTTGATCATTTTCTCAATTATTGGAGTTACTCCTTCAATTACTTCAGGTGTCAATCTGTACTGAGGAATGTTTGGATGAATAACTCCATCTTTGACAGTAATTTTTACTGGGTCTACGTTTCTCATTAGCCCTACATCTTCTCCGGTAAAATCCCAAACCTCTGCTTTTACAGACAGTTTCAATTCTCTGGGCAATTCATCTGGATTAAATACTGCATATGTTCCAATAGTTTCACATTCTCTGTTAGCTATGGTCATTTTGTATAATACATCCTCATCTGGTGTTTCAAAAGCTATTCCCTCTGGAGTACAAAATATAGTGCAGTTCATCTTGCGCAGCAGGTCTCTACCTAGCAAGTTCACAGGACTGGTGTCACACACCACAAATCATTGCATGTCAGAAAATTTCCCTATACTAACCTTTACAGGTTCTGTAAGATGTGTTTTTAGCTGTTGGTTGGATACACCAACTACTTGGATTGTTTCATCCGAAAGAGGAAGGTTCTTAACATCTGCTGATCTAACAGTAGATCGAGTAGCACCAGTGTCCACTAGGAAAATAATGTTATCATCATTAATCTTCCCATCTACAAATGGTCCTGTCTGGTCTACTTCTAGAGTTGCGCCAAGTACGCTCTCTTCTTCCTCCCTTCGGCACCGTCAATAATCCATTTCCGAATCACTCTCATCATGTTGCAGCCAATACTGCAAAACAGTGCGAGCATGTGAGGGTTTATTTACCTGTTCTTCATTGTAGAATCCCGATTCTTTTCTATACTTCTGTGAGTTTCTGTTCTGTGGTAAAGGTGGTTTTGGCACCTGGTTCTGGGAAGTAACCACCTGCTGCTGTTGCTGCAGTTGACCACCCACCTCTTTCCGCACCTGTGGATTCAATGATCGATTTTCAATATTAGTATTTGGAGGGTTCTTACACTCGGATTTCCAATGCCCTAACTCACCGCAATTGTGACATGGGAATTTCTTTTTGGCTTCTTCTATATTACTTTTTCCTTTCCCTGTACCAAATCGGGGTCTTACTCCCGGATTGTTCGCTTGTTGTACCAATTGAGCTTCCTGTCGTTCGGCTACCTTTACTTGTGCCCACATCGCCTTTTCTTTCAGCTTTTGTTGTTTTGCCTCAATCTCATCACTGAAATATTTTGCATGTCTCAAAACTTCATCTATTTTCTTATTTTGCCAATCAACTGTATGCTGCTTTATCATATCACCAATTTCTGGGCGTAAACCATATACAAGCCTGTATACGAAATGGCTCAAGTCTTTATCACTCAGGTTCTCATCTCCACTGAACTGTTTAAAAGCCTGAATTAGTCTCTCATAATATGCATGTACTGACTCCTTACTTTCCTGTTGGGTCCTGTCAATTTTTACCCAATCGGTTTCTTTAGGGGGTACCTTATTTTTCAGGAATGCCATAACCTGCTCATATTTCTTCATTACCTCTGGATCGGGAGCTCCTGTCTTAGGGTCCCTAGGATTCTCTTGAGTAGGCCAATTTATCATCAGCTTGCATTCTGTCCACAGATCTGCTGGTACTATTATATCAAATAGACTATTCAAATCTATCCATAATACCTTTGCCAATTTTACAAATCTGTCTACCTGCCGGTACCACTCGACGGGCTTTTCACGTAGTCGAGGGAAGTCATTTGTGAAAGACAAAATGTCCTGCCTTGTCCAAGGAACATGGACATACCCTCCCCCTGGAATCTCTCCCATGGGGTATTCTGTCGTCACCTTTTCTTTCTCTCTAACAGGAAATGCTGGAAATGTCTTTTCTGTGATATTATCACGTCTTTTACACCACTTGCTTCTCCATCTGTCAACATCTCCCCATTTTCTCAACAAACCAATTATGTCCTTAATTTGACCTATCCTACCTGCGGTATTCAGGTTCTCTATATCCTTCTCAGTGAAATTAACTCGATAGGATTTTTGCAGTGCTTTTCCTCTGTCAAAATCTATTCCCATTTCATTTGCAATTTCCTCTAATCTTTCATGCAGGTTTGTCGCTCTCCAGGTTGCACTCTTGCAAAGGAACAACAATTCCTCATCCTGGTTATTTTTCAATTTCTCAGTAGGGATGGTTCCTACTATTAATTCTTCCAATACCATTCGTAAATTTGCCAAATCTCTTGACTGGGATTCTTGATCCTTTCTCTGTAATTCTCTGATCCATTCATTTAACTCATCTACGGAAGGTCCCACTGAATTATTTACATTATTTTGTTCTGGGGCTTTTTGTGGTTCTAATAATGTTTCCATTGTCATTCTGCTCTTTTCAGCGTAAATCATATTTACAAATGGATTAGTTGAAACATTCGGTTCGAACATATTCATTGTCGGTCCCCACGGATTGTCAATTTGACTCCGTACAGTATTCTCAATTGTATTTTGACTTCTGTATGGCACTGTCAAACAATGTTCTGTATCTTTCTGTTTCTCAAATATGGGCATTACTGGACCTATCGTTACTGGAACGGTTACAGCTTCTAGATTCTTGGTCAATTCTCTTATTTTCTCAGTTAATTCTAGGGTAGTTTTGGCCAGTTCCACTGAATTCTCATCATTTACCCTACTTCCTGTCTGTTTTTCTGTCTCTCTTGCAGAGTTACTTTTCCCTAGTTCTGGTGACATGGTGTCTGTTTTAATTATTCGTAATGTTTCTCTCATTGGGGCACTTGGTGTCAATGCCTCTGGTTCTGGTCGATATGGTGGTGGGTTTTTGTAAAACACTTCATCAAGAACATCATCTTCTGATTCATTCACTTCATACCCACTCGAATCCGTATTCCGCCTTTTCTCAGTACATTTTCTCCCTTCATTCTCTCCTATCATTCTCACGGGATACAGACCATCAGTCATACTTGCATTCTGCCACCTTTTCATCCTGTCGTCATGTGTCTCATGTCCGTATGATCTACCGAACATATATCTGTAACCCCTACCACTTCTCTCGTTCATGCATCTCGTCGTCCCATTCCGTCAATGCCTCAAACTGCGTCGGCCTAGGTCTCGGTTCTAAGTTCATCATCTTGTCTCGGAGGTTTCTCAAGACAGCCAAATTAAAGGAACCATGTTCTGGAAACGCCAGGACTCCATCGTCCTTGGTGTATTTTACCCAATTATCTAACCAAATACAAGTATGGTACCCATATTTCGCAATCATTGCAGATGCGGGGGTTTTCGATGGAGGAAGTAACTGTCCTTCCCTAGTCTCGACTACTTTATCTTTCTTAAACCATCTTTTAATTTTCCAGAACCACGATTTCTTCTTTTCTGGTGGTTGGTAAAACATTTTCTCGTTTTCTGTATACCGTTTAGTCCTTTTGCAACAGTAACGCTATCCTGTCCACTCACAGCGCGACTCTTACTAACGCACCAATCAGGAGTATCTACGTCACTATCCCAATTCTCCAGTCTCAGCGCGACTCACACTAACGCACCAATCAGGGAGCGTTTACGTCACACTGTATTCTTCCACTCCTAGCGCGGCTTAACACTAACGCACCAATCCGGAGCGTTCTACGCCTCTAACCTACTATCCAATCCCAGCGCGGTCGTTCTGATGTCAGCAGCTGCTGCGGCAGCTCGCTCTGCTCTGCTCTCGTCTACCCCTCCTTTACAAGACCGCTCCGTGAACTCTTACTGTAACTTTTTACGATTTGATTAGTAACAACACTAAAACATCTCCATTGTCTGCTTCGCTAACCAAAGAACAGCAAAAGACCTTTCTCACAAGAATTCCGTCTGTCCCGAGAGCAGCGCTTACCTCTGCCCTACTACGGAATCGTTACTTCTGTTGATAAAGTAGCACATCCCTCTACTTCACCTTTCTAGCAAGCATTAGCTAATTGTTCCTCTGGTATTTTAGAAATAACCTAGAGTTTCGCAATCAACCCAAATGCCTTTTCATTCACACTCGTTCATACATGAAAATGTAGTACATACGCACAGAATCCTGTCTTTCCCAAGAACAGCGAACAGTCTGTCCTACTACAGAATTATAACACTCGTTAACAAAGCAGCGCTTGCCTCTACTTTGTCCTTCTAACAAGCTCAGAGAACACCTGCTACCTTTTCAGTGAAAAGCGTTATCGGTATGCCAATTGGTTTCCTGGTACTTAAAACCCAAAATTTCACAGGTAACCTTCGCTATCATACACACTTCTCTTATACAGAAAATGTTTCTATTGGCAACACACGACGATGTCACCGAATCGAACCCAGACAATGCGCCGTGCAACTTCACTTGTCACACGATTTCCCTGTGTACCTACAGGGCTACAACAATCCCGTCTTTCCCGAGAGCAGCATCTGCCTCTGCTCTACTACGGAACTGTTAAACTTCTGACTTCCTACATCCCAGAAGTCGTGCAAAGAACATATAACTCAACGCGACTCAACATAGAGTGTTAGTTCATGAATCAATACCAATCAATAATCAATAAGCTATTTACAAGCAATCGTCGCTAAACCCAAAACAATGGATAACCATCATTCTGCTACCAAGAAAACTGCTCCAGCGCTGAATATCACAAATCCCCTTGCTACAGACCTGACCACATGTAATTCACTCATTCACTGGTGGGGCCCATAACACCAATCATTCATCAATGGTCCTCGAGAGAGGGGAGTCTTTTCTTTATTCCATGCGCTGGAAATGGGAGGAAGAGAGCACCAATCACCTGATGAATATCGACAAGTTTACCTATACCTCCCTACTTCACCTGGATCTCAATACATGATAACCTAGCAGTTCCTCCCATACTATTGGCCATGGATCAGCCAGTTGCTGGGAATAGCAACCCTTAATTCTTCTAAACAATATACATTGAAATACTTCAAATAATAACCCGACACAGTTCTTTAAATGCAAACAATATGTTTATCTAATTTAAGCATAAGGAAATCATATAGCATTCAATATTTTGGTTCGCATATTTACTTAATCTGGCTAAATGTCGTCCTCCATGTCAATTTCAGATCTTTTGTCTCTATGCCCATAAATCAGGGAAACAGTTTGTAAATTAATTGGGCATCTGATCAGTCCATCAGAGTCTCTGGCAGCAGCTGTCCAGCAGTGTCACCGTCCTCTCCGTCAGCATAACGTCAAACTATCTGGTAAAGTGATGGGGTGCGAAGAAGTAAGCTCTCTCTAGAGTCGACTAAAAACCTACCCTCTCTAGTCTACTTTTATAATAATTTTTTATCGGCAAATGTTTCAATACATGTTACAAAACAATTTTAATTGGTTAACCAGGATCATTCCTCCTGTTTCTCATACATAAAATGTTGCATTTGATGAAGCTTCTCAATTTGTGAGTTAATTTGCAACAGTTTCTAATCCATTCAGGGCATGTTGATTCCCATGCGGGTTCGCGTTCATGATGTCATCAATAATAACAGTTCATGGTTTAAGGAAGTTCATTGTTTGAGGCTTGGCACTCCTCCCAGGATGGCCTTCACGGATCCAGTCTGCCTGGGGTCAGGACGACGTTATTGTTGCTCATCTTTTAGCGCAGGCGCACTTCACTCAGTGACTTCTGTATTTTGTCGGGCGTCAGAATAGGGGTGGCAGCCATTTTGTGGCCACTCCAGAAAGGTCAACTTAAGCAAAGAAATATAAAACGTAATTAATACATGGAAATGACTATCAAAATGTTATTCCCTCACTAAACCCACTTTGTGTGTGTATTTATCTAGCAAAAGCAACACGTATTGCAATTTATACTCACAATTTAAAGCACGATTCACAAATCACATCACAAAAGCAACATATAACATGCAAATTCTAAATATCTGACATTAGTATGCGTATGAAATTAGTTTACGTATCAATCAAGCCATGCAAATGCAATTCCCACGTGTATTTTCTAATTAGTAATGTTGATTAATCAAACCACAGCAAACAATTAATACTATTAATGTTAATCAGTTATTCATGTTAATTCAAAATGATGAAATGGAGGAGGTATACGTTTCTTAAGGAAAACCTCGCTCCAGCTTGCGCACACTCCACTATGCAACCCTTACTTTTCTTCACATGCCATACTCACACAGGATACATCAACTGATACGATTCTGCACAACATTCACCCATACATGGTTCCCTAATGCCTTCAAAACACATTTCAATCTGCCCTGCATCCCTTGTCCCTACTCTCCCTCCAAATCAATGCGCTCCCATGCTACGTTCTCCTAAACCTTTCAACCTCTCTTTTAACTAGCTCCCCTCTCTCTACAATACATTCCGTCCTTGAATAATTTGCTCTTTTCAAATAATATGTGTAAGTGAGGCTCCCATAATGCTTCCTCTAATCAATTCTAATAATAAATGATACAAAAAATTAATAGGCAAAACTGGTAGATGAGTTATTAAATAAAGAGGGTCCTTGCTTGTGATTTTCTTTTATTAAAATGTGCAATTAAATATGTAAATGAATATTTCTGCGATCAGTGAAAGTGGCAGGTAAAATATATGATCTCTATCTCTACCTGAATGTCTGTTTTGGCAACTTTCTGTAATAGTTTATCTATTAATAAATTTTGCATGAGTGTTATGGTTTGCCAACTCATAAACTGTACTTTCTCTTCAAACCTGTACTGTCAAACGTACTGTCGGTCCACACTACACACCCCACATGCACTCTTTTTATGCACTGTCTCCAAATCCCACTCCTCCTGCACTCCATATGCTCAATCTACACCTTATACTCCTCCACTACACTGCATGGTGCCACATTATACTCCCTACACTGTACCAAGACCCCTCTTAATGGAGCCGAACTCTCCCACATAGCTCACTCTAATCATACTCTCTCTCCACCCCTTTGCCATCTCATCCCTTACTTTACTCCACATCCCACACCCAATGCCACCCTTGCTTTCCTCACACAACACTGTGTCTGAATACAATCTCGACACCCCGTGCTTTCCAGGCAGTATCTTCATCTCACCCACCCACTCTGCATGCTATCCCACCACAATCCTCGATTCTCTCCACATCGTATGCCTTACCAACTCCCCTCTTTTCCTCACTGTACTTACTCCCAGTGCAGTAACAGGTCTTAAACTATACCCCCTGATTACAATGAAAGAACAATTAAGGAGCATATCCCTGTGCAAAAACAGGCATGATCTGAAGAAAGAGCATTAGATTACTGTGGCTACAGCAAGCCTTATATGCTTTTGAAAAAGAGGAAACTGTACACTGGTTCCAAAGAATACAGTGCCAATTGTTCAGTGAAATTTGTTTCATTCTTGTTGCAGAAATAGAAATAAGGTTACAGGTTCCAGAGCTCCAGAATTAGAGTTATTTTCACGCTAATACCAGGAAAACTAAATGATGAAGATAGCAATAGATGTAAGTAGAGCTGAGAAGGTATATGCATAGACAATAATACCATCAATTTATAATCTATACTCTGTTTAGGTAAGATATGACTAGAGTGTCACATTATAGAAGAAGTGAGGTTGGTATGTTGTGAGAAGAAGATAACCCAATTTGTACCAGTCATCTTCCGCTTCTCTTCCCGATAGTCTTTACCCATTGGGATTTCGCTCAAAAGGCCATTAATATTGCCTGCTTGAAGGGCTATCCTGAGAAATAAAGAGGGCAATCTCCATTCCTTCTTGATTTGTCATGGTCAAAGGTTAGTGGTTTCAAGATATATGTTATATATACTGACATACCACACACTCTCACTGTAAAGCCCTTCACACCTCAAACACATCCGCATACCCCCCCCGCCACTCCCTTAAAATAATTTAAGGGCATTCTCTAGTACTAATCTCTTCAGCACACTCCACCATGAGTTTTCTCTGATTTTACTGCTTATCAAGCCACAGCACTTTTTCCCTCCAATTCCACTAACTTTCCTCATTCACTTCACTATGCCACCACCCTCCCTGCCCTTCCTCTCTTCTCACTACTCCTTCCTACTTCTATGCCTACTCCCTGAGCTTCCTGTTTGTAATGCCACTATACAACAATAGACCCTTCAACATAACAGACTAACTATACAGCACATTACCTAGTTGGTTACATCTCAGTCCACAACACCAAACCACTCAACATTCACAAAAAATGTAATTGTATGAAAAAATCATACAACCTTATCCCACAACATACAATGCTATGTACCCTGTCACACAAACTGTAACACACTCAACACAACACACCATACCATAACAAGCATTTGCAATGCAATAGGTCTCGCAGTTACGCAAGTTTGAACTCTCAGTATTGTAAATGGCACTGCCTTTCATTTATGTGTGTTGATAATTAACACATAAATAAAAGGCATTGTCACTTACATTGCTAATAGCTTAAACTTTTGTAAATGCGAGACCTCAGCCGTCATTGTCCCGGGCTGCTTGTAAAGTCAAAATGCTCATGGCAAGCTAATGTTTCAGGAAAACATGTGCCTGCAGTAGGTGAAAACATTAACGAAAATAGTGTTTACAGCCTAAAGAAGGCGTACTGTGTAACAACCAAAGTAAAAGGGCCAGTTCTCATGGGAGGTTACAAATAAAGACAAGGCGGTACTAAAGAGGGACTAACAAACCTTATAACGAATCAGAAGCCTGCATTTACGAAGGACAATGACACAAGCCAATGACAAATATGGGTGGAGAGCGGGCGGGGCTTCAAGTAAATACTCCAGTACAGCATGGCTTACCGAGCAGCGCATGCGCTGCCCAGGCTTGACCTAAAAATCATGACACCTCCCACACCATGTCTAACTACCTTAAAACAAATTAAATAGATACAACGTGACATTATGCTCATTCAACCAAGAGACCACTGGCAACCTACATTATGTCTAACAATATGATATAACAATATAAAATGTATTCCATAACTTTCCCTTATGAAGCAAGGATTTCTCCCTACAACCAGAGTTCCCAACCGTCACTCTACACAAAAATGATCACACACCCACACCCCTTACTCACACCAGTTATACCACAACTACTCCAAAGGCTGAAACGCTCAAGAACCCAAACCTACAACTTACATGCAGAACACTTTTTATACTATAACTGGTAAATATAATGTTCTACAATGACGAAACACACATTTGCAGCAAGATAAGGAAAGAAATAGAGCTGACCAGAAGCCATTAACCTTCCCCTTAGGGGAGACATTTAAAGACAAGAGTCTTAAAATGTATCTCAGAGGAAGGAAAACCTATGTCAGAGATTTCAGATAGGCTGTCCAAAAGCAGCTCCAAACTCCTGATAAATAACAATTGGAGGATCCTAAAGAGCAGGACACGTTAACCTTGATTATGGACAGGTTTCACTGAGACTGACAAAAAGAACATCAAATTTAGTGGTGTAGTCACAGATATGATTCGATCGTTTCTTCCCATCCTTCAGCCTGTCGAGCCTATTTATGGACCATATCTGCTATTCCTCTTAGATGGCTCAAAAAGATTACCAATGAAAACATTCAATACTCTTGCAATGCTGTGAAGATCAAGCGATTTGTGTTAGCATACTCCAAAACAATGCTGTACATCAACCACAATATATAATGTACCCTAGACAGTCTAGCTTCAGCCAAACCATGAAACCAAAAGTTAATTCTCAAAATATCTAAGATGTAGCTCAGCAGAAATTAACATCTACCATGAATTGTCCAATCTTGATACTCTCAAAAGCAACCCATGTGCATCCAAACAAGACTGTTAAGATTTAGGGCCTTATTACAAGTCTGGTAGTCCAAGGACCGCCAGACTCATTGAGGTGCGGCAGTGGTGGTCCAGCCACCGCTACACAGGCAGTCCGACCGCTGTATTGTAAGTTTGGCAGTCCGACCACTATTTCACCACTGCAACCACCAGGGAACTGTGTTCCCTGATAATGGAGTTGCAATCAAGGGCTCAGAATATGCTGGTGGTGCTGCTGTAGCCATGCCATGCATATTTTGAGTTTCCTGACCACCAGCCTTACATGGGGTGGTCAGCACTGCCATGTGAAAGCTAGCAGTGAGGAAAAAGAGGGCCCTGCAGTGCCCCTCTTGACCCATGCAGGTAGGTGCATGCAGGGAGGCACATGTTGTGCCCCCCATGTGTGCAAGCACCTCCCCCCTAGTTACAGCGTGGCATGGACTTTATAGTCCATGCCGTGCTGGAACGCACTGTGGCGGTCCCATGGCGGGACACAATTAAAGGTTCATTGAGCCTTTTTACTTCACTGCCGGGGGACCGCCACGCTGCCCGCCTGCCAGACAATGATTTGTATCATAATCTGATGGGCGGGCAGCGTTTGGGTTTGGCGGTGCAGGTGCTGGGCGGTGGTGAACCGCCCTGCTTCCGCACTGCCAAACTCAAAATGAGGCCCTTATTCTTTTCCCATCCATTTCCTCTGCGCTTTTATAGTCTGCCCTCTCTCTTTCAAACTTCTAGGGATCAATGGGGTGGTAAGCCTAGCTACAAACACAAAACCATCCAACCTGTCTAAGGACTCATGGACAGCTTCATATTTCGAAAAATTTCTCTCTTTTCTCGCTACATACACAACTAACGTGATAATTACCTTCTTATTTTTTGTGAACTTAGCGCACTATTATCAATCCATCCTAAAATACCTTAAGATCCTGTCAAATTATCACACAGCCTGTCCCCACAGAATATGAGGAGAAACCATTAGTCAAAATTTTAATCCCCCAATGACACGGTGTCATCGCTAGCCAATATATGATAAAAAAGTCCTTATACTCCTTAATCAAGATACTTTATTTTGATTATAATATATGATCAAAAAAGCTTAAAGAAACCTTTTTAAAAATACCAGGTTACATTCATCATTAAAAACAAAAAAAATAGTTTAAAATACATAACGAAATAGGAAGAAGGGAGTAGGGAGTAAAAACGCATGAAGGTACAATGGAAATAGCAAAAACAAATCAGAACAAACTCTTGTCGGCTAAAAATCCTAAAAGGCAGTACAGTTACATCAATAAAGTGCATGTTTCAAAAAAGCGCCAACCAAATAAGTCACTTGGGAATTCAGTAGCATCCGCAGGAAGTATACGGCTGGCATATGCATGCGCTGCCCAGGCTTGACCTAAAAATCATGACACCTCCCACACCATGTCTAACTACTTTAAAACAAATGAAATAGATACAACGTGACATTATGCTCATTCAACCAAGAGACCACTGGCAACCTACATTAAGTCTAACAATATGATATAACAATATAAAATGTATTCCATAACTTTCCCTTATGAAGCAAGCATTTCTCCCTACAACCAGAGTTCCCAGCCGTCACTCTACACAAAAATGATCACACACCCACACCCCTTACTCACACCAGTTATACCACAACTACTCCAAAGGCTGAAACGCTCAAGAACCCAAACCTACAACTTACATGCAGAACACTTTTTATACTATAACTGGTAAATATAATGTCCTACAATGACGAAACACACATTTGCAGCAAGATAAGGAAAGAAATAGAGCTGACCAGAAGCCATTAACCTTCCCCTTAGGGGAGACATTTAAAGACAAGAGTCTTAAAATGTATCTCAGAGGAAGGAAAACCTATGTCAGAGATTTCAGATAGTCTGTTCAAAAGCAGCTCCAAACTCCTGATAAATAACAATTGGAGGATCCTAAAGAGCAGGACACGTTAACCTTGATTATGGACATGTTTCACTGAGACTGACAAAAAGAACATCAAATTTAGTGGTGTAGTCACAGATACGATTCGATCGTTTCTTCCCTTCCTTCAGCCTGTCGAGCCTATTTATGGACCATATCTGCTATTCCTCTTAGATGGCTCAAAAAGATTACCAATGAAAACATTCAATACTCTTGCAATGCTGTGAAGATCAAACAATTTGTGTTAGCATACTCCAAAAAAATGCTGTACATCAACCACAATACCCTAGACAGTCTAGCTTCAGCCAAACCATGAAACCAAAAGTTAATTCTTAAAATATCTAAGATGTAGCTCAGCAGAAATTAACATCTACCATGAATTGTCCAATCTTGATACTCTCAAAAGCAACCCATGTGCATCCAAACAAGACTGTTAAGATTTAGGGCCTTATTACAAGTCTGGTAGTCCAAGGACCGCCAGACTCATTGAGGTGCGGCAGTGGTGGTCCAGCCACCGCTACACAGGCAGTCCGACCGCTGTATTGTAAGTTTGGCAGTCCGACCACTATTTCACCACTGCACCCACCTGGGAACTGTGTTCCCTGATAATGGAGTTGTAATCAAGGGCTCAGAATATGCTGGTGGTGCTGCTGTAGCCATGCCATGCATATTTTGAGTTTCCTGACCACCAGCCTTACATGGGGTGGTCAGCACTGCCATGTGAAAGCTAGCAGTGAGGAAAAAGAGGGCCCTGCAGTGCCCCTCTTGACCCATGCAGGTAGGTGCATGCAGGGGGGCACATGTTGTGCCCCCCATGTGTGCAAGCACCTCCCCCCCAGTTACAGCGCGGCATGGACTTTATAGTCCATGCCGTGCTGGAACGCACTGTGGCGGTCCCATGGCGGGACACTATTAAAGGTTCATTGAGCCTTTTTACTTCACTGCCGGGGGACCGCCACGCTGCCCGCCTGCCAGACAATGACTTGTATCATAATCTGATGGGCGGGCAGCGTTTGGGTTTGGCGGTGCAGGTGCTGGGCGGTGGTGAACCGCCCTGCTTCCGCACTGCCAAACTCAAAATGAGGCCCTTATTCTTTTCCCATCCATTTCCTCTGCGCTTTTATAGTCTGCCCTCTCTCTTTCAAACTTCTAGGGATCAATGGGGTGGTAAGCCTAGCTACAAACACAAAACCATCCAACCTGTCTAAGGACTCATGGACAGCTTCATATTTCGAACAATTTCTCTCTTTTCTCGCTACATACACAACTAACGTGATAATTACCTTCTTATTTTTTGTGAACTTAGCGCACTATTATCAATCCATCCTAAAATACCTTAAGATCCTGTCAAATTATCACACAGCCTGTCCCCACAGAATATGAGGAGAAACCATTAGTCAAAATTTTAATCCCCCAATAACACGGTGTCATCGCTAGCCATTATATGATAAAAAAGTCCTTATACTCCTTAATCAAGATACTTTATTTTGATTATAATATATGATCAAAAAAGCTTAAAGAAACCTTTTTACAAACACCAGGTTACATTCATCATTAAAAACAAAAAAAATAGTTTAAAATACATAACGAAATAGGAAGAAGGGAGTAGGGAGTAAAAACGCATGAAGGTACAATGGAAATAGCAAAAACAAATCAGAACAAACTCTTGTCGGCTAAAAATCCTAAAAGGCAGTACAGTTACATCAATAAAGTGCATGCTTCAAAAAGGCGCCAACCAAATAAGTCACTTGGGAATTCGGTAGCATCCGCAGGAAGTATACGGCTGGCATATGCATGCGCTGCCCAGGCTTGACCTAAAAATCATGACACCTCCCACACCATGTCTAACTACTTTAAAACAAATGAAATAGATACAACGTGACATTATGCTCATTCAACCAAGAGACCACTGGCAACCTACATTAAGTCTAACAATATGATATAACAATATAAAATGTATTCCATAACTTTCCCTTATGAAGCAAGGATTTCTCCCTACAACCAGAGTTCCCAACCGTCACTCTGCACAAAAATGATCACACACCCACACCCCTTACTCACACCAGTTATACCACAACTACTCCAAAGGCTGAAACGCTCAAGAACCCAAACCTACAACTTACATGCAGAACACTTTTTATACTATAACTGGTAAATATAATGTCCTACAATGACGAAACACACATTTTCAGCAAGATAAGGAAAGAAATAGAGCTGACCAGAAGCCATTAACCTTCCCCTTAGGGGAGACATTTAAAGACAAGAGTCTTAAAATGTATCTCAGAGGAAGGAAAACCTATGTCAGAGATTTCAGATAGTCTGTCCAAAAGCAGCTCCAAACTCCTGATAAATAACAATTGGAGGATCCTAAAGAGCAGGACACGTTAACCTTGATTATGGACAGGTTTCACTGAGACTGACAAAAAGAACATCAAATTTAGTGGTGTAGTCACAGATACGATTCGATCGTTTCTTCCCTTCCTTCAGCCTGTCGAGCCTATTTATGGACCATATCTGCTATTCCTCTTAGATGGCTCAAAAAGATTACCAATGAAAACATTCAATACTCTTGCAATGCTGTGAAGATCAAACAATTTGTGTTAGCATACTCCAAAACAATGCTGTACATCAACCACAATATATAATGTACCCTAGACAGTCTAGCTTCAGCCAAACCATGAAACCAAAAGTTAATTCTCAAAATATCTAAGATGTAGCTCAGCAGAAATTAACATCTACCATGAATTGTCCAATCTTGATACTCTCAAAAGCAACCCATGTGCATCCAAACAAGACTGTTAAGATTTAGGGCCTTATTACAAGTCTGGTAGTCCAAGGACCGCCAGACTCATTGAGGTGCGGCAGTGGTGGTCCAGCCACCGCTACACAGGCAGTCCGACCGCTGTATTGTAAGTTTGGCAGTCCGACCACTATTTCACCACTGCACCCACCTGGGAACTGTGTTCCCTGATAATGGAGTTGTAATCAAGGGCTCAGAATATGCTGGTGGTGCTGCTGTGGCCATGCCATGCATATTTTGAGTTTCCTGACCACCAGCCTTACATGGGGTGGTCAGCACTGCCATGTGAAAGCTAGCAGTGAGGAAAAAGAGGGCCCTGCAGTGCCCCTCTTGACCCATGCAGGTAGGTGCATGCAGGGAGGCACATGTTGTGCCCCCCATGTGTGCAAGCACCTCCCCCCCAGTTACAGCGCGGCATGGACTTTATAGTCCATGCGTTGCTGGAACGCACTGTGGCGGTCCCATTGCGGGACACAATTAAAGGTTCATTGAGCCTTTTTACTTCACTGCCGGGGGACCGCCATGCTGCCCGCCTGCCAGACAATGATTTGTATCATAATCTGATGGGCGGGCAGCGTTTGGGTTTGGCGGTGCAGGAGCTGGGCGGTGGTAAACCGCCCTGCTTCCGCACTGCCAAACTCATAATGAGGCCCTTATTCTTTTCCCATCCATTTCCTCTGCGCTTTTACAGTCTGCCCTCTCTCTTTCAAACTTCTAGGGATCAATGGGGTGGTAAGCCTAGCTACAAACACAAAACCATCCAATCTGTTTAAGGACTCATGGGCAGCTTCATATTTCGAACAATTTCTCTCTTCTCTCGCTACATACACAACTAACGTGATAATTACCTTCTTATTTTTTGTGAACTTAGCACACTATTATCAATCCATCCTAAAATACCTTAAGATCCTGTCAAATTATCATACAGCCTGTCCCCACAGAATATGAGGAGAAACCATTAGTCAAAATTTTAATCTCCCAATGACACGGTGTCATCGCTAGCCAATATATGATAAAAAAGTCCTTATACTCCTTAATCAAGATACTTTATTTTGATTATAATATATGATCAAAAAAGCTTAAAGAAACCTTTTTAAAAACACCAGGTTACATTCATCATTAAAAACAAAAAAAATAGTTTAAAATACATAACGAAATAGGAAGAAGGGAGTAAGGAGTAAAAACACATGAAGGTACAATGGAAATAGTTAAAAACAAATCAGAACAAACTCTTGTCGGCTAAAAATCCTAAAAGGCAGTACAGTTACATCAATAAAATCAATAAAGTGCATGTTTCAAAAAGGCGCCAACCAAATAAGTCACTTGGGAATTCTGTAGCATCCCCAGGAAGTATACGGCTGGCCTATGCTGCTGAAAACCCACGTTTTTAAGTATCGGTATTAATAAAGATTTCCTCTGTGCCTCATAAAATGTACACAGAAAACGTGCTAGAGCTTGGGTGAGAGTTAATCGCAGGGACAGAGCATGATATTTTTGGGTCACATTGATCAAGGGGAAAGTTCAGATGACATCTCATGATGCCTAGGCAAAACTTTGCAAGTAAAGCCCTCTCCCTTATATTATTGACATACAACAAATACGGTTATACTCCAGCTGGCGTTTGTAAGTCCATCACTTCTCACATGTTGAGCTTCATAATCTCCCAGTCTTCCCTGTTAGATTCTACCTTAATTAAAAACAGATCTTTTACTTTTGCAGATTCCCCATTGAGACAGATTCCCGATTGGAAAACAGGTCAGGTCTTTTAATGGCTTTTAAAGATTTTTGTAAATAATTCAGCCATGAGAATCTTAGGTAATAATCACAGGACAAGCAGTCCTCAATGGTCTCACGATTAAGGGAGGCCTCTGGGTTTATCTGAACTGATATCCATAGTAGAAGAGGGGTGAGCCCCACTAGATCTGAGGCATAGGCTAGACCTAGTACCTCATATATAAAGTGCCATGAATTGCCAGGCCAAGGCCCAATAACCGCTTACAAAAGTGGTTTTGTATGGAGGCTGCTACAGTCTTTGTACCCCCACATTTCAGCCTCATGGATGAGAATGGGTAAGCGTTTTAATTTATAGATTTCCAACAGGGAGGCGATGGGTTTAATTCCCACTCTGGTGGATGCATTAAAAAGGGCTCCCACTGCACTGTTAAATAATTAGAATCTATCAGAGAGACACGTTGCAAAGTAATTGTTGGAATCAAAAATCAGACCCAGGTAGAGGAATTCACTGACTTTGGTAATATTAGCACCAATGGCTATTGGTCTCACCTAACTGCGCTGTGGACCACACAACACTTAATGTGACTTGGGGCCTAAATACAAGTTTGCGGTGCAGGAGTGGGGCAGCACGCCACCGCCCTTCTCCCTCACTGCCAAACATGACCACCTGCGACACGCCAGATTAAGAGTTTTCTCATTGTCTGGATGGTGGTCCTCCGGCATTTCTACGGGGGTGCCTTTGAAAAAGTCACTGCAATGGGAACACCAAAGCAAGGTCCTTCACGGCAAGGACTGTTAAGTCCATGCCGTGCAGGAACCTGGCATGCATGCAGACAGGGGGGCACACCATATGCCCCCATGCATGTATCCCAATGGCCTGAGCCGCCAGAGTCCTATGTAGGGCCCCCTTTGTTTTCTCACCACCAGCAGTTTCATGGTGTGAGACCACCATTAGACCACTGGCAGTGAGGAAACTTGCATTTTGCTTGGGTGGGCCCAAGCATATTGTGGTCTCACACCACCTCGCCACCACCAGGGTTCGCAGATCCCTGCGGTTTGAGCGGCCCCATGGCAGTCCGACTGCTGAAGTTGTAAATCTAGAGTCAGACCCCCTGTGCAGCGGTGACCGCCAAACTCATAATCTAGCCCTTGGAGATGTTGGTGTCCAAGTCTAATTTATTCATAAAGGACACGAAGTTGGCAAGAAGGACCCAAAGCCCATTAGGCATGCAAGCATGCAGCACTGCATCACCGGCGTAGAGAAGCGCCGACATAAGGATGGCCTTGATTCTGAATAGATCACTGCTGTTGCTAATGAAAGAGGAGTTTAAGTCATTTATATATAAAAGAAAAAGATGGGGGCCATTACCCTCCCTTGACAAATGCCACGAGCTAAGGAAACAGTGGGGGTAGGAGGCAGGCAACCCTTATAGTGGTTTTAGTGGTCTTAGACAACAATAGAAAACTCTCTAGGTGGTAGCTGTGGAGAGCAGCCTTCAGGCTTATCCAATAGGAGTTTTAAGCTGTTTGTTTTACTAGATCTAATCATGTAGTGTGGGTTAAACGAAAAAGAACCACACAGTGTATATATAAAAATATGTCTATTTATTACACAACACCCACTAACACCTTGGTATTTCTCCCACCCTGAGATATAAACACAAATACACAATAATACTTTAACTGTAAACAGGTAAGTAAGCACAAAATAAAGTGGTCTCCAGGGGAAGTCCAAACAGTATACTAAAAAAGTGAAATGCAAACTGTGACCCAAGTCAGGAGTTGGACCAGGAGCCTCAGGGGAGCTGGGGACACAAGGAACCACCCAAGGAAAGTGCCCAGAAACCCTACAGAGGCTGTGTGTAGAGCAGAAACACAATACTGCTATAGCCCATGGGAGACCCCTGGTGTGCCTATGCCTTGGGTACCTTAGTACCATATACTAGGGACTTGTGAGGGACGTACTTAACATAGTCACATTTAGGTAAGAAGCACATTGACTGGGATCTGATAAGCAGGATTCCAGTCAGACTAGTGAAAAACACACTGAAACCAGGCAAAAAGTGGGGGTAACCATGCTAGAAGCATCCTACCTTACTCCAGTGGGGTACATTCTCCATCTGTTCCATAGTTCACCCTGGCTGAGTCCTTAATCCACTTGCAGCCAATTATGCCATCAACCATACAAACTGCTGAAAAGGGTTGAACAATGGACATAGATATCTAGAACTGTAAAGCCATGGGATATTTTCTACCCAACTACAGCCAAAAAGACAGGACTTGTGAGTTGAGTATCCACGCACCTTGAGCCTTATGGCGTTCCTCAGGGACAATTCCTCTCTTGTCTTATCTTCAAGGCTTATATATATTTCTCCTGATCCAAATACTTGACAAACAAAAGCCACTTTCTTGATGAATGCAGATGATATGCAAATTCAGCTAGGGAGCATAACCCATTAACATCACCTTATTTATAGTCGGCATACATCTGTGGATTAAGAAAAATATCCAGTGCATGAAAGTAGATAAAACTGAAAACTCACCCTGTACCTTTTGACTATACCCAAGATGTAGAAACACCCCAATCAACCACCCAAAAAGACACGATGCTGGGTATACATTTTGAACTATACCCCGCCCCTAAGTCAATGCGGTAGTTAAAGGTACTCAGCTATAACTCTCCATGTTCAAAAAATCTGCAACATCCTCATACTTCTCCAAACTGATTAACAGGTGAAGTCATAAGCGCTCAGAAATTGTGACATGCCTCATCATCTGGGTCTCCTCCTAGTATCACTCTAGTGGCACTAAGGGGTGCAACCCTTTCAGAGGGAAAGGGGAACTCGCTGATGTTTTTTTAAAGCTATACAGATGGTAGCGATAAAACACGCTATAGTTGGACCTACAGATGTGAGCGATTGATTTGTGTGGGAGTGATAAGTGCAGTGCAAAATAATGTAAGATAGTGAAATCAAATTGAACAGTGAGAGAAAAAATCTTTAATCTTATCTCAAGCTTAAAAACAGTGCAATCTACAGTTTTCAACAAATGACTGTCTATGAATGGAAAAAAGAGGGTCAACATGTTTCAGCAGAAAAGGACATATTTATCCTATGCCTTCTTCAGGACTACAAAATTATTGCTACTGCAAGAGTGAAATAAATATGAAAAGGTTGGAACAAATGCAACCTCGTCACTTGTAATCAGGGATATAGCAAGTCCTCTGCAAGTTTCGGAATGCTGCTAGCTTCTGCCAACGAGTAAAATATTGATCCAAATGTAAAGGTTGGCACGATCTACAGTAGGGCTCATGAGTTCAAGACATCAAACATATATATATATATATATATATATATATATATATAGTGACATATTCAATCATCATCTATAATTATGAAAATTCATAAATGCATGTTTTTCATGCTTACCCGTGATGGACAAGGAAAAGACCTCACCTCACATGGCCGCGGCTCAGGAGGAAGGAGGCACCGCTCTATGAGAGAACATGGGAAAGAACAACAAATGTTCATGGTAACCTCCTATTCTCTTTACCCTCATTTGTCTATTGTATAACAGGAGCACCGTGTACACAAACAACAGCAGAACCCAGGCCTGACTCAAAAGTTACAAAATATTGTACAAATATTATAAAAACGAACTTGTGCAGTGATATCCGAAACTCTCCCATGATCTATATTTTGGTTAAAACTATTGTTATTTTGGAGTATTAGCGTATACCGTCCAGTGTTCAACCTGCACTACAAAGCACTTTACACGGACAGGATTTACCATACTCCCACTCTCTTTCTCTATGTTGGTAATCTGATCATAATTCCAAATGCCTCCACGTGTATATTCGTGGTTGAGGCTAATTGTTTAGCTCAAGCTCATTAACCTGACACAGCCCGTTTGATAGCGGACTCACAGACTACATTGCACAAACAAAGTCTTTCAAGTACTGTTTCCAAATCGTGGCTCAAATTATGATAATGCCTCACAGGACAGGCCACAGCTTAGTAGTGTACTCAGCGCATCCCTGCATGTTACAGAGCCCGAATATGGAGCTATACTCAGTCTCCTTCTCACTCATGGCTCCAATTCTGATCATGCACCTCGCAGCGAATCCCGGCTAAGTAGTGAAATGGATGCATCACTGCATGTTCAAGAGCCCGAATATAGAGCTCTGCTCAATCTGCTGATCTACACATGTCACTGTGCTCAATAACAGGGAATGCCAGAATCCCTCCAGCAACACGGAAGTGGCTTTCCTTTCGTAATCTAGACAATCATGTCAAACGGGAGTTTCGCGCTGTGTCTGCACACAAATCTTAAATGCTCACCTGTCTGTCGGTACCTCTGGCAGTTCGTTGAGCCATCTGGGGAGGTACTGAACATCGGGAGCCGCCATCTTTAAAAGATCCATAACCTAGCTACGTCACACGCAATGTTTACGGCCCGCCCGAGTCACATGACTCCTCTAAGGCTAGTGCGCAAGGAATCATGGGGATTATAGTTCCCAAAATCGGCATACGGAACGAAAAAAACAAAAAAAGCTTGTTTTTTAGAAGAAAGAGTGATGGGAATCCGTCCTTTTAAATAAAAAAATTTTGTAGCCTGCTAGAGTTATATAAGTTAGCGGTTACGGTTTCTTTAGGTCTCTTGTGGTTCTATCTGTTTGAATAGACCCGTGGATACTGTTGTTTTGTATCTATCTTGTGACCAGGGAGTATATCCACGCCAGGTCTTAAAAAACTCCCTTAGACCCTTCATACGTCATAGTTTTTCTTGAAGTCATAAGTGGCCTTCTAATAGAACACCTGGACTGTTGCAATATCATCTACAAGGGCCTCTGTTAGAAGCTCATCATGCCTCTGCAAAGGATGCAGAATTAAGGGCCAGATTCGGATGGCAGACTCTATCAGGAATAGGGAGCACCCAACAGGCTCTCGACGGTCCTGACATTGATATAATGATGCGACCACCACCACGCCGGTCGCAATGCCTATTGTTTTCATCACAGCGGGTGCTGCTGGCTGCAGCACCCACCGCAATGAAAAATAGGAACACTGCACATATCGCTGCACTACGTGGCAGGCACCATGCGGTGCCTGTCACATGGGGCAGGGACATGTTGGGGGGCACTACAGGTGTCCCTCAGTGCCCATATCGGAAGCCAGGGTGTAAGGGGGCCCACTGTGGGCCCCCAAAGTCCCTTTCCGCCTGCCTTTTCATGGCATGTTCACAGCCATGAAAGGGCCTGCAGAAAGGAACATCATAATGCATACAGCGGTGCTTGGTAATCACCACCACCATTGTAGGCATTACTCCGCCTCCAATGGACCGACAGGCTCCTTGAGCCTGTGGGATCAGTGGCAGTCTGACTTTACGACCACCACACAGCAACCCGCCATCAAAATGTGACAGGCGGAAAACTTGTTTGCGATGGCGGTGGGCCCACATTCATCGTAATCGGGCCCTAAGTATCAAGATTGTGCGTAAATCTCCACCAATAGAATGACAGGAAACATGCAATGAAAGCTTTTCACTGGCTTTCAGTAGACGTCGGGATCAAACTCAATGTTTGCTGAATCATCCACAAGGTCGAGTAGGATATCTACAGGAATTGTCTCCATCACACTGCAACCAGAAATCGATGCTCATTCTTTGCCTACCTGAACCATCAACAACTATGTAAGAGGACAATACACAGAGGTAAATCCCTGGAAGCTTGGGGTCGATGTTTTTGAATGCCCTCAACTCCCTTGAGAGCCAAAAACAACCAATTACGATTTAGAAAACTCCTTAAGACTTAACTATTCAGACTTGCTTTTTAATTGGATTCAAACTTCATTATTTCATGCTCTCTTCATTTAATTGTATGTTGTCTTTTCTTTAAGCACTCCCAAGGAACAAAAAGATAACATGAACTAATATATAATAAAAAAGTAATATAACATTTCATCTTGGTAGCACCTGCCATGGACTTGTTGTACCTGGCTTTATGTATCTGAATCTCCCTCACCAGCCATACCTTTATAAAAACAACTGCTTTGAAAGAGAGAGGACTATTTATCTCTTTCGCCTTATGCATTGCGCGTGTTGCTCGGATATGAATTTACCCTGAAAAAAAGAAATAACAAGAGATGTTTGGCGAAACAGGAACAAGTTGGTTTAATTAAATCCCGCAGCCGGGAGAGCATCGACAGAGTAGCATCTGAATACAGTCTCAATGTACATAAGTTTCGGCCAATTATATACACAGTTCATGAGGTACAATAAACCAATTCCACATTCTTAGAGAGCATGCAGGCCCGGGCCTAGTCATAAATTATAAGTACAATCATCTGATAACTGGGACACAGATGGATCTTGACCTCGGCGTGAGCTAGTATGGGCCAATGTGTATGTGTCCAGATGTACAGCATGGAGAGTGCACGATCACTACCTGTGGTGTGCGTGTTGTATCCTGATTGGCTGAGTGTTCATAACTACATGTGGCATCTAACTTTGTGGTATTTTGGGAACATGATCTTTTGGATAAACATGTTTTATTTGGGCCAATTGCCTCTGACCTCTTTGTGGTGTAGCTGCCTATCTGTGGGATCAATAAGAGTTTTCCCTGGTTTCGCGATTTATCTTTGGGTGTAACCCCACCTGTGACCTATCAATCAGAAGGCCTGAGTTTGGGTCACAGGGCCTGTCTGACCATGTATATATGACATGGGGTTGATGGGGAGGTCATCTTGGGTGAATTCGACAGCAATGATATGAGCTTGTTATTGTGTGTGCATAGAATATAGCGGTCATTGATATCATATTTACCAACATTCTCATTATTATGCGTACAGTTGTCATAGCGTACATCAACATTGCTTTCACTAGTTTTGACATTGATATGCGTGCATTGTTTATGGTGTACATCAACATTGCATTTAATGTTATTGCCGCTTTTGTGGTTGCTGATATCATGGTGTACATTAACATTGCATTTACCGATATTAACAAACATACTTTTGTTTTCTTTGAGACAAGATTAACATTTCCTCATGTGCAGAACAAAGAAGAAATTCATGTTGGAGGCATATCAGCTCCTTTGAGCTGTCATTTTTGTAGGTTGAATTCAGTTAAATACCATTCGTAAACATGTCTTTTGTTGACAGCAACAAATGGATCAAGTGGAGAAGGTGTAGCTTATGAATCAAGCTCTAAACGTGGAAACGATCTCACAAATATGATGGTAGGCAGATAAAAACATGGTGCTGCTAATTTAAGCTGGATAGGATGTGAAAAATTAAAAAAAAGAGGTACCTCTATTTGTATAGAAGTAGGGTAGTGAGGTTTCATTTAAGGTCTTTTTTTTTAACCCGCAGTAAAAGCATCTCTTGCACCATAGACATTCACTCCTTTGTTAAGTGTCAACAAAAAAGGCCTTGATAAAAAATGTAAAGCTCTTGGTGGATAATTGAAAAGAAAGCAGGCAAGCTTAATGCAGTGAGATGATAACAGGTGATAGATTATCAATTTTGTTTAGGTGGAAAGCAAACTGCAACACTGTTACTAGACAATGTGAACAAAGAGGAGGTCTGCAGAATCTTACTGAATGACACATGGGCTCAGTGCTTTGGTGGGGAAGTGGGAATGTAGTGCCATAAACGAGCAAGGAAGAGCTACTGTGTTCTACCTATATGATTGTTAGGGATTAGAGAAAGGTGTCCCGAACAAGGTCATAGGCAGGGTCTGCACCCCCGCCCAAGGGAGAGAAGACCCACCCCTTACACTTGCTGTTCTGTTAGTGTAGGGAGCTGGCTCTTTAAATAGTATACCAAAAAGAGGTATTCTGTGCAAAGAGTCCAGTTATTCCCTTATGAGTCAACTGGGGCTTGCTTTAGCAATCCTAAGGTGCTCTACCCTAGGGGACAGTTTGGTTGGGCAGCCTTAGACTTATCAGGGCGGAGTGCTAGACGTCTGCAAATATACATTCAGTCAATAAATGATGCGCATGGTTCAATAAGGAGCTCCACCCCAATTTATAAAAATAACTCTTATCCTTCTATAACATTTGGCACCAAGATCATCAAAATCAGGTAAGTTTGTTTTGTATGAATTTTTACAGGTTTGAAAAATCAACACTTAGTGCATTTTCTGAAGTGGCAATGTTATCCTATGGAACAAAGAAATACACTGCATGGAGGAAAGACATACACTGCATACACAACCTTCACACAGACTTACGGGACCAATCTCCCGAACTTAAGGTAAGTATGGGGCAAGTTCCAAGGCAACACTAACAGGTCACCTCAGGCGGCTCTGGGGCGGCCGGGTGCAGCGGTGCTTTTCAGCGTTGGGTGCCCAATGTTATACTATGTGGTACTGGTCTGGTAGAAAAGAGGCTTGCAGGCTTGGACTGGAAAACCAGTCAGGTTGAACCAACAAGTGGTCTCAAATCTCATGATACTCAGGGACATGGGGATGCCTTTAGTCCTCTTCTCCACAGGCCAGGGGCGACTGGTGCAGAGGTGTATTGAGGAGTCTGGTTCTCGTCACCAGGAACACACACAGTACAGGGGCTCTGCCCACAGAGGATGCAGGCGGCGGCAGGAAACCCACATTGGGCAAGTCTAAGGTTGGCTTTATTTCTGATGGCCAGGAGACTACGCTGGCACCGTTGGCCCACTTCAGCGCATGCTAAGCGACAATGGTGGAGTGGTGCTTTACGGTGTTGGGTTTTTGCAGTCCAAAGTCCTCTCCTGTCTCTTTGGGTGCCTGTAGGATGCAGGGGAGCAAATCCACAATTCAACGGGAGTTCCTGGTTCTTGGGCAAAGTGCAAGCAGTTCTCCCAGGCTTTTGCAGACATAGCAGCTGTAGGACAAATCATCTTTGGCGCAATTGTCGAGGATAAAAGACAGGCTGGCGGGGTTATTAGAGCACCTTGTCCTGCAGCCTGCAGTGGCAGTCTGTGAGAGTTTGGTGCTGGGTACCTTAGAGTGGCACAAGATATGCCGCAGCTCTTAGGGACCCACTTCAGTACCTATGACCTAGGTACCAAAGGTACCACTTACTTGGGGGCATATCAGCAACAACCGGCGATAATTATCGCTAAGCGCACTTAGCGCTAGGATAATTATCGCTGGCTATCGCCGACTTTTATCGCTGAGAAAGCGTGCTATTAGCAACGCTTATCTCAAAAGCGATAAAATTCCAGGCGCAAGCTGCCAATTGTGCGATTATCGCTGGAAATACAGCGATAATCGCACAACTTTTGGTGATAGCTTGCTGATGGGCAGGGCAGACTCAGCCATGATATCCACCTTCCATTGGATATCATGGCTAAATCAAACTAAAAGCAGGCGTAAGGAAAGTAGCGACGATAACCAAGGTTAGCGCTACTTTTCTTATTGCTATGCTTGTTAGCGTGCCCATTGATAATTGGAGGAATGTCGGTTAGCGACATTTCTCCAGTTATTTTGAGTTGGAACACCCACTTTGCATCTCATTAGAGATGCAAAGGTGGGCATTACGGGAAAGGGCGCTAAAGCAAGGATTCACGTGATAGCGTGACCTTGCTGATATAGCGATAAAATTATCGCCGCTTTTCGGCCAAAAACAGCCGCAGAAGCGGCGATAATTTTTTATCGCCGCCTTGTTGATATGCCCCTAGGTTTTTATAGAGGTGCTAAAGGCCTGGTCAGTTGGGTATCAAGTGACCAGCTGTCTTGTTTTGGGGAAAGAGCACTGGCACTGGGGACCGAAATAGCTGGAACCCAGTGCACTTCAGTCAAAGTTGCATCAAATACCAAGCAAAAAGTTGGGGGTCTAATGTACCAAAAACCCAGTTTCCTATACTTAGAGTAGAACTTCCGGGCCCCTGATGGAATAACAACTAGTGAATGAGATTCATTAATGCATTCTGCACATCACTTTTTTGTTATCCTGACCAAAAGAGAATATAGGACACTGAGGGTTCTATGGACCCATTTGAAGGTAAGAAACAGGCCTTACTGGTTGGGTAGTAAAATATATCCATAATGGGGATTCCGTGGGCCCATAAGACTCCTGGGCCATAGTGCAACTGCACCTGCTGCACTATTGAGAGCTACACCTCTGAAAGGGCACTATACCTTCTTTGCCTATTAAAACAAGCAATTATATGGACGACTGCAGGCCTTTTTCCTTCTTTTGACAGCATCAAAAACAAATCTGGGGATCATCTGCCAACCAAATACCAATGGTACCCCATCTATTCTAATTCTGCTGCAATTAAAGCAAATAATGACACTCACACTTTTAGTATTGATAGGGAGTGCATAAATGTACAGACCGTGTTTCTCATTAAAATAAACAAATGACAAGTCTTATTTCACACTCAAGGCAGAAAGGACAGAGTACCATTTTAACACCACAAATGTTTTGAGTACAAAGTGTGTGAAGTGTCAAAATCTCATGCCTAACAACTT
Source organism: Triturus cristatus (assembly GCF_964204655.1). Taxonomy (NCBI): domain Eukaryota; kingdom Metazoa; phylum Chordata; class Amphibia; order Caudata; family Salamandridae; genus Triturus; species Triturus cristatus. The sequence continues at coordinate 193,780,904 of NC_140582.1, forward strand.
AGGGCCCAATTCTGATGCGGTTTGGAAAGCTTCCCTACTGAATCGGATTGGGAGAGTCCAACCGACCGAGTAAGATGCATCCAGATACGATTTGGTTGGACTCCCATTGACTTCAATGGGAGACTTTGTTTTGACCGAATGTTGAGGCTCCCATTGAAAAAAGGGGTGGCTGGGGAAGTTCGGGCAGCCTGGTGCCTGCCACACTGAACGGCTGGTAAAGGGGGACCTATGGGTTCCCCCACGGGCCCAATTGGGAAGGCTCTGGGTGCAGGGGAGCCCACTATGTGACCCCAAAGTCTGATTGCGACTGCGGATTCCAGTCAGACGGCACGATTCAGAAAGGCTGTTCAAATCCAGCATCGTACTCGGTCATTCGGAAACGCGGCCCATAGAGACATACAATTCTGCTCCGTACGGCTTGGTCATTCCAAATGCCATCGGGTTGGGCTTTGATATTCCTAACGCCTAACTTGCATCATACTTGGTCGGTCGTAAACCTTTCCGAGTCGGTCAGAAAAACACGTTCCCGATCCGATTTAGAAGGAGCAAATGCCGTTAGGAGGCCTTCCTAACCGCATCAGAATCAGGCCCTTAGTGTAATTTGATTTTTAAAACTTCAAGTAGCTACATAAACATCATTGCTGTCTGAAGGAAACCGAGAGCCAGATTAAGGTAACGGAGGAGTGTGAACTGATTGTCAGCCGTCTACTCCATGCCGTGCTTAGAAGCCCCTATTTCTCAAAGCCTTTTGACCAAAAACAGACAATCCTGCAAAATCCTACCCATAGTAGTTCCAGAACTTGTCAGCTACTGCCTGACTTCTACTCTAGAGCCAGCCCATTCTGCAGTGCCTCTTACCTGACCATAGCATATTGGTGACACTGCATACTCCTAGAACAGCAACAAGTCTGTTTTGGCTACCCACCCCGGTACCTACTAGTTGTGTTCCTTGGGTGAGTACAGACGGAATCCTCATCTCCTGCTTTGCTGATGTCATCAAATTATTTTTAATAATGTCCTGTCCAGGGACATGATGGCAAGAAATGGTGGATTGGGAGGAGGGACTTAGGCATTCACCAGTTCTAGCTCTATAATGTCCCTGGGTGACACATCAATCGAGTCAAGCAAGAAATTAGAGAGTAAGGCTGTACTCAGGTAGGAACCAGTAAGTGACAGATGGGCAGCTGGAGCACGTCAGTTGAAGGAAATTTGTGGCAGTCTGCCTAATACCACTAGGCCAGAGTTTCTTGGTTTTATCTAACTAGATCTGAAGAGTTTGGAATTTGCACACCCCTAGATTTCATACAGCACCATCAAAAAGAGCAACTATTTTGGTGTTTCTTTTTCTAAACACCACTGTGTCTTTCACTGCCTTGATGAAGATGGTTGGGAGGTGTTGGGGCAAAACACTGAAGGCCAATGTGGCTATTTTACAGTAGGGGAGTAATTATACCCTTCAGTCTCCAGTGATGTGCTCACAGGATCCCCTTATAGATTTCACTTATGGAAAATGCTTTTGTTACTTACAGAGCTATTATGCAACAACATATGCTTTTTCCCCATGTGCTGTCACAGTAAAATGATCCTTCTCTCAGCTTTTAGTATTTACAGACCTATTCTGAGATACTTGTCCTCTTCCCAGGTGCTTTGGGGTACAATCATGTAGTTCTTAAAGATATTTAATACTATGACTATCTACAGACCTACCTGAAAGTAACATATAAGCTGTGCCCAGGCATTATATATAGAATTATAGATGGGAAACAGTGAAAATATTGTTATGTCTTTCACCAAGTTGTGATAACGCCGGATTCTTATCTTATCTTATCTTACCACTCCTAAGAATACTCAGCCGACTGGATATTTTATCTGCTGTGAAGTGTGATGGGGAGAAAAGCAATACATCCAAAATACCAATGGATCAATACATTTAAACACCTCACTATGAGATTAAAAAGATACTTGGGCAGTAATAAAAAATTTATCGTACTATTCTGATATGATAAAGCATGAAAAGGATAAGCAACTCCAAAAAGATTAAACTTGCGATGACTGCTCCAACATTAACCCCGGACGTAGCACTCCGCTTCGCCCACGGAGTGTACATAGCGCTGCCTGCTTCGCAGTTTTCAAAGTAGGCGTAGCAGGCAGCGCTATGCACACGCCAGGGAGAAGTAGAGCTGCCTGCCACCCGCCACCCGCCACCCGCCCTCCTTTTAAAATAATATCAAGTATAATAAAAACATTAAATAGAATCACTTACCTGCAGCACGGCGTCTCCGGGGCTCCCTCTTCCTCGTTCCCAACTTCTTTACACAAATGCGCATGCGCAGACGCCCGTGCATGCGCATTTCTCACATTTGTGTAAAGAAGTTGGGAACGAGGAAGAGGGAGCCCCGGAGACGCCGCGCTGCAGGTAAGTGATTCTATTTAATGTTTTTATTATACTTGATATTATTTTAAAAGGAGGGCGGGTGGGAGGCAGGCGTTGCGTAGTGGGGCTAAGCGGAGCGCGTGAGTGTGCGTAGATTTGGGCACACTACGCGCTGCTTCACATAGCCCCACTATGCCCACTACGCCCAGGCCTGTCCAACATTTAAATCAGTCCTCATTTGCCTACAAAAGGAAACGGTTAGTCTGTCCCTACACTATCATTAAAATGACATCCCTACTTAGCATTTTCCCAGCCTATTCAGAAAAAGGTGCCTGCTCGTGAAGACTTCCTAAGAAGTACACTCACGTTGAAAGGGTCAGCAGAATACGCTCTAAGTCTCCTTCCTCAGTATCGATGTCTTCCTTCTACCCTCTAACCACTCTCTACTCTCTACCTTCATCTGCTCTCATCTTCTGCTCCTCTGGTCTTCCCTCTGCTCATCTGCTTCTCTCGCATCTCCACATCTTCTGACTTCACGTCCCTTGGGGCACTGTCCCTAATACAAAATGCACAACATGGAAGACACGCCTTCGAACCACCTCCTCTGGCTCGACATCTCTCGGAGGTAGATTTCCACTGAAACCTGTACCTTATCCAGCAACTGTTGGAACGTCCTTGAGTCCCAGGCTCCTTCAGCGCCAAAAGTATTGCCCTCCATTTATCAGCATTCCTGAAGACTCTTGTAACAGTTTCCTTCTGTACCTAACTCCTAAAAGAAAAGTTTAGTTCTTAGCTAACGAGAACGATGTCCTTGCACCTGCAACAGATGCTTGGGAATTGAACATCCTCGCACACCCATGATTTTTGCTGACTACCTCTAACGAGAGCCTTCCCAAGGGAAAGCATTTCAGGCCTACAAATTCAACTAACATAAGAAATACAAACAGGCCTTTCAAATTAAACGTGAATGAGGCCTTTACACATCACGAATCACATCAAACATTACATTTTTCAGGCTCTATGTTTCATAACTATTAAGCAATATTAATCATTCTATATGTGCAGACTTTAGTATGGTGCATGTTTAAATCAAATGCATTTCATAACACGTGAACTACTTCATTAAGCATTTTACCCTAACAGATTTCCACAAATGCTTCTCTAACATAACATTTACACAATTCATTAGGACTCCACATTTCTAATATTCAGTCCATTAGTATAACACACGCATATAAATATGTGGATACCGACTATTTGTGATTATGATGCACCCCTACGATTTTCAGAACATTTTGACGCTCTATCAGTTGTTTGAGTAACATCAAATAGACTACAAGAACGAAGCACGCTTTGTCTATGATGTCAGTCAGAATCCCGAGGAGAAAAACATCCCCGTAATTCACTTTTTACCCATCTATAATTTAATGCTATGTTTGGCCCACAAAATCAGCAGGGGCGGCCAGCACTGTTTGAGGGTGGGGGGGGGTAGGCTGCATTTAAAAAATAATAAAAATAACACGCCTTGCCGCTGCCGTGTCCTGCATCTTCACGCCTGCTTGCCTGTGTCCGACTCCATGTCGGAACAGGAAGCAGGCAGCCAGGCTCCCACCCCTAAGCCAATCACAATGCTGCAATGCTGTCACGGTGGTCAGCCAGGGGCTGGAGGGGTGGGCATGATCTCCATGCAGGCTGTAATAGAGTCATCATAGAGAATAGGGAAGTGCACATGACAGTTTTGGGCTGCGCGAGAGGGCTGACCAAACAGTCATTGCGCACAGGAGTGTTCTACCACTCCTCCCCTTCAGCCCTGCCCCGCCCCCTCATGTACGCTTTCTGCAGCAGAAGGACAAAATAAGATGATAACAACATTCCTTTATTATCATTTTATTTTTTCCATTCTTTTGCTGGCAGTGGGGCAACTCTCCTCCGCCTTAACAAATGAGCCATCATTGAAAGTCAGCCCCTGCTTTTAAATGATGCTCATGGGCAAAGGGGTATTGGAGGAGCAATACATAACATGAACTCTCCTCATTGGCCCAAATGTGAAAAATAACTCGCATACCTGCCATCCTTAACCACCTCCCACCACCTTCCCCGCTTTCCTTTCTCCTACTGCTGATGTGCTTTCTGCTTTCAGTCAAAGCAAATGAGCAGCGCTGCTGTAGCCTGTGGGCCTAGAAGGCCTTTATGGAGTAGCAACAGTGAGTACTGAGTTTTGTTATTAACTGTTGCTATTTAATAGCAATGACTCATCAGATTAAGGTATAAGCAATAGTGGCTCTTTATCAGAGCCATACATAAAAATGGTATTATCAGATGGCCTTCAGAATGGTGAATTCTTCAATAAGTTTACAGATTTACTCTGAGATAATGTGTGACAAACACCAAAGACTGATGGGGTAATAATATGTTATTCTCATTATGTATGGCCTAACCCGAAGCAGCATCTGGGTAAACATTATAACTTCAGGATGAGTAATGTTTTCCTTATTTATAAACCTACCCTTGCATAATTACAGCTTCTTTCCAGGTATTATAAGGGTACTGCCATGCAGTTCTAGGATTAGTGACTGATTTGTGCAATTGCAGAACTACCATGCCTCGATAACATACCACTGAGTCTAAGACTTTATGGAGGTCTATCCATGCAAATCTTGTGGTGGGGGTTTAGGTAATCTCCTAGCTGGCAAGTCTAGTCTCTGTAGCAATAAGAGATCTTACTAGGGGGGCGTGGCTTGACGCCCGACTCGAATGGCGGCGTTCCTGTAACGCTCTGGGAGGCCAGCCGACACAGCCACATTCTGCAGTGTCTCTCACATAAGAGGTGAGCAGTTTCTGACGTCGGAAGATGTGCTGACATGCACACTCCGTTTCCTGAACCTTTTCCAGACCTGTAACACAAAGAATTTATTCTTTTGCACCAGACACTGTGTTACCGCGGACGCCATCTTGCTTTTGAAGCACTCTCCCTGAGGGAAAATCCCGGTTAGAAAATGGCGTGCGCTCAGGCACACGAAGATTTTTTTTTCTTCTCCTTCATTTAAATGTTCAATTACTTGAATTCTGTGGTCTACTGCCTATGGAGCCTCCTGCTTGACTTTCATCTACATGGGGTACTTGTTTATGACTCTCTCTGCTTTATCCAGGATTGGTTATTGAAGCTCGTTTGTTGTGGAGCACTGACAACCTCATAGTCGTCATAGTTTCTCTAAAATTGGATGTGAGGTTTCTTATTATGCATGTTTATTAGGCACTGCTCTTGACATTCCAATATCGCCATTGAGTCTGACAGTGCCCTAGTCTTGACGACTGTTTTACTGAAGTGCGCTGTATTTGCTCTGTCTTCAAATCCCACGAAAGCTCAAGGTCAATATCAACAAAGCGTCCACTATTCAATACAAGTTGTCTTCCACGCTCCACCAGCAAAGAGACAGATGTAATTGAAGTATATCCTTGAATGCTGATAATTATCAGAGGTATTATACGTACATCAACCTTTTATATATGAGAGCTGACATGTCAATTTATGTTCATGACTATCCTCACTGCCTATCCTTTTTCTGGGGATTGCGAAGCTCGAACTGTATTTCATTTGTAGCTCAGTCAGCCATACCTACTCACTGGAGGTAGTCTTGACCTCATTAGATCACAGTACTACTAAACTTTTGTGCATCATCTCTCTATCTCTCATATGGGAAGACTTAAAAAGTTGGGATCCTCTACACATACGTTTATCAAAAATTCTAAAATCTTCTCTGAATTTTCTAAGATGGAGGAGTCGTTGGCGCCTATCGCCAAGACAGTATCTCCTTTGCCTGCAGCCACTTCTACGGCTGGCAAAGGTACTTCCAAAAGACCCACCTTCTCCGCCAAAAGCCTCTTCTCCTGTATCTTTAGAAATGCTGTTGAAAGAGATACGGGCGCTTCGCCCTTTTATGGAAGATACTTCTACTAAACTGCAATTCCTGACGGAAAACTGGTCTCAGATGAATGAACGTCTCACTACAATAGAACAAAATATCTCTTCACTTAACCACACTCAAGAGAAGGTTGCTATGCTTCAGTCTCAGGTGTCATCTTTGCAGCAACAGGTAGAGGAACTGGAAAACCGAAATAGAAGAAATAATCTTCGCATTTATGGTCTGCCGGAAGGCTCAGAAGGGCCAGATCCCATATCTTTTTTCAAATCCTTTCTTCCTAATATATTGCACCTACCTGAAGAGACTTCGCTCAGCATCCAGCGAGCTCATAGACTTGGTCAACAACGAGGTGATACCTCCTCTTCACGGAGACCAAGAGGGGTCATCAAGTATTTTCTAGAATATACAGATCTTCTCAAGGTGCTCTCAGCAACCAGGCCTATTCAACGTATCTCATGGTCTGGTTCTACACTATTTTTTCCTCAAGATTATGCTTAGTCCACAGCGAATAGGCGCAAGGAATTTTTACACAGATGGGTGAAATGGGTGCTAGATACTGCCTTTTTCACCCCTGCCTAATCAAGGTTACATATAACAACAAAACGACAACCTATGACGACCCTGTCAAATTGAAAATTGTTATTAATTTCTCCAAAACTGACTCTATGGACTTTTCTGGAGCTTCATCTTCTCTTGACGTTTATTTGGTTTTTCTTGTTTCTTTTTTCCCTCTTTTGGTGTGCGCATTTACCTCACATCCTCATCTTATTGATTTGCTGTGGTGTGTTCTTGTGACCGGCTCTACTGGCTATGGATGTTAGATTTGACCTCTTTCACCCCTGCCTTTGTCAGGTCACTTATAACAGCACGACAACGACCTATGAAGGTTTTGTTAAAATGCAAAGTTTCATTAACCTCAATAGATCTGACCCTATGGACTCTTGTGGAGTTTCTTTCTTCCAGGATGTTTAATTGGTCATCTTGTTTATTATAATGAAATCTACTATGCGTTTAGTGTTTTTTTTTAGACTTTAGTGTTTAATACTTTCATTTATAATATTTGTCGGTTTTTTGGATCATTTGTTTCGCTCGCTCTTGTTATGTTAGCATGTCTATTTATTTTATGTTTGTTTTTATTCTTCTGTAATGATGAATATTGTTGTCTTCTGTTTTCCCCTCTTCCCTACAGGACCTTTAATGTACGCACTCATATTGTACCCTCACCTTAATTGAGTTGCTGTGGTTTATTCTCGTCCTCGTCTCGTTGGGTGTGGATGTGCCATTCATTCCTCATGGCTTCACCTCCCCCCCCCACTCCTTTGCGATGTCTTTTGAATTAGGTATGTTGTATCTTTTTCATTGTCGGTCTTTTTTCCCCCTCCCTCTTCTTTTCTTCTCATTTTCTGTTTTTGCATTACTTCCTTATCTTTTTCCACTTCTCTTTTCTCTCTTTTCCTCCCTCTCTGGGTTTCTCACTAGGTTCTTACGTGTATATTTACTTTCCTTAGTTTTTCTTTTATGCTGTTTTTCTTAATTTTTTGATCTTTCTCCTTTTTTTATCGTACTTCTTTTTCCCTTTCTCTTCATGTTGATTTTCACTTTTCTATCTAAGTTTATTATCCCCTATTCTTCTTGGTTTCTTATCTTAAGCTCACTTCTATATTTATTGCTCTCAATTTTTCGTTATCATTATTTTGTATGCATTTATGGTTGGAATGTTACAGATCTTACCTTTTATGACTCAAAGGTCGTTGTGGGCCTTGTTTTCTCTGTTAAGTTATTGTTGTTTCTATGTCTTTGAAAATCATATCATGGAATGTCAGAGGTCTGAATTCTCCTGTGAAAAGACAACGTGTTTTAACGCATTTATCCAAATTAGGAGCGGATATTGTATGTTTGCAGGAATCACACTTGAATGCTACAGAATCTTTGAAGTTGCGAAAAAGTTGGGTTGGGAATGTCTTTTTTACTCCAGGTGATGGTAAACGCAATGGAGTTGTTACTCTTTGTCATAAATCGTCAAATATTAATTTGCTCTCTCAAGAGTCTGATGAAGATGGCAGATGGTTATACAGTAAATTGCAAGTTGGTGGTGTTCCGTTATCTTTGTTCAATGTTTATGCTCCCACTAATGGAGACCCTCTGTTTTGGTCTTCTTTTTCTCAGCAAATTTCCTCCCGTATTGACGATAACTTTATCCTCGCTGGTGATTGCAACCAAGTGATGGATCCCTTCATAGATCGAGCTCACTGGTGTCTTTTAAGCCTCATAAAGCTCATAAAATGTTCGTTCAAACCATTTAACAATATAAACTCATAGATGCATGGGGAATTTGTAATCCCACTATTAGAGAATTTATGTTTTTCTCCCCAGCCCACCAAACTCAATCCAGATTGGATTATTTTTTTATATCTCATAATTTATCCTAAACCCTAAGAGGCACTGAAATTGGCTCTATTCTCATCTCAGATCATGCTCCCACTTCCATTCAATTGGACATAGTTTCAAAGTCTAATTAACAAGAATATGGCGATTTAATAACACTTCTTTTAGATCCAAATTTTCACTCATCATTTGTTTCCATTTTCAATGAATATTTTTCTATTAACCAGACCGATAGTCTTCATTTTTCCGTAATCTGGGATGCATTCAAAGCAGCAGCCAGAGACTTCATCATTGGTTATATCTCCAAAAAGTGTAAAAATGCCCGTAAAATTGCTAGTGATCTTTTGGCTGAGATAAAGAAGCTAGAACACTCCTACTTCTCCTCCAAATCCAAAGATTGCCTTTCTCAACTTCTTAAGGCAAAATTTCAATTGAACAAGGAATCTACAGATAATGCCTCATTATATTTGCTGAAATCAAGCGCAAAGTTCTATAGTGGTCAAAATAAGGCTAGCAAACTTTTGGCAAATTACTTAAAAACTAAGCATAATAAGTTTAATATGATGCTGTTTACTATGAACATAACACATTGCGCACTAAAGATCCAGAGATACTTAATGAATACCTTCTCTTTTGCAAATCACTATACTCCCCTGAGACCACACCCTTAGATTCCGATATTAGACAATTTCTCTCAGGTGTCCATAAATCTTATAATTCTCAAATTGACTTTACCCCCTTAGAAGCTGATTTAATGCAACAGGAGCTTCTTAATGCCTTAAAATCATTTAAGAAGGACAAAGCTCCGGGACCTGACGGGTTTAGATTTGAATTTTTTAACCACTTTGCTCCTATTCTTCTTCCTAAACTACTAAATCTTCTAAATCTTTTTACACAGTCAGGAGGATCTTCAGGATCTTTTTTAGATGCTCTAATATGTTTAATACCGAAAGATGGGAGGGATTTGAAATACTGTAAGAATTATAGACCCATTTCTCTTGTAAATATTGAGTATATATTTTTTCTAAAGCCCCAGCTATTCGTCTCGAATCCTTCATACACCAATTGTTGGGAGCAGAACAGTGTGGTTTTGTTAAAGGCCGTCTCCTTTCCGATAATACCAGATTGTTCTTTGATATTTTATCAAAAGCCTCACACTTACCTTACTCATTAGCTGCAATAGCATTAGACGCTGAGAAGGCGTTTGATCGAGTAAATTGGTCATATCTATTTCACACATTGAAATGGTTTGGTTTTGGCTCCAAAATCATTTCTCTAATTTCTATTTTATATTCCACTCCAAGAGCAGCAGTTTTCGTGAATTGTACTTCATCTCCCTATTTTGAACTAAAAAGAGGGGTACGTCAGGGTTGTCCATTATCCCCGTTCCTCTTTAATCTAGCCCTGGAACCCTTTTTGTCTAAAATTCGTCAAAATGCTAACATAAAAGACAACCCAATTTAAGTTAGCTGCTTATGCTGACAACATCATATTATTACTTTCCGATCCTCAAACTTCTCTCCCCACCTTCTTACAGGAAGTAGAATTGTTTGCCTCCGTTTCTGGATATAATCTCAATAGGGATAAGTGTGAAATCTTACCCCAGACCAAATTTACATTCAAAGATGATTTTAGCTCCTCCAACTTTGCTTGGAACCTACGCCACATTAAATATTTAGGCATTTACTTTACCCCGTTGATTTTGACAACAATATCTCTTTGCATGGAGAAATGTTTAGATAAAATGACCTCTCTGACCGCGAAATGGCATCCTTTATATCTTTCATGGTGGGGTTGTCTTGATACCATTAAAATGATGCTAGCTCCATTAATTTTATTCACCATTTCAAACATCCCTGTCCCCATTCCTTTAAAATTATTTTCAAAGTTTAACTCTATATTATCATCCTTTCTATGGAACAAAAAATCACCTTGTATGTCCTTACTGTGATTAATGAAACCTAAAGTAGAAGGTGGAGTTAACTATCCCGATTTCCCTACTTATCATAGATTCTTCCTACCTCACCAAGCTTCCAGATGGCTCTCTGATTCTTCATTGGAAGGTCCTTTGTGGGTGATACTCAAACGTTCCTTTCTTTCCCCCTTTTCTTTTAAGGAATTTCTCTCATTCACTCGTAGACCACCATCTTTTTCTGCTCCTATTCTTAAGTACACTTGTAAACTTCTGGGTTTTTCTCCATCCCCATCTCCCACTGATCTGGAATCCTTCTTTAACTCTTCTTTATGGCACAACACTTCCATTTTAATTGGTGGAAAATCCTTTTATTGTAGATCTTGGAGAGACAAAGGATTAATTTGGATACACCAACTATTTCCCCAAAATAAGATCTTGTCTTTTTCTGACGCCAGTCAACTTTTTCACTTACCTCCTTCATTCCAATCCAAATATAATTTACTTTCAAAAGCTCTTTCAAAGGCTTATGCTCAAATCCTAATTCATCCGAAAACTCCCCCGGTCAATCGTTTGTGTGCATTTCTACTATCCTGTCCTGAAGCTTCTAATATTTATATTCACATATGATCCTCGCAGCTCGTTAGAGCAAAGACTAAAGTTGAACTTTCTTGGGAAGCAGATCATGGGGTTGATTGGCCATCTTCTCTGTGGAACAAAATACGGTCCAAAATTAGGAAAACTTCCAGTGGGACAAATGTTACTCAAACGTTGTTCTTTATATATAACAGACTCTTTTTCCACCCGGTTGTTTTCCATAAGTGACATGTCGCAATACCGGACATCTGTTGGTCCTGCTCCTCTCCGCTAGCTGACTTAAAACACTTGTTTTTATTTGTTCATACATACATAACTTCTGGAAATCTGTTTGGAATCAAATTAACTCTATTTTCAATTCTAACTTTCCTTTTTCTATCACGAAGATATTTTTGGGGAGTTTACTTCCTATCTGGGAGGACCATACTTCTAACACAAGGATTGTCGACTTACTGTTGGCAATTGTCTTACATCAGATCACTAAAAATTGGACGGATATTACGAACCTGTCCTTCCAGGCTTGGTGGTACGCAGTGTGGTATCATCACCGATTAGATCCAGCATGTATTCATCCAATCAATCTAGCCATGAAACGCCTTAATATTTGGTCACCTATTACATCATTTATTGATTCCTGTGCTAAACGCTCTTTTTTTTTAGCTCCTGCTCAACAAGAAGTTGCTCGACCTCCATTACAATCCACATCTTAGATATTAAAATCATATAATACATTGTTATATTTTGCCAAATACTATGTTGTTATATGGCTGTAAAATGCAATGCACTGTTATATAGCTATAATGATACTTTTCTGCTTTTTCATTCCATCCTAGATATGCTTATATGATACTTTTAACTTTTCTGCTGCCCCTTTTTCTTTCTTTCTTTTTGTTCCCTTGCTCCCCTCATATTATATTGTACTGTATCACTTGTTTTTTCTTCAATAAACTTACTTTTTTAAACTAAAAAAAAAAAAAAAAGATCTTACTAAAGTTTAATTATATGAAACAAAACTCCTGAAGATGAAAACCTTTGCTATGAAGAAAGATGGTAGATTACCATGTGTACGTCACATCGATTCATTGATTTTAAGGATATAGTTTTCCAAATGTGGGATATTGCAGAGGTTGGGTTGTAGGGCAATAATACATTAGTGCATGGAGAAATGTCAGTGAGTGAAATAGGGGTACAGTGAGGGGATGACCCCTCCTCATCTTACTTTTGGGGGGCCTACCAATTTTCAATATGCCTCAGTGCTGAAGTACGACAATGCCAATCAGGGATATACTCGATGAAATTATGTCAGAAGAACCTAGCGGATGGATTTTAAAGTTCTAGTGAGCCATGCAAAGAACTCTGACATGAATCTTCTATGCCAACAGAAGCCTGTATCAGAGCCTAGGCCGAGGCCCATCTCAGCTGTTAAAGCAATATTACAACTTCTGCTGAAACAGCACTCAGATGTTTCTTCAGAGGCGAGTCATCAACTTTGGTTGTGAAAGCAGAGCTTCTATAAACAAATACCTACATAGTATTTTGCAACAACACATTACAAACCGACCCGTTAGGGAACAAAACTAAAAACAATGAATTGCTCATGTTTGCAAATCAATACCATTAACAATGTATCGCACTATGCTGGCTTTCTTTGCACCGAAAGAACAACCTCAATAAAAAATAGAAAATGAGTGATTCAATATAATACTAATAATAACAACAATAAGAAAAAACTCGATAAAAATAGAAAACAAGTCATAAAATATACTACTTCTACTACTGCTAGTACTGCTACTACTACTACTACTACTACTATTGCTGCTAATAACAATAATAATAACTAGCACAACTTGTTTTAGATAGATAAAGATTAGATTTAATTATGTTTTAAATCTGTTTTAATTAAATGTGTAATGCCTTTCATTAACCTTTGAATACGAAAAATGAAATGATGTAAAATGTACTTTAATTCTGTGTTTTTATGGTCACTGCTATGACCGAATAAATACTATTGAACCTGAACCCCAGATGGAGCTTAATAGTGCTGTTTAACCATTGCTAAGCATGGCAAATAAGTATTAGAAGAGGTAATAGTTCTCAATCTATCAGCCTTGAAAGGTTGAGTCAGCTCTCTCAATCTGCACGTTGTAGAGAACCTTCAGTGCAGTGCCATGGGGAGCCAGCCATGTCAGCTGCAAGTCCCTGAAAAACTGCAAAGGATTCCCCTCTGTAAGTCACTGCACCAGTTACTAGTAGAGTCCAAGTAACACCTTAGTCATCAGGGAGAGGCGAAACAGTGAACCAAATGCCCCTGTTATAAGCTCAAGAGATATTCCAGTAGAAAACCACAGCCCGAAGGACAGGTTGACCTTGATCCTGGAACAGAAGCCATGATCACATGCCTCAGGGAGGAGCTGGCGAGGCAGAGAAAACACTAGACCAGCTTCTCGGAAAAAAAGATCAAGAACCTCACAGGAGACCCTGGCTCAGATTCAAACTGGAAATATAGGAGTAGCACAGATACTCAACCGCAGTGAAGAAACACAGGTCCTGACAGAAGGCGCCAAACAGGAAACGGTGTTGCTGGTTTGCCCAGAGACTCAAAACAAAAGCTTGAAGGGCAGAGAGAGGAAGGAATAGGGACAATGGGAGGAGCAAGATGCACAAAAATCTCAGCGACTGAGTACCAGAAGTGTTATCACAGACAGCAACGTTCATGAATAGCACTTGTTACAACGCATGTGTTTACAACACATGCCATTGCAACAAAGGTCGTTATATCAGCTTGCTGTAGGGGGGGCGCTGGAGTTTGGAATAGTATAATTTACTATTCCAACTCCAGTGTGTGCAACAGTGGAGAAGGTGTTAGATCGAAAATCCAACAAACCCAACACTTTCTGCCCCCTAGAGTAAGTCATTGTAATGACAACTTAGGCCACAAATTGTCATGCCATCAAATCTGAGGAGAGTTACCATCACTGAATGGGCAGCGGTTTAAGACTATTTATTATGGTAGGTTGCAGACATTACAACCTCCCGCAATCGGTGTACCTCAGCAAAATTCAAAGAAAGAACTTCTCAATGCTGAATAATCATGGTGGACCCCACCTGACTCTTTTCTATGTTTAAAGTAGGCTCTGATATCACTCATGCATTTATTTATTAAGAATATGCAGGGGCACCGCTCTGGCGCAAAGCGATGCTAAGCACTGCGTCAATTTACTTACCCTAATGAAAGCTTGTGGGAGTAATGCAACAAGGGCATGGTGCTACCCGACACCCACGCAAAGTCTGTCCCTTGCGCTGTCGGTACGTCACTTTTAAAATGGAAAAGAGTGACGTACTGGTGGCGCTGGTGGCGCAAGAAGCTTGTAAATAAGCCCCTGAGTAAATAAGCTTTGTCAGACTTATGTTTCTTAACCTGACAGAAAACAATGCCCTCTACTGTTTTATTACAACACCAAAGTCCCCTTTTCTCTTCCTACCTAATTGCTATGTCCTTTGGTAGCATATTTGGGCCATTTGAATTGTTATGTTGAGAACCATGATTGGAGTGACTATTTTGAACCTTTTAAATCTTCACTTTGTGATTGTACACAGCTTGTATTTTATTTGTCGCTTTATTTTTACTGTTTGTTTTATTCTTAACACAAAAGGCTTGCAAATAAAAGTACTTAAATAAACCTAGTGAACTTGTACGCCAGTATTTGATTTTGTGCCCTACAGGCCACATATATATGTCAGCAGCAAGCACTTAATTCATTGAGACATATTACTGAAACATTCCCAGTAATGGTCCTATTAGCACCTCAGATAGAAAACAAGCTTCAAAAGCTTGATGACCACCTAATATATATAGACAGCTCACAAGCGGTATTATTATTCACATTTATTACCTACTGTTCTCATCGAATTTTTTACTTGTACCAGAATCACATCATGAACAATCATCATAACATTAGCAACAAAAACACCTTTTACAAATTGCAGTGCGGTTGCACAATATTTGATAATGGGATTAAAATAGTTTGAAGTAGGTATTAAGCAAGAAAAATACATTGACAAGCTAAAAGAGTTTTTCCTAGATTAGGCAGCAGACATTAAGATGTTATTAGAGGCAGATATTAGATGCATTTATCTTTCATGCTTGCCCAAGTGTATCGGACTACACAAACAGCATCAAACAAAAGGAACTGGGATGTGACCAGCAGCATTTTCGATTCGAGGCCCTCTTGAAGGGAAAAATCTGTGAACTATCATCAACAAGGCACACATTTCCATCAAGGAACCAGACAAGAAAGAGAAAACGGATTTGAGGAACCCTTTAATCTTCCCACTTGCAGATATTAATTCCCTGCATTAGCAGAGACATAACACTCTAGATTGTTAAGAGGTCCAGAGTAGCGCGAGCTCAGTGAATGACGAACGGAAAAAAAGGTGTCACAGGCACAGTACATTGACTAAGAGCATAAAACAAATAAAATAGTTTGGAGAAACACAGAAAGCAAGCTTTGGACAGAACAATGCTTGTTTCTATGATAAGCACAGGGAAAACAAGGACTGTTGCCATACAAGCGGAAAAACGTCCGCCTTTATTTGAAAGGAAAATGTCCTTCCACCTTCGTTTGAAATCTCCATTACTCCTTCCACTCCTTTCCCTCGATGTTATTAGTGATTCCTCTTAATTAGCAGGTGCAGGGTATGACTGCCCTCGTCTGCTTCACTGTTATTGGCTAGGGGAGCTGCAATGCTAAGTGGACTATTTTTAAAGCCCTTGCATGGTGAGGTTGGTCTGTGGAAGCCTTGACACACAACTCAAGTTGCTGTCTGACACACTATTACTGCTCAAGGTGGTGCTGGCTCACTGCTGTGCAGATGGTAATGTGCAGTGGCATAACAAAACTTGAGGGGGCCCACTGCAGGGTACGTGGAGGGGCCCCCTCCGGACACATCGTAAGAAAGTGGCTCTGTATATACTGTCCCCAAATAGGTACAGTGTGTGCAGAGTCCACAGTCCCCAGAGGTTTGGCAGAGGCTAAAGTTAGATATAACTTTACTCTCTAAAGTGGTAGCTTGGTCGAGCAGTAAGGCAGTATCAGAGGACAGTGTAAAGCATTTGTTGTACACACTCAGTCAGCAAATGGTCTCACACACTCAAGAACTGAACTCTAGGCCAATGGTTTGTATATAAAAATATATAGTTGCTTTATTTTAGAACTACAAGTAGGTATCAAAATATACTTTCTCAGAGTGAGATGCTTTAGTTAAATACTTTCAATAGGCAATAGACTTTTGAATGCAATAGTTACAGTTGTTGCAATAGGCAACACAATTCCAAACACAATTATAACATTGAGCTCAATGGGAATTTCTAGTTAAATGCAATTGATTACTTTTTGGATTACTTTTCTTACCACAGGACTTGATCCTAGATTCAGTCCTGGGACATCTCCTTTAAACAGTTGAGTAAAAACGTTTCGGTTACAGGTATGATTTTTAAGGAATATTATTGTATTTTAAAAGTTGACACTGAAACTTTTTCACATAGAATCACCAATGTTATCCTATGGGAGGAAATTCACTTAGCAGGTAAGTAGGGTTATCGTTACTTTTTCTTACTCAGTGTTGGATCCTGGATCCAGCACTGGTGCATCTCCTGTAAACATTTGAAAGAATACGTTTTTGTTATACAGGCGATTTTTAACGAATATTTGTACGTTTAAAAAATCGACACTGTGAAGAATTTCTGGCAAAAACCATGCAATGTTATCCTATGGAGGAAAATCAAGTCAGCGGTAAGTACGGTTGTAATTATTTTTCAGGGCCAGTGCTGGGCATCAAGATCCAGCACTGTGATCGCTCCTGATAGCAGGTGAGTAAATTCGTTTTAGTTGCTTGGCTGATTTTTAGTGAATATTTTAAAGTTTCAAAACTCGACACAGAAGAATTTCCAAGTGAAACCAGCCAATGTTACCCTATGGAAGAAAAGTGAGTTATCGACTTTTGGGTAAGTACTCGACTGGCAGAGTTAAGGTTCTGGGCCTAGACTCAGGGGTCTCCCAGGGTCAGGTAGGTACAGTTGTCACACCCTCAGCGGCACAGGGGCAGCCAGGTGCAGGGAGAGTTAAGCCCAATGTTAGCCTATGGCGGGCAGAGGGCCTTTGGTTGGTGGCTGCTAGAAAGCAGGCCACGCGGCTGTGGGAGCTGGGCTCCTGGTCACTTGCTCAGGGCAAGTGGGGAAGTAGATGAGGGTAGAGGTTGCACTCCCAGGGAAACACTCGGACAGCTGGGTGCTGGGTGCTTTTGAGCCGTCGGGCGCTCAATGGATTCCTATGGAGAAGCTACAAGACGAACAAAGGCTGCAAGCTCAGGGACGAAGATTTTTCAGGTGCGACCACCACTTCGAGAGGTAAGTTGGGAAGCTGTAGTTTAGGTAGGCACCCAGGAGCTGGGCACAGGTGGCCACAGGGTGCCAGGCGTGTCTTTTTGAGTCGGGAAATCTTACCCTCTGCTGATCGCGGTTGAAGGGGTCCCTGGTTCTGAGGCTGCAGGCGCTGTCAGGAGCGTCGAGGTGGGTCCTTGGGTGCTGGATTCTGGGTCACAGTCGCCGGGGGGATGTCCTCTTGGTGTTTGTCCACTCAGGCACAAGCCAGGCTTGGCGGGTGCAGAGTGCGCAGGGTTCGCGGTTCCTGACTGGTGCCAGGGTTGTTGTTTGATGTTGAGCAGGACCACTGCTCGTGGGAGTCCCAGTCTTTGTAGAGTCACAAGGCAGTCAGGTCCTGTGGGGTTTTTGAGGTTGCTGACCACTGGAGACGCCGGGGTTTTAGCAAGAGCAGATTCGAGGGTCAACAGGCCTGTAGGGCTGGGGCCAAATCAGTTGGTGTCTTTCTCTTGTTAGCAGCTGCACGTCAGGTCTTCTTGTTTCTTGATCTTCTTGCTTGTTTCAGATTCGACATCTGAGGAAGGAAGGTTCAGGGTGCCCCTAAATCAAAGTTCTTCAATCTGTGGGACGCGCCCCCCCAGGGGGGTGCGACACCATCACAGGGGGGGTGCGCACTCCACACTAAGATCTTCCATTTCAGAGTCTTTTACTGTCCCGAGGCGTCACAAGTCTTCACCCATTTGAATTGGGAATTTCTTTATTGGCGAGCTCCAGTAACTGAGGGCTGAAGGGGGGAGGGAGGGAAAATAGATAAGGCACAACTTGAGCTTTTGTCATGTAAAGAGCTAACAGTTAACCTTCCCAGGAGGAGGTTAATTGGTAGAGCTTGGATGCTTTAGCTGCAGTGGGAGGCAGGGTCTCCTCTGCTAAAAACAAAAGCAAACGAACAGACAGTCCCTGTTCCTTTGCTTTGATTTCATAGCAGAGGAGACTCCTTGCCTCCCACTGCAGCTGAAATTACGTCTTTCCTTGCTTTCAGTTTTAGCAAAGGAGACATCCTGCCTCCCAAAGCAGCTGAAGCATTTCAGCTCTACCAGTTTAACCCTCTCCTGGGAGGAAGCTCTTAGTAGAAAGGAGACAAAGTTTCTTTTAAATTTACACAGGCAGGCACCCCAACGGCCACAGGGCTTCAAGTTACCAAAAGAAAATTGCCAGCCAGCCATGTGTTTTTTAAACAGCCTGCAAATTGCTTGTCTTGATACCAAATATGCTTATAAATAAGTATGTATACATTTGTAATGTGACTTTTCTGTCTTTGTTCCATTTTATTATCAGTCATGGACCATTCAGGCAGCCCTAGAACATAATTAAAAGTGCTACTATTTATATTTGCTGCTCAAAGTATGCACAGACAAGTGCTGACAATACAGCTTTAGGTGACTGTTTATTTTTGTGCCAACTGGGCCATCAAAATAATGAGCTGGCAACCCTAACCATAAAACTGGAAGTTTGTTGCAAGATCAGCACATTTATTTCCTCCACCCTGATCCCTGGTTAATGCCATAATAGCAATAGTTTAACATATCTGAAACCCTACGCTGCCGTCAATAACATGCTGAGTTAGTTCAAGTGTATGGGAATGCACCCTGCATTCAGACAACTCACTCCTCATTCTCGCCCTTCACTTTCATGCTCACCCTGCACTCACAGTGATCACCATGCACTCACACTGATCACCATGCACTCACACCATTCACCCTCTCACCCTGCACTCACAGAGATCACAATGCACTCACAGAGATCACAATGCACTCACACTTATCACCAACACTCACACCATTCACCCGCTCACCCTGCACTCACAGTAATCACTCTGCACTCACAATGATCACAATGCACTCACAATGATCACCATTCACTCACTCTGATCACCATGCACTCACACCATTCACCCGCTCACCCTGCACTCACAGTAATCACTCTGCACTCACAATGATCACAATGTACTCACACTGATCACCAGGCACTCACACTGATCACCCGCTCACCCTGAACTCACAGTGATCACTCTGCACTCACAATGCACTTGTGCTGTTCACCCTGTGCCTCACCCTGCAGTCACACAAGCACACTACTCACCCTGCACTCATGAAACACTTCACTCACATGTCCCCCTTACTGCTCAATGTGTATACTCACACAAATAAGACCATCACTAACCATACATTCATTTGTCCCACTCTGCACTTACATCCACCCAAATTCATATGGTCACCTCATTCACCCTGCAGTCACTCCTCTCACCCTACTCTCACACTGTCGCATCACTCAACGTGCACTCACATGGGTACTCCTGACACCCACACAGCGCAGAGGTTTATTGTGCCTGCTACGAAGAACGTGTACCATGCAGATCAAAGAACTGAGTGTGGGTAAACTATGAGTAGCGCTATAAAATAATGAGATGTTTGCCAGAAAGGTGCTATAGAGAGATGGGGTGCATTGTTGGTGAGTGGTGGTGAGGAAATTCCTAGAGAAGGAGGAAATGGGGGAGGGGCGCCAAAACAGACCGTTGCACTATGTGCGTCCAGTGCTAGGGCCAGCCCTGATGGGAGTGTTAGCAGCCCCCCGAAGTTCGGGTCTAGTTGCACTCCTGTACACAAGTATGGGCATGTCGTGCCCCATCAAGGTTTTCGTCCTAAATTACAAAAGGACATTTTTACATGCACTGCAATCCAGCCTTTCAGGGGTTCCCTTGATAGAGGCAGCTCTGTTTTTGCCCTGATGGCCTAGCATAATTCCTGAACAGATTCTTTTAAATACTGTTTTGTTTCATTTCTTTTTAATGTGATTGATGTGAGAGAGTCTATTACTATTTGCAGAGAAATGTTTTTGTTTCATGCAACAACCATAACAAAGTTTATTTTAGATGAAAACGGGTCCACACATTTATGTTGGTGGTGTTATTATTAATCTAGGTCATGTGTAAAAAAGCATCCTAGTAAAAAGAATTTGTGCACATTTTATCTTGGAAAATTGTGTTTTGAGCTGTGTAATAAGCCTCTGTCATTTCACCACACCCATTCACAAACCTGCAGTTTACTAAACACTCTTATTGTGTTAAACGTTATTTGCCGAATATGGCCCATGATTGCACACGGCAGTTGATTATGTAGTGTACCAGATTCCAGAAATTTCTGTCAGGTGGTGGGGGGGCCCAACATCTAAAAAGAAATAAAGCTGGGGGGGCTCAACCTACAAAATTTTGAAGACCTCTGCCCTAAATACTAAATATAGGGGCATTACAGATAGGTAAAGGGCAGGGACCAATGGGTCCCTTCCCTGGGGTGGGTACACCCCCTATCCTGCCACTCTCCTGTGGGAGGGGGGCAGTAGCCTAGTCTTGATTGGGCAGGGCTCCCCATCTTCAAGATGGTGAGAGCCCGGAGATGTGCTTCACCTCGCCTCCCCCACCTGAGGGGTGGGGTTGGCAGAGGCAGGCACACCCCCTTTCCTCCCTTGGGGTTTCCCGCCAGTCTTCCCACCAGAGTGGGGGCTAGAACCGGTGGGGACCAGTTGCTGAGTATAGCGAGTGGTCTGGGAGGCTCACAAAGGCGGCATTCCTTTGAAGCTTCCCCCTGCCCATCCTGGGGTAGGAGACCTAGCACCTCGCCCAGGATGTGCATTGTTGCAGGCCCAGGAGAGCGGATGGCTCTCTACCCAGGGGTCCAGCAACATGTCTGCTCAGTGGCAGTCTAGGCAGCCTCTCAGGCAGGACGTGGATTGTAGGTTAGGTTCAGGGGGCATCTCTAAGATGCCCTCTGTCGTGAATCTTACATTAAATCCCACACTGGCATCAGTGTGGGTTTAATGTGCTGAGAAGTTTGATACCAAACTTCTCAGTCTTCAGTATTGCCATCATGGTGCTGTGGAGTTTGTGTTGACTACCTCCCAGCACCATCTGCTCTTAATGGCAGTACTGCACTTACAGTGCCCAGGAATGGACACAGGGCTCATGCACCCACACCCTCACCACTGGCATAGTGCACCCAGCTAGAGGGGTGACTGAAGTATGCCAGGGCAGTGTGTTTGTGGGCATGGCACACAGTGATGGGTGCCATGTCGACTCTCTGTTTTGTTCTGCACCCAGACACTCAGCCTGCAAAGGCAGTGTGTGTGTGTCAGGGTACAGGGCCACTAAGGGTGGCACAATAAGTGCTCCAGCCCTTAGGGGCCTTCTCTGGTCACAGTGCCCTGGGTACCTATGGTACCATTTACCAGGGGCTGACCTGTGGCCAGAGATGCCAATTGGGTTTAGGCTGTCATGCAGTTTTAGGGAAGGAACACAGCCAAAGTACATCAGCAATTCAGCAAAAAGTGGGGGCACACCATGCAAGAAAGATAGAACTTTCTCACACTCATTCTGGAGCCCTCCAGCCAAAATGCGGAGTTGAGGGCCCCCCCTGGAGGTTGGGGGCCCCCCGCACCGCCTGTGTTATGCCCCTGGTAATGCGCACCCAACCAGATCTGCTGGAGGCAGCACTGCTGCTGGTGAGAATGACGGAGCTGCGAGGGGGAGCAGGGACTCAAGGATCTCTCAGGTACAGGAGCAAGGAATGGAGCGGCTTCAGCGCTAACTCCTTTCTCGGGTCATGGTGTACTCCTCAGTAACCAGTCCTGAACACAAACTCACTGCGCGTTCACTGAAACCACAAGGAGTACCATGCAGCTAAATCACTGCCCCAGATTAGCCTTCGTGTCTGCCACCGAGTCGGTGACAGTGCAGCGCCAGCTGCTTGGCTCTGAAGCCAGATAGCGGAAGGCTAAACCTCTTCTGCCTCAGGAGCTTGGGCCGCATTCCTCTAGCTAGCCTTTAGTGTGGTTATACAGATCTATCTATACTGGGCCATAATAAGGGGCACAACTCACAGTAAAATAAGCCTTTCCTTGGACAATGATTTGCCCGAGTCTAAGGGCCAAGCATCAGGGGATACAGCCATTTACTAATAAAGAAATTGAGGCATAGGTTGATGTTTCTTTCGCAAAATGTAATGGCCTTTTTCAGGTTTTCAATCTGCACAAATTCAATCAACGTTTTGTAGCGCACGCTACTCACCCGTTAGGGTCTCAAGGCGCGGGGGTGCAGCTCCGTTGGGGTCATTCGAAGAGCCACGTCTTGAGGCCTTTCCTAAATCAGTCCAGTGTCGGGCTTCGCCAGAGGTGGAGGGGGAGCTTGTTCCATGTCTTGGCTGCAAGGTAGTAGAAGGACCTTTCAACCACCGCTCT
This sequence comes from Triturus cristatus, assembly GCF_964204655.1. NCBI lineage: Eukaryota > Metazoa > Chordata > Amphibia > Caudata > Salamandridae > Triturus > Triturus cristatus. Next base: position 193,803,760 of record NC_140582.1, read on the forward strand.
GTTCTTGTAGAAGTGTGGGATGGTGGCTATGGAGAGGTCAGCTAATTGTAGGTTTCTCTTGGGTGTGTGGAATGAGGCACTTGTTGAGGTATTGAGGTCCACTGTTCTGGAGGGCCTTGTATTTGCACATGAGCAGCTTATATTGGATATTATCAGTTCTCAGGTTTGCTTTATGTTTATCTGATGGTTCATAGACCCAACGCCTATGCTGAGGGTTCACAGATCCACCTCCTGAGGGTTGGCCAGTGAACAGTACCATCCATTACACCTAAATCCATGTGTGCCTGAGATCTAAGTCTTAATCTACACCTATAGTGGAACTGTACCCATTCCCCTGGGGAATGCTTTAAGGGTCTTTGGCAATGTGGAACACTGTCTGCCAATGCTCCGATCTTCATAACTGAGATGGAAATTGTTGTCCTGTTAAGCTACAACACAGCAGACATACTTAACCTGAGGGCCTGCTTGAAACATATGTCTTGCTTTTGCTGGCATCTGCTGACTATAAGGCAAAAAAAACAACCTTTTGTTAAAACTGCAGGCGCTGTGATGTAGGATACCTTCTCACATGAGCCATGATAGGCTGATCAAGAACTCAAAAAGCTGGGGTGAGTGGAAATGTATATAAGCACACACCGGTATCACATCTATTGTAATTGCCTTCAAGACCAAACATTGTGGACAAATCAGATATGCAAAGATGAGAGTCTAATAAACAAAGAGCCTTAGAAACATCACCTTCCCATTGGCGATTCTGGCCTAACTCAACAGAGCCAAACAGCTCTTAAAACTGAACCTCAAAAACAGAAACCACGATTTTAAGATTCAAGAAAAATTAGATGACGTCACCGCCTTCTTGACCCACGTTGGGTTGTGACACTACAAGAGTCTGAGCTTTGGGGTGTCCCCTGAGGTCTTCCAAAACTCATCAGGGAGGTACTTCAACACAACGCCTGAATATTCATCGTCAGTAATGACATTCTAAAATACACAGCTAGAAAGGAGAGGCACTATCAGTGTTTCCAAGCACTCTCTAAAGCCAAAATGGAATACAGATGTAACCCATCAGTTACCCTGAGACTTTCTCCAGTGCCTGAAAAAATGCACACTTCCATATTTCATGAAGAAATATGAGTTCCTCAAGAAGGCTGTTGAAAAATGTGGATGTGGTTTTCGATATAGTCACCATGATCTACCACACACTGCCTTGGAAATATTCAGTTTCATTAGCACAACAACTTACTGTGAGATGATGAACCACAACTTGGCGACAATAACCAGGTGACTGCGAGAGCTCGCCCTTCACCTACCAATTAATTGAGCTGGTGGTACATACAAGCCCTTATGGTTTAGGATCTATGGTACTCAGCCACCAAATTTAGGGGTCGTAAGGGGACACAGCTGTGACCCATGACTTGCCCTTTGCTACCCCCAGCACTGCCTTTGCAACCTCTGGTCTCATAGGTGGCAAATTCAGTGCCAGGAACACAGAGGCAGCTGGAACTCCACTCTCTTTATTCTCTATCAATTTTATTTTACATTAATAGTAAATAAATAAAATATATTTTTCACTAATAGTGTAATAAAAATGGAGTACAATAAGCTGGAATATGCCCTTCCAAGGCAGCTGTATTAGGTAAAAAATGCTTTTAAATGTATGTTCGATAAGTGCTTGCGGGTGAGAGTGTGTTAATGTGTGAGAGTGTGTATATATATATATATATATATATATATATATTACCTACTGGCGGTCGCCAGTAGGTAGTTATAGTTAGGACCCCTTTTCCATAGGAAATCCGCAACATTCTATATATATATATATATATATATATATATATATATATATATATATATATATATATTTATGTGAATTTTTGTGCAAGTATGTTTGTGAGCGAAAGTGGAAGTCAGTGTGCGTGTGATGTCACTTCTGCTACTCCTAGCATTAGGTGAATTGACGTCCATGGTGGTACTCCTAGAAAAAACAGCGGAAGAGCCCACCACTTTGCTTATTATGCAGTTCATTATGTCACACCAAAGGAAAAACAGTACTCACAGATAGAAAACATCAGAATCAGGCTGAAATCTGACAGAGGAGACCCCGGAGGGGCTCATCATGGAGATTTGACTGAAGAACACAATGGCACCAGTCAGAGGCCTTGTCCACCGCTCAATCATCTGATGAGGGAGTCTGGGGCTTGCTTTGCTTCTACTCATTTGCGAGCCTTTGTGGTCTCAAGAGATCTGACCTGCTCACTGTTCATCCCTGGGGGTGCCCTGTTGGTGAGTGTAATTGCCTCACTTACCTATCATTTTGAAAGGAAAGTGTATTGTGTACACATCCGCCTATGCAAATTCCGCGTTGTATTTGGCAGTGCCGAGATCTACTCTCGCGTGTTGTGGCAACCTGACACACCAGACGAGGCATCCCAGACTGAATCAAGGGCGCCTAAACGCGTTTGAGTGAGAGCCCTGAAATGATAACTGGCTTGAGCAATCCCTTGGGGCATGCACTTTGGAGTCTCCGTTCTCTGTTGCTCTGCCTCCCTCCCCCGCCAGACTGTACCATTTTTCAGTACCTAATGCTACTTAATACCTGCTTCTTAAATTCGTGTCAGTGCAAGTGATCAGGCTGTTTGTTACTTGGGTGTCAGCGAGGCCTAATGTATGCAAGGCTCGGATGTTTGTTTTCATAAATGGACAGACTGAATCTGAATAAATTCCCTGTGTTCTGTACTCACTGCAGTACCCTATGGTGGGCGGCAATACTGAGCACAGGGGCTCTGTCGCAATAGGTTTTTAAAATGCATTTTCATCATGTGCAGAAAACACATGTGAGTCGCACCACCGAACACATACAATGCTACTCGTTATAAAATAATAAGCAACGTTTACCTCTTTTAATGGCACCATTTGTTCTGTCATTCTATTAAGTACATTTTCAGAACACACGTTCTTATAAAAAAAAAAATCCGTCTCAGCTGAGATAATTTGTGACACGCACTAATATAATGTGCTTGACTTACCCTGAAGTGATCCATCATTTCTTGACAGTGCTGCACATTATCAATTCAAAATTAAATTACCCAGGGTGCAGGGTCGCCACTGTCATAGAGCTTCAGGACACAGACTCTCCGGAATGTGATTCATATTGGAGTGACGCTCCTCTGTGGGAAGGACTCCGCCAGGCAGCTGAATGATCTACCCTGTGGCCTGACAGGGTTAATTACTTGCCGTATAGTAGCTGTTGATCAATTGCATATTAGGGGCGCACCAGCCCCCTTCCAACTGCTACAATTAGACTATAAGTCACCTCGTGTGTGCTCCAGCAATCAACTCATTATGAGAAACATATTAGTTAACAGCTGTCCCATATTAAAAATATGGCTCGTGATTCCCAGGGTCTCCTCTAGCAGACTTTCTGAAAGACATTGCCAAACTGAAATGAAAGGCATGCCTGGTATAGCGAGCACTGTTTCCTTGTGCAAACCAGGCATCCTGTGCACAACTGTTGCAGGCACTGGACACTGTCGTTATTTTGGAAAAAAATATTGGAAACACACTAATGGTGGGACAGAATAGGGTGTCAAAAATATCGAGGACAAGAATATCGCGAAGGTCAATTTCTATGGCTAAGTAAAGTTTTACTATATATAACTCCACATATATGTACTTTGACGTTATATAGATGTTCAAGGTGCATAGACATGGAGTTCAGAATAATACATTTATACTTACCTATTTGCACTTACCGTCTCGATATTCTTGTCCTCGATATCTTTGATGCGATATTCGGTCCACAAGAAATTTGTGTTTCCGATAATCTGTCACTGATCCGGACAAAGGGAGAGAAAGGTAAGAAAACAGTGACAAAGGGTAAAAGCAGGTGTGAACATTGAACCTAGGAGAGTGAGATAAAGAGATAGGAAGTGTAGGGTGGTGGAAGAAAGAAGCATGAGCTGAAATCAAAACGAGGCAACCTTGCTGATCGGCATATCGGGAATTGAAAAATAGCAGTGGCGGACACGCACCACACGGATCTGCTGCTTCATTATTGTTACAAATTGAACAATGGTTATACCAGCCCAGTCACAGCTCATTTTTCTGAAGAACTTGCATTAATATAAGTGGTCATCTAATGAATGATGCCTTTGTTTAGCAACCAGGGACAGACGTTTCTCACTTCCTAGTTACACAAGGGGCCACAGATGCTTGTGCAACTCCTTCTGTTATAGTCATTGCATAGGCGCACAGATTGTGCCCGCACAATGGGAACAGAGCATTCTCTCATTTGCCATGGGATGTGGCTGCATACAAATTAAGGAAGCCATGAGCCCTTGTGCCTGTGGCATTTTAATGAGGCATTCAGAGGGGCAAAAGGGGTCTGGAGGCACTACCTGTGCGCAATCTAGGAAGCAGCCCAGAATCAGTATTACCGCCAACACCTATCTACTTGGCATGACCCACCTCCGCTTCTGAGATGGGCTTCGAGGGTCCCAGGAATTACTTATATTACATTGATGCAATTTGAGGCAACATTTTCCGATTGCGACATTACACTGGTGCCAGTGAAATTTTGCACCACTACCCAAGTGCAAACACAACAATTATACTAAGTGACTGGTGAAAAAAAACCAAGATGGTAACCAATGTACTGTCTCCTCTGCAATCTATGCAATCCAGAAATGCTGCTACAATACTGCAGTTTAAGTAATCCTGCCCAGACATCCAGCCGATCTGTCTAGATTGAGATGGGATCTTGGAAATATGTGTTGATACAGAGCAAGAAGTACCAAAGGACAGTGCGTGAGACCAAAGCAGAAAGTGGATGGAAAGTGTCAAACACTTGGGGCAGATTTATCAAGACTTAGCGCCAACATATAGTGAAGCAAAGCAGTGGAAAATCTTCTTATGGTACTTACTTTCCGACACATAGCTTTATTGGCATTAAAAAAAGTGCCCTTAATAGCACTTTGCGCCGCTTTGTACTACTCTCTATCAAAGGGGCTTTCCGTGGATGTTACTTGGACATTCCAATGCTACCACCCATAATATTTGATGCACAGCCCTACCTACTAAAATGTTTGGACCAGACTTTGCATCAAAAAGTAATGCCGAAGCAGGTAAGGGCCGGACTGTCCGTAGCGGGCGCCGGGCATTTCCCCGTAGGTCGTTGAGGTGGGGGCCGGTTTTGTGGCCGTGGGGATCGCTTTTCTTACAGGGGACCGGTTTTGCAGCAGTACTGCAATATCGGCCCCCTGTAAGAAAAGCGGGAGGGGTGCTTTTTGCTTGCACCCGCTCCCAGGGCCGGTCGAGCAGCAACCTTCCAGAGCTGGTTGTTCCCAGTCCAGTCCTGCAGGTGCAAAGTTGGAGAAATCTCTTTAATGCGAGACTTTCCTACCTGATTGCTGGCATAATCTGAGGCGTTTTCTTTCTCCTGGGCACATCCCCTCGTCTGCTGCCCGTCTCCCTCCCGCCGCCACCACTCTAACTCGGCCGCCGTGTGGAGGGGGACCACAGTTCCCATCATTCATAGCGGCGGAAACAGGAAGCCGCATCCCGTAGTCTCGCGCCTGGAGGCGCATACATTTCAGCAGAGCCACTGGCGGAGCGGGCGAGACTTTCCTACCTGATTGCTGGCATAATCTGAGGCGTTTTCTTTCTCCTGGGCACATCCCCTCATCTGCTGCCCGTCTCCCTCCCGCCTCCGCCACTCTAACGCGGCCGCCGTGTGGAGGGAGACCACAGTTCCCATCATTCATAGCGGTGGAAACAGGAAGCCGCATCCCATAGTCTCGCGCCTGGAGGCGCATAAATTTCAGCAGAGCCACTGGCGGAGCGGGCGAGACTTTCCTACCTGATTGCTGGCATAATCTGAGGCGTTTTCTTTCTCCTGGGCACATCCCCTCGTCTGCTGCCCGTCTCCCTCCCGCCGCCGCCACTCCAACGCGGCCGCCGTGTGGAGGGGGACCACAGTTCCCATCATTCATAGCGGCGGAAACAGGAAGCCGCATCCCATAGTCTCGCGCCTGGAGGCGCATAAATTTCAGCAGAGCCACTGGCGGAGCGGGCGAGACTTTCCTACCTGATTGCTGGCATAATCTGAGGCGTTTTCTTTCTCCTGGGCACATCCCCTCATCTGCTGCCCAACTCCCTCCCGCCGCCGCCACTCTAACGCGGCCGCCGTGTGGAGGGGGACCATAGTTCCCATCATTCATAGTGTCGGAAACAGGAAGCCGCATCCCGTAGTCTCGCGCCTGGAGGCGCATACATTTCAGCAGAGCCACTGGCGGAGCGGGCGAGACTTTCCTACCTGATTACTGCCATAATCTGAGGCGTTTTCTTTCTCCTGGGCACATCCCCTCGTCTGCTGCCCGTCTCCCTCCCGCTGCCGCCACTCTAACGCGGCCGCCGTGTGGAGGGGGACCAAAGTTCCCATCATTCATAGCGGCGGAAACAGGAAGCCGCATCCCGTAGTCTCGCGCCTGGAGGCGCATAAATTTCAGCAGAGCCACAGGCGGAGCGGGCGAGACTTTCCTACCTGATTGCTGGCATAATCTGTGGCGTTTTCTTTCTCCTGGGCACATCCCCTCGTCTGCTGCCCATCTCCCTCCCGCCGCCGCCACTCTAACGCGGCCGCTGTGTGGAGGGGGACCACAGTTCCCATCATTCATAGCGGCAGAAACAGGAAGCCGAATCCCGTAGTCTCGCGCCTGGAGGCGCATAAATTTCAGCAGACCCACCGCCTCGCGGGACCGCGCGCGGGCGGCGCCGGGCTAAGCCCGGGCAAAGGGCGGGCCCGTTTAAGCCCGTTAAAGACCGGGTAAGACTGGACTGGGCTCCCCCTCTTATATTTGCTTTATGGACTGCCGTGCTGTTTCATGACATATTTCTCACAACTGTTTAACTGTTAATTGATAATTTTCTGTTTCGCTATCTGGTAGTCCATATTGTAATTTCATTGGTATGATGACTAGGGGTAGCAGGAGCAAAACTGCACATGGGGCGGTGCATACATCTGGCCCAATTGATCAATATATCACTAGGGCTAATGAGGCGATAAATCAAGGTATATCATTTTTGGAGCGTAGGGTCTCTCAGGATTGGGCTTTAGCCAAGCGATCATCAATAGGCCCTTTAGCATTAGCCAAGACACCCACAAACCTAAGGGAGATTAGGCCTCTAATTGAAGTTCAAGTTGAAACACATAGTGTGCCAAATATGGTCGATCTTTCGGCATCTCTGGCTCTTTCGGATATGCAATTAAGTGAGGCGCTTGAGAGGACGCCTGAACTTTTTACGAGCCCGAGGCAGGAGGTCCCCAATATTGAGCATATAAGGGGGAAGAGGGAGGGTGCTATCCCAAAACGAAAGAAGTCTAAGGAAGCGAAAAAATGTAAACGTAAATCTAACAAAAAACCTCCCACTACTCATACGCCAAGTAAAAATGCATTCACACAGAGCGGCACAATTAATATAGTAACGGATATATCAGCCCTTTCCCCGAACCCAACTAATCCTAGCGAGCCTGGTAGTTTGGGTGAGGGTTGCAAAGTTTGTGAGGCAAATAATCAACTACTACTCAGATTAGGAGAACTCATTAAAATTTATATACAACCCATAGAACTATCTCTTTCAAATATTGAAAAGCAGATAGCTTCTATGAATGCATCTTCTAAGATTCAGACGGGTGCTGGGTTGGCTAAACCAGGGCAGCCAAAAGCTAATAACATAAACCTAACGGCGGAGCTGAAAGTGTCAAAAGCACCTTCTAATGAGCCAAATACAAAATCAAAGCCACCGCCAGCCGTATCGAAGAAGGTTGTAGAGCCACCTAAATCCCTAGTCCCTTCCGATAACACGAAAGCTATACCATCGAAATCATCAGGGCCACTGCATAATAATGATAAGAACAGGGGTGAGAGCGGGCACCCTACACATTTACCATTAGAAGCAGATCCATATGTTGTAATTATGACCGAAGTTCCCGAGTTAAGTCCAAACATAGAGGAACCGACATGGTCCTTAAAAAACAAGGTACAGCATTGGCTCACTATTAACAGACCGCTTCCACTTCATTGAGGTAGCAGGATCTTAATGGTGCACAGGGTGCCCTGGTTAGGAAACAAGAAGAAAAAGACTCGGGGGGATTGCGTCATAGTCAATTTTGACGACCCGCGTACGGCTGACTATATTTGCCGTCGGGGTATGTGGGCAAAGAATGATGGAATAGAGACGAGAAGGCTCTCTTTCTTCTACCTCCCTACAAATCGTTGCACTGTCACCCCTGATAGGATCAGGTCACAAGCAAGAAATTGGGATAGAAGAAGGGAGTGGGATGGTTGGTCTGGTTATGAGGGTAGAGACATAGCTCCTTCTGTTCGCTGGAGAGGCATACCAGTTGCTAATAGATTCAGCCGCTTAGAAGCAGTGGATTGACCATTACCGTGTACAGGAAATGGCCCCGAGGGCATTGAACACACCAGTTCCGAATTTCAACAAACTATAGTTAGATCTATGACTAATAAAAGCATAGATAATAAAAATATAAACCCAATTTTGCAGACAATCGATCAAGAAATCTTGCAGGTCAAAGCCCTATGCCCCTGCCCTATTTCCGTATCAGGGCTTAATATTGCACAGTCTATGCCCTCTATTGATTTTATGGCTCCTGTTGCACTCATGCCCCTCATTGAATACCCGGGTCCTCAAAATAGCGATGTTTATGATCTTAGGGGTACTCTAAAGATCCTTAGTTGGAACCTAGCAGGCATCCAAAGGAAATTGTGCTTACCAGAATGGAATGCCTTAGTGGAGGCGCATAAGATCTGCATGTATCAGGAGACTTGGAGTTTAGAACCACTCTATCGAGTTGGATATGTTACATACTCTGTCCCTGCAGTACTCCCTAGAAATAGGAAGGGTCGTCCCTCGGGAGGCCTTCTCATTTGGGTAAGCATCGCCCTAAATTGCTGCATAAAACTTAAGCAAATCAATAGTCCTGACATTTTAGGAATTTCTTTGAGAGGCCCTCGTAGGGGATTAACCCTTCATTTGTTCAATATATATGTCAGAGGCACTAAATATGGGTCTATGTCCCCGATAGTGACCATTCTTGAAACGGAGCTTAGAGAAAATATAGCTGGTGCCCAAGTCCTGGTTGCGGGAGACTTTAATTGCACCTATGAGCCTCTCACAACAGATGATATTCTGGACCTGGGTGAGGATGATGCTAGATGGGGTATCCCAGCCCTAACTATTCCTCCGATTAAAAAATGGTCCCAAAGTGCGATTCAGCTGAATGCCCTAACGTTGGAGTTTGGTCTAAGAGCCACTAATGGCCGTACAAGTTCAGACCCCACGTGTGCCGTCACATTTAATAGAGTCAACCATACCTCAAGGATTGACTACATCCTGCTAGATTTTTCACTTTGGGGTCTGGTACAGGACATGGTAGTCTTACCTACTGTCAAAAGCGACCATAACTCGCTTTCCTTGTCTCTCAAAAATCCTTGGCTCAATGAAACAATTAAAGCATCCCCTAAGCAAGCTCACAAAATGTCTGCCTCCTCTTGTGGTAGACGCTTGAAGTGGAATTTAGTTTCAGCTGATGAAATTAAACTTAACACTATCAATGCAATGCTTATAGCCTCACAAATGGAGTTGGAAAACATTGATCCGGCCCGGTCAACTTTTGGAAGGGTCACATCCATTTTTGAGGGAACACTTAGGTTTATTGGGAATGTATTTTTGAAAAAGGAGTGTGTGGGTAAGAATATGGTAATTCGGAAACCTTGGGGTAAGCATGAATGGTACACATCTGCATGCAGGCATGCAAAAACTCTTTTGATTGGGGCTATTAAAAGCAAATCCTCAGTAACGATACAGGGAGCTAGGAATAACTACAAGCAAATCCTGGCAAGTGCAAGAAAGGAGTGGGAAGAAGAGTACTGGTGCACCTAAAAAGAGGCAAGCTCTGGGAAAGATTCAAGGCGCTTCTGGGATACAATTAGAGCCAAAAGTAGACCAGATAGCGACCTTATAACATGTACTATCACCAGCCAAGTGTGGGTTAATCACTTTTCTAAATTGTACACTCGCCAAACTGGTGATATCACCACTGTTATCTCTATTGCTGAACAGGGTTGGGAGGTGGCTCTAGAAAATCCTGACCTTCCAATAAAAAGAGTAGAGCATGTTACTGGTACTATTTGTACTATTATGCCCCAAAATGACTGGGAGGTAGATTTAGCAGATCCCGATTTTTCTATAAAAGAAGTAGATGATGCATTAGTACTATCATGCCCCAAAAGGCGGCCGGCCCAGATGGCATCCCCGGGGATCTGCTACGTTCAGATATCCCGAAATGGGGTAAACTTATCTATTGTCTGCTTAATGCTATCAGTAGGGGTGCACCAATTCCCACATCTTGGAAAGGGGCGGAGTTTGTTCCTATCTTTAAAAAGGGGGCCAGGGACGACCCATCGAACTATAGACCCATAAGCCTCCTGGACATAACCCAAAAGGTAGTCGGCAAGGTGTTGTTGGTTAGAATATCACAATGGATCAGTGAAAACAACATCCTTTCTGACTACCAGGCAGGTTTCAGAGCAGGCACTGGCACAATTGAACAAGCTTTTAGATTGCTGCTAGTATACTGGAAGGTGGTGGTCATAGGCAAAGGCAGTCTCTATCTCGCGTTTATCGACTTAAAGACTGCCTTTGACCTTGTACCTAGGGAGACTCTTTGGAGAGTCCTTGCTGACATGGGGATACCCCATTACATTCTATTGTTAATTGTAAGGCTACATGAAAATACCTTTGCCCAGATTAGATGGGGCAGGGAGGGCGAGAAAACTAGCAGAATCCCGGTAGAGAGAGGGATTCGCCAGGGATGTGTTCTAGCTCCCACCCTTTTTTCTTTGTATGTTAACGGTGTGGTTGAGCATCTGCTGAAAGATCCCTCAGATGAACTATCCCTGGCGGGGGAGCGTATCCCTACCCTCCTTTTCGCGGATGACACGCTCCTACTGTCCAAATCCCCAATGGGCCTTCAAAAATTACTTAATAACTTCCAGCTTTTTTGTGCAGAACGGGGCCTGGTAATCAACACTGATAAAACGAAATATCTTGTGATGAATCCCCCAAAAAAACCTGTGCGTCCCCCAAAGTTGAACGCTGTACCTTTGGGGAGGGTGGATGAATTTGATTATCTAGGCATCCGTTTGTCGCACAATATGTAGTGGGCTCCTCATTTATGTAAAATGCTGCTAGCCCATAAGAGGGTAACAGGGGCTCTTCTGAAGGAGCAGCGCTCCTGTGCAATTAGACCTATAGCCCCTGTTATTGAAACCAATGCAGCAAGGGGTGTCAGCTCTGCTCTTTACGGGGCAGAACTGTGGGGCTCATGCAACACTAGCGAACTGTCAAGATCTGAGAGGAAGTTTTGTAGGGCCATTATGTCACTTCCCCAAGGTACCCCTATGATTCCAATAATGCTTGACTTAGGTTGTCGTCCCATTGGAGATTTGGCAAAGTTTCGACCCCTACTTTTATGGGCTCGGTTGTGGCGACTCCCGGAGCTAGCAAAATATGCTAAAGGCCTCTCTGAAGTAATGTCACTCCCCGGGTGGCATAGGATAAAATGGTTGAGAGACATGAAAGCCCTCCTGTGCAATCTGGGTCTAAGTGTAGCCTGGGAAAATAGGTCATCCCCCCCAAAAGCAACACTTAAGAGTCTATACTGGAACTGGATTGCGACCCAACGGAATACTAACTGCACATTGGGCAGACTTACGGAGGACTTTCTGAAATTCAAGGACTTGCCGATCCGGAAATTATATCTAGACATTATTGAGAGACCTTTTGACAGGACCCTTTATTTTAAATTTAGGACCGGGACTCTTCCACTTCATGCTTTTACATCCCGGTGGAAACCCCCAGCTCAGACCACAGAATTTTGCCCCTTTTTCACATCTAGACAAGAGTCTGTGGCACACTTTTTGTTCGAATGCCAGGAGTATGTACACGCAAGAAGTAGATGGCTTAAGCTATTGTGTCGCTCGTTAGGAACCAGGCATCACATTGAGGCACTACGTATTTTAATGTCTGACTCTCGCCCTTTGTATGCTTGTGCCCTTTCAAAATTTTTATCATGGGCTTGGTGTATTAGAAGTAAAAGGCTTAAAGGGAATGTTTAATCTGTTTTTAACAATTATTTATGATGTATTTTTTTTACTGAAAAAGTAGGATTTTAAGGTTAAATGTAATCAAATTATTTTTAATTGTGAAGCTTTTATGATAAGTTTTTATCGAAATAAAGCCTTTGACTTGACTTGACTTTAATTCTCCTGACATTTCACATTTGAGCTGCACTGTACAACACACTTCCAAAGTGTGCTTTGATTTAAAGCTTGCCTAGGCATAGACGTTTGTAATGGAAGGAAATACACAGTCTGTAGGTGCACAAGCACAAAGAAGAGAGCAACAGATGGCAATATTTAGTAAATATGGCTCTGTGCTGCTCTCTCCATAGGAGCGCAACAAAGCGTAGGAACTTTTCTTGCTGTGCTGCGTTGTACTAAAAATGTATAAATCTACCCTCTCATGTGCAATAGACTAGGAATTGAAAAATAGATATTAGTATACCGTTCACTTTCTTTTTTTTTTTTTTACTTTAATGACTTTATCTGTAAAAGAGAACATTTCGTACATCAAATGGGGACATTAAGGAGATGCATGAACGCTATATGGGAATAATAAATAAGAAATAAATAGATTAAAATAGAAATATATTAACTATACTAAGAATATAAAGCGAACGATAATGGGACATTATTATTAAAAAACAACTAACACATCACCTTAAGCAATTAATGCAAAAGTATGCATTTTCTTAAAAAATATATGTAAATATCCCATCGACCTATATCATTATTAATGCAGCTTTGCAGACCATATGCCAATGTAAGTGCGTTTAAACCGATTGTAGTATAAAATAATCTTATCTCGTTCACACATCTCTCCAAGGGGATATAGTTTAGCTTTGCTGAAAATCTATTCTGTTGAACCAGAGAGAACAAACTCGCAGCGGGCTACTGCTCTTGAAAATGGTCCATTAGCACTGAGTGAACATCCATTCTTCGATCTCAGGAGGGCCCTGCTGGCTGGTTTGGCGAACTAACAAAAGTTATTTTAAACCACGGTTTTAAGCAAGTGGATCCGTTTTTGCGAATGTGTTATAAGCATCTAACAAGGGATTTCTTGAACAAAAAAATATGTTTTCACCAAAATTTGAAACGCGGCACTAAAAAGCATACTACAGGGGGGTTGTGTGAAGCGCTGCATGTGCATTTGTGACATCTCAGGTTGTTTCCGGGGAGGGCAGCGCAAGGAAAGTGACAAGGTGCTTTGCACAGCCCAGCGGCCATGGGCTGTTCTGATGTAGTCAGATTGGTGAGCAAGTTTGTGAACAAATTATAGGTATGATTGAAATGGTGAGTGTGTGTGTCTGGTGTTGCTGCATTAGGGTGCAATTACAGGACATATTTGGGTCTCTTATGCCCTAGAAACACACAAAAGGTGAAGGAAGGAATGCTTGCAATTTGTCTAACCACTTGCAGTCTTGACCCTGCTCCTTGTGGGAACAGTCCAGCCTGAACTGCCAGGCCAGGTCATTCCTGAACCAGAAACAAGCATCCTGGGACCGGTTTCAGGGTATTACCCCTCATCAGCCAGGCTAGCCTGAATATCTCCTATGCCTAGTCTGATTTGGAAAGCCATGTTCTGAGGGAAGAGAGGAGTGCAGTTTAAACTCACTACCCAACATTATTTAACCCTCTTTACGTTTCAGGGCAGAGGGTAGGCATTTCCAGAGTGTAGTTCCCTGTACATGGAAGGGTCTGAAGACAGATTCTTTGACTCTAGGCGAGCAGATGACCAGCTGGTACTTGGAGAGGCTGAACTCGGAGCAGTTCAGCGTTCCTACCTGTATATTAACTTCTTTGAGGAGCTTCTGCCTTTTAGTTGACATGTTCTGAAGAGTACTTCAGAATTTCCTTGGAATGCCGCATCTTTTTGCTTGTAGTCCTTGCTGTGCAGAGCCTTCTCAAATGCGCATAGGCCCTCATTATGAGTTGGAGTACTTCACCTCGAGTGATACCTCCGGGTGAAATACCCAAAGTCACAAATCCAAGTATGTCAGGCCTGGAAAAATCAGGTCCTACGTCTCTGGGCCTGATAATTGTTATTGGTATTGTTAACTGCTATTTCTATAGCGTATAATAACCAGCAGGTCTCTTAGCGCTTTGAGAGAGAGGTCCGTAACCCACTGCAGTCCCCAGGAATACGCGTTGCAGATGGTTAGATTGTGTCCAAAGTATCCCTGAACAGGAGCGTTTTAAGACGTTTCCTGAAAGGGAGGAGTGCGCATTCCTTGTGGAGGCCATCGGGCAGTTTATTCCAGAGTTGCGGGAGCAGGACCGAGAGAGCTCTGCCTCCCTTGGATACCGTTTTTAACCGTGGGACCGCCAGCTTTCAGCTCTAGGAGGACAGGAGTTTCCAGCCCGGCACATGGTTTCCAAGGCGCTCTTTAATGTAGCAGAAAGACCTAAGTCATAAAAAAAACCTTTGGGTTAATAAACACTTCACACACCACACTTACACATGGAACCTCAAGTCACCAGTATGCTAACCATAGGACAGAAAGATATGAATAGACCTGGTATGAAAATTACAAATTTATTCAGATACAAATGTACAAATGTCAATAAAAAGACTGTTCATACAGGTATTTAAAAATATGTAGTCCCTATCTGAACTACATACAGAACAAAACAGTTAAAATCAGCAGTGAAAAGTTATTTTCAGTGGCAAATGATCTTTTCATTATATTAAAGTTTGGGAAAAACAAGTTCAGAAAAATAATTCCAAATCATAGAAAAGTACTACTAAATCATCAAATCAATTGTAATCATCTCGAGCCTTATTTCATATAACATATAGTATACAATTGTCCACATAGATTTAGAGTAGACTCTTCTCCTCAGTGCATCGACGCGTTTCAGTGGGCACTAGTTTATGGCCATCACCTTCTTCAGGAAAAACACATATAGTTCCCAACAACAACATAAAAATCTGTAAAAATAAACATAAAACTAGCCATCACCCTATTAAACTCATCATCTCTCTGGTACCCTTCTCCTTTGGTTGTTGGGTCCCTCTCTCGTGTTTTGTGGCTCTTTAATGTAGGCCAGGGCCTGCCATAGATGGCTTTGTTGGCAATACAGAGACCCTTCAATTTTGCCCTCTGCTTGATGGGGAGCCAGTGAAGCTTGCACAGCAGAGGGTTCGTGGTTGCAAGTCTGGGAAGCCTGAAGATCAGCCTAGCTGCATCGTTCATGGTCACCTGCAATTTGTTGGTGAGCTTTTCCGGTAGGCCGATGTATAGGGCGTTCCCGTAGTCCAGTCTGAACAAGATGGTGGCTGATACTATC
This sequence comes from Triturus cristatus, assembly GCF_964204655.1. Classification (NCBI taxonomy): domain Eukaryota; kingdom Metazoa; phylum Chordata; class Amphibia; order Caudata; family Salamandridae; genus Triturus; species Triturus cristatus. The sequence continues at coordinate 193,819,254 of NC_140582.1, forward strand.
ATCTGTAGCACTGCAGTTGAAAGGAGGGGGGCAAGTCTCCGCATCTGTCTCAGCAGGCCTGTGCAGGTACCGGTCTCGGTCGCGACTTGATTGAACATGGAAAGATCGGCATCGATCTTGATGCCCAAGCTTTTTACGACCGTAACCGGCATGGGGTGGTGCTGAACTCTTGGAGCCAGAACCGGTCGCTCCAGGGGTTAGTCTTCGAGGGGATGACCAGGACCTCTGTTTTGTCAGGATTGACTTTTAGGGAGTTGGTTGTCATTCAGTTTACGGTGTATCTAAGAATGTTTTGTATCCGTGAGGAGGCCTGCGAGGAGTTGTCGATCTGGAAGATGAGCTGAGTGTCATCCGCATAGTTAAAGACTTGGCAATTCATGCGCGCTAGGGCAGCTATCAGTGGCTGGAGGTAAATGTTGAAAAGGAGCAGGAACAGCGCTGAGCCCTGGGGAACGCCACACGTGAGGGCGCCCCTGTCAAACACCTGCCCACCAAGCTGGACCCTCTGAAACCGCCCGGACAGAAAGGATTCAAGCCACTGGTGTGCTAAACCGCAGATGCCCAGCTCGGTGATACAGACTAGGAGCTGTGCGTGATTGACCGTGTCGCATGCTGCCGATAGGTCAAACAGAACCAGGGCGTACATTTTTTTATTGTCGGCCATGACTCTGAGCTCATCAAGTATGGATAGCATCACCAGCTCAGTGTTGTGGTGGGCCCAGAATCCTGCCTGTCGCCCCTGGAGTAGCCGAGAGGGTTTTTAGGATGTGTTGCTCTATGAATTTCGCCAAAAAGGGGAGCTGAGAGATTGGTCTGTAGTTTTTAAGAGTAGCAGCATCTGCCCCTAGTTTCTTCAGCAGGGGGGGTGACCCTGGTTTCCTTCAGGCAGGAGGGAAGGTAGCCTGTCTCCAGGGAGCGGTTTAATAGGGTGAGGATCTGTCTTTCAAGGGCCATGCAGAAAACCCTTGGGGGACAGGGATCTGCTGGTGAGCCCGATTTGATACGACTCATCAGGCGTGAAAGGGAGGCCAGATCTAAATTAGGGAAGGAAGGGAGCTAGTTACCAGGCGTGCGGGGCGCTGGATGCTGGTCTGGGGAGCCTGGTGGATCGGGGTACTCTCAAACTCAGCTAGGATGTCTGCGACCGTATGCAGAAAGAAGGTCTGGAAGGTGTTGTAGTCTGCTGGTGAAGCTGTGGTTCTCTGTACTGACTTCTGGCTGAGTTCTTTTAGTATTCTGAAAGTCTCTTTCTGTTTGTTTTCCGCATCTGTGATTCTTGCCTCATAATATTCAGCCTTCCTGGTCATGATGGTCTTTTTGTATGAGATTAGCAAGAGTTTGTGGGCTGTGAGTTCGGCTTGACTTCCTGATTTCCTCCACCGCCTCTCGGCTTGGCTGAGGGTTTGCTTCCTACCCCTCAGTTCCTCATTGAACCAGGGGGCACCCTTTCCCTTATCTCTAACTTTCTCCCTCCATGCCGGTGCTACTTGATCAATGGCTTTCCTAAGCATATCGGTGAGGGCTGCACACTCATGGTCCAGGTTACCTATAATGGGTGCTTTCAGGGAGAGCCGAGTAAGGTGCCCACCAGATTATCTGCCTCAATTCTGTTCCAGCTGCGCATGGTTTTCCAGCCCGGTGGTGGCTGTAACAGTGTGCTATCCAGCGGGACTCAACAGCTAATGGTCAGACCAGGTGCACGGGCTGATATCTCTAAGACTGGTTTGTGGCTGAGAAGTCCAGGTGAGGTCAAGTATGTGAGTTGGAGCATTCACCAGTTGGTGAAACCCAATGAGCTCATGGCTATCTCAAATTGGCTAACATGCGACTCTGGGTGCTTTGTCCCAGTGGTAGTTGAAATCGCCCACCACTAGAAGTCGTTGGTAGCGTGAGCAGAGATCACTAACCATCTCAGAGAAAAGTGTGTTAAACCTGGGGGATGTTCGGGGAGGGCGGTATGCCACTAGTAGTACGAGGCAAGAGGATTTGCTCGAGATTTTAACTCCTAGAGTGTCCGTGCTCTCGATGTTCTCTGCCACTATCTTGTCTACCAGTAGACTTTTTTTAATAAAAGATGGCCTCTCCACCCCCTCTAGTATTGTCTTGCCTATTGTGCCATAAAGCATCAAACTCCTCGGGGAATGCTGCAATCATTTCTAGGACAGAGCTATCTCCTAGCCAGGTTTCTGTGACCGCCAGGACATCGATATCTCTGTCCTGGAGGAGCGAGAAAATTTCGAGGCAATGCTTAGGTAGTGAGCGTGTGTTGAGCAGAGCCACCTTAAGACCTGGTGGTGGTCTGGGCAAAGTGTTTTTATGATGGGCTATGTGTGGAGTCATGGTTTCATCGTCCCTGTTGTTGCCTAGTAGGTTTTATCTACCGCACTCTTACCTAGGGCATAGTTCCCGGTGTCTAAGGCCCGGAGTTTCTCCGCTGAATATGACAGTAATTGGCCTGTGGTCCTGGCCCCTGGTCCCGGTTGGGCATGGATGGGTGCAGACGGGCTTGCCTTAGGCGAGCCTTCGGCGCGTCTGCTCCAGCATGGCACTAAATGTGTTCCCTCCGGCCCGCTCGCCAATCAGCGCTGCGCTGCCACAGCTGAACACCCCCTGAGCACTAGACCGCGTTAGCAGAGCGGAAGAGCTGAAGAGCTGAAGACCAGGGAGGGAGAAATCGGCAGGGGAAATGCTCGACTGTGACAGGTACAATTTCAAATTCAAACAGTTTTTGATTCACAGTGCAAATACAAGCGTTGCGTTTAAAACCTGGGTTAAAAACGATAAGGAGTTAAGAAAAAGCGTTGCGTTTTAAAAAACAGGCTAAAACCTCATTAAAACGATCAGGGGTGGTTTAAACAGTGATTCCAAGTGCAATTTTAGTAAAAACAAACACTCATGCCTTGGGGGACCGCCTCGTGAGTTTTGGCGTGTCTCTCCCTCTCTCGCTGCGCGTTCGCTCCAGCGTGGCACAAAATGTGTTCCCTGGATTGTCAAAGTTGCTTCATGGCAGGGGCTACAGGGCAGAAGTATCGCCCGGCACCTGCCATCCTCTGTGGTGGCCCAGGGGGAGCAGGCAATGCTGGGAACTGGCCTATTAGCACATAGGGCAGTTTGCAAAACCCCATTCCATTTACAAAAATTTGATGGACAATTTCGGACCATTTTTTGCAAAGGTAATAGTAGTACATGTGGCCACATTCTTTTCGTGTAGATGCTTTATCATTAACCCTCTGTGCTTTGAGTGTGCTGTCATTTTACAGACTTTCACTTGTCAAGTGTGTTGTAATTGGTCAATTATTGTATGCATACCTTTCTCTAAGGAAAAGAGTGTCTTGTTTAGACCTTCATGATGACGTTATAGTTTCAATTATTTCTGGAAAAAGCTGTATTTTGTTTCTACAGGTTGGTGTTACCATTGGTGGTTTGATGAACTGTGGTGGCTGCAGTGCTATTCAGCCACTTCTCTACAGGAACCTCAAACTACATGCTGTGGTGCAATGTATACAGAAACCTCCCCTAATTGTTTAGGGAGAATTGAAAATCCTGCATGATCTTGAGTATTAGTTCGAAATCTTACAGAGCAGAGCACCTCCTGCAGAAGTCTGCTACAGCTCATCTTGACACACCATCTTTCAGCACACATTCTCTCCCGAGTATATATAACTGTGGAGTTAGAGACGTCATTGCAGGGCAGTATATGGGTACACAAGACTTTTGGATCTGCATGGATGTCATGGGACAGATTCTTCGGAGTCTCTCTTAAAGGACTGCTGATGCAGCCTTTGGACCAAAAAGAGGCCCATGACAAACATTTAACGTCGTCCTAACCATAAACCACGTTTTCTATCTTGAAACCTAACTCTAACATTAGTGCTCTGTCTTTCCCTAACTCTTAACTTAATAAACTCCTTTTCCATGACCCATAGTCTTAGAGTTTTTCTGTCAAATAAACCTAACCCTTAACCAGATCTAGATACAAAAACATTGCATCAGGTTTGCAACACTTTTTTAATGCAGACCCGATGCAAAATACATTTTGGTATTTACAAAGCAACGCAAACTCTAAGTTGCATTGGTTTGTAAAAAAAATCAAAAAGCGAATTCAGAGATTAGCGATGACTTGCGTTACGTTGCATCAGGAACCCATTCCATGGGTGGTACATGGGCATTCCCGAGCATCTACCCATGGGTTTTGACGCAAGCTCATGTTTACAAAGAGTTGTAAGCATAAGTTTGCTCCAAAATGGTGCACCTAACTGAGGCTTGCGTAAAAGTAAGAAATAACTTTATTTCTCCTTGTTATTTCCTCTTCCTTTGTGTGCTGTGTTCTGCAGCGTACATAAAAGGATAATTTTCGTGCAGGAAGGTGCACCACCTTGCATAAAAATTATCCTGATTAAAGTGCAGGCACCTTTTTACTTTGGCGCAAGGGAGCCTGAGTTGGAGCTAGACAGCCCAAAGTGCGAGGGCGCAGGTAGAGGACAGAACTGTGCTATTTCTTTTAAAATATGGGGCAGTTCTGCTGGCTCCCTTTCACGAAACGAAGAGTAGCAACTTCACTTCCTACACTGTGCTGCTTGAAATGTTTGTAAATATGAACTGATACTTACCCCTTACAAACATTCTATTTCAAACTCTTCATCTAATAATTATCCTAATCCCTAACTTCCCCATCCTCACATTTTTACATGGAAAATGTCCAGCTGACTTCAAAGGTATAAAAGTACTTCTACTAACTTTTCTTTAATTTAAATACTTGTTTTGGGTTATTCTCTCATGTTAATTGCCATAATTACTACAGGGCTTATAATAATATAATAATTCCTATTTGTAAAGCACAAGCATATCACCCCCTTAAGGGTTTTAAGGCGCTGGAGGCCGTCCGAGAATAAGCGGCATATACAAGCAGGCAATAAAAAATTATCGCCGCTTTTGCGGCCGTTTTCGGACGAAAAGCGGCGATAATTTTATCGCCTAATCAGCAAGGCCACGCTAACGCGTGAAACCTTGCTTTAGTGTCAGAATTCCTAACGCCCAGCTTTGCATCTCTAATGAGATGCAAAGTGGGCGTTCCTGACCTGGCATGATAGGAGAAATGTCGCTAAGCGACATTTCTCCTATCAGCAAGCCTACCGCTATGAAGCATAGCGTCAGGAAAAGTAGCGATAACACCTGTTATCGCTACTTTCCTAACACCTGCTTCAGGACTGACTTAGCCATGATATCCTATGGAAGGAGGATATCATGGCTAAATTTGTGAGTCCTTATCAACTAGCTAACGTGAGATTATCGCTGGGTTTCCAGCGATAATCTCACATTAGCCAGTTAGCGCTAGGATGTTTATCGCTGATGAGATAAGCGTTGCTAATAGCACGCTATCTCAGGGATAAAAATCGGCGCTAGCCGGCGATAATTATCCGAGCCCTAAGTGCGCTCAGCGATAATTATCGCCGGTTGTTGTTGATATGCCCCTAAGTGAGCTATTGCCCAAGGTCACAACGTGCTGAGCTGAGCTGCAGCTGGCGATCAAACTGTGAGCCGCCGGGCTCCGGAGTCAGCTGCTCTGGCCGCTGCACCACACCTCTCCCTCTATGTATATCTGTGTGCATACTTCTCATCATGTATTTTCAACCAATGGCTAAAAACAGTGGCATATTCACTTGTTACTCTTGACCAGAGAGTGGCCTTTCGTCCATTTTGTCCCTTGATGAGATGCAGAGAAAGAGTCTAACACCGGACCATCGCCATGATGCAACAGAGGAAGAAGGCAAAGATCCTTTCTTTCTCTTTGGTACTCACGGAACCTCCTTTCAAACCAGGCTTCCTGCCATGTGTCTCTATGTTGATTAGTGGTATGCAGAGGACTCACCCATGAAGCTGACAGGTGAAGAGGAAGTGGAGCTAAAACTACTCAGGCTGCACTAATTCATCTGCCAATGTAGGAGTGAGGAAGCAGGGGCAGGCCTTTTCTTTCTATCACTGGAACATCTGCACTAAGTTTCAAGACTCACAAATACTGGGCAGAAATACCTTTTGCCAGTTTTAACTGGTTTTGGCAGAATTCCAGGACATTTATCTGTCCTTATTTGGAGGGACATCTGAAGAGGATGCACACCACAATCAAGTTTGGATTGTTATTGGTGTGTTAATTTATAGGACACGTTGCTAGTAGAGTGAGACTGATCAAAGTGGCCCTATGTATTCAGGCTCCCTGTTTTTTATGGATGGCCTCAGAGGAAATGCCACGGGGGAGGGCCGCCCCCTTTAAGGAAATAAGGATTCCCTGATGTGTTCATGTAATGCTTTCACTGCTGGGCCACGCAAGACACAACATGACACTAAGAAGAAACAAGCATTAGCAAAGCCAATAGGTTTTCCCTTCGGTACCTATTACATTTGATAATACTTTTAGGTGATCCTGAAAAAGATCATCAAAAAGCACAATGCTAGTTAGCGCTGGTCTGCACCCAGTGGCATGACGATAGACTCCACAACCCCTGTGCTCCAGGGGGCCACCTCTGGCACTGTGCACAGGAGGCGGGCCCCAGGCCCGAGAGCTTTTGACTGGGTTTGGAATGTGGGTCCCCTCTATGGGCCTCATTTATGAGGTTTTGGCACAGGGCAGTGCCGCAAGGAGTCTTGTTGTACAGCCCTGTGTCAAAATAAAAGGGCAGGAAAGCGCTGTATCTATAAGATACGGTGATTTCCTGCCCTTTTTCCGTGCGCTGGCGCACAATGGACTGCCATGTGCCAACGCAGGCACCCTTGCACCATGGTGCAAGTGTGCCTGCATTGCGGGGCTGATGTATTTTGATGTACTGATGTATTTTGTGCATAAAAGCAAACAATTCAGGTGATTTCCATTTTCTATGTCTGCTGCAGAAAAAGGCAAAAACAGAGGAGAAATTAAAGCATTTCTCCTTGTTGCGCCTTCCTTACACCACCCCTTGGGTGGTGTTAGATTCTGACGCATTCCCAGGTTTACGATTTCTGGTAAACCTGGAAATGCTTCCTATTCCATGGGTGTTGCGTGGGACCACCCACAGCAACACCCATGGATTGCCCCTTTCACTCAGTGTTCTGCGTGAATGGGGCATATATTTACAAGGCCATGAAAAGCCATGTAAAGTGGCTTTACGTGGCCTTGTAAATATGCCGTGAGACATAGCGCCACCAGAATGTTAAAAAAGTGATGTTCCGGCGGCACAAAAGTGCTGTGGGGGCCTCAGAAATGAGGCCCTATGTACTTTTCAGTGGGGCCCCGCTCAAGTTTCACTATGCCACTGTCTGCACCTCCTTACACCCCATTAATGTGATGCTTCAATGCCTGTTGAGTTGATGCTTCATGCCTGTTGATATTCCTGGGATGAGTACCACAAAGAATGTGAGGGACAGCTGTAAGCTATCATAGCACCTAGTGAGCATGCAACCAATTCAATGTAATTCCTTTCCTATTTAGTGTATTTATGGAGAAAAAAATTCAACATCACTAGCTTGCCATCCTTTGATCATTTCAGGGACTTGTGTTTTATGCTAATTAAGGGGGAAAGTCAAAGCTCACCTACATCTTCTGCAACTGGCTTTAAAGATGGATGGAGTGATTCCTTTGTGCGTTCCTTAGTGATGATAAATGCAAAATTATGTATGTAATGTGGCAGCCAATATAACGTCACTTACGCTACTACTACTCATTACTTTATCAGATTATTGCTCCTTGAATAGGATAAAATGTTAATTAAGCAAAATGATGGTTTTTGGTAAAATGCTTAATTGCCAGAACAGAGTATCATTTATCAGCCATCAATTCACATGAAAGAAGCTAAGTCTAAAGGCCACAAAGTCACATGCATCCCTCAGTGATTAACTGTCTCAGGCTTTACACAAAGGCTTTTTTCATCCGCCTGCAGTATAAGGAAATCTGTCCCGCAAACAACACATTTCTTTGCAACTTTTTGAACACTGGCACCAAACTACAACAAGCACATGCTTTCTCATGAGGGTTCAAAAGCATTCTAGAAGATTCGACTTCGTGACAAAGGAACATGAAATGTAGCCATCTCGACCAAACATGGCAATGTTTCAGAGGCCAACGATTGCCACTCCAACTGCCATGAGTCTCAGAATATGCAGCACTAAAGGAATAAGTATTGGTAGCACCAGTAATTCACCTATGAGAGCTATTGGCTTTGCCAATGTTTTTTAACCATGTTGTGGAGCAATGCGGCTGCAGCGCAGCTTGGCTAAAAGTCAGGGAAGAAATTCTATGGCTCGACTAGTGTTGGCTGCATCATAGCACTTTTTTCTGCCAGGAGGGGGCAATGAGAAGGGCCAGCAACAATGGGGGGTTGCAAGGATGAGGAAAGCAATGACAGAGAGATGTGGACAAGGGAAGGGGCATAAACAACGGGCAAGGAATGAGGTGGGGCCATGGAGGGTTGTCGCAGGGATTCTGCTTGCAAGCAGAACTGTGCCTTGGGATGACAGGACGTCAGAATGTAGGGACTGTGGGGCATATTTACAATAGAAGTGATGAAGAGCGGCGTTAGACTTCTTGGCTTAACGCCGCACTGTGCCACTTCTGAAATGCAGGGTGCTAAATGTAGCTGCCTAGTGCCATAGCCGGCACCCGTACACCATAGTGATGGTTTATGTGCAGAAAGGTGTCCCTTCCTGCACATAAACAATCTCAAATCGCATTTTGAAACTTCTACGTGTGCTGTTTAATGCAGTTGCAAAACGTAATTTTTAAAAGGATTGTTTATGTGCAGAAAGGGACACCTTCCTGTACATAAGCAATCAATGACGTTTTTCTATTTCCATGTGTGCTGCACAATGCAGCACACAGAGAAACAGCAAAAACAAGGAGAAAATAAAATGTCTCCTCCTGCTAGGCTAAGATCAGGTTTTCCCTGGTCTTAATGTTGGCGCTATCCCATATTACGCCACACTTGTAAACATGAGGCAGCGTCAAAATCAATAGGGGTTGCATTGGAACGCCCACCGCGACACCCATTGCCCTCCCCTTTCACACTAAGTATAGTGTGAAAGGATGCCTTATTTACAAGGCAGTGTTAAGCCATGTTAAGTGGCTTAATGCTTCCTTGTAAATGAGGCAAAGCCCCTATCGCCACCACTTTACTGCCGCCTATACAAGCCCATACCGTTGGCGATATGGGCTTGTAAATATGCCCCTGTGTCTCTCTTCCACATCAGTACCTGGCAGCCTAAATCCTGGCTAGCTCACAGTACCTGAACTCCTAAGCTCCCAAGAGTAGCAGGTGATTTGGGTAAACCTAGAACATGACCATCTAGTCCTCAAGGAAACAGTGAGATAGATCATCACCTTTTGTCTCACACTCACGCATGCCCTTAGTAAATAAAGAAAGTTTACAATACATTTATTGAAACTACCGTAGTCTATTTTGAAGCAGATGTGCCTCGATAAGTAGGCAAATACAACTAAGCAAAGTAATCAGCATTACTAGCAGGCAGTATACAATGAACAACTCCACCATGGCAAATTATCTATCAATCTATATCTATCCTTACTGTGTAAACAAAGGGATATATTAGTGATCGCTGGGATGAGAAATGACCCCATACCTAGTGTGCGTTCGTTCCAAGATATGTCTCTCTGTTGGAATTCTCCTCTCTGCCCACAATGAGACAAAACACAAGTTATATAAGCCGGCGCTGTGCTGCTGTGTTATGTCTAGAACGTTATGAGCTGTTGCTGATCAAGCAGGAAACAGTAAAACATAGTGTTATGTATTCTAGACGTCCTTATACAAAATCTGCAGACGGACTCCAGGGAAGAATCACCGAATAACAAAAAATGTACAGCGTATTTCTAAAACAATTTTACAAAAACAAAAGCATTATGTGTGGCTGTGTAAGCAGGAGCAGTCTAAAATCTCTAATATGCTAAACTAAGGGAGAACCAAAGTGGGCCCAAAGGGGACATAACTAAAGGGTGGGATGAGCAAGCAAAAACACAAGAGGGGGAAGAGTCAGAAAATAGGTTGGCAGATTATGGGTGTCAAACTAGTGCCACAGTGGGGGTACCATGTCCAGAGCCTACAGAGCTTTGAGGCAAATCCATATCGGTGTTTATCTGGGTGGGCTTCAACCATGTGTGGTAATCTAGGAATTTGTCTCCCACCTTCTTGAGGCACTTCATCTCTATCTCCTCTTTACTTCCTGAAGGAGAGCTTGAATCCTCTGCTTGCATTTGTCAAACATTAAAGTAAAATAATTCTGAAAAGGACTTGGCATGCACTCCAGTTTGGTTGGTGTACCTCAGTCCACACTTTTCACATTTTCTGCCTAATCTGAGGGACCATGGCACATCACACTACTGTTGACATTTATGACAGCTTCTGACATTGTTCATGGGGGTTATGGGAGGTTCCAATCACTGGCCTCAAATCACTTTCTGCCTATGGTTGTTCCTTATTGCTTCCTTTAGAGAATATTACCGGCATGTCAGAAAGCTTATCTGTGTTGTTTGTGTCTCACAGTAGAATGCAGGTTTTATTTTTGCTACAAGCACAGGTGGGAACTAGGTAGTTCATTCTGAGTTCTTATTTCCTGAAGTCAGCAATGCTGGTTTCAACATTTCTGAAATACCCTTGTGCATTGTGTTCCAGAACAGACTTTCCAAAAGCAGGCCCTGCAGACCCAGGGCCAGACTGAGAATCCAAAGCAGCCATGGCAAATTTGGTCAGACTAGCACCTGTACGGTGCGTAGTGAGTGAGGCCAGTTCACGAGGCTGACCACTACAAAGGGGATATGGGATGATTCTTCCCCCAAGACAAGTTTGGAAAAATGGTGCAATCTACAACACATTTTTCATAATAGATTTCAATTTATGTGCTTTTAAAGCATAGTACATGATGTCCTGAGAGTGCACCAGGATATGACAATATTTGCTGGGGCCCTTCACAGATTTCCTTACTATCACCCTCCCAAAATGCTCATCATCTTTCTATAGCCCCACTCCCACATGTATTTAATCTGTTTGATAGCACCTCTCACATCAGTGTAGGGTGTTGGAGCGATTTACATCAAACACACATTATATTGAGCCAGTTAATCATATATGTGTAAATCAGTCTATAGGAAATGTTACATAAGACATTGCGGATTACAAGGTGTAGGAGTCACATGTCACAGACTCTAGTAGGCAGGATATTTTAAGAGTGTTTGGTTTGTAGAAGCACAAACTCAGGATTTAAAACATACCACAATGGTTGGATTTACTAACAAGAATGTATTTCCACCCAAATTAACCCTTTTTAGCAACATTAGGATAATGAAAAATGGGGCAAAAACATAACGTTCTAACCTATTCCATGCAGTTTGCATGAAGCTCTTTGATGCCAGTTCATAGCTCACTGTGCTGTATTAGGGTTGTAGCATACAAAATATTAGGAACAGAGGGATCTCTGAGACAAAAGCAGTAACCTACATAGCGATCCACATAAAATACAGTTCAGTGATTTGCTTGGTACACGTTCTTTGCAGAAGGCATATTAACCCTCTGCGCTACTTTATCATGAGTGGTAACTGCAAATAGACAAAACTCCAATCTCTAGCAGTAACATTAATCACCACAGTTATCTTGACATTTTGATTGTTGCCTGAAAACTGCTGGACACCCAGCAATTTTGTGGCAGGTGATTATTAAACCTGCAGTTATTTCTAAACAGGGCACCCTCCTCTCCTGAGGTCAGCGTCAAGCCCGGCAGCACCAGTCATAAACCACCCTAGAGCAGGCACTGGAATCAAAACATACCACAGCGGTTGAGGTTGGTTTTACTAATAAACATGTATTTCTATCCAAACAAACACATTTAAGGAACATTAGGTTAATTAAAGACTGGGGAAAAACAGTTTTCATTCAGCATGGCAGTTCATACCTCTATGTTAGATTAGGAGTGTAAATTATGAACTGCAAGTAACAAGAGGATCTCTGTGACAAAAGCAGTATCCCACTGAGCTATGGGGTACATGCATCAAGGGATTTTGTGATCGCAAACAGCGCGATTCACAAAAATCGGCCGTTTGCGATCGCAAAATGGCCTTTTGCGATGCATGAAAGTTTCGGCAATCGCAATTTTATGCGATTTCCTAAATTGCGATTGCATTTAAGGAATCGCAATTTGCGATTCCTTAAATGCAATGCTAGAATCACTTTGAAATAGCGATTTCGCTATTTGGGGCTGCCAATTACCCAAAAATTTTACAGGTCGGTAATTTGCAAAAACATTGAAAAATGCACTAAAGTGCATTTTTTTAAGTTTGATGTTACACACACACATGCCCTTGGGGCATGTGTGTGCGCAACATGAGTGCACAATACAATTTCAGGGGTGCAATAGGGTGTCCTTTTGACCCCCTTTGCGCCCTTGAAATTGCATGCGCAATATAGGTACTTGCAAATTGCGCATGCAATTCCCATTCATTCCTATGGGCCTATAGGCCCATAGGAATGAATGGGAAGCCATTCCTGAATTGCGAGTCGCAATTAAGGAATGTTTAGGAATCACAATTTTTTTAGCGATTCCTACATGCATAGGCTTTTGCGAGTCCTTAATTGCGATTCCTTAATAATCGCAATTAAGGAATCGCAAACTCCTACCTTGATGCATATGCCAGTATGCATATTAAATACAGTTCGGTGAACTGCTTTATACACCTTCTTTGCAGCAGGGATGGTATGCCTCTGCGCTACTATAGATGAGTCAAAACTGCCACTAGAGAAAACTCCAATCTCTCTCCAGCAGGAAGATTAATCACCAGAGATATCAACCAACACTTTTATTCTTGCCTGAATACTGCTGGATATATCAGTAACTCTGCAGCAGGGTGACGAGCGATTATACTGGCCAGGTCTGCTGATTGTGTTACTTGGGGCTGATATTGCAGAACTGTTGCAAAACCAGAACCCGGTAAAACAAATCCCCCCGCTCCTTCAGCATCCTGTGGAAATGCTGGTTGCCCGGTACGGTCTGGCCTTGTAGGCCTGTTGGTTGATGGGAAACAGCGTTTACAACGCTGTCAGTACCACGTGCATTAATAACAACGTGAACGTTACATCATCCGCGTTGTTACCACGCATGGCTAAACATCGCAAGTTGTTTCAACAACTTGCGCTAGATGGCGCGCAACACCAGGGAATGTGTTGGATTTTAAGTCCAACACATGCCCTGCTGTTGCGCTAACTGGAGTAGGAATAGTAATTTCTACTATTCCTAAGTCCAGCGCACCATCTAGTGCAAGTCATAGAAACGACTTGCGATGTAATGCCATGCGTGGTCCGCGTTGTAACCTACTGCGTGGTTTTTGCTTGTGGTGTATCGTCATATGTTCTTGGATGATACCCCAGGGCAGAATGCTTGGGCACTTGCACTATTAATCAGTTTATCCACACTATACACTCTTTTGGGTCTCAGATCCCAGAAAGGATTTACTCTCAGGCCAACCTGTGTGGCGAATGCATCGTCCTTAAACCATATGCCCTCTCAGCAGGGAAGGTGGAAAATTCCCCTTCAAATGGAAACATGTCCTGATGATTAATCTTTTTAGGTCGCAGGACCCATGCTGCTGAACGCACAGTCATGTGAGCTCAGTTTCTCTGAGAAAGATTTTTACAGAGGGAACAGCAGGAAAATGATCCACCCTCCTCTGGCTGGGCTATTTCCTAGCAGCAGTGAAGGTGGAACTGACCAGTATCCTTGAATGCACAGTTGTGAAAAGTTGGGAGGCATATGTCTCCTGCTTTAGTTTGCATTAGCATATTCTCTGTCTGACTTCTCCTAAATCAAACAGTCTGTCAATCCACAACCCCTCCACCTTTCTTTCACACTAACCACACCAAATGCCAGCACTGCAGCATCTTCTCTGCAACCAAATCCTTGCATTGTGTAGAATAATGTTCTTCTGCCATATGAAATCATCGAGAATTTGCTTTTAACACACAAATACATACACTACATGTATGAATATTCGGAGTAGCATTTCGCCTCCTAATATTTCAGTATTTTCAGATACTAGTCAGGGCATATGCCAACCTGTGCAAGGCAAGCATACACCTGCTTTTTGTTTCACCTATATTCAGTAAGATTCTAATAAGGCAGATTAAATACACAGTTTGGCTAGAGGATTATAGATTCCAAGCTTGAGTGGGGACAATATGTAGGTTTAAAGAAAGCAGAATATTTGGGGATACGGTACAATTCCACCGTGCTATCCGCAAATGGAATTAAGTGTTTGTAGTTTATCTTTATTCGGAAAACACACTGTTTTATGTGTGAAATGATTTAAAATGTCTAGTAGTTTATGAAGAGGGCACAAGTCAAGGTAATAGACTTATAGGCTTTCACAACGAGTG